>NC_041015.1:22085599-22685599 GCF_004193775.1 Glycine soja
CAAGATACAGCAGAAAAGGAAGCAAGGGAAAGGGTAATTGATTCATTGCACCAAGAGGCAACAATGTGGACGGACCGATTTGCTCTTACTTTGAACAGGAGTCAAGAACTTCCCCAATTACTAGCCAAGGCCAAAGCAGTGGCGGACACCTACTCTGCCCCCAAGGAGATCCACGGACTTCTCAGCTATTGTCAGCATATGATAGACTTAATGGACCATATGATTAGAAACGCTAGGAAGTTTGTATTGTCGCTCAGATCTTGACTAGTTATAACTTTTTGAATAAAATGAGTTTATCCCACGTTTTTACTCCAAAAATCAGTGCGAATCAAGTCACTCCCACATTTATCTCTAGCATGCATTGTATGTTGGTCTCGTCCTTTGTCACGGGAAGCCGGAAGGTCCATATCACCTTCTTAATTGTACACATGGGGCACTGCACCCCCAAATGCGCAAGTAAGAAGAGATAATTTTCCGGGCTCTCGTGTCCGTAAATGCATTCATATCATGCATCGCATAAACATCTCTTCATGGCATCATAATGAACATATCATTCCTGCATTTGTCTGTTATCATATTACAGCCTCACATTTTGCATGAGTCATGGCATCATCATGCATAAGCGTTCAACAAACTTTTTGATCTGCAAAATTGCATACCATTTGTTTTCATGTTTGCTCATCCTTGCATTTTCCTCTACAAAAACAAAAACAAAAAAGGGGAAGCGTGAAACTTCACACTACATTCTTAGTTGCATGTGTTAGGCACCATGAGCAAACCATGTTGGGATCATAAACCATTTTCGTTGAGAATGGAGAATTGCACTAAGCAATCACTACGCATAGCCCCAAACACGAAGGTGGAGGACCCATGAACGAAAACGCAATTCATGGGGCTTCGAAAAAGGGTTGAGAATGGAGAATTGCACTAAGCAATCACTACGCATAGATCCAAACTCGAAGGTGGAGGACACATGAACGAAAACACAATTCATGTGGCTCCGAAAAAGGTCGAGAATGGATAATTGCACTAAGCAATCACTACGCATGGCTCCAAACTCGAAGGTGGAGGACACATGAACGAAAATGCAATTCATGGGCTCCGAAAAAGGGTTGAGAATGGAGAATTGCACTAAGCAATCACT
This sequence comes from Glycine soja, assembly GCF_004193775.1. Lineage (NCBI taxonomy): Eukaryota > Viridiplantae > Streptophyta > Magnoliopsida > Fabales > Fabaceae > Glycine > Glycine soja. Next base: position 22,086,744 of record NC_041015.1, read on the forward strand.
ACGCATAGCTCCAACTCGAAGGTGGAGGACACATGAACGAAAACGCAATTCATGGGCTCCGAAAAAGGGTTGAGAATGGAGAATTGCACTAAGCAATCACTACGCATGGCTCCACACTCGAAGGTGGAGGACACATGAACGAAAACGCAATTCATGGGGCTCCGAAAAAGGGGTTGAGAATGGAGAATTGCACTAAGCAATCACTACGCATGGCTCCAAACTCGAAGGTGGAGGACGCATGAACGAAAACTCAATTTATGGGGCTCCGAAAAAGGTTGAGAATGGAGAATTGCACTAAGCAATCACTGCGCATAGCTTCAAACTCGAAGGTGGAGGACACATGAACGAAAATGCAATTCATGGGGCTCCGAAAAAGGTTGAGAATGGAGAATTGCACTAAGCAATCACTGCGCATAGCTTCAAACTCGAAGGTGGAGGACACATGAACGAAAATGCAATTCATGGGGCTCCGAAAAAGGTTGAGAATGGAGAATTGCACTAAGCAATCACTACGCATAGCTCCAAACTCGAAGGTGGAGGACACATGAACGAAAACGCAATTCATGGGGCTCCGAAAAAGGTTGAGAATGGAGAATTGCACTAAGTAATCACTACGCATAGCTCCAAACTCGAAGGTGGAGGACACATGAACGAAAACGCAATTCATGGGGCTCCGAAAAAGGTTGAGAATGGAGAATTGCACTAGGCAATCACTACGCATAGCTCCAAACTCGATGGTGGAGGACACATGAACGAAAACGAAATTCATGGGGCTCCGAAAAAGGTTGAGAATGGAGAATTGCACTAATCAATCACTACGCATGGCTCCAAACTCGTAGGTGGAGGACACATGAACGAAAACGCAATTCATGGGGCTCCGAAAAAGGGGTTGAGAATGGAGAATTGCACTAAGCAATCACTACGCATAGATCCAAACTCGAAGGTGGAGGACACATGAACGAAAACACAATTCATGTGGCTCCGAAAAAGGTTGAGAATGGAGAATTGCACTAAGCAATCACTATGCATAGCTCCAAACTCAAAGGTGGAGGACACATGAACGAAAACGCTATTCATGGGGCTTCGAAAAAGGGTTGAGAATGGAGAATTGCACTAAGCAATCACTACGCATAGATCCAAACTCGAAGGTGGAGGACACATGAACGAAAACACAATTCATGTGGCTCCGAAAAAGGTCGAGAATGGATAATTGCACTAAGCAATCACTACGCATGGCTCCAAACTCGAAGGTGGAGGACACATGAACGAAAACGCAATTCATGGGCTCCGAAAAAGGGTTGAGAATGGAGAATTGCACTAAGCAATCACTACGCATAGCTCCAAACTCGAAGGTGGAGGACACATGAACGAAAACGCAATTCATGGGCTCCGAAAAAGGGTTGAGAATGGAGAATTGCACTAAGCAATCACTACGCATGGCTCCACACTCGAAGGTGGAGGACACATGAACGAAAATGCAATTCATGGGGCTCCGAAAAAGGGGTTGAGAATGGAGAATTGCACTAAGCAATCACTACGCATGGCTCCTAACTCGAAGGTGGAGGACGCATGAACGAAAACTCAATTTATGGGGCTCCGAAAAAGGTTGAGAATGGAGAATTGCACTAAGCAATCACTGCGCATAGCTTCAAACTCGATGGTGGAGGACACATGAACGAAAATGCAATTCATGGGGCTCCGAAAAAGGTTGAGAATGGAGAATTGCACTAAGCAATCACTACGCATAGCTCCAAACTCGAAGGTGGAGGACACATGAACGAAAACGCAATTCATGGGCTCCGAAAAAGGGTGGAGAATGGAGAATTGCACTAAGCAATCACTACGCATGGCTCCAAACTCGAAGGTGGAGGACACATGAACGAAAACGCAATTCATGGGGCTCCGAAAAAGGGGTTGAGAATGGAGAATTGCACTAAGCAATCACTACGCATAGCTCCAAACTCGAAGGTGGAGGACACATGAACGAAAACGCAATTCATGGGGCTCCGAAAAATTTTGAGAATGGAGAATTGCACTAAGTAATCACTACGCATAGCTCCAAACTCGAAGGTGGAGGACACATGAAAGAAAACGCAATTCATGGGGCTCCGAAAAAGGGGTTGAGAATGGAGAATTGCACTAAGCAATCACTACGCATGGCTCCAAACTCGAAGGTGGAGGAGGCATGAACGAAAACTCAATTCATGGGGCTCCGAAAAAGCTTGAGAATGGAGAATTGCACTAAGAAATCACTACGCAAAGCTTCAAACTCGAAGGTGGAGGACACATGAACGAAAACGCAATTCATGGGCTCCGAAAAAGGGTGGAGAATGGAGAATTGCACTAAGCAATCACTACGCATGGCTCCAAACTCGAAGGTGGAGGACACATGAACCAAAACGCAATTCATGGGGCTGCGAAAAAGGGGTTGAGAATGGAGAATTGAACTAAGCAATCACTACGCATGGCTCCATACTCGAAGGTGGAGGACGCATGAACGAAAACTCAATCCATGGGGCTCCGAAAAAGGTTGAGAATGGAGAATTGCACTAAGAAATCACTACGCAAAGCTTCAAACTCGAAGGTGGAGGTCACATGAACGAAAATTCAATTCATGGGGCTCCGAAAAACGTTGAGAATGGAGAATTGCACAAAGCAATCACTACGCATAGCTCCAAACTCGAAGGTGGAGGACACATGAACGAAAACGCAATTCATGGGGCTCCGAAAAAGGTTGAGAATGGAGAATTGCACTAAGCAATCACTACGCATAGCTCCAAACTCGAAGGTGGAGGACACATGAACGAAAACGCAATTCATGGGGCTCCGAAAAAGGTTGAGAATGGAGAATTACACTAGGCAATCACTACGCATAGCTCCAAACTCGATGGTGGAGGACACATGAACGAAAACGAAATTCATGGGGCTCCGAAAAAGGTTGAGAATGGAGAATTGCACTAAGCAATCACTACGCATAGCCCCAAACACGAAGGTGGAGGACACATGAACGAAAGCGTAATTCATGGGCTCCGAAAAAGGGTGGAGAATTGAGAATTGCACTAAGCAATCACTACACATAGCTCCAAACTCGAAGGTTGAGGACACATGAACGAAATCGCAATTCATGGGGCTCCGAAAAAGGGGTTGAGAATGGAGAATTGCACTAAGCAATCACTACGCATGGCTCCAAACTCGAAGGTGGAGGACGCATGAACGAAAACTCAATTCATGAGGCTCCGAAAAAGCTTGAGAATGGAGAATTGCACAAAGCAATCACTACGCATGGCTCCAAAGTCGAAGGTTTAAAACACATGAACGAAAACGCAATTCATGGGGCTCCGAAAAAGGGGTTAAGAATGGAGAATTGCACTAATCAATCACTACGCATGGCTCCAAACTCGTAGGTGGAGGACACATGAACGAAAACGCAATTCATGGGGCTCCGAAAAAGGGGTTGAGAATGGAGAATTGCACTAAGCAATCACTACGCATGGCTCCAAACTCGAAGGTGGAGGACGCATGAACGAAAACTCAATTCATGGGGCTCCGAAAAAGGGTGAGAATGGAGAATTGCACTAAGAAATCACTACGCAAAGCTTCAAACTCGAAGGTGGAGGACACATGAACGAAAAGTCAATTCATGGGGCTCCGAAAAAGGTTGAGAATGGAGAATTGCACTAAGCAATCACTATGCATAGCTCCAAACTCGAAGGTGGAGGACACATGAACGAAAACGCAATTCATGGGGCTTCGAAAAAGGTTGAGAATGGAGAATTGCACTAAGCAATCACTACGCATGGCTCCAAACTCGAAGGTGGAGGACACATGAACGAAAACACAATTCATGGGGCTCCGAAAAAGGTTGAGAATGGAGAATTGCACTAAGCAATCACTACGCATGGCTCCAAACTCGAAGGTGGAGGACACATGAACGAAAATGCAATTCATGGGGCTCCGAAAAAGGTTGAGAATGGAGAATTGCACTAAGCAATCACTACGCATAACTCCAAACTCGAAGGTGGAGGACACATGAACGAAAACGCAATTCATGGGGCTCCGAAAAAGGTGGAGAATGGAGAATTGCACTAAGCAATCACTACGCATAGCTCCAAACTCGAAGGTGGAGGACACATGAATGAAAATGCAATTCATGGGGCTCCGAAAAAGGTTGAGAATGGAGAATTGCACTAAGCAATCACTATGCATAGCTCCAAACTCAAAGGTGGAGGACACATGAACGAAAACGCTATTCATGGGGCTTCGAAAAAGGGTTGAGAATGGAGAATTGCACTAAGCAATCACTACGCATAGATCCAAACTCGCAGGTGGAGGACACATGAACGAAAACACAATTCATGTGGCTCCGAAAAAGGTCGAGAATGGATAATTGCACTAAGCAATCACTACGCATGGCTCCAAACTCGAAGGTGGAGGACACATGAACGAAAACGCAATTCATGGGCTCCGAAAAAGGGTTGAGAATGGAGAATTGCACTAAGCAATCACTACGCATAGCTCCAAACTCGAAGGTGGAGGACACATGAACGAAAACGCAATTCATGGGCTCCGAAAAAGGGTTGAGAATGGAGAATTGCACTAAGCAATCACTACGCATGGCTCCACACTCGAAGGTGGAGGACACATGAACGAAAACGCAATTCATGGGGCTCCGAAAAAGGGGTTGAGAATGGAGAATTGCACTAAGCAATCACTACGCATGGCTCCAAACTCGAAGGTGGAGGACGCATGAACGAAAACTCAATTTATGGGGCTCCGAAAAAGGTTGAGAATGGAGAATTGCACTAAGCAATCACTATGCATAGCTCCAAACTCCAAGGTGGAGGACACATGAACGAAAACGCTATTCATGGGGCTTCGAAAAAGGGTTGAGAATGGAGAATTGCACTAAGCAATCACTACGCATAACTCCAAACTCGAAGGTGGAGGACACATGAACGAAAACGCAATTCATGGGGCTCCGAAAAAGGTGGAGAATGGAGAATTGCACTAAGCAATCACTACGCATAGCTCCAAACTCGAAGGTGGAGGACACATGAATGAAAATGCAATTCATGGGGCTCCGAAAAAGGTTGAGAATGGAGAATTGCACTAAGCAATCACTATGCATAGCTCCAAACTCAAAGGTGGAGGACACATGAACGAAAACGCTATTCATGGGGCTTCGAAAAAGGGTTGAGAATGGAGAATTGCACTAAGCAATCACTACGCATAGATCCAAACTCGCAGGTGGAGGACACATGAACGAAAACACAATTCATGTGGCTCCGAAAAAGGTCGAGAATGGATAATTGCACTAAGCAATCACTACGCATGGCTCCAAACTCGAAGGTGGAGGACACATGAACGAAAACGCAATTCATGGGCTCCGAAAAAGGGTTGAGAATGGAGAATTGCACTAAGCAATCACTACGCATAGCTCCAAACTCGAAGGTGGAGGACACATGAACGAAAACGCAATTCATGGGCTCCGAAAAAGGGTTGAGAATGGAGAATTGCACTAAGCAATCACTACGCATGGCTCCACACTCGAAGGTGGAGGACACATGAACGAAAACGCAATTCATGGGGCTCCGAAAAAGGGGTTGAGAATGGAGAATTGCACTAAGCAATCACTACGCATGGCTCCAAACTCGAAGGTGGAGGACGCATGAACGAAAACTCAATTTATGGGTCTCCGAAAAAGGTTGAGAATGGAGAATTGCACAAAGCAATCACTGCGCATAGCTTCAAACTCGAAGGTGGAGGACACATGAACGAAAATGCAATTCATGGGGCTCCGAAAAAGGTTGAGAATGGAGAATTGCACTAAGCAATCACTACGCATAGCTCCAAACTCGAAGGTGGAGGACACATGAACGAAAACGCAATTCATGGGGCTCCGAAAAAGGTTGAGAATGGAGAATTGCACTAAGTAATCACTACGCATAGCTCCAAACTCGAAGGTGGAGGACACATGAACGAAAACGCAATTCATGGGGCTCCGAAAAAGGTTGAGAATGGAGAATTGCACTAGGCAATCACTACGCATAGCTCCAAACTCGATGGTGGAGGACACATGAACGAAAACGAAATTCATGGGGCTCCGAAAAAGGTTGAGAATGGAGAATTGCACTAAGCAATCACTACGCATAGCCCCAAACACGAAGGTGGAGGACCCATGAACGAAAACGCAATTCATGGGGCTTCGAAAAAGGGTTGAGAATGGAGAATTGCACTAAGCAATCACTACGCATAGATCCAAACTCGAAGGTGGAGGACACATGAACGAAAACACAATTCATGTGGCTCCGAAAAAGGTCGAGAATGGATAATTGCACTAAGCAATCACTACGCATGGCTCCAAACTCGAAGGTGGAGGACACATGAACGAAAATGCAATTCATGGGCTCCGAAAAAGGGTTGAGAATGGAGAATTGCACTAAGCAATCACTACGCATAGCTCCAAACTCGAAGGTGGAGGACACATGAACGAAAACGCAATTCATGGGCTCCGAAAAAGGGTTGAGAATGGAGAATTGCACTAAGCAATCACTACGCATGGCTCCACACTCGAAGGTGGAGGACACATGAACGAAAACGCAATTCATGGGGCTCCGAAAAAGGGGTTGAGAATGGAGAATTGCACTAAGCAATCACTACGCATGGCTCCAAACTCGAAGGTGGAGGACGCATGAACGAAAACTCAATTTATGGGGCTCCGAAAAAGGTTGAGAATGGAGAATTGCACTAAGCAATCACTGCGCATAGCTTCAAACTCGAAGGTGGAGGACACATGAACGAAAATGCAATTCATGGGGCTCCGAAAAAGGTTGAGAATGGAGAATTGCACTAAGCAATCACTACGCATAGCTCCAAACTCGAAGGTGGAGGACACATGAACGAAAACGCAATTCATGGGGCTCTGAAAAAGGTTGAGAATGGAGAATTGCACTAAGTAATCACTACGCATAGCTCCAAACTCGAAGGTGGAGGACACATGAACGAAAACGCAATTCATGGGGCTCCGAAAAAGGTTGAGAATGGAGAATTGCACTAGGCAATCACTACGCATAGCTCCAAACTCGATGGTGGAGGACACATGAACGAAAACGAAATTCATGGGGCTCCGAAAAAGGTTGAGAATGGAGAATTGCACTAAGCAATCACTACGCATAGCCCCAAACACGAAGGTGGAGGACGCATGAACGAAAACGCAATTCATGGGGCTTCGAAAAAGGGTTGAGAATGGAGAATTGCACTAAGCAATCACTACGCATAGATCTAAACTCGAAGGTGGAGGACACATGAACGAAAACACAATTCATGTGGCTCCGAAAAAGGTCGAGAATGGAGAATTGCACTAAGCAATCACTACGCATGGCTCCACACTCGAACGTGGAGGACACATGAACGAAAACGCAATTCATGGGGCTCCGAAAAAGGGGTTGAGAATGGAGAATTGCACTAAGCAATCACTACGCATGGCTCCAAACTCGAAGGTGGAGGACACATGAACGAAAACGCAATTCATGGGGGTCCGAAAAAGGGTTGAGAATGGATAATTGCACTAAGCAATCACTACGCATGGCTCCAAACTCGAAGGTGGAGGACACATGAACGAAAACGCAATTCATGGGCTCCGAAAAAGGGTTGAGAATGGAGAATTGCACTAAGCAATCACTACGCATAGCTCCAAACTCGAAGGTGGAGGACACATGAACGAAAACGCAATTCATGGGCTCCGAAAAAGGGTTGAGAATGGAGAATTGCACTAAGCAATCACTACGCATGGCTCCACACTCGAACGTGGAGGACACATGAACGAAAACGCAATTCATGGGGCTCCGAAAAAGGGGTTGAGAATGGAGAATTGCACTAAGCAATCACTACGCATGGCTCCAAACTCGAAGGTGGAGGACGCATGAACGAAAACTCAATTTATGGGGCTCCGAAAAAGGTTGAGAATGGAGAATTGCACTAAGCAATCACTGCGCATAGCTTCAAACTCGAAGGTGGAGGACACATGAATGAAAATGCAATTCATGGGGCTCCGAAAAAGGTTGAGAATGGAGAATTGCACTAAGCAATCACTACGCATAGCTCCAAACTCGAAGGTGGAGGACACATGAACGAAAACGCAATTCATGGGGCTCCGAAAAAGGTTGAGAATGGAGAATTGCACTAAGTAATCACTACGCATAGCTCTAAACTCGAAGGTGGAGGACACATGAACGAAAACGCAATTCATGGGGCTCCGAAAAAGGTTGAGAATGGAGAATTGCACTAGGCAATCACTACGCATAGCTCCAAACTCGATGGTGGAGGACACATGAACGAAAACGAAATTCATGGGGCTCCGAAAAAGGTTGAGAATGGAGAATTGCACTAAGCAATCACTACACATAGCCCCAAACACGAAGGTGGAGGACCCATGAACGAAAACGCAATTCATGGGGCTTCGAAAAAGGGTTGAGAATGGAGAATTGCACTAAGCAATCACTACGCATAGATCCAAACTCGAAGGTGGAGGACACATGAACGAAAACACAATTCATGGGGCTCCGAAAAAGGTTGAGAATGGAGAATTGCACTAAGAAATCACTACGCAAAGCTTCAAACTCGAAGGTGGAGGTCACATGAACGAAAATTGAATTCATGGGGCTCCGAAAAAGGTTGAGAATGGAGAATTGCACAAAGCAATCACTACGCATAGCTCCAAACTCGAAGGTGGAGGACACATGAACGAAAACGCAATTCATGGGGCTCCGAAAAAGGTTGAGAATGGAGAATTGCACTAAGCAATCACTACGCATAGCTCCAAACTCGAAGGTGGAGGACACATGAACGAAAACGCAATTCATGGGGCTCCGAAAAAGGTTGAGAATGGAGAATTACACTAGGCAATCACTACGCATAGCTCCAAACTCGATGGTGGAGGACACATGAACGAAAACGAAATTCATGGGGCTCCGAAAAAGGTTGAGAATGGAGAATTGCACTAAGCAATCACTACGCATAGCCCCAAACACGAAGGTGGAGGACACATGAACGAAAACGTAATTCATGGGCTCCGAAAAAGGGTGGAGAATTGAGAATTGCACTAAGCAATCACTACACATAGCTCCAAACTCGAAGGTTGAGGACACATGAACGAAATCGCAATTCATGGGGCTCCGAAAAAGGGGTTGAGAATGGAGAATTGCACTAAGAAATCACTACGCATGGCTCCAAACTCGAAGGTGGAGGACGCATGAACGAAAACTCAATTCATGAGGCTCCGAAAAAGCTTGAGAATGGAGAATTGCACAAAGCAATCACTACGCATGGCTCCAAAGTCGAAGGTTTAAAACACATGAACGAAAACGCAATTCATGGGGCTCCGAAAAAGGGGTTAAGAATGGAGAATTGCACTAATCAATCACTACGCATGGCTCCAAACTCGAAGGTGGAGGACACATGAACGAAAACGCAATTCATGGGGCTCCGAAAAAGGGGTTGAGAATGGAGAATTGCACTAAGCAATCACTACGCATGGCTCCAAACTCGAAGGTGGAGGACGCATGAACGAAAACTCAATTCATGGGGCTCCGAAAAAGGGTGAGAATGGAGAATTGCACTAAGAAATCACTACGCAAAGTTTCAAACTCGAAGGTGGAGGACACATGAACGAAAAGTCAATTCATGGGGCTCCGAAAAAGGTTGAGAATGGAGAATTGCACTAAGCAATCACTATGCATAGCTCCAAACTCGAAGGTGGAGGACACATGAACGAAAACGCAATTCATGGGGCTCCGAAAAAGGTTGAGAATGGAGAATTGCACTAAGCAATCACTACGCATGGCTCCAAACTCGAAGGTGGAGGACACATGAACGAAAACACAATTCATGGGGCTCCGAAAAAGGTTGAGAATGGAGAATTGAACTAAGCAATCACTACGCATGGCTCCAAACTCGAAGGTGGAGGACACATGAACGAAAATGCAATTCATGGGGCTCCGAAAAAGGTTGAGAATGGAGAATTGCACTAAGCAATCACTACGCATAACTCCAAACTCGAAGGTGGAGGACACATGAACGAAAACGCAATTCATGGGGCTCCGAAAAAGGTGGAGAATGGAGAATTGCACTAAGCAATCACTACGCATAGCTCCAAACTCGAAGGTGGAGGACACATGAATGAAAATGCAATTCATGGGGCTCCGAAAAAGGTTGAGAATGGAGAATTGCACTAAGCAATCACTATGCATAGCTCCAAACTCAAAGGTGGAGGACACCTGAACGAAAACGCTATTCATGGGGCTTCGAAAAAGGGTTGAGAATGGAGAATTGCACTAAGCAATCACTACGCATAGATCCAAACTCGCAGGTGGAGGACACATGAACGAAAACACAATTCATGTGGCTCCGAAAAAGGTCGAGAATGGATAATTGCACTAAGCAATCACTACGCATGGCTCCAAACTCGAAGGTGGAGGACACATGAACGAAAACGCAATTCATGGGCTCCGAAAAAGGGTTGAGAATGGAGAATTGCACTAAGCAATCACTACGCATAGCTCCAAACTCGAAGGTGGAGGACACATGAACGAAAACGCAATTCATGGGCTCCGAAAAAGGGTTGAGAATGGAGAATTGCACTAAGCAATCACTACGCATGGCTCCACACTCGAAGGTGGAGGACACATGAACGAAAACGCAATTCATGGGGCTCCGAAAAAGGGGTTGAGAATGGAGAATTGCACTAAGCAATCACTACGCATGGCTCCAAACTCGAAGGTGGAGGACACATGAACGAAAACGCAATTCATGGGGCTCCGAAAAAGGTTGAGAAGGGAGAATTGCACTAAGCAATCACTACGCATAGCTCCAAACTCGAAGGTGGAGGACACATGAACGAAAATGCAATTCATGGGGCTCCGAAAAAGGTTGAGAATGGAGAATTGCACTAAGCAATCACTACGCATGGCTCCAAACTCGAAGGTGGAGGACGCATGAACGAAAACTCAATTTATGGGGCTCCGAAAAAGGTTGAGAATGGAGAATTGCACTAAGCAATCACTGCGCATAGCTTCAAACTCGAAGGTGGAGGACACATGAACGAAAATGCAATTCATGGGGCTCCGAAAAAGGTTGAGAATGGAGAATTGCACTAAGCAATCACTACGCATAGCTCCAAACTCGAAGGTGGAGGACACATGAACGAAAACGCAATTCATGGGGCTCCGAAAAAGGTTGAGAATGGAGAATTGCACTAAGTAATCACTACGCATAGCTCCAAACTCGAAGGTGGAGGACACATGAACGAAAATGCAATTCATGGGGCTCCGAAAAAGGTTGAGAATGGAGAATTGCACTAGGCAATCACTACGCATAGCTCCAAACTCGATGGTGGAGGACACATGAACGAAAACGAAATTCATGGGGCTCCGAAAAAGGTTGAGAATGGAGAATTGCACTAAGCAATCACTACGCATAGCCCCAAACACGAAGGTGGAGGACCCATGAACGAAAACGCAATTCATGGGGCTTCGAAAAAGGGTTGAGAATGGAGAATTGCACTAAGCAATCACTACGCATAGATCCAAACTCGAAGGTGGAGGACACATGAACGAAAACACAATTCATGTGGCTCCGAAAAAGGTCGAGAATGGATAATTGCACTAAGCAATCACTACGCATGGCTCCAAACTCGAAGGTGGAGGACACATGAACGAAAACGCAATTCATGGGCTCCGAAAAAGGGTTGAGAATGGAGAATTGCACTAAGCAATCACTACGCATAGCTCCAAACTCGAAGGTGGAGGACACATGAACGAAAACGCAATTCATGGGCTCCGAAAAAGGGTTGAGAATGGAGAATTGCACTAAGCAATCACTACGCATGGCTCCACACTCGAAGGTGGAGGACACATGAACGAAAACGCAATTCATGGGGCTCCGAAAAAGGGGTTGAGAATGGAGAATTGCACTAAGCAATCACTACGCATGGCTCCAAACTCGAAGGTGGAGGACGCATGAACGAAAACTCAATTTATGGGGCTCCGAAAAAGGTTGAGAATGGAGAATTGCACTAAGCAATCACTGCGCATAGCTTCAAACTCGAAGGTGGAGGACACATGAACGAAAATGCAATTCATGGGGCTCCGAAAAAGGTTGAGAATGGAGAATTGCACTAAGCAATCACTACGCATAGCTCCAAACTCGAAGGTGGAGGACACATGAACGAAAACGCAATTCATGGGGCTCCGAAAAAGGTTGAGAATGGAGAATTGCACTAAGTAATCACTACGCATAGCTCCAAACTCGAAGGTGGAGGACACATGAACGAAAACGCAATTCATGGGGCTCCGAAAAAGGTTGAGAATGGAGAATTGCACTAGGCAATCACTACGCATAGCTCCAAACTCGATGGTGGAGGACACATGAACGAAAACGAAATTCATGGGGCTCCGAAAAAGGTTGAGAATGGAGAATTGCACTAAGCAATCACTACGCATAGCCCCAAACACGAAGGTGGAGGACCCATGAACGAAAACGCAATTCATGGGGCTTCGAAAAAGGGTTGAGAATGGAGAATTGCACTAAGCAATCACTACGCATAGATCCAAACTCGAAGGTGGAGGACACATGAACGAAAACACAATTCATGTGGCTCCGAAAAAGGTCGAGAATGGATAATTGCACTAAGCAATCACTACGCATGGCTCCAAACTCGAAGGTGGAGGACACATGAACGAAAACGCAATTCATGGGGGTCCGAAAAAGGGTTGAGAATGGATAATTGCACTAAGCAATCACTACGCATGGCTCCAAACTCGAAGGTGGAGGACACATGAACGAAAACGCAATTCATGGGCTCCGAAAAAGGGTTGAGAATGGAGAATTGCACTAAGCAATCACTACGCATAGCTCCAAACTCGAAGGTGGAGGACACATGAACGAAAACGCAATTCATGGGCTCCGAAAAAGGGTTGAGAATGGAGAATTGCACTAAGCAATCACTACGCATGGCTCCACACTCGAACGTGGAGGACACATGAACGAAAACGCAATTCATAGGGCTCCGAAAAAGGGGTTGAGAATGGAGAATTGCACTAAGCAATCACTACGCATGGCTCCAAACTCGAAGGTGGAGGACGCATGAACGAAAACGCAATTCATGGGGCTCCGAAAAAGGTTGAGAATGGAGAATTGCACTAAGTAATCACTACGCATAGCTCCAAACTCGAAGGTGGAGGACACATGAACGAAAATGCAATTCATGGGGCTCCGAAAAAGGTTGAGAATGGAGAATTGCACTAGGCAATCACTACGCATAGCTCCAAACTCGATGGTGGAGGACACATGAACGAAAACGAAATTCATGGGGCTCCGAAAAAGGTTGAGAATGGAGAATTGCACTAAGCAATCACTACGCATAGCCCCAAACACGAAGGTGGAGGACCCATGAACGAAAACGCAATTCATGGGGCTTCGAAAAAGGGTTGAGAATGGAGAATTGCACTAAGCAATCACTACGCATAGATCCAAACTCGAAGGTGGAGGACACATGAACGAAAACACAATTCATGTGGCTCCGAAAAAGGTCGAGAATGGATAATTGCACTAAGCAATCACTACGCATGGCTCCAAACTCGAAGGTGGAGGACACATGAACGAAAACGCAATTCATGGGGGTCCGAAAAAGGGTTGAGAATGGATAATTGCACTAAGCAATCACTACGCATGGCTCCAAACTCGAAGGTGGAGGACACATGAACGAAAACGCAATTCATGGGCTCCGAAAAAGGGTTGAGAATGGAGAATTGCACTAAGCAATCACTACGCATAGCTCCAAACTCGAAGGTGGAGGACACATGAACGAAAACGCAATTCATGGGCTCCGAAAAAGGGTTGAGAATGGAGAATTGCACTAAGCAATCACTACGCATGGCTCCACACTCGAACGTGGAGGACACATGAACGAAAACGCAATTCATAGGGCTCCGAAAAAGGGGTTGAGAATGGAGAATTGCACTAAGCAATCACTACGCATGGCTCCAAACTCGAAGGTGGAGGACGCATGAACGAAAACTCAATTTATGGGGCTCCGAAAAAGGTTGAGAATGGAGAATTGCACTAAGCAATCACTACGCATAGCTTCAAACTCGAAGGTGGAGGACACATGAATGAAAATGCAATTCATGGGGCTCCGAAAAAGGTTGAGAATGGAGAATTGCACTAAGCAATCACTACGCATAGCTCCAAACTCGAAGGTGGAGGACACATGAACGAAAACGCAATTCATGGGGCTCCGAAAAAGGTTGAGAATGGAGAATTGCACTAAGTAATCACTACGCATAGCTCTAAACTCGAAGGTGGAGGACACATGAACGAAAACGCAATTCATGGGGCTCCGAAAAAGGTTGAGAATGGAGAATTGCACTAGGCAATCACTACGCATAGCTCCAAACTCGATGGTGGAGGACACATGAACGAAAACGAAATTCATGGGGCTCCGAAAAAGGTTGAGAATGGAGAATTGCACTAAGCAATCACTACACATAGCCCCAAACACGAAGGTGGAGGACCCATGAACGAAAACGCAATTCATGGGGCTTCGAAAATGGGTTGAGAATGGAGAATTGCACTAAGCAATCACTACGCATAGATCCAAACTCGAAGGTGGAGGACACATGAACGAAAACACAATTCATGGGGCTCCGAAAAAGGTTGAGAATGGAGAATTGCACTAAGCAATCACTACGCATGGCTCCAAACTCGAAGGTGGAGGACACATGAACGAAAATGCAATTCATGGGGCTCCGAAAAAGATTGAGAATGGAGAATTGCACTAAGCAATCACTACGCATAGCTCCGAACTCGAAGGTGGAGGACACATGAACGAAAACGCAATTCATGGGCTCCGAAAAAGGGTTGAGAATGGAGAATTGCACTAAGCAATCACTACGCATGGCTCCAAACTCGAAGGTGGAGGACGCAAAAACGAAAACTCAATTCATGGGGCTCCGAAAAAGCTTGAGAATGGAGAATTGCACAAAGCAATCACTACGCATGGCTCCAAAGTCGAAGGCGGAAAACACATGAACGAAAACGCAATTCATGGGGCTCCGAAAAAGGGGTTGAGAATGGAGAATTGCACTAATCAATCACTACGCATGGCTCCAAACTCGAAGGTGGAGGACACATGAACGAAAACACAATTCATGGGGCTCCGAAAAAGGTTGAGAATGGATAATTGCACTAAGCAATCACTACGCTTGGCTCCAAACTTGAAGGTGGAGGAGACATGAACGAAAACGCAATTCATGGGGGTCCGAAAAAGGGTTGAGAATGGAGAATTGCACTAAGCAATCACTACGCATGGCTCCAAACTCGAAGGTGGAGGACACATGAACGAAAACGCAATTCATGGGCTCCGAAAAAGGGTTGAGAATGGAGAATTGCACTAAGCAATAACTACGCATGGCTCCAAAGTCGAAGGCGGAAAACACATGAACGAAAACGCAATTCATGGGGCTCCGAAAAAGGGGTTGAGAATGGAGAATTGCACTAATCAATCACTACGCATGGCTCCAAACTCGAAGGTGGAGGACGCATGAACGAAAACTCATTTTATGGGGCTCCGAAAAAGGTTGAGAATGGAGAATTGCACTAAGCAATCACTACGCATAGCTTCAAACTCAAAGGTGGAGGACACATGAACGAAAATGCAATTCATGGGGCTCCGAAAAAGGTTGAGAATGGAGAATTGCACTAAGCAATCACTACGCATTAGCTCCAAACTCGAAGGTGGAGGACACATGAATGAAAACGCAATTCATGGGGCTTCGAAAAAGGGTTGAGAATGGAGAATTGAACTAAGCAATCACTACGCATAGATCCAAACTCGAAGGTGGAGGACACATGAACGAAAACACAATTCATGGGGCTCCGAAAAAGGTTGAGAATGGATAATTGCACTAAGCAATCACTACGCTTGGCTCCAAACTTGAAGGTGGAGGAGACATGAACGAAAACGCAATTCATGGGGGTCCGAAAAAGGGTTGAGAATGGAGAATTGCACTAAGCAATCACTACGCATGGCTCCAAACTCGAAGGTGGAGGACACATGAACGAAAACGCAATTCATGGGCTCCGAAAAAGGGTTGAGAATGGAGAATTGCACTAAGCAATAACTACGCATGGCTCCAAAGTCAAAGGTGGAAAACACATGAACGAAAATGCAATTCATGGGGCTCCGAAAAAGGGGTTGAGAATGGAGAATTGCACTAAGCAATCACTGCGCATGGCTCCAAACTCGAAGGTGGAGGACGCATGAACGAAAACTCAATTCATGGGGCTCCGAAAAAGCTTGAGAATGGAGAATTGCACAAAGCAATCACTATGCATAGCTTCAAACTCGAAGGTGGAGGACACATGAACGAAAATGCAATTCATGGGGCTCCGAAAAAGGTTGAGAATGGAGAATTGCACTAAGCAATCACTACGCATAGCTCCAAACTCGAAGGTGGAGGACACATGAACGAAAACGCAATTCATGGGGCTCCGAAAAAGGTTGAGAATGGAGAATTGACTAAGCAATCACTACGCATAGCTCCAAACTCGAAGGTGGAGGACACATGAACGAAAACGCAATTCATGGGGGTCCGATAAATGTTGAGAATGGAGAATTGCACTAAGCAATCACTACGCATAGCTCCAAACTCGAAGGTGGTGGACACATGAACGAAAACACAATTCATGGGGCTCCGAAAAAGGTTGAGAATGGAGAATTGCACGAAGCAATCACTACGCATAGCTCCAAACTCGAAGGTGGAGGACACATGAACGAAAACACAATTCATGGGGCTCCGAAAAAGGTTGAGAATGGATAATTGCGCTAAGCAATCACTACGCATGGCTCCAAACTCGAAGGTGGAGGACACATGAACGAAAACGCAATTCATGGGGGTCCGAAAAAGGTTGGTCGGCAGGACCGAACGATCCACCAGTTCTTTCCACCTACAAAAGCAAACATGCTTTTTGCAAAGAAAAATAAATCATTCGCGAGAGCACCATATCTTAGAGAAACAATATACTTGTGCCAAGGGTAATCTTCCTTGTAATCGAGAATGAAGGGTAGGATGTCAACTTTTAGCTTTTAAATGAACATGCAGGGGAAACATCGGGCTAAGCTGAAAATAAATCACTCATAATGTATAAAACTCACAAGGCAAGTGTTTTATCCTATTCCCAAGCCATAACTACACCATGACTCTATTTTGCACTCGACTTCCTATCGAATCAAAGATCGAACGTATGATCACGGACCAATAGGATTTTCTCGAGGGTGGTGTTTTTGGAGAGGAAGCTGGGTGTTTCGGTCTTTTCCTCTTTGTTCATGTGGGGTGGGATATTGCCAGTCGAGAATGATTTCGAGTGGCAATCTGGCTTGAAGAATTTCTGTCCTCTTTCTTTCATTAATCGAGAATTGCTTCTTTTCCCTTTCCACTTCCCTTCGACCTTCGACCATGAATCTTTTCCTCTTCTTTTTTGTTCTTTTCTTTATTTTCATCTTTTTTCTTTTTCTTTCTTTCCATTTCTTCCTTTTCTTTCTTTTCACTTCTCCTTTCCCATCCTTTTGTTTGGGAAATCGGGTTTTAGCATTCTATTCGCCCTCCCTTGAGGAGATTCCGCTGTCCTTTGCTTCGGGGAAGGAATGAGGATTCTTTTTTATAGGCCAAGGTTCAAAAAGTCTAAGGTTGTGTTTCAATGGGGTCTTTTATCGTGGGAACCCAATCTTGATATCTGGGGTGAAACAAATTTGGGTGTGAAGGTGTTGATTTCGGGCCGAGCTTCCATATTGCTCCATAAGGCACGCGTGACAATGATGATTTGAAAACAACGTGCAAAATTAGTCATGGCTACAGCCAGGTGGGCCCTCAAGCATCCTGTTTATGGCATTGTGATACTATGGTTGGGAATTTACACAGACAGACCCAACGTTTCCAAGTTATATTCTTTCATCAGTTCAATGAATTCATCCATCCTTATCTCGGTTCATTCCGGAAAATAAACTCTTAGCATCAGTCCCTTGTTTCCAGAAGATACATTTGCTCTTTACGAATGATTTATACTTCTTAACTATAACATGTCGACCTTTGCGGTCTTTCTTTCTTTTTCCTTTTTGTTTCATTTTTATATATTCATAAAATTATACACCTATGGTCCTCTATGAAGAAATCTTTCTTTGTACATCTACACTCTTATACATGACAAAATTTTTCTGTACACGCATTGGAATTCTCTCTCTTTACGTCACATGATCAAACCCTATTTACATTCAAAGATCTTTTTCGTTTTTCTCCAACACACACCTATGGCTCATACAAAAGTTTCTTTATATACATTCGTTGCTCACACACACAAGAATTTCTCTCCACGCATCACTTACACACACAAAACCTTCTATACACATTTTCCTTTTACATACAGGTATATACACAAAAACACTTTTTCTTTTCTTTACGAACATGACTTTTATTCACAACGCTTCTCTCTTTTTATTAGGATTTTTGGTTCATTTTACTTTTAGGACAACATTCCTAAATGAAAAACTCTACACGGTTCCGGAATTTCAACAAACACTATTGACAACAATGAAACAAGTACCGACGTAACAACTCAAACGATATGTATGTACAAAACAAAAGTCAAAACATGAAACAAACGTTAGTCCCTTAGTCAAAGAAAAACAAGATGATATGTAAACAGAAAAAACAAATGGAAACAAAAAAGAAATATGGATCAAGGGATCTCCCAATCATGTGGCCCCTCTTCCTCCTAAGAAATCAAGTAAATCGGTCATCTCCTTGTCCTCGCGGGCCTCATCTGCCTCGTCGGGAGCCTCTGCTGGTGCCTCTCCTGGCCGGGCCTCAGGCCAATCTCCAGGCCATGCGACCTCTGCCCTGAACTGGTCCGGAGTAGGGCACGGAAAAGAAGTAAAGCCCTGGCTCTGTAGGCTGAGGCTCATCTGATAAAGACAATCATGGGTCTGTACATGTGCCCGGTGGTTGGCCGCCTGCTGGCGAACCAAATGCCGCAAATACTGCTCCGTAGCAAACAATCCGGCTGGACTGACCTGATGAGGTGGCGGCGCGTCTGCGGCCTACGGAGCATCCCCCTAGACCTGTCTCTGCGTGCAATACTTCTCAATAAAAGCTCGGGTGATGGGCGGCCGAATCACCTTGCTAGGTGCGACAGGGACTCCGAACGACTGGCAAAGTCCTGTGATCAAGGCGAGAAATCCCAGGGCCCTATTGGACTTATCCGGGTCCAGATGGTGCCTGGTAGGCGCCATACCTGCAAATATATAGATGGCATCAGCGATTAGCTGAGCCACGTGAATGCTCATCCGCGTCAGGATGGCGTACACCAGCTGGCACTTCGGCAGGGGGAGGTCGGAATTATGGTCGCTGGGCTGGATGTTGCTGAGCAGCAAAGTCATCCAGATCTGAGTCACGGTGGTCATGTTGGTGCGCATGATCCGCACCCGTCTCCCGGCAGCAGTCCGGGAAAAATCCTGCCCCGGTATACATAGCAACAGGGCGATGGTCTCCTCGTCGAACCCATCGGATCGGTTCCTCCTCTGGCTATACTCGCACTCCTAACCCTCTTCCAGCACTAAAGGATATCCCAGGAGTTGGCCGATAGCATCTGCATCAAACGGGATCCACTGACCCCTCACCCAAGACCTCATATCTCGCACGCCCTCCTCTGTAGGCCAAGCATTGGCATAAAATTCGAGGACTATGTCTGGATCGAACTTGGCCATGGGGGTAACCAGTGATGCCCACCGCCGGCGAACTATCTCCTCCTGGAAATCGGTATACTCATGGTTCCTGAGCTGGATGCGTCGCTCCCGGAGAAATGACCATCCCTTGATAGCCTCGAAGCGCTGCTGGTGTTCAATGCTCCTAAAGCGGTGACTGTCATACTCGGGAGCGGAACTAGTTCCTTTAGCCGTTTTATCTTTCCTGGATCTCTTTGAGGCAAGTTTCCTCGGGGCCATTTCTTGCGAGAACAAACATTTGGAAGTTAGTTTTACAAGATAATGCTTATCTTAACGCAAAAATGCCGTGCTAACCCCCTCTAATTTAGACCAAACTCATGTAACCCACTTATGCACACGCGCATGTGTAGAAAATATCCTATTACTCATGTCAACTTACAAGAGCATCAAAAATATTCTAATTGCCATACACCTATATACACTATGAAAAAAAGAAAACACACTTTCGTGCTCAAAGTGTTGCGTCAAACTTTACACCTAATTTATATCCTAAACATTTGCTATCACAAACTACTTACATACATTTGAAGTACACCATACAAATTTTTATTGTTTCACTCATATTTATTTATATGCATATTGGAAAGCTAATTACATCCTGCACATATTTGCATTCAAAAAGGCATTCCACACTATCATACATTCATTTAGGAAGACAATCATTCACACTTTGCTAGGAATTTCATGCTCCTTATATTTACCTATGTATACACACTATTGCAAGGTGTTTTCCACACTACCTCTATGTAAAGTATCAAACATGGGGCAGCCCAAATTCGAGCAAAAACTCTCACAAGCAAATCCTAATTTTCATGTTTTTTTTTTCTAATTCTAAAAACCAAATTTTGGATTCCTAGTCATATGCATGTTTCCTTGCATTGAAGCTACAAGTTTGGGTTCCTATGCTTGGAATTGCATTTGGGCACCTATTTTGAATCTCCTATGCTGTACCTACATATAAGAAACAGTCCCACTCTCCCAATTTTACAAAATCATATTCATACATCATTGGGGCATTTCACCGAGCACTTGGTGAGCGCATGTTTGGACATAAATTGCAAGAGGATGGGGACAATGTGGCATGCCCCATTGCTTCAGAATACAGCATAGGCCTAAGGCCTTCTCATTCAAATCCTCAACTCAAGAAAACAAGCATAAAAACAAACCAAAACTGCCCCACAAATATAAGCACATTCTCACAATTTGGAGCACCAAGAGATGAAGAAAATATACCAATGGGAAGCTAAAAACATCAAGGATTGAATACTTACTTGTTGGAGTGAATAATAACACCAAAAATGAAAGCAAAAGGCAACCGAAAGTGGCTTGAGGGAGCAAGAACCGCAAGCCTTCGTGAGTCCTCCCTTTTGAATGAGGGGGGGAAGTTTTTGGATGCAAAAACGTTCCCCTCCCTCGTTTTTATAATTTGGGTGCAGGGGTTGCTCGCCCAGGCGAGCTAGCCTGCCATTTTTTTTTTGAGGGGAACATTGATCATGTCTCCTCCTCCCTTATGGGTTAGCGTTTGCCTACTTGAACCTACTTAAATTAGAATTAGGTGTCGATTACTTATTTAAAACAAACAACAGTAAAAGAAACTGCGAATGCAAAGGATACTAGGCTGCCTTGTAGCAATGTTCTCTGCTTGTTTAGCGCCGAAAAGGGGCAACGATCGGTCGGTCGTGACCCTATCCCCACTTACATCCGTCCCTATGTACCTGCAAGTAGGAAACAAAATCCATGGCCAATCGTGTCCGGTCACCGTCATACCTTGGTTGATTTCCGCAGTCAACTTGTCTTGACTTCTAACCGTGACCCAAGAAGGCCCTGCCCCTGTTACCACAAAATATGCATGTGTATGTGCATGTATGAATGTTCCTAATGCGATGACTTTCTTTTAGTGAGGGCTGGTTAGATTCAATTTTAAATAAGCGTTTGGGGCACCCCATACACCGAGCGAAGAGGGCTCAAGTTATAACAAATCTAAAACACAAGGTTTGAAAACAAAGGGAGGACTGAAACCTCGCCCATCTTTAAAGAAACAAGACAAATACAGTGAATGGGAATCCCAAGAGGAAACCAAAAAGAACGAGAACAACTCAAAAATAAAAAACATGCAACGGTCCTCTCGATTGCCCCAGACTTCAAGCGTAATATCGTTTAACTATATCGAAGTTCACGGGCGAGGGCAGCTCCTTGCCATCCATGTCGGTGAGTATCAGAGCACCCCCAGAAAAAGCTCTTTTCACCACGAAAGGTCCTTCATAATTAGGGGCCCACTTGCCTCGACTATCCTTAACAGCGTGGGACATCTTTTTCAGCACGAGGTCCCCCTCGTTGAACTTGCGCGGACGTACCTTCTTGTCGAATGCGTTCTTTACTCTTCGTTGATACAGACGCCCATGGCTCATGGCTGTCAAACGCTTACCTTCAATGAGGTTGAGTTGGTCGTAGCGTGCTTGAGCCCATTCTGACTCTTCTAGGCCTAACTCCGCCATTATCCTCTGAGAAAGAACTTCCACCTCAAACGGGAGTACTGATTCCATCCCATAAACTAAGGAATACGGTGTTGCCCCAGTAGAAGTTCGTACCGAGGTTCTATATCCGTGCAGGGCGAAAGGCAACATCTCATGCCAATCTTTGTATGAAACTGTCATCTTTTGAACAATCTTCTTAATATTCTTATTTGCAGCCTCTACAGCTCCATTCATCTTTGGCCGATAAGGGGTAGAGTTATGATGCTGGATCTTGAAGTCTTCGCACATCTCCTGCATCATCTTATTGTTCAGATTGGTGCCATTGTCAGTAATGATCTTCTGGGGAGTCCGTATCGACAAATCAACTCCTTCTTTATGAATCTAACTACCATATTCCTTGTGACATTAGTTTAAGAAGCTGCTTCGACCCATTTGGTGAAGTAATCTATCGCCACAAGAATGAAGCGGTGACCATTTGACGCTTTGGGTTCGATGGCCCCAATGACGTCTATTCCCCACATGGAAAAAGGCCAAGGGGCGGACATAACATTCAGAGGATGTGGCAGAACATTGACATTGTCCGCGTATGCGTGACATTTATGGCATTTCCTTACATGAGTGCAGCAATCGCTTTCCATGGTGAGCCAATAATAACCGGCCCTAAGGATTTTTCTGGCCATAGCATGCCCATTGGCATGTGTCCCAAAGGAACCCTCGTGAATTTCCTCAATCATGAAGTTCGCCTCTTTGGCATCTATGCATCGTAGGAGGGTCATGTCGTGGTTTCGTTTGTACAGGATGGTACCACTTACAAAGAAACCAGTAGCCAATCTTCTCAACATCCTTTTGTCATTGTCAGAAATCCCTGGTGGGTATTCCTTGTTCTCAACATACTGCTTGATGTCGAAATACCACGGTTTCCCATCCCGCTCTTCCTCTATTGCATAACAATATGCCGGCCTGCCTTGAGATTTGAATTCGATGTACGGCAGATCCTCGTGTGGGGCAAGTTGAAACATGGATGCTAGGGTGGCTAATGCATCAGCCATTTGATTCTCTTCCCGAGGTATGTGGTGGAAGGAAATGTCGTCAAAGTACTTGGCTAACCTTAAGATGTGAGTTTGATAGGGTATCAACTTCGGATCCCTAGTTTCCCATTCTCCTTTTAACTGGCGTATCACCAAAGCTGAGTCTCCATACACCTTGAGTAGTTTCACATCAAAATCAATGGCCGCCTGAACCCCGAGGGCGCATGCTTCGTACTCAGCCATATTGTTGGTACAATCAAAACCTAGCCTAGCCGTGAAAGGAATACACTGATCATCCGGGGATACAAGGACTGCCTCTACTCCATGGCCCATAGCATTTGACGCCCCATTGAAGCAAACAATCCATTTGTCTATGTCCTCGTGCGTCCGCTTCTCTTCAAACAGGGCCATGATATCTTCATCTGGGAACTCGGGGTGCATCGGCCGATAATCCTGGAGGGGTTGTTGGGCTAAATAATCTACTAAGGCACTTCCCTTTACTGCTTTTTGGGTGACGTAAACGATATCAAATTCAGATAATAGTACCTGCCACCTAGCGATTCGTCCCGTGAGGGCCTGTTTTTTCAAAGATGTACTTCACAGGATCCATTTTGGAAATAAGCCACGTGGTATGGCTGAGCATATACTACCTAAGCCGATGTGATGCCCATACCAGAGCACAACACGTCCTTTCCAGCATTGAGTAATTCATCTCACATTCGGTAAACTTCTTGCTCAGATAGTAGATGGCTTGCTCCTTTTTCCCAGAATCATCATGCTGACCCAACACGCACCCCATAGACTCGTCCAACACGGTCATGTACAGGAAAAGAGGTCTTCCTGTTACAGGTGGCATGAGCACCGGGGGATTCGTGAGACTCTGTTTGATCTTCTCAAAGGCCTCTTGGCAGTCACTGTTCCATAGGATCGCCTGGTTCTTACGTAACAGCTTAAAAATGGGCTCACAGGTAGGGGTGAGCTGCGAGATAAATCTCGCAATATAATTCAACCTGCCTAAAAACCCCCGAACCTGCTTCTCCGTGCGTGGTTCTGGCATTTCAAGGATGGCTTTTACTTTCTCGGGATCTATCTCTATCCCTTTCTGACTTACGATAAATCCTAGCAGCTTCCCCGACTTCACCCCAAAGGTGCATTTGGTTGGGTTTAGTTTTAATTGGTATTTCCGCAACCTTCCAAACAGCTTACGCAGATTGACAAGGTGTTCGTCCTTAGTCCGAGACTTGGCAATCATGTCATCTACGTAGACCTCTATTTCCTTATGCATCATATCATGGAACAATGCCACCATGGCATGCTGATAGGTTGCCCCAGCATTTTTCAGCCCGAAGGCCATCACTTTATAGCAGAATGTCCCCCATAGGGTGACGAAAGTGGTCTTCTCTACATTTTCGGGTGCCATCTTTATTTGAATATACCCCGAGAAACCATCCATAAATGAGAAAAGGGCGAATTTGGCTGTATTATCTACCAATATATCAATGTGTGGTAGGGGAAAATTGTCTTTAGGACTGGCTCGGTTCAAGTCCCGGTAGTCTACACACATTCGAACCTTGCCGTCCTTTTTCGGGACTGGGACAATGTTGGCCACCCACTCCAGGTACCGCGCCACAGCTAAGAAACCTGCATCAAACTGCTTCCTTACTTCTTCTTTTATTTTTAAGGACATCTCGGGTTTCATTCTTCGTAACTTTTGCTTCACCGGGGAAGACCCAGGATTCAAAGGCAACTTATGCTGCACAATGTCGGAATCCAGACCGGGCATGTCTTGATATGACCACGCAAAGACATCTTGATACTCTTGAAGAAGGGTTATCAAGCCTTGACGGATAGGCGTGGTCATACCGGTTCCTACCTTTACTTCTTTCTTTTCCTCCGTGGTCCCCAAGTTTACCAATTCGGTTTCTTCTTGGTGAGGCTTCATTTCACGTTCTTCCTGAGCGACCAACCTCTCCAACTCTGGTGACAGGACGTCCTCTTCCTCTTCCTCATTTATTGTTTGGCTTATATCTTGATCGAAATCGATTGTCAAACCCTCGTTGTTAGGATCCTCAAAGAATCGACCCTCATATCTATACCAAACAAGACAAAAGAAACAAAAACATGCAAAATGATATGAGAAAAGGTGGGATCGCAAGAACAGATGAAACAAGATCTCTATGTTTATTTAATAAGGTAGGTTTCACAAAACAAAAGAGAAAGGAAATCTATAGGCTCTAATTACATTGAATCAGTGGTATAGACTTCTGACTGGCTTATCATGCGCCAGTTCCCCACTTGGGAATCGGGGTGGCATGGTTGCACAAAACTTGGTGGGTCTTGAGGGAATTCCTCTTCTATTGTTGCCACCTCCTCCTCGGACACCATTCCAGCGCTGGTGAAACACTGGCTAATACGGCCGGGCCATACCCTATCTGCCCGAAATCAGAACGGCACGTTCCTCCTCCCTAGCATCCCGGGTTCATACCCTAATCCATACTTGTATGGATTTCCCTTGATATCGACCACGTCGGCATTCCCGAGGCAGTCCTTGCCTAGACCCATTCCGGGCTCAAATCCGTTCCTGAGCATAACGCGCGCCACCATTATGGCCGCTTTGGAGAGAGAAGGTAGCGACGAACTTGGTTCCACAGAGGCGCAGCTCACCACTTCAAAGGATTGGAAAGCTGTTTCCAATGATTCTTCCGCCGCTTCTACGTATGGTGCGGAGGAGGGGCAGCTCACTAACATGTCCTCTTCACCCGACACTATCACTAAAAGTCCACCCACTGTGAACTTCAATTTCTGGTGAAGCGTTGAAGGGACCACTCCCAGGGCATGAATCCACGGTCTTCCCAAGAGGCAGCAATAGGCGGGATTTATATCCATTACTTGAAACACCACGTTGCAAGTGTGGGGGCCTATCTAAATGGGAATGTCGATTTCCCCCATCACTTCCCGCCGAGTACCATCAAAGGCTCGCACCACCATCGAGCTTGGTTTTAAACGTGACGCACTAAAAGGAAGCTTTTCCAAAGTGGTCTTCGACATTACATTTAAGCTCAATCCATTGTCGATAAGTACCTTTGCGACAACATGGTCCATACATCTCACCGACACATGTAGAGCCTTGTTGTGTCCTCTCCCCTCAACGGGAATCTCTTCTTCCGCAAACGCGATATAATTGTTGGTGGTTATATGATTAAAGATACCTTCGAAACCCTCCACTGAGATATCATGTGCTACATGGGCATCGTTAAGGACCTTCATCAACAGCGCACGATGAGGCTCGGAGTTTATGAGTAGTTTAAGCAAAGAGATCCTTGCTGGAGTTTTATTCAGTTGCTCGACGACCTTAAACTCGCTTTGTTGGATGAGGCGGAGGAACTCATGAGCCTCTTCCAAAGTCACTATTTTTCCTTGAAATCCCTCTTTCTTTTCGGCCCCTCTTACCACTGGAGGATCTACTTCTTTCGAGGGGGTGGCTACATCTGTGGGCTCTTGGACAATGGGCGTTTTCCCTTTAGAGGGCAATTCCGCCGGGTGAGGGGAAGCGAACACCCGACCACTGCGGGTTACGCCTTTGAGGCCGGTGATGTTGGTTACCTTAGCTGATAGGGAGTCAACTTCGGTTGCAACTCTTTCGCTGGACGCGGGAGGGTTATACTTCCACGGAATGGCCTTATTACTTTGATATGCAAATGGTGTTGGCTTGGGTGCCGTCCGGGGGTATATGGGTGTGGAGCCGGCCCCTTTCCTAGTAAAACATATCACTAGGGCCTTGGGGGTTAGAGGAACCTTCTTCTCTTCCGACTGCATGCAAATTTGTGGTTCTTCCCTCCCTCCTATGGACACTTCAAGCTGCCCGCAATCCATGAGCCGCTGAAGCAATTCTTCCATCGCGGGACAGGTTTCCATGTCATGCGACTCCCCGAGGTGAAACAAACATTCATCCCTTTCGTCTCCACCTCGGGAGACCATGCACGCCACTTGCAGTGATTGATAGATGAAACGTCTAGAAGTAACCACCTCTCCTAACCTCTTTGCCCGCGATGGCCCGTCCTCTTCGACGGCGTTCACGCTAGCCCCTCCATGACTAGCTAGCGGGTTGGTTTTAACATTTGGGCCTTGCTCCTGAAACACTAGCCAGCCGGCACTAATCAGGTGCTGCACTTTATACTTGAACGGGATACAGGAGTCAATATTGTGTCCGGGAGCGCCACTATGGTACACACACTTGGCACCCGGGTCGTACCACTTGGGGTAGGGTGGCTGGAAGACCTTCCCGGGTATGGCCACCACCAAATGATTCTCCAATAATGAAGGCCATAACTCGGAGTATGCCATGGGAATAGGGGAGAAGTTATCTTTCGGGGGCGGGTGCTGTGCATATTTATAGCTTGCGCTAGGGGCTATATTATTAATTGGCCGGGGAGCGGCTGGAGTTGTGCGTTGGGCCGGCGCTCTTTCTGCTGCGGGTGGTCCTTTTACTTGAGTCGGGAGAGAATTCTCGGCTCGGATTAAAAAATTTGGGGGATTGGGCTGGTATGAGCTTTGGATATTTTGGGGTGCTTTCATCCACGTCGGGGCGGTGGTGACTGCGTGGGCGTCTCCTTCTTTTTTCCTCGCGCCCACTACTGGGGCTCTTCTGTTGTTGTTGGAAGCATATTCGAACTTGCCTTTCCGTAATCCAGATTCAATCCTTTCTCCGGCGAAGACGAGATCCGCAAAGTTAGCTGGCATGTAGCCTATCAGCTTTTCATAGTAGAACGTGGGTAACGTATCCACCATAATTGTGATCATCTCTCTTTCCGTCATGGGCGGTACGACTTGGGCTGCGAGATCTCTCCATCTTTGGGCATATTCTTTAATGGACTCGTGCTCTCGCTTAGTCATACTCTGAAGCTGGTTTCGATCGGGAGCCATGTCCTTCCATGATCGAATCTGGGAAGCTTCCAGATTGGTATACCATGCTACAGCTGCTCCGGCCAAGCTGTCTTGAAAGAAATGGACCAACAATTTCTCGTCCGCAGAATACGCCCCCATCTTTCGGCAATACATCCGAAGATGCCCCTTCGGACATGTCGTCCCTTTGTACTTATCAAAGTCTGGTACTTTGAACTTGGGAGGAATGACGATATTGGGCACGAGACATAAATCCGCTAAATCCGAGAATGGGTAATTGCCAAGGCCCTCGACTGCTCTTAACCTCTCTTCGAGCGCCTCAATCTTTCCCTTATCTTCCGCGAAGGGAACAGATTCTTTTACGGGTGTGGGTGAGGCCGGGATATGGCGGACTATGTTCAGTTGGGGTAGTTCATGTGGGGACGGATCTTTGAGGTGGAGCAGGGGGCCGAGATGGGTATCTCCTTCCTCATCGTCTTGCCCGGGATAGTCGTCATAAGGCGGGAGTTGCCCCTCAAAAGTAGGGGCTTGGCTTAAATCTTCCGGAGTGGCACGGCCGTGTTTCTGTCTCGGCCCGGATTTAAAGCGGGTTGCAGCACCGGCTCCGCTTCCCTAACCGTACTGGAGGCGGTTGCCGTGGCTTTGTCCTCTATGGTTTTTTGGAGTTTTAACATGACCTCCGAGATGGAAGCCATTTGATCTTTTAAGGCCGATAGATCGGCCTTCATCTGTTCCTGCACGCCCTCTTCATTATCCATTTTTCTGGATCGAGTGTTATAGGGGTGCCTTGGTGTTTTCTTAGTTATGATGAATTTCCTAAAGAAATAAACAAAGGTGAGTATGCCACCCAAACATGAATATGCAAATGAATGATCGGTGCACTTGGATCCACCCAAAGGTTTTTAGATAACGTAATGAGTCCAGAACTTCTCATTTTATAAAAAGAACAAAGCTTTCATCTAGCCAAGATTATACAAAGGTGTTATAAGAGAACCTAACGATTTCTAATTATGTGGGCCATCAAATCTATCATGTGTTGACAGTAATTGATTAGCCCATGAATCTCCTCGGGGGCCATACACACTTCGGCCATGGCTTTCGCTTTGGCTAGTAGACGCGAGAGGTCTTGACTTCCATTCAAGGTCAAGGCGAACCTATCCATCCACATAGTCGCTTCTTGATGCAATGCATCAATCACCCTCCCTCTTGCTTCTTTTTCGGCGTACACTTGTGCAAAATCCTCCACTAGTTTTTGTTCATGGGCCATAGACTCGTTCAATTCTTCCTTGTATTGCCCTATGATAGCTAGCATGCTTTGCTCCGTGGCTTCCAAGTGTTGAGCCAAACTTCTTTTGGACCTCGCGCAAGCAACTAACTCTTCTTTTAAGATCATGCCATGCACCCGTGACCGATCTCTCTCCTCTCTTCGGAGCTTGAGCTCATTGTTGCTACCCCACAATGCTCCTCGGAATTTCTCTCGGCCATATTCCTCCTTGCGGGCCCTTTTGGTTTCTTGTACAAGGGCTTTTGCAGTGGCCGCGTTTTCCTCTTGTAACTCGGTGCACTCCTTCCGGATGTGTGTAGCAGCTGATTTGAACTTCTCCTTGGCGAGCCTTGCCTTCCCTAGCTCCAATTTTAGAGCTCAGACTTCTTTATCTTCCTCCGGAGCTTCGAAGTTCTCCTCATCGATAACTTTCAACTTGGAGAGCCAATCTAACCCTCGCATGTGAATTCTTAGCCATCCATGATAACCTCCAATGACGCCATCACGGATGCCCCTAAGCTCCTTGTCTTTCCTCAACGGACTTCTCCACGCCTTGTGGACTCTTTGTATCGCCTTGAGACTTTGCGCGCCTAGATTCCTCACAAGGAAAGGCGAGAGACTTTCTTCGGTTGGTGCTCCCCTCATGGGATACCCTAGCTGTCTTATGGCGAGTGCGGGATTATAATTAATACAACCCCTAGTCCCTATCAATGGAACATTAGGGTAGTCCCCACACGAGAAGATAACTCCTTCCTTGCCTTCCTTCCAACGAGGAAACCAATTGATCGCACTGCCCCCTATCCCAGCCAAATGTTGGTCCCAATCGACTCTTCCTTTTTCAGCGCATGAGCGATAGCTTTGAAGCGGACACGGGTGTCTCGTGTCTTGTTGGAATAGGTGTGAAATCAACCACACACAGAGAGTGGGTAAACAACAGACAATCCGCGCACTGTTTTTCTCACACCTCCGGTCAAAGGTGTCAAACAAATCTGCCAAGATAGCCAGCACTGGACTTTCCTTGCTATGGTGATATGCAAGGAAAGCATCAATGGCGGCTAAGTCTATCAAACCGTCGACATTCGGGAAGAGGACAACCCCAAAAATCAGCAAAGCTAAAATATCTGCAAACAGGCCCCACTTCTCTTGGCTCGCCATATCCCTTGCCTTACCTTCCAAGTATTTCCGAGGCAGGCCCACTACGCCGTTCCGAGTTCGCTTCGTGCGATCCAACTCCTTTGCTGAATTACCAACCACAGCCGCAATCTTGCTCAAGGAAGGAAGAAAGCCGGAGAAAAGATACGGTTTTCTCCCCCCAAGAGGGCATCCTAATATTTCCTCAAGCTCTTCAATAGTTGGTGCCATTTGGAAGTCCCCAAACGTGAAACACCTCAACGGCTGGTCATAATATTGGGCGAGGGATACGACAGCTTCCGTAAGTACCTCCGCTGCGGCCAAATCTAGAATCTTCCCGTACACTTTGCGGAAGGCTTGCCTTTGGAGAGGTCCCATCAATCGTCCTAATTCCTTGAGGCTAGTGACATCTAGACTTTTAACCTTGACTTGATAAAACCTTTTGCCGTTTTGATTTGTCCCCATCATTTACCTAAAAAAGGGGTGGATCAAGACTCCGACATGAATGATGCGATGCGTATGCATGAAACAGAAAGAAAACAAGAAAAAGGGGTAATTCATACATACGAGACCGCAGAGACCCGATTTTAATGCTACGTTTTGGGCATGATGGCGCCTCAACGTAGCATTAAAAAGGTTTACGTATTACTCTAAAGAAACCAAACATTACTAGCAAAAACTATAAACCAAAAATGCATGAGAAAAAATGGCACAGGAGCGTGTTTGCTCTTTGCCCCTATTTGGGAACCTATAGGACAATATCTACGGATTATGTATTTACTCTTTTTTAGCTTTCGAAGAAGTTACGGAAACTCACGGATTAGGCAAAAACACCTCTTTTCGATTTCCGCCACATTACGGAATTTCAAGGATCGCGTAAGCCTACTTCCTTTTGATTTCTGACACGTCTCGGGACTTCATTTTTTGTGCAACAAAGGACGCCAAGTATCTCAAAGCGGCTAACCAAAGGTTGCATGTCATCAAGTAATAATCCCCGGATGAAATTAGGGTATGACAATGGGTGTGTGTAGCTAAGCTCTAGCTTCTCAAGGAAGTTTTCTCAAAGAAGCTTCTCAAGGAAGTTTTCTTAAGAAAGCTTCTCAAGGAAGCTACCTAGTCTATAAATAGAAGCATGTGTAACACTTGTTGTAACTTTGATGAATGAAAGTCTTATGAGACACACTTCAAAGTTCCACTTCTCTCCCTCTTTTATTCCTTCAATTTCGTGCTCCTCCCTTCTCTCTTTCTTTTCCTCCATTGAAGCATCATCTCTAAGCTTCTTATGAAAGGCTCATCTTGGTGGTGAAGCTCCTTCTTCCATGGCTTATTCCTTAATGGATGGCGCCTCCTCTCACCTCTTTTCCTTTGTCTTCCGTTGCATCTCCATGGTGGAAAATCACCATTAAAAGACCCCATTGAAGCTCAAAGATCCAGCCTCCATAGAAGCCCCACAAGCAAGCTTCCATCATTATGGTTGAGCCCGCTAATCCAAGATCAATTCCAAAATTCTCCACTAAGTGTGCTTAGGTGTCATGAGGCATGTAAAGCATGAAGGACATGCACAAAGTGTGACTATATGATGTGGCAATGGGGTGTAGTAAGCAAATGCTCACCTCCCTCTCTAAAATTAAATTGGATTGGGCTTCTACCAATTTAATTAAATTTATTTCCAACCACACACATCAAATATTCACTTATTGCATATGAAATTACAAAACTACCCCTAATACAAAAACAAGTCTGGGTGCCCTAAAATACAAGGGCTGAAAAATCCTATATTTTTAGGGTACCCTACCTACATTATGGAGCCCTAAATACAACACCCAAAATTAATGAAACCTTAATATAATATGTACAAAGATAAGTGGGCTCATACTTAGCCCATGGGCTCGAAATCTACCCTAAGGCTCATGAGAACCCTAGGGCCTTCTCTTGCATCTTTGGCCCAATTTTCTTGGAGTCTTCTATCCAATGCCCTTGAGGGGTAGGATTGCATCAGTGTTAGTATTAAAACTGCTTAATAAGAAGTGAAATACTAGAAATACAGTTTCTCACACATTCTTTTATTAGTTCAAATTTATTGAAGATAACAATTTGTTGATCTCAAATCATATTTAATGATTTGTTGTTCTGATTTTGTAATTTTCAATAAATTTTAACCAATTACATAGAGTGTGTATAAAGGAGTGTGTTCTTAGCACTCCATGGAAACAGAAAATTAGAGTTGTTGGGTTATAGTAGCAAACATTATTTGTAAGTAATAAAAAGTGTCAATCTTGTAAAGCTAACTAGTAGACCATTGTTTAAATGTCCAATTAAATCATATTATCAGACCATTTGTTTATCAAATGCTAAATGGTTTTCAAATCATTACATTACAAGATTGCTTCCTAAATCACCTGCAACAAACATAAAGGCTTCTTAAGCAAATAAGTTAAACGGTAATATGGTAACCATCAACTTATTGTGGATGGTCTAACTAAAATAGCATAAACAGTGAGATTAAGGTGCATCTCTAAATCCATCGCCATAAGATTAAGAAATAAAGCTACCATACATATAACACATAGGGAAATATAGACTATGCTAATTCTTCACTAAGGGAACTAATCATCCGAGGAACATTTCCTAGAACGCAACATAACTAGAGCAAATACTTCCAGCAACATGCTTTATATACAACACCATCTAGCAAAGACAATTTTCTTTTCTATATATCACCACCTTGTAATGCTAGTATGAGCATGTGACTCAGCAACCATTCAATGATGGAATTATTTTTTTTAATAGTGCAAATATGGATTAGCCTAAACATACAATGCTAAAAGGCTATGGCTGATCGGCAATCCATGTTAATATACACAACTAAACCTATTAATATCGTATATCAGTACTTCATTGGGTATATGAAAATGAAGCAACATATTGGGTTCAAAACTAAATATCCTATAAGGTAATATAATGTACAGTTTCACAAAAGTAGGAAACTTTTCCAAAGAGGATAAGCATATAAACAAGGAAATTTCCAAAGAGTGGAGGATCATTGAATAACAATGTCCCTAACTAATAAGAGTTGAATATTAATATACTTAATGTTGTCCATTCTTGCATGTTTTCATTACTCATTCATCATACATGAATCTTTTAGATTCTAATGGTTCTGGAATAAATAATCACTAGCAACCTAAAACTAGAATTGACAAGTGATCACACTCTAAAATTTGAGTCAGTCACATATTTCCAATTTAGTCAAAAGTTAGAAAATCACACATATATCAGTCTTATTTTTTAATGCTATATTCATAACAAGGAAAGCTGAAAACTTCCTATAGACAACTATGTTATTAACCAACTATTTGGTCCTCAATAGAGGAATCAAAACTCAACAATCTGCTAAAAGGTACAAGATAATCAGGTAGCACTTGAACTTCTAGCCCTGCTTCAAGAATTGCAGGGGCACAAATAGAAATTCCACAAAATGTTTCAGGACCTCCTTCCTTGGAGACAAGCTCTAGCACTGAAAGCTCAACCACAAATATTTGAATCTAAACCAATATGTATTTCAGTTAAATGTTATCCAAATTATCAAAGTGCACAAAAAAAATTGTTCCTCAAACCAAGTATATTATTCTTTTCACTAATTTTATGTAGCTTTGTGCATCACATGCTATATTTACATTCATAGAAATCCATGAATCTTATTAATTATAATGATACAAATGGTAAATGTTTTAAAACAAGACAAATTTGTTTTGGCAAAATAAACTTGTAATTAATGTTATCAATGACGGATGGCGGAAGGCCATAATTTTGCCATATAAACACACCATTGCACCTTATGTCATCGCCATTGCGAGCCTCCCTTCACAAATTGCCTATGGAGGTTGGGTTGTTGTGGTTGTCAAAAGTTTGTTTCATAGAATATACTATAGCTTAAAATGCATAGCTTAAAATGATGTCAGTCATTTTAATTTTTTAAACTATTAGGACTGGAATTAAGTATTATGAACCACAACAGTTCATGGACATACTCCAAAATATAAGGACTGGAATTAAGTATTATGAACCATAGCAGTTCATGGCATTCTAATATCCTATGAAATTTCACAACATACCTTTGACCTCACCACAGAAAGATTCTATCAAATCCATCATCCATAGCTTAGCCAGCAAACCCAACACAGATTATCAACAATCATGGGTAAATATTTGGAGGTATGCATTATAATAAGACATTGACTTGCAGAAATGATTCATGTAACATTAATTCAAATTAATACCACTAAGGATCTATCCCTTAGCTAGCAAGGAATGTTGATAGTGAAGAACATAAGGGGTGACTTGAATATATTTTGCTACTAAATTTCTCACTTCAAATCCCTTCCTTTGATAAAATATTTTTATCCTACCCATAACTAGCTAAAGCCTCTATCCACACAGTTCAAACCACATGTTAACAAACCAATATAGCATCCAGTTCCCCCCTAACTCTCACTTTTTATACAAAAAACAACGATGACAGGTCTTGCGAGTGAGGGAGAAAAGAACGACTTTGTTTGTGAGACTGAGCGCGCAGGGGGAAAAAGGTTTTGGGTTTTAATTTATGTATAACACAACATCGGTTTTATAAAAAAACCAATGTTAACGATCTCATGTTAACATCGGTTTTGAAAAAACCGATGTTAACCAGTTGATGTTAACATCGATTTTTTCAAAATCGATGTTACCTAACTCAAATTATTTATGAAAATGCCATTGTTCTTTTTTTAACATCGATTTTTCCAATAACTGATGTTAATCGTGCGATGTTAAATCTATCAGTTATAGTAGTGCATGATGTTTAGATCACAACATTCGGCTCCATTGTCGGCATGATCCGCCTATTCTTCAATCCCTCAATGTTCCACGAGCTCCTCTGTGCGGTCATGGTCAGCGTCTTCACGCTCCTGCATGGCTTCAAAGGAAGCTACATCAAAAGTGTGCTTACGGAGTTGATAAATCTAGTTTCTCAGAAGTCGCAACTTCTAAAACCCTACATCAGCGATATGGTTCTTGACGTGCTTCCGATTGCCGAGAGTGGTCAGCTTGAGTGTTTTGTTGATTTTGGGAGTTATATGTCCATTGGGCTAGTTTCTCCAAATATTAGCTAGCTTGAGTGGTCAGCTTGAGTTTTTTTCCAAAACTGATGTTAAGTCTCTCAATATCGGTTTTGAACAAAACTGATGTCGTATCATAAAAATAACAAAAAAATATAAAATATGTAGAA
The DNA here is from genome assembly GCF_004193775.1 of Glycine soja. NCBI lineage: Eukaryota > Viridiplantae > Streptophyta > Magnoliopsida > Fabales > Fabaceae > Glycine > Glycine soja. The sequence goes on from NC_041015.1 coordinate 22,122,643, forward strand.
AGCCACATCGGTTTCTTATGAAAATCGATGTTGTTTTGGAGAAACAACATCAGGTTGTCTAAAAACCAATGTTGTTTTTTGTATTTTTTAATATCTTGTCTATTTTTGTAATTACCCCAAATTAACCTGTAAATTGAAAAGTGAACTAGACCAGACAGTTTTTACCAAGCAGTTTAAATTTTGTCTATAATATATAATTGAATGTTTACAATGAATTATAAGAAAAATGAAGGTCAATACATAAAATCAATTGTAACCTAATCTAAATTAACAAAATAACTACTCAACAATTCTAAAATTACTTAAACTCCTAGTGTTTGATTTTTAACTTTCAGATAATATCTTGCCCACTAAATGCGAATTGCCTTCATTCTCTCTAGTTCTAATGATCTTTGATCAGTAAAATACTGCATCATATAATAAAACATAAGTTAATACATGACTCTAAATAATAACAATTATAAGAAATTGAATTAGTTTTGAAGTAAATAGTTTTCGTTTCCCAGTTATCCTTAAAACCTCCTAGGACTATTGTTGACATCCAATGCATTATGTAGTACCTGCACTCAATGTTTCCTTTTTGCTCATTACAATAAATTGAATAGGCTATTTAGATATTGAATGTTAATCGAAGCGTAATAAAATTTAATTTTTAAGACATGAAACATTATTTAAATGACTTACTTTAACTACAATCCATCTAGCAACAGCCTTAGATTTACTTCCTTGACTGTCGTTGAATCCCTTAAAAGCAATGATTAAGAGAAACATGCATGTGTATTATACAATCTAAATATTGATGTCAAATTGTAATCATAAAGTAAATCTATTATAAAATACAATTGACCTATCAATAATTCCTTTCAAGTAGTTGTCGGGCCTATTGTGCAAGGAGGAACACAACCAGATGACAACATTGTCCTTAGGCAAAATAACGACCATTTGCCAATGTGCACTGCATTGGAGAACATTAAGTTATTATGATTTAAATTGATTTGTGAAGTTTAACTTACTCATTCAAGTAGGCTCCTAGGGACGAATCTCTTTTTGAATTTTGCATCCATTTCTTAATATAATCTTCTAATTCAAATTGTGATTATGCAAATCTTTGTATGGACTGTGGCTCGAGGAATCCATACACATCGACATTCCCCTTTGTCACAACCTACACTACGGTGGGAAGGCGATGCGGGGCACACGGGTGCATCTTCCAAGGGAGGAAGGCGTGTGGAGTCGCCACCAACGTTTATTCAAGGAAAACGTTGGAAAAACCGAAAAGGGTGGTCTATGAACTTTAATCGTGAAAGGTTCGGGAGTTGTTTTTACGCACAGGGAAGGTATTAGCACCCCATGCGCCCATCACAAGGGACGACAACCTTTAATCAGGTGTGCAAATATGACTTCAAAATGTTTTATTTTCCCTTTTTATATGTCTTTTTGTGTTTTATGCTTTTTACATTTTTAATTTTGGTGTGGTCGACAAGGGTGTTTCCCTCACTCCTATGTATCCTCAATTACAATGAGGAAATCAGACCTACATAGTTATTTCAAAACTAAACATTGGTTAAGTTGTTTTGATCTTTTTCCGCAAGATCAATTTTAACTGAACAAAAGTCGTTTAAGGCGTTGGACCATTAAACAATCTTTTGATTTTTGGAAAGGAGAGAAACGTTAAGGCGTTGGACCATTAACGATCTCTTGGTTTTTGAAAGTAGAGAAACGTTAAGGTGTTGGACCATTAATGATCTCTTAGGGTGGTCGACAAAAGTGGGGCTTTTGCTCCTACGTATCCTCAATTGTGATGAGGAAATCAGACCTACGCAGTTCTTGCAAAAGCGGTAAAGTTATATGTTGATTTTATGCTTTTGAACGGTCCATGTTAACCGATATAAGGAAAGAGGACCGTTTAAGGTGTTGGACCTTAAAATGGTTTTTGAGTGATTTTTGCAGACAAAGCTTGATTTGTGAGTTAATTTTAGCCTTAGTTTCACTTTGGTTATTAGTCAATTCAATCAAGGAAACTTTCAAAGAAAAACGTCCGATTGATTTTTCTTGATTATTTTATTATTATTTTTTTCAAGATATTTTGATTATTTTATTACTATTTTGCTTTTTTTGGTTTAACCGAGGTTATAGCGTGAACGATCGATTAGATTTTGTTTTAACAGTGATTAAACGAGATTACAACACAAATGATCGGTTGAAATTCATTTTATCATTTATTAGGTGAGAAAACGGCTTAAATAAACGGTTAAAAACTCGTTAAAGCGGAAGAAAAGAAAACTGAAAGTAAGCGAAATTAAAGTGCAAGTACACAAAACAAGTAGGGACCACTAAGGGTGCATAGAATGAATTGAAAGATTCGATTTCGGGAACTTACCGGTTGAAGACTGAAGAATGAGCGAATAATAGTGAAGCATGATGAAGAACGATGAAGAATTTCTACAGAATCGCTTACAGAAGCGTTACGGAAGCACTTCGACTCAATTTTTCTTCATGAAAAGGTGTTTTTTGACCAAAATAGCCAAAATGGATAGCTTAGGGGTCATGAATATTTTTGAAACAGCCCCCCTCCCCTATTTATAGGGAAAAAGAGAGGTGATTGCCGCCCAGAGGCTTCTTGAGGAAGATTTCTAAGCGCACCCCAATTACTATGTTCACTCCCCTTTTCATACTTTACGGAAAAGTTACGGAAGCCTTATGGAAGTGTTTTGGATTTGATTTTCATCTTTTTTTTATCTTCCCTTTCACCAATGTTAAGTGAAATATGCTTACCCAAGGTTTTCAAAAATTTTACGGAAGCATTATGGAAGCCACGGAAGCCCCGAAAATCATTTTTCAACAACGTGGAGGAGCTTGCCGCCCAGTTGCTTCCTCCTTAAGCAACCCAATTTCCAAAATGTTCCGGAAGGGCCTAGATTCAAATTTCTATTTACACCCCTATCTTGATAAGTTCACCCCTCCCCCATTTTTGTGTTTTTGGCCATTTTCTTTCCGAAATCTCACGAAACTTTACGGATTCCACCGTGATGAGTGTTAAGCCTTCTGAAGCAATCAACAATGGTCCTCGGAAGAAATTAGAGTGTAACAGTTTATTTACACACACCCCACTTTGTTAAATACACTCCCGTTTTCGTGTTTTTGACCGGTTTCTTCTCAAAACATCTCGAAACTTTACAGATTCCACAATGATGGGTGTTAAACATTTTGAGGTGGTCAACCGAAAGTCGCATGCCAACAAACTATGGTCCCCGGACGAAATTAGGGTATGACACCCTCTCACATACTTGTCTCAGTCATATGCCTATTGTTGTTAAAATAAAGTAAATTATGCATGAATTTAAAACAATCAATTAGGTAATATATAATAATGTAAAATGACTTATAGAATCCATAATTGTATAACAGAGATGCTTAGACATTGACCACCGTGAGCTATTTCAGAAAGATATTGTACAATGGGAAGTTATCATTATACACCCTGTCAGACCCTAATTTCATCCGGGTATAATGTTTTTATCATTCGGATATGATTTTTTGATTATTGATAATCGAATTATGGTGTTTGGCCTTGGTTGTAACTCAAGGCGGAGGGGTCGCTCAGGGTTGATGTTTGACTGTTAGATCCGAAAACAAAAGCCATGAGGAAAGGGAAAAAATGGACATTCTCTAGAACTTTCTAGACCTAAACTTGCCCAGGCCAACATCTGGCTCACTTAGGCCATGGGAAAGCTTTAGCCTTAAGCAATCAGCTCACTTGGGCGAGGTGATACCTTCAAGCCTAAGCAACTGGCTCGCCTAGGCGAGCGTCCCCTGCACCAAATGGCTTTTTCTATAAATAGCCATGCTGGGGGAGGGTTTAAGGGGATTGGAATTGAAGAAAGAGAGGAAAAATGCAGAAAGGAGAAAGAGAATAAAAAAATAAAAGCCAAGGCGTTGCCGAATTGAATCGTGGATGGTTTCCTGCATCATTTCTCTTGCATGCCTTGTACCCTGTGCAACAGTCGGTTAGTTTTTCTTAAGATTTTGATGTAATCTTTGTATCTTTATGTATCCCTCTTGATATTATATATGTAATATTTTCTACTCAAATATCACTTGAGATCGTTTCAAGGTCCAACGCCTTAACGACTCCCTCTGCTTTTCAAAATCGAAAACGTCATTTCAAGGTCCAACGCTTTAACGACTCTTTGTTTGCAATTAAAATATATCTTCCAAAAAAAACATGAAATCAATTGAACACACAAACATTCAGACTTAAAGAACTACCTAGGTCTGATTTTCTCATTGCACTTGGGGATATGTAGGATCAAGGGCAACACCCTTGTCGATTCAAAAACAATAATAATAATAATAATAATAATAAGGGAAAATAAATAATTTTGAAGTCATGCTTTTGCACATTCTATTAAAGGCTGTCATCCCTTGTGATGGGCGCATGGGGTGCTAATACCTTCCCTATGCGTAAACAACGCTCAAACCCTTCTTTTCAAAATTTGCAGACCTCTTTTTGGCTTTTCTAACATTTTTCTCGAATAAACGTTGGTGGCGACTCTTGCTCATTTTCTCCCTAGGAGACAAACATGCTTTCTTTTATTTGCTTTCGTTGTCCCGTTGTAGGGTAGGTTGCGACAGATGGGGACTTGTTAGAGAGTTAAGTCATTTGATCGAGTGTGTAATTTTATCGTGATCTTTTATTTATTTATTTTCCCTTTCTCTTTAATCCCTGCGTTGTGCTCATGTTCGTCAACATTTCATTATGTTATAGTTCTTTTTGTGGTTTTTTGCTTCAACCTCATTTCTTTCATAATTTGTTTTGTTCATACTTGTATATAACCTTATCCATGTTGCTACCTCTTGGTGTGTATCTTTGTATATATTACCTTCATAGTTAGAAATAATTTGTGTCATTGAATCCTGGGGTAGACGACATGTGATGTACTTGTTGTATCTACCTGGGAATTTTTTGTATGCTTGGCAGGTAGGGTTGGGTAATTCTTAGGTTGCTCTATTCACACATGACACCTACACCTTTTTGCACACACTTTGAGATATTAGGCCCTATACCCGAGTTTGTTTTAGCTTTAGGGAGTGGAGGTCGATCTGTGGTCATGTTGGGTCCTTGACTCGCTTGATAACAGTGAAGCCTTATCTAGAGTTTTCCTCTTTTGGTGATGCATTGTCACTGTTAGTCCCTATCGCCATAGTATATTACCTAAAAGGATGATATCTCTAGAGACCGGTAAGGTTACATGAAAATACCCTTGGGAGTTGCCACTAGATAGTGGACTTTTGGATCCTTGGTTCCTAAATTAAGGACACGGAGCAAACTCATCATGTATGGTTTCCTTGATCGCATCATGCATCTCTTCATGGCATCATAATGGACATATCATTCCTGCATTTATCATTTAAAATATTCATGCATTGCATTTACGTAAGTCATTGCATTGTCATACATATTCATTTATCATGTTTTTGTTCAGCCAATTGCATACATTCTGTTATCATTATTGCATGTTATGCATAATCCTGTCGTATAGTTGCTCATACCTTGCATTTCCTTCTTCATTTCCAAAAGTCACAATGAAGTGTGAATGTTTGCTCCATGTTTTTTAGTTTCATTGTTGGGTACCATGGTAATAGTTATAAATAAACCATGTTAGGGTTATACAATCCTTTCTCCTGAAAATGATTGAAATCACATGAACATGATACCCAATGCATTGTTAACCAGAAAGGGTGATCTTTTGGACGTCTTGTATTAGTTTGATAAATACATTTGTCATGCATAGCATAACTATGCCCCGATCATTCATCATATCCCTTGTATGATAGGCTTTCGAAATATTGGCGATCAAAATTTCTATTCCTACGAACATAGGGTTGAACCAAGCGCAGCCTTTTAAGAAAAGGATTTTATCAAGTCAAGGTCAAAGTATGGAAGTAACCAACTTGTGAATGTTGGGGTAGAAGATGGGTCAAATTTACATAGCTTCCTTGACTACTACCAACACATGATTGAGCTAATAAATTACAAAATTAGGAACCATTGATGTTTCCATGTTTTATTTCCGGTTGCACTTTGACTCTGACGAGATTTAATGAAAATTAGAGTTTGACCCTATGTTCTACTGAATGTTCTGTGTAAAATTCACAATACTTAAACAAAATAACATTCACATGCATTCATGCTTGTTTGTCTTTCCACTTTGGTTGCATTGCTCATTGCATTCTTTCCTTGAAATCGGAATCATAATCATTGTAACCAAAGAGAAAGATTGTGCTTTACGGAACCCTTACGAGACGCATGCCAAGGCCAGAATAATGAGTGAAGTTAAAGAAGTACACAAACAAATGAAGGCCAATATAGAGGCCATGAAGGAACAAATGACAACGATGATGGAAGAATTGATGAGCATGAGGAAGATGATAGAGGATAACACTGCTATAGTTGTTGCGAGTACTGCTACTGAAATGGACCTGATTCACCCGGTCGGTTTCAATCAAGTGAATTGTCCAGTCTCATATGTCGTAGGTCAAGGAGGTGAGACAACAAAAAATGCACGTGGGCCTCATCATGTTCAGGTTCAGAGCAAACATTCCTTCCCACCATATGGGTTTCCCCCTAATTATACACCAACCACTATTGTATACGCTTCTGGTGAGAATATCAGCAATTCTGCACTGTACTCATTGGGAATCAACAACCTAATTTGATCATGCACATGTCTCTCAACTCATGGGGGAAATACATGAAGTTCCCCAAGACCACACTCTGGCCGGGTTTGGGGTCTATCCGGGATATACCATTGAAGGGTAGACATTTTCTGGAATTCCCTGTGCTGAACACTCCTAGAATATCTCAATGTTGCCCATTATCACAACCCTTGCATTTTGTAAGGGGAGATGAGCCTTCCATAGTACTTGAGAAGGAAAGGATTGAGCATATGGAGGAGATGCTACGCGCCATTGGAGGAGGAGGAAATTATGCTTTTGCTGACATGACAGAGTTATGCTTGGTACCCGACGTGGTTATTCCTCCAAAGTTTAAGGTGCCAGATTTTGATAAGTACAAGGGAACCACTTGCCCAAAGAATCACCTAAAAATGTATTGTGGGGAGATGGGGGCGTATGCAAAACATGAAAAAGTTATTGATGCATTTCTTCTAGGAGAGTCTTGCTACGACAGCTATTACCTGGTATACTAACCGGGAACCTTCTTGGGTCCATTCATGGAAGGACCTAATGGCTTCTTTCATTAGGCAGTATCAGTATAACTTTGATATCGCTCCAGATAGAATGCAACTACAGAATATGTGCAAGAAAGACAATGAATCATTCAAAGAATACGCTCAAAGGTGGAGAGAACTGGCAACTCAAGTAGCACCCCTGATGATGGAGAGAGTGATGATAACAATGGTAGTGGACACATTGCCAGTGTTTTACTATGAGAAGATGATAGTTTACATGCCTTCAAGTTTTGCAAATTTAGTGTTTGCTGGCAAGAAGATCGAAGTGGGTTTGAGAAGAGGGAAATTTGATTATGCTGCTACTGCAGGTTCTAGTAATAGAAGACCTGGGATGAGTGGAGGGAATAAGAAGGAGGGAGAAACCAATGTTGTGACTGTCGTTCCTACATGGCCAAATTTCCCACTAGCCCCTTTAAATCTTATGTACCAATATCCTCCCCAACAATATCAATACTTAGGCAATATCGATCCTTCCTAGTACTGACCACCCTACCAACCAAGAACACCCAATCGTCCACAAAGGCCACCCCTAGATTGGCCATAAAATTCACCTGCTACTAAGACCAAACACCACCCCTAAGACCAGCCAAAACACCAACCAGGGAAGGAACTTTCTAGAAAAGAAGCTTGTAGAATTCACCCTAATTCCAATCTCGTTTGCTGACTTACTCCGCATCTGCTCAATAATGTAATGGTATCCATAAGCCCAACAAAGATTCCTCAACCTCCATTTCCCATAGGATACAACTCCAATGTGACATACGCTTATCATGGGGGAGTTCCAAGGCATTCCATTGAGCATTGTATGACCCTGAAACATAAGGTGCAAAGCCTGATCGATGCAGGCTGGCTGAGATTTGAGGAGGAGAATTACTTGTGAATTCTGATGTCATCAAGCAATACTATGCATGATGGTTGGGACAATTTGAAGGTTGTTGTTGGATGTCTCCAAGGACTCATTAGGATTTTTAGGTGTATGCTATTACTCTAAACAATAATCATAATGTTAATAATATGGATGAATTTGATGTTGTTGTCTCTCATTCTCTCACAATTACATCTTTGCTTATTTAACTTTCACTGGAATATGAATGTACGTTGTTGGTTTGTTTACTCAAGTGACTTGCGCTCTTGAGTTGATCTCCAAGTCTGCTCAATCAAAAATTGCACATTTTACATGTTTGGTGGGGGGTGCCATAAGCGACGAGTAAAGTTGAATAAACATTTGATTGACTGTGTTTCCAAATAAAAAATAAGAAGTATAGACATTCATGTGACCTCATCTTATCTTTCTTAAAAGAAAAGATTTGTGAAGAACAAGAATCATTTGACTTAATCTCTCAATTGAAAATCCTTTAAATTTTTCTTGTCCTTGAAAATTCTTTTTCGAGAACCTGCACAGTTTCTTTCATTTCTTCTTTCCTTTCATTTCTTATTGCTACAAGGTCGTGACAAATGATAGCAGTAGATATCTCTGAACCCTACATTGAGGCAATGACAACACCATGTATAAGCTTCAAGTGAACTAGGGAGCAGATAAGAAGTTCTCACCCGGTAGGTCGAAAGCTAGAAAGAGGAGCCTAGGCAAAAGTTAGGGAAATAAAAAAGGAAAAAAAAAATAGGGGCGTGTTATCAAAGGTTTTGTCCAAAATCTAAATTGTAAAAGTCTCTAGTCAATATTTGAAATGACACATGGTCATGCTTCATTATCCCAAACACTAATTTATCCCTTGTTACCCCTTCTGAGCCAAAGCATATTTGTTTTCTTTTAAAACAACAACAACAACAACAAAAACCCGTAGTAGCAACCACCGCTGAGCCGGCGGGAAGAGCAAGGCAAACATCATATGCATGAGGTAAGCTCTAGGTTGGGCAACAATGATGTTAAGGAAAAAAAGCAGAAAGCAAATCTGCCAAAGGCGAGCAAAGCAAAAAGAGACAAAAGATCTCCAAATTTTACAAGGAAGGCATAAAAGGGCAATAATTTATAAGACAAAAGGAGTAGAGCCCAACACAAAAAAGTTGAAATGAATAAAAGTACAAGTAAGACTCTCAAGGTTCTTACTCAATATAACCCTTAAACACTCTTTGAGCCTCTGTGATCCTTTTTTTCAAGGTCCTCTTACCCCAGACCACGTTACAAGCCCAATAAAGCCCATGTGAATCAAGGAATGACTAATTTTCCTTTTAAGTTTGGATTTTGGAATGGAACCTTACACACTTGTGATTGTTGAATATATATATATATATATATATATATATATATATATATATATATATATATATATACACACACACACACATATATAAAAAGAGAATCCTCAAGGTTTTGCACTTGCACATTTGAGAAGAAAACTCATTCGACCAGGAGCTCATGGAAAATGCCCAAAGGCAAGTGTGATAGTAAGGTACATCTGATGTTAGTCGCTCATGCAGACTCCTTAGGATTCCTTTTGAATCCAAGGGTGGCCTTTGTTGTATAAATTCTCTCAGGATCAACCCATGTCATCAAGATTTAGTGGGATCGTTGGACCCTTGGCATCACTTTATGACCTTAAATCAGGAAAGTTTCACTTGGTCATATAATAGGTGTAACAATCCATTGCCATCCTTCAATGGTGCATGTGATTGGTCCCAAAGCCTTATATTTTCTTGCTGTGCAGAATAATAAAAAAATTTTAAACAAAAAGTGATGAACCCTAGGACCAATATTTCAGTTGATTGATTAAATGTCAAATGCTCCACTACTGTCGCCCAAAAATTGTCAAGTGATTAAATCAAAACATACACTCTGAGGGATAAAACATACACTCTAAGGGAGTCCTCGAACAGATTTGCAAAAGATAGGATGAGGTTGCATACATTATCATGTCTTTCAGAAAGAGACAATTAATCTGTATTTTCCAAAAAAAAAAGTATCAAAATCACAAAAAAGAGGAAAAAATGTCACGAGCATTGCACTGTTTTTATGATTCAAAAACTTTTTGCATTGCTAGATACAAAGCTATTTTATTTCCCCCGCAGTTACTTTTTGGTCCAATTTTCCTTTATACAAATATGTTCAAGGGAAATCGGGTTCGTCGAAAAGCGCACCAGGTCATGAAGTATTTAGAATTAAAATGTAGTCATCCGAGTATCGAACTCAGGGAACTTGCTTATTAGACAGAGTTTTATTCAGAAATAAAGCATTGTTGGAATAACATTGATAATGGATGGTTAAAATAGAAATAAACTACTTCTATGGTAAAAACAATGAATGCAAATAAGTAAAGTTGACAACAATAGGCAAAAAGCATTGGGTCTTTCTAACAAACAAGTTGATGCATATGAAGATATTTCTCTAATTAATCATGCTTTTGTGTTCTATGATGTAGCCTAAAATACTAAATCTCGATCCCTCATAAGTTTATACTAATTTAACCTAAGCTTCGTCCTCAGATCCCTCTTGTAAGATTAAGCTTAACTTAAACAACATTATCGTAACAACATATTCAGAAAACCAAAACCCCAGCAATCCATCCCTAGTAATGTGGTTATTCAATCTTGCTTCTATCAAGTTCTAAGGCAATAGTACATTTCCCAATGCTAAAGTCACCTAACTGTACACACAAATGGGTGATCAGACCAAGAGGAAGCAACCTAGCTCGCCTGGGCGAGCTGAGTGGCAAGCTTCTCCCCTATTTTCCTATAAATAGGGGGAGAAGTGAAGGGAAAAAAGGTTCAGCCCTCCTGGTAATTCGAGATCACTTGAAATTAGTGAAAAAAATTGTTTCCGTGAAGAAAATCCAAGCCGAGGCGCTTCCGTAACGTTTCCGTAATGTTTTCGTGGGTGATTTCGCGAAGATTTTCAACCGTTCTTCGACGTTCTTCGTTCGTTCGTCGTCGTTCTTCGGTCTTCAACTGGTAAGTTCCCGAAATCGAACTTTTCAATTCATTCTATGTACCCTTAGTGGTCCTCATTTGTTTTCACGTGCTTTTATTTTCATTTCATTTACTTTTCGTACCCCCTTTTGACATGCTTTAGTCATTTACTTAAGTCATTTTCTCGCCTAATCAAAAAATAAAATAAATTTCCACCGATCATTTGAATTGTAATATCCGTTAATTTCTGTTAAAATGAAATTCGACCGTTCGGTCATGCCGTAACCACGTTGGAAACCAAAATGAGGTAAAATAATAATATAATAATCAAAAAATATCTTTTAATAAAATAAATCAAAAAAATCAATTGGACATTTTTCTTTGGGATTTCTCTTTCTTAATCGAATCGACTAATAACCAAAGTGAAACTAAGGCTAAAATCAATTCATAAACCAAACTTTTGTCATCGCCTAAAAAAGCCATTTTCAAAGGTCCAACGCCTTGAAATGGTCTTTTCCGCTTTTATTGGTTACATGTAGATTTCTAAAAAGCCTAAAATCAATATGTAACTTTGTTACCACTTTCAAAAATAAAGAAATCATTAATGGCCTGATGCCTTAATGTTTTCTCACTTTTCAAAAGAATCGAAAGATTGTCTAAATGGTCCAACGCCTTAAATGACCTTTCATTCAATAAAAACATATCTTGCAAAAAAGGATAAAAAATAAGTTAACCAAAATGCTTTGTTCACAAAGAACTACGTAGGTCTGATTTCCTTATCACAATTAAGGAATACGTAGGAGCAAGGGAAACACCCTCGTCGACCGCAAAAAGATAAAAAATATAAAAAGTACAAAAAGAAATAAAGACGTAAAAGGGAACATAAAAATTGAAGTCATATTTGCACATTTGATTAAAGGCTGCCGTCTCTTGTGGCGGACGTGTGGGGTGCTAATACCTTCCCCGTGCGTAAATACAACTCCCGAACCTTTCACTTAAAATTTGTAGACCATGTCTTTTCCTGTTTTTCCAACGTTTTCCTCAAATAAACGTTGGTGGTGACTCCGCGTGTATTCCTTTCTTGGAACACGCTCCCGCTAGTCACGCGTCGCCCTCCCGCCGAAGGGTAGGTTGCAACAGTTGGCGGCTCCACTGGGGACTATTTTTTGAGAGTTAGGCCATTTAATCTTGTGCAATGTTTTATCATGACATCCTCCATTGTTGGTTTCCCTTTATTTTTCTTATGTTCTTGTGTATATAACTCTTTGATGCTTTTAGCGCGTTTTAAAATGTATGCATGAGGTAAATATTTATTCATTTGATGCACACAAACACCAACACTATTTGCATACACGGTGAGCTGAAAAAGGGCCCTATACCCGGGTTCGTGGGAACATAAGGAGTGGAGGTGAATCTGTGATCATGCTAAGTCTCCGACTTGCTTGGTTACAGTGAACCCTCATCTAGAGTTTTTCTCTTTGAAAACATATTGTTGCTAGTAGTCCTTACTACTGCAGTATGTTCTTCGAAGAGGATGATACCTCTAGAGACCATCAAGAGAGATATGACCACCTTGGGGATTATCACTAAAAACCTTTTTAGCTCTCTCCCATATAGGTCCCTTAAATAGGGGCACGGAGCGAACGCGCTGCGTGCCATTTTTTTTCACACTGCCATCCATAAGTATCATGTACCCTTTTGCTTATATTTTGTGAATATTGTCATACTGTACACTCCTGTGTTGTGCCTTTCGCATATGCATCACGCACGGGTTCCGTCTTGATCCCCTCTCTTTTGCAAACCAACGAAGGGTCCGTGTCACCTTCTTAAATACATACGTCGGGCACTGTGCTACCCCAAGACGTTGTATCTAAGAAGGAGACAATTTCCCGGGTTCCCGTATTCATAAATGGCATCTGTGTCATGTGCATTCCTTCATGCATTCATCCATTCCACCCATGATAGATGTCGGAGTTTTGATTCGCACTGGGTTTTTGTTTCACTTTAGTAAACATGGGGACAAATCAAACTGGCAAAAGGTTTTATCAAGTCAAGATTAAGGGCCTAGATACCACCAGCATTAAGGAGTTGGGGCGGTTGATGAGACCTCTCCAAATGCAAGCCTTTCGCAAGGCATACGGAAAGATCTTAGATTTGACCATAGCAGAGATATCCACAGAAGCCATTGCATCACTCACCCAATACTATGACCAGCCCTTGAGATGCTTTACGTTCGGAGACTTCCAATTAGTACCGACCGTTGAAGAATTTGAGGAGATTCTAGGATGTCCTCTTAGGGGAAGGAAACCGTATCTTTTCTCTGGGTTTCTTCCCTCCTTGAGAAAAATTGCAGTTGTGGTCAGGGATTCGGCGAGAGGATTGGACCGCGTAAAGCAAACTCGAAACGGCTTAGTGGACCTACCACGGAAATACTTAGAAGGCAAGGTGACGGATATGGCGAATCAAGAGGAGTGGGTCCCGTTTATGGATGTATTAGCATTGCTAATCTTTGGGGTTGTCCTCTTTCCAAACGTGGATGGTTTGGTGGACCTAGCCGCAATTGATGCTTTCCTTGCATATCACCATAGCAAAGAGAGCCCGGTGGTAGCTGTCTTGGCGGACTTATTTGACACATTTGACCAAAGGTGCAAAAAGAGTAGTGCACGGATCATCTATTGTTTACCCGCTCTTTGTGTATGGTTGGTTTCACACTTATTCCAACAAGACATAAGGCATCCATGTTCACTCCGAAGACATCACTCGTGTGTTGAAAAAAGAATAGTTGATTGGGACCAACACTTGGCTAGGATAGGAGGCAGAACAGTCAACTGGTTTCCACGATGGAAAGAAGGAAAGGAGGGAGTTCTCTTCTCATGTGGGGGCTACCCAAACATCCCGTTGATGGGAACGAGGGGTTGCATTAACTGCAATCCCGCACTTGCTATAAGACAGTTAGGGTACCCCATGAGGGGAGCACCGACGGAAGAAAGCCTGTCTCCTAAAGATTTTGGCGCGCAAAATTTCAAGGTTATACAAAGAGTCCATAAGGTGTGGGAAAGCCCGTTAAGGAAAGATAAAGAACTTAGGGGCATTCGTAATGGCATCATTGGTGGTTATCATGAATGGCTGAAAGTTCGTACACGAGGTTTAGATTGGCTCTACAAGTTAAAGATTATCAACGAAGAGAACTTCGAAGCTCCGGAAGAGGATGAAGAAATCCGGGCTCTGAAAACCGAACTAGGAAAAGCGAGACTTGCCAAAGAAAAATTCAAGTTGGTTGCTACAGACGTCCGGAAAGAGTGTGCTGGGTTACGAGAAGAAAATGCAGCTACCGCAAAAGCCCTTGAACAAAAAGCCAAGAGGGCTCGCAAGGAAGAGCATGGCCGTGAAAAATTCCGTGGAGCATTGTGGGGCAGCAACAGTGAGCTCAAGCTTCCAAGGGATGAGAGAGACCGATCACGAGCACATAGCATGGTTCTAAAAGAAGAGTTAGTTGTTTGCTCAAGGACCAAAAGAAACTTGTCTCGGCGTTTATGCGAGACAGAGACCAACATGTTAGCTATTATCACCAAGTACCAAGAAGAACTAAGTCTAGCCACGGCCCACGAGCATAGGGTGGCTGACGAGTATGCCCAAGTGTACGCGGAAAAGGAGGCTAGAGGAAGGGTGATCGACTCGTTACACCAAGAGGCAACCATGTGGATGGACCGATTTGCTCTTACCTTGAACGGGAGTCAAGACCTTCCCCGATTGCTAGCCAAGGCCAAAGTAATGGCGGACACCTACTCCGCCCCCGAGGAGATCCATGGACTTCTCGACTATTGTCAGCATATGATAGATTTAATGGCCCATATAATTAGGAGCAGCTAGGGAACTTGTATTGCCACTCAGATCTTGACTAGTTATAAACTTTTTGAATAAAATGAGTTCATCCCATGTTTTTACTCCGAAAGTCAGTGCGAATCAAATCACCCCTGCATTCTATCCCTAACATGCATTCAAAATTTTTACCTACTCCTCACGTTTGGTTTTTCTAGGAAAAACACCATAACTAAACGCGCCACAAGGCATACCTATCGCACCAGATCCAAATCTAGAACGATGGGTGACCAAGAGGAGACACAGGAACAGATGAAAGCCGACATGTTGGCTTTGAAAGAACAAATGGCTTCTATGATGGAGAAAAACGTGGCCACCGCTGCCGCTGTCAGTTCGGCTGCCGAAGCAGACCCAACTCTCCTAGCTATCGCGCACCATCCTCCCCCAAATACGGTAGGACGAGGAAGGAACACACTGGGGCACAACAGCAACCCCCATTTGGGATACAACCGAGCGGCTTACCCTTATGGATTGTCGCCTAATTACACGCCGCCAGTCATGCAAGATGATGCGGGTCATATCTCTTCTCCCATCCTTGAAGGGGAGCCTCCTCGAGAACCCGACGAGGTCCACGAAAATCATCAAGAGTATGCCCAAAGGGATGTCAAGTTCTACCCCCCGATCCCTGTCGAGGGGCCGACACCCAACACTTTGCCTCAGCCCAACCTCACAGCACAGCCAATAATCTTGTCCACAGAAGGACCACCCCCGGCGACTGAAGAAAGAAGGAAACTCGATCTCCTTGAGGAGAGATTGAGGGCTGTTGAAGGCTTCAGTGACTATCCATTCATGGACATGACAGATCTTTGCTTGGTACCAGATGTTGTTATCCCCCGAAAATTCAAAGTGCCGGACTTCGATAAGTATAAAGGGACGACTTGTCCCAAGAACCATCTCAAGATGTATTGTCGCAAGATGGGCGCGCACTCTAGGGATGAGAAGCTATTAATACACTTTTTCCAAGATAGCTTGGCCGGGGCCGCGGTTGTTTGGTACACTAATCTGGAAGCTTCCCGCATCCGTACTTGGAAGGACCTGATTACTGCTTTCCTAAGGCAATATCAGTATAATTCTGATATGGCTCCCGATCGCACTCAGCTACAGAATATGTTCAAAAAGGAAGGTGAGACCTTTAAAGAATACGCACAACGGTGGAGAGACCTGGCAGCACAAGTGGCCCCTCCCATGGTCGAAAGGGAGATGATCACCATGATGGTAGACACCATGCCAGTGTTTTACTACAAGAAGTTGGTAGGCTACATGTCGTCCGGCTTCGCGGACCTAGTATTCGCCGGGGAAAGAATCGAAGTAGGGTTGAAAAGAGGGAAGTTCGATTACGTTTCCTCCACAAGTGCCAATGCTAAAAGAATCGGAGCAATTGGGCAAAAAGGAAGGAGGGAGATGCCCACACCGTCACTTCGGCGCCCGTATGGGTCAAAACCCCGCAGACATCTCATGGTACACATCAGTATGCACAATATCATCCGAGCTTCTTAGCTCACGCTGGGAACTCCTCTAATTCAGCACCCGTGCAACCTAAGGCACCCGTCCAGAGGGAGGTCCCCCAAGTTCCAACTCCAACCACGACTCGCCCGGCCGGCAATTCCAACGCAATGAGGAATTTTCCCCCGAGGCCAATTCCAGAATTCACCCCACTCCCAATGACGTATGAAGACCTCTAGCCATCCCTCATCGCCAACCAACTGGCCGTAATAACTCCCGGGAATATCTTCCAACCCCCTTTCCCAATGTGGTATGATCCTAACGCAACTTGCACGTACCATGGGAATACCCCGGGGCATTCCATCGAAAAATGCATGGCCCTTAAATACAAGGTCCAACATTTGATAGATGCTGGATGGCTGACATTTCAAGAGGATCGGTCCAACGTGAAAACCAACCCGCTCGCGAATCATGGAGGGGGAGCAGTTAATGCCATTAAGTCGAATAGGCCGCGCAGGTCTAAACCTTTAAAGGACGTGGCAAACCCTAGGAGGTTTATCTTTGAGGCCCTACAAAAGGGAGGTGTGATTCCCCACGGTGGGCATAAAGAGGATTCTTGTTTGTTGCATCCCGGCGAGCTACATAGCATGGAAACATGTTTGGCAGTAGAGGAATTGTTGCAGCGAATGATAGATCAAGGGTCGGTGATGAGGGGAGGGAAGAGCAGCATATATGTATGCAGTCCATGGATGAGAGAAGTTTTGGAAGGCCTAAACCTTTGGTGATATATTTCACCAAGGGCGCAGCTTCGCAAAAGCCCCGACACCCCTCGGCAGCTAAACCTGTCCCTTTCCCGTACCATAACAGCCACGCAGTCCCATGGAGGTACACACCTCTGAACAAAAAGGAAGAAGAAGCCACCGACATCAGTTCATTGTCGGCCAAGGTAACCAATATCACGGGGCTGAGCGGGGTGACCCGTAGCGGTCGTGTGTTTGTGCCCCCCGACCTACCAATTCAGCCCACGAACGTCAAAGGGAAGGCAAAAGTAGTGGAAGAACAAGATGATAAAATGCCCCTCACCCCGAATGAGGATATTCCGGTGAAAGGTCTTCCGGAGAAAAGGGATGGTTATGGCAAGAAGGAGGTGTCGCTAGAGGAAGCTAGCGAGTATCTCAACATAATTCAGCAGAGCGAGTTCAAGGTTATTGAGCAGCTCAACAAAACCTCGGCCAGGGTCTCGCTGTTGGAATTACTCATGAGCTCGGAGCCTCATCGGGCTTTGCTAGTAAAGGTTTTGAACGAAGCCCATGTGGCCCAAGATATCTCTGTAGAAGGCTTTGGAGGGCTCATCAATAATATCACCGCCAACAACTATCTCGCCTTTGCCGAAGAAGAAATCCCTGGCGAGGGAAGAGGGCATAACAAAGCTTTGCATGTATCAATCAAGTGTATGGACCACGTTGTAGGCAAGGTGCTCATCGATAATGATTCCAGCTTAAACGTGATGCCCAAAAGCACGTTGGAGAAATTACCATTTAATGCTTCCCATCTAAAGCCAAGTTCCATGGTAGTTCGTGCCTTCGACGACACCCGCCGAGAGGTTAGGGGAGAGATCGACCTCCTGGTACAGATAGGCCCCCACACCTGTCAGGTGACCTTTCAAATAATGGATATTAACCACCCTTACAGCTGCCTGTTGGGACGCCCGTGGATCCATTCGGTGGGAGTCGTTCCTTCTACGCTCCACCAGAAATTGAAGTTCGTAGTGAAAGGGCATTTGGTTATCGTATCGGGCGAGGAAGACATCTTGGTGAGTTGCCCATCCTCTATGCCATATGTAGAGGCCGCGGAGGAGTCATTAGAAACCGTTTTCTAGTCTTTCGAGGTGGTAAGCATTTCCTCTGTGGATTCCTTCTTTGGGAAACCTTGCTTGTCAGATACGGTAGTAATGGTGGCCCGGGTAATGTTGGGGAATGGTTACGAGCCCAGAATGGATTTAGGCAAGGTCAACAGAGGCATAACTAGCCTGATAAGTGCCAAAGGAAATCATGGGAAATTTGGGTTAGGCTACAAACCCACACAGGCAGATATAAGGAAAAGCATTGCGGGAAGGAAAAACGGAAGTCAAGGCTTGCGATTAAGCCAAGAAGACGAAGGAAGCTCGCCCTGCCACATAAGTAGGAGCTTTATAAGTGCGGGTCTAGGGGACAAAGGCCAAGTCGTTGCAATATGCGACGATGATGCTCCGAGTGGGTCAGATTAGGTGCGACCATGCCCTCCTGATTTCTGACTAGGAAATTGGCGAGTGGAGGAGCGCCCAAACATTTACGCGACGAGCATAATGTAAACCTTTTTATGGCTTTAAAATCTCTACAGTTGGGCCTAGGCTTTAGAGTTTCCTTTTGTTAAGGCTTTGTGTCTTTTGTTCCTGAATCTATAATACAAAGATATTTCTTCATCTGTTCCTGCGTCTCTACCCATTCTCATCCATTTGCATGTTTACTTATTTATGTTTAAAACGCCAGATCCGACGACGAGTCCCTCGAAGGTACTAATACCTGGGACCCGCCCATCGACTTCGAGCAAGAAACGAATCAAACAGAAGATGAAGAGAACGAGGATGTGGGACTTCCCCCAGAGTTGGAAAGGATAGTCGCCCATGAGGACCAAGAAATGGGGCCTCATCAAGAAGAGACATAACTAGTAGACTTGGGAACTGGCAGTGGAAAAAGGGAAGTAAAGATAGGCACGGGTATGACTGCACCCATCTGTGAAGAATTAACAGCCCTGCTAAGAGACTACCAAGACATCTTTGCTTGGTCGTACCAAGATATGCCCGGTTTGAGTTCTGACATTGTACAACACCGATTACCCCTAAATCCCGAGTGTCCCCTGGTAAAATAGAAACTGAGGAGGATAAAGCCCGAGACATCATTGAAGATAAAAGAAGGGGTGAAGAAACAATTTGACACTGGGTTTTTGGCTGTCGCTCGGTACCCAGAATGGGTTGCCAACATTGTACCAGTCCCTAAGAAGGATGGGAAGGTGCAAATGTGTGTGGATTATCGGGACCTGAATTGAGCCAGTCCCAAAGACAACTTTCCTTTGCCGCACATCAATATCCTTGTGGATAATACGGCCAATTTCGCTTTATTTTCCTTCATGGATGGGTTCTCCAGTTACAATCAGATAAAGATGGCGCCAGAGGATATGGAAAAGACTACCTTCGTCACCCTGTGGGGAACGTTCTGTTACAAGGTGATGTCCTTTGGACTCAAGAATGCCGAGGCAACTTATCAACGAGCTATGGTAGCTTTGTTCCACAATATGATGCACCAAGAGATAGAGGTCTATGTGGACGACATAATTGCCAAATCTAAATCCGAGGAGGAACACCTTGTCAACCTACGGAAGTTGTTCGAAAGGCTTAGGAAGTATCAATTGAGGTTGAACCCCACTAAGTGCACTTTTGGGGTCAAATCAGGGAAATTGCTAGGTTTCATCGTAAGCCAGAAAGGGATAGAGGTAGACCCCGAAAAGGTGAAGGCCATCCTTGAGATTCCGGAACCCCGTACCAAGAGGCAAGTCTAAGGTTTCCTGGGACGTTTGAATTATATTGCCAGATTCATATCGCAGCTCACTGCTATTTGTGAGCCATTTTTCAAACTCTTACGCAAAAACCAAATCGACTGTTGGAATGAGGATTGTCAAGAGGCATTTCGGAGGATCAAAAAATGTCTCATGAATCCTCTTGTGCTTATGCCACCGGTACCCGAAAGGCCTCTCATCTTGTATATGACAATTTTGGATGAGTAGATGGGATGTATGCTGGGACAACATGACGAGTCCGGAAAGAAAGAGCGCGTTGTCTACTACTTGAGTAAGAAGTTCACGGCCTGTGAAATGAATTACTCCCTACTCGAAAGAACGTGTTGTGCTTTAGTCTGGGCGTCCCATCGCATAAGACAATACATGTTGGGCGTTCCATCGCCTAAGACAATACATGCTGAGCCATACTAGCTCTTACGGGACGGATCGCCCAGTGGCAAGTCTTGCTATCCGAGTTTGATATAGTTTACGTCACCCAAAAGGCGATAAAAAGAAGCGCCTTAGCAGATTATTTGGCTCAGCAGCCTCTCAACGACTATCAACCCATGCATCCCGAATTCCCGGATGAGGACATCATGGCCTTGTTTGAGGAAAAACTAGACGAGGACCAGGACAAATGGACCGTGTGGTTTGATGGAGCGTCAAACGCTCTAGGCCATGGCATTGGAGCAGTATTGGTCTCTCCAGACAATCAATGTATACCTTTCACAGCTAGGCTGGGGTTCGACTGCACCAACAATATGGCTGAGTATGAAGCATGTGCCCTGGCCGTCCAGGCAGTGATTGACTCCAATGTCAAGCTACTCAAGGTGTATGGGGACTCAGTGTTGGTGATCCATCAGCTGAGAAGGGAAAGGAAAACTAGAGACCCCAAGCTGATACCCTATAAAGCCTATATCAAGGAGATGTCTAATTCCTTTGATGAGATCTCCTTCCATCATGTTCCCTAGGAGGAAAATCAAATGGCTGATGCGCTTGCCACTTTGGCGTCCATGTTCCAGCTAACGCCGCACGGGGATCTACCATACATTAGGTTCTGGTGTCGTGGCAAACCTACACATTATTGCCAGGTGGAAGAGGAACGGGACGGTAAGCCTTGGTATTTTGATATCAAGCGATATGTCGAAAGGAAAGAGTACCCACCGGAGATTTACGACAATGATAAAAGGACATTGAGGAGATTGGCGGATGGTTTCTTCATGAGCGGGAGCATACTATATAAAAGAAACCACGACATGACTCTCCTGCGATGTATGGATGCCAAAGAGGCGAACCACATGATCGAGGAAGTCCACAAGGGTTTGTTTGGAACGCACGCTAATGGGCACGCTATGGCCAGGAAGGTGATTGCTGCATCCATGTAAGGAAATGCCACAAGTTTCAAGCGTTTGCGGACAATGTCAATGCTCCGCCACATCCTCTGAATGTCATGTCCGCCCCTTGGCCTTTTTCCATGTGGGGAATAGATGTCATCGGGGCCATCGAGCCCAAGGCTTCGAACGGTCACCGCTTCATTCTCGTGGCGATAGATTATTTCACCAAGTGGGTCGAGGCGGCTTCCTACACCAATGTCACGAGGAGTGTAGTGGTCAAATTCATAAAGAGGGAGCGGATTTGTCGGTATGGACTCCCTAGGAAGATCATTACTGACAATGGCACCAACCTGAATAACAAGATGATGCAGGAAATGTGTGCGGATTTCAAAATCCAGCATCACAACTCCACGCCCTACCGGCCAAAGATGAATGGAGCCGTGGAAGCAGCCAACAAGAATATTAAGAAAATTATTCAGAAGATGATAGTCTCATACAAAGATTGGCATGAGATGTTGCCTTTTGCCTTGCATGGATACCGAACTTCATTACGAACTTCTACTGGGGCAACGTCGTATTCCTTGGTTTATGGAATGGAAGCGGTACTCCCATTTGAAGTAGAGATCCCTTCCCAGAGGATACTGGCAAAATCGGGCTTAGAAGAATCAGAGTGGGCTCAAACACGCTATGACCAACTCAACCTTATTGAAGGTAAGCGCTTGACGGCCATGAGTCATAGGCGCCTATATCAACAAAGAATGAAGAATGTGTTCCACAAGAAGGTACGCTTGCGCAAGTTCCATGAGGGAGACCTTGTGCTGAAAAAGATGTCCCACGCTGTTAAAGATAATCGAGGGAAGTGGGCCCCGAACTACGAAGGGCCTTTCGCTGTGAAAAGGGCTTTTTCCGGAGGAGCCCTGGTGCTTACCAACATGGATGGCGAGGAGCTACCTTTACCTGTGAACTCTGATGTTGTCAAGCGATACTATGCTTAGAATCTGGGGCAATTAAGGATGTCGTTGCATGTTCTTTTATTTTTGTGTGCCTTCTTGGTTTCCCCTGGGGATTCCCGTCTACTGTATATCTCTCGTCACAGTCTTTTAAAAGAAGAGAACATGGGTTTGAGGCTTCAGTCCTCACTTTGCTTTTAAACCATGTGTTAGTTTGTAATAACCTGAGCCCTTTCGCTCAATTCATGGGGTGCCCCAAGCGCTTAATCAAAACTGAACCTAACCAGCTTTCACTAATAAGATTATTGCATTTGAAAACATTCATGCATACGCATACGCATGCATATTTTTGTGATAACAGGGGAAGAATCGTCTTAGGCCACAGTCAGAGGTCGAGACAAAGTTAAAGGCAGAAGCCAATCAAGGTAAGACGACGACGCGGTCACGATTTTCCACGCATTGTTGTTTCCTACTTTCAGGTACTTAGGGACGGACGCAAATAGAGGCTAGGGTCACGACCGACAGATCATCATCCCTTCCCAGCTCGGGACAAGCAAAAAACGCCGCTGCAAGGCAGCCTAGTATCCTTTAAATTCACAGTAATTATTACTGTTGTTTGTTTAAAATAAATAATGGATGCCTAATCTACCTTGAGTGGGTTCGAGTAAGTGAACGCCGACCCGTAGAGGGCCATGCTCATGTCTTCCCTAAAAAAAAAAAAAGTACAGGTTAGCTCGCCTGGGCGAGCAACCCCTGTATGAAAATGTTTAAAAGAGGGGGAGGGGAATGTTTTCTGCACTCAAAAACTCCCCCCCCCCCCCCCATTCAAAAAAGAAAGCTCATGGGAATTAAGGATTTTTCACCCCTAGGCCACCATTTTTGCGCTTTTCCTTCCATTCTTAGTGTTGTTACTCACTCCATCAAGTAAGTATCCCATTCTTGAGCTTTCTAGCTTTCTATTGATGTATCTTGGTCTTCTTTTGGTGCTCTAAATTGTGTGAATATGCCCAAATCTATGGAGCAATTTTGGCTTTGTTTCATGCTTGATTGGTTTGAATTGAGGGATTGTAGGGGATGGCCGTAGGCCTAGGGTGCATCCTGAAGCAATGGGGCATGCCACATTGCCCCCACTCTCTTTCTATTCATGCCTAAACATGTGTCCACCAAGTGCTCGGTGAAATGCCCCAATGACATATGAGCATGGTTTTGTATGCTTGGGATTGTGGGATTGTTTTATATATATAGGGACAACATGAAGGATTTAAAATGAGTGCCCGAATGCAATTCTAGGCCTAGGAACCCAAGCTTTTAATTTCAATGCAAGGAAGCATGACTTATGCCTAGGAATCTAAATTTTGGTTTTGAATGTAAAAAGGCATGAATATTAGGACATGTTTGAGAGGTTTTTATTAGAATTTAAATTCGGCTGCCCCATGAGGAATACCTTGCACCTAGGTAGCATGGAAAATACCTTTCAACGGTATGTATATATGTGAACATATATGGCATAAAAATACGTTGCAAAGTGTGTGAATATATGGCATAAAAATACCTTGCAAAGTGTGAATGAATAGCAAATAATGCATTTCAAAAATCTGTATGTGTAGGATAGGTAGCGTAAAAATGCCTTTCAAAATATGTATATTTGTCGATAGGTAGCATAAGGCGCCTTTCAAAAAAATGTACCCCTGTCATAAATGGAACAAGGATGCTTCCCAAATGAATATATGATGTGGAATTGCCCCTCAAGTGTATATAGATGGCATGAAAGTTCCTTTTCAAATGCAAGTGTGTGCATGACGTGAGATTGGCTCTCCAATGTGCATATATGTATAAATAAATATGAATGAAACTACAAAATTTGTATGTTAATAAAATACTTCAAATGTGTGTAGGTAGTTTGTGGTAGCAAATATGAACATATGTAATTTTGACACAATACCTTGAGCATGCGTATACGCATTCTTTCCAAAAAATATATATATGTGTGGTAACTTGAATGTTTTAAATATCTTTGTATGTTGATATAAATAGTAGGATATTTTATGCATATGCACGTTCATAAATATTTTACATTAAGGAAATGTGTGCACAAGTTTGTTCTAAATCGGAAAGATTAGCATGCCGTTTTTGCTTTAAAATAAGCGTTTCCTTGTAAACTAACTTTCCAAATGTTTGTCCTCGCAGGAAATGGCTCCGAGAAAGCTTTCCGCAAAGAGATCTAGGAAGGACGCCGTGGCTAAAGGGACTAGTGCCGCTCCCGAGTTCGACAGCCATCGTTTCAGGAGCGCTGAGCACCAGCAGCGTTTCGAGGCCATCAAGGGATGGTCATTCCACCAAGAGAGACACGTCTAGCTCAAGGACGATGAGTACACAGATTTCCAGGAAGAGATAGCTCGCCGACGTTGGACGTCGCTGGTCACTCCAATGGCCAAGTTTGACCCAGATGTAGTCCTAGAGTTTTATGCCAATGCTTGGCCCACAGAGGAGGGCGTGCGGGACATGCGGTCATGGGTAAGGGGCCAGTGGATTCCTTTTGATGCAGACGCCCTCAGCCAGTTCCTGGGAGACCCGCTAGTGTTAGAGGAGGGCCAAGAGTGCGAGTATAGTCAGAGAAGGAACCAGACTGATGGATTTGGCGAGGAGGCCATTGCCCAACTGTTACGCATATCGGGTCAGGATTTTGCCCGGACCGCTGCCAGGAGACGAGTGCGGATCATGCGCACCAGCATGACTACCTTGACCCAGACATGGATGACGTTGCTGCTCAGCAACATCCTGCCCAGCGATCATAACTCCGACCTCCCTCTACCAAAGTGTCAGCTGGTGTATGCCATCCTGACACGGATGAGCGTCCATGTGGCTTAGTTGATCGCTGACGCCATTTATTTATTTGTAGGTATGCCACTTACCAGGCACCCTTTAGACCCAGATAAGTCTAACAGGGCCTTGGGTTTTCCAGCATTGATCACGGGTCTCTTCCAGTGGTTTGGGGTTCCCGTCACACCTAGTAAGGTGATTCGATTGCCGATCACCCGGGCCTTTATTGAGAAGTAATGCACGCCTAGACAGGCGTAGGGTGGCGCACCGCAGGCCCTAGATGCACCATTGCCACCTCATCAGGCTGATCCAGCTGGGTCATTTGACAAGGAGCGGTATTTACGGCTTTTGGTTCTCCAGCAGGCGGCCAACCACAGGGGACAGGTGCAGACCCATGAGTGTCTCTACCAGCTCAACCTCAGTTTGCAGAGCCAGGGTTTCACTCCTTTTGCGTGCCCTACTCCAGATCAATTCAGGGCAGATGTCACATGGCCCGGAGAATGGTCTAAGGCCTAGGCAGGGGAGGCGCCCGCAAAGGCTCCCGGCGATGGAGAGGAGGCCCGCATGGATGAGGAGATGACGGATTTGCTCGATTTCTTGGGAGGGAGTGGAGCCACATGACCAGGGGATCCCCATATTCATATTCTCTTTCATATTTCCTTTTTATCTGTTACATATTATTTTTATAACTTGAGGGACTAACGTTTGTTTCGTTTTTTCGATTATCTTTTGTTTTGTGCAGACATTTTGTTTGGACTATTGCGTTAGGGCTTACTTCGTTATTGTCGATAAATGTTTGTTGGAATTCCGAAACCGTGTAGAGTTTTCATCTAGGAATGTCCTAAAAATAAAACGAACAAAATGATGATAACGCCAAAAATAAGAAAAAAAAAACATTGTGAACAAATGTCATGTCTATAAAGAAAAGAAAAGAGTTTTTATATGTAAAAGAAAAAATATGTATGGAGAGATTTTGTGTGCGTGTAAATAATGAGTGAAAAGAAATTCTTGTGTGTGAGCAACGAGTGTATATAAAGAAATTTTTTGTATAAATCACGAGTGTATGTTGAAAAATGAAAAAGAAATCTTTGACCAGGAATAGAGCTTATATATAGACCGTGTTGATATGAAGAGAAAGAGTTTTAATGCGTGTGTATACAGAAAAAGTTTGTCATGTATAGGAATGTAGGTGTACAAAGAAAAGATTTTCTCATAGATGGTGATGGATGTATAGTTTTTTGCAAACATAAAAGATGAAACAAAAAGAAAAAGAAAGAAAGACCTCGAAGGTCGACATGTTATGGTCATAGGAAGCATAAATCATTCGTAGAGAGCAAACATATCTTTTGGAAACAAGGGACTGACGCTAAGAGTTTATTTTCCAGAATAACCGAGATGAGAATGGATGGATTCGTTGAACCGATGAAAGAACATAATTTGGAAACATTGGGTCTACTTGTGTAAATCCCCAGCCTTAGTATCACAATGCCATAAACTGGATGCTTGAGTACCCACCTAGCTGTGGCCATGACTAATTTTGCACGTTGTTTCCAAATCATCATTGTTACGCGTGCCTCCTGGAAAAAATATGGAAATTCAACCCGAGATCGACACCTTGACACACGAATTTGTTTTTCCCCAGATATCGAGATCGGGCTCGCACGATGAAAAGACCATGTTGAGACACAACCTTAAGCTACTTTGAACCTTGGCCTATGAAAAGAATCCTCATCCTTTCCCCGAAGAAAAGGACAGCAGAATCTCCTCAAGGGAGAGAAAATAACGAATGATAAAACCCAAATTCCCAAAGGGAGAAATGAAAAGAAAGAAAACGAAGAAATGAGAAGAAAGGAAAAAAAGGATTCCCGATCAAAGATCGAAAGAAAGTAAAAAAGGAAGAGATAGGAGGAAAATAGAATAATTCCCGATCAATAATGGAAAGCAAGAAAGAGGACAGGAGATCTTCGAACCGAATAAATTTTCGGCGAGGTAAATAACCGCCGACAAAGAGAAAGCCCATTTTTAAAGTGGTTTTTCCTTCGGGATTGCCATTCAAAGTCGTTCTCGACTGGCAATATCCCACCCCACATAAACAAAGAGGAAAAGACTGGAACACCCAGCTTCCTCTCCAAAAACACTACCCTCGAGAAAATCCTATCGATCCGTGATCGTGCGTGTGATCTTAAGGTTTGATAGGAAATTGTGTGCAAAATAAAGTTATGGTGCAGTTATGGTTTGGGATTAGGGTAAAACACTTGCCTGTGTGAGTTTTTATACACTATGAGTAATTTTATTCCCAGTTTCAGTTGGACCCGACGTTTGCCCTGAATGTTCAAGCTAAATGTTGACATCTTGCCCTTCAATTTCGGTTACAAGGAAAATTACCTTTGGCATGGGTATATTGTTTCTCTAAGATGTGGTGCTCTCGCGAATGATTTATTTTTCTTTACTAAAGCATGTTCGCATTTTAGTGAAGAAAACACCGAGACTATTTATAGTCTCACAAGTTATCCAGAACTACGTAGGTCTGAGTTCCTCATTGAGGATACGTAGGAGCAAGAGCCTCGCTTTTGTCGGCCGCCCCCACAATTTCTGTCATACTGACACTGGAGTCACGTTACATGCGGAGATACCCGAGTGGTTATTCGTTTAAACTTTCTTTTGCTATCTCTAAGACTAAAAGCATGATAGAACGCAGAGACCAACGTCGTCTTCTGCACCCTTTGTCAATCGCGGCCAACAAGCCCGTTGACACGCGGAGATTTACGTCATCTTCAGCGCAGACAATTTCTGTCATACTTACACTGGAGTCACGTGACATGCGGAGATACCCGAGTGGTTATCCGTTTAAACTTTCTTTTGCTATCTCTAAGACTCAAAGCATGATAGCACGCAGAGACTAACGTCGTCTTCTGCACCCTTTGTCAATCGCAGCCAACAAGCCCGCTGACACGCGGAGATTTACGTCATCTTCCGCGTAGACAATGTCTGTCATACTGACACTGGAGTCACGTGACATACGGAGATACCCGAGTGGTTATCCGTTTAAACTTTCTTTTGCTATATCTAAGACCCAAAGCATGATAGCACGCAGAGACTAACGTCGTCTTCTGCACCATTTTTCAATCGTGGCCAACTAGCCCGTTGACACGCGAAGATTTATGTCATCTTCCGCGCAAACAATTTTTGTCCTATTGACACTGGAGTCACGTGACATGCGGAGATACCCGAGTGGTTATCCATTTAAAACTTTCCTTTGCTATCTATAAGACTCAAAGCATGATAGCAAGTTGGGTGGTAACACATGCAGAGATAGGTTCTGCGCGCTTTATCATTCAGGAACAACAAGCTGAGTGGGTAAACGCGCAGAGATAGATTCTACGCCCTTTATCATTCAGGAACAACAAGCTAAGTGGGTAAACACACAGAGATAGATTTTGCGCCCTTTATCATTCAGGAACAACAACCTGAGTGGGTAAACACGTAGAGATAGGTTCTGCGCCCTTTATCATTCAAGAACAACAAGTTGAGTGGCTAAACGCGCAGAGATAGATTCTGTGCCCTTTATCATTCAAGAACAACAAGCTGATTGGGTAAACATGAAGAGACAGATTCTGCGCCCTTTATCATTCAGGAGCAGTGAGGCGGGTGATAAATGCGCAGAGACAGATTTTGCGCCCTTTGTCATTCAGATTTTGCGCCCTTCTGGAGGAAGCAACCTACCTCGCCCAGGCGAGCTGGGTGGCAAGCTTCTCCCCTATTTTCCTATAAATAGGGGGAGAAGTGAAGGGAAAAAAGGTTCAGCCCTCCTGGTAATTCGAGATCACTTGAAATTAGTGAAAAAAATTGTTTCCGTGAAGAAAATCCAAGCCGAGACGCTTCCGTAACGTTTCCGTAACGTTTTCGTGGGTGATTTCGCGAAGATTTTCAACCGTTCTTCGACGTTCTTCGTTCGCTCGTCGTCATTCTTCAGTCTTCAACCGGTAAGTTCCCGAAATCGAACTTTTCAATTCATTCTATGTACCCTTAGTGGTCCTCATTTGTTTTCACGTGCTTTTATTTTCATTTCATTTACTTTCCGTACCCCCTTTTGACGTGCTTTAGTCATTTACTTAAGTAATTTTCTCGCCTAATCAAAAAATAAAATAAATTTCCACCGATCATTTGAATTGTAATATTCTTTAATTTTCGTTAAAATGAAATTCGACCGTTCGGTCATGCCGTAACCACGTTGGAAACCAAAAAGAGGTAAAATAATAATATAATAATCAAAAAATATCTTTTAGTAAAATAAATCAAAAAAGTCAATCGGACATTTTTCTTTGGGATTTATCTTTCTTAATCGAATCGACTAATAACCAAAGTGAAACTAAGACTAAAATCAATTCATAAACCAAAATTTTGTCATCGCCTAAAAAATCCATTTTCAAAGGTCCAACGCCTTGACATGGTCTTTTCCGCTTTTATTGGTTAAATGTAGATTTCTAAAAAGCCTAAAATAATATCTTTTAGTAAAATAAATCAAAAAAATCAATCGGACATTTTTCTTTGGGATTTATCTTTCTTAATCGAATCGACTAATAACCAAAGTGAAACTAAGGCTAAAATCAATTCATAAACCAAAATTTTGTCATCGCCTAAAAAATCCATTTTCAAAGGTCCAACGCCTTGACATGGTCTTTTCCGCTTTTATTGGTTAAATGTAGATTTCTAAAAAGCCTAAAATAATATGTAACTTTGTTACCTCTTTCAAAAATAAAGCAATCATTAATGGTCCGATGCCTTAATGTTTTCTCACTCTTCAAAAGAATCGAAGAATTGTCTAAATGGTCCAACGCCTTAAATGAACTTTCATTCAGTAAAAACATATCTTGCAAAAAAGGATAAAAAATAACTTAACCAAAATGCTTTGTTCACAAAGAACTACGTAGGTCTGATTTCCTTATCACAATTAAGGAATACGTAGGAGCAAGGGAAACACCCTCGTCAACCGCAAAAAGATAAAAAATATAAAAAGTACAAAAATAAATAAAGATGTAAAAGGGAACATAAAAATTGAAGTCATATTTGCACATTTGATTAAAGACTGTCGTCTCCTGTGACGGACGTGTGGGGTGCTAATACCTTCCCCGTGCGTAAATACAACTCTCGAACCTTTCACTTAAAATTTGTAGATCACGTCTTTTCTGGTTTTTCTGACGTTTTCCTCAAATAAACGTTGGTGGCGACTCCGCGCGTATTCCATTCTTGGAAGACGCTCCCGCGAGTCACGCGTCGCCCTCCCGCCGAAGGGTAGGTTGCGACACCTTACAATCACTCTACAACTCACTAATCTCTCTCTAATTGAAGAACCCTCTGCTTCTCTGCAAAGCTGCTCCTCTTGCTACCTCTAGAGCTTCTATTTCAAAATTTGCATTGTGGTGTCCTTGCTCTGGAATTCTCAAAAATTGTGTGTACCCTAATTCTACACAAGACAGGCTTTAAGTAGGATCTAAATTCGCGACATTGCGCTTAGCACCACCCTCGCGCTTAGCCCGAGTAAGTGGATTTGGGCTTGGCGCCAGTCATGCGCTGAGCCTGGCTAAAGACAACCGCCGTGCTTAGCGAGCGGATCTTGCGCTTAGCGCGCGGCCTTGATCTTGATGCTCTACTAGATTCTTCTGTCGAGCTAAGCGCACTGAAGCTGCACTTAGCGTTGGATGCACGCTAAGCCCAAATGGTGAGCTGAGCGCAACTGCTCCCTTTAGCACCTCAAGATTTTAGCCTCATTGAACCTGGAATTGAATATATTTCATCATTAAATCCAATGGAAAATATTCTAGAGATAGCTATAACAAGAAAACAAGATTTACTTACAAATCCCTACAAAATAACTATAAATTGAGGAAATTATACAAGTTTTGGAAAATGTTTTCTATACAAAAGTTAGTCGTATAAGACGACTAACAAACTCCCCCAAATTTACAGTTTTCCTTGTCCTCCAGCAAAGAAAGATCAGTTTACTTGTCCTGAAGTGACAAAATACAGTGGTCAATCAAAATGGTGTTTGTTTTTCACGAACATGCAACTTTTCAAAGATAGGAACATATGCATTAGAATCACAACTGAAATAAGCTATTGAGAATGACAGATATCACGGAAGGATCATCAACCAAAGCCTCACAGACATTGTTTCACTCAAGCTCAAGTTTTTAGGCTCATTCCATTATAAACAACTAACACAAGTCCTAACCTTTGCATTTCATCTCATACCATACAGAAATAAACACACAAATTGAATCTGAAGGACTTTCTAGGCTTGTAATGAAGTTAGGCTGCCAACAAATCATGGTTTTTCTAGGATTCAAAAGCTTAGGTTCTAGGAGAGCATTCATCCATAGATAAACCTTTACTTTTTTCATGCATTCCTACCCCATACTTGCCTTTTATTTAAGCACTTAGCTTCCATTGATTTGATTTGCAGCACACACACTTTTATACATTTTTATTTATACTTACAGTTCTTTTTTCATATATACAGAAACAATATGTGTATATACAAAAATAGTGTGTGTATGCTATTTACTTTCACCATTTCAATTCTTATCTAGTGTCTCCCCTAAATTTCAAACAAATTTATCTTAATAATTAGTCCCCAAATTTGGGACAAATTTGCTTTGAACCAAGCTTGTTGTGGATGATGCTCTCCAACAACCGAAGACAAGGTAGCAGGAGATAACATTGTATAGGCTTAAGGTTCAATCAATCAATCAATAATTCATTCAGCTCAAACTGGGTGCAAGGGATAGACCATTCAAGCACATGGTCACCTTGTTGGCTAAGTGGCTATCACAATCAAACATGGCCTTCATCATCCTTAATTTCATGCATTCAGTCCATACTTCAAAGATTCATGAAAAATTCAGTACTAAATGATAGTCGTTTCTCTCAAACTTTAAGGATGACACTCTCAGCGGAATACGGTCAATGCATTCCTTCGCAATCAATCTGACAAACTGACTAACATTTTCAGTCAAATTCTAATCACATGTTCTTTCTCTTCTAGCGGATGCAAGCTTGATCAAAATAGAGTCTATACATTCCACTCCTCTCAATTCATACGATTTCTCATTCAAGTCATTCATAAACACTCATTCATAAGAATTAACACCACTGAATAACATTATCAATCAGTTCACTGTTCAAACAAGCTTTTTGTACAAGCAATCAACACTCAAATAACTAGAATTTAAATGACAAAAATTTAAATGAATGAAACATAAGGCAACTAAATAACTAATAACTAAATTGTTCATGATTTGCAGAAATTAAAACAAAACAGAATTTAAACATCCTACTCATTCGATGGCTGATCTTCATTTAAATCCAGCGCTGGAGTAGCTGGTGCATCCTGAAGAATGGGTTGGAGGGGATGGCTCTGGCATGGGATATTGTGAAGATACCTCTTCTTGAGCCATAGATGTATCTGCAGCAATTAAAGAGGGCTAAAGAGGAGTGAGCTCATCCTCTGCTATAACTGGCTTCTCTGTTGCCTGCTCAGGCTCTTGGGTTACGGAGATCCCACCCCCTCCAGAAGGAGAAGGCTGGACTACTGGCCAAACCACCTGAGTCAGGAACTCATCTGTGCTCATAATAAATGGCAGGCCTGAGCTCTGGAGACTCGGCATGATAATGACATGACCTCTGTGGAGGCTCTGCATCATAGAGTGAAACATCTCTAGAGTAAACACAAAATCTAATACAGGAGTAGAAGAAGCTTGGAGCTGAATTTGAAACTGAGCTGGTATGAGAGCAGGAGTAGAAGAAGAAGGTGCTGCTAAAAAGATCTTCCAAGAATTAGGGGAATGTCAGCAACTTCTT
Organism: Glycine soja; assembly: GCF_004193775.1. Taxonomy (NCBI): domain Eukaryota; kingdom Viridiplantae; phylum Streptophyta; class Magnoliopsida; order Fabales; family Fabaceae; genus Glycine; species Glycine soja. Next base: position 22,155,634 of record NC_041015.1, read on the forward strand.
CAATGTCTATCACTACGAAATCAGCTGGAAAGATCAAATGTTTAACCCTAACCAAAACGTCTTCGACCACTCCATATAGTCTTGTGATGGAGCGATCAGCCAACTGGAGGGTCATACGTGTGGGCATTATCTCTATCTCTCCAAGTCGCCAGCACATGGAGAGAGGCATTAAATTGATACTAGCTCCCAAGTCAATGAGAGCTTTACCCACAACAACCTCGCCAATGGAACACGGTATAGTGACACTTCCAGGATCTTTGTGCTTCGGGAGAAGGATGCGTTGAATGATAGTACTACAATTTCCTTCCATTCCTATTGTGTCACTGTGTATGTACCGGTTCTTCTTTGACAGCATGTCTTTTAAAAATTTGGCATAGAGTGACATCTGTTGGAGAGCTTCTCCAAAAGGAAAAGTGATCTCCAACTTCTTGAAGATGTCAAGAAATCTGGCTAAATGTCGCTCTTTATCCTTCTTGGAAGGTACCAATGGATATGGTACTTCCTTGCCTTCAGCTGAAGTAATCTCTCTCTTGTTCTCTCTTGAAACCTCACTCTTGCTCTTTTTTTTCTCCTCATCTACCTTTTCTTTTTCTTTTTCATTTTTCTGATTTTTTTCTTTTTTCTATTTCTTCTTTTTCTTTTTCTTTTTCTTTTTGTTTTTCTTATTCTTCCGTCATCTTTATTCCTATTTCGCGTTCTTTTATTGGTGTCTCTCTCCCCTGTTGGTCATTTTCATCTTCCACAACCTCCTCAAGTTCAATAAGATCAGAAACTGCTTCCAGTGTCGTCTCAGTTGCCAGCTATTGTTTATAACCCTCCACCTTCTCTTCAGCTCTACTTTCATCCGCTTGAATTGCCATTCTGCTCCTTGTCATTACAGCTTTACATTCTTTCTTTGAATTTTTCTCAGTGTTTGCACTAAAGCTACTTGACGGCCTATCCGCCAACTGTTTTGCCAGTTGTCCGACTTGGACTTCCAAATTCTTTATGGCAGACTCTGTGCTCTTATGGTTTGACATAGATACTTGCATAAATTGAGCTAGAGTCTCTTCTAGCTTTGTTGTTCGATCATAAAGACTAGGACCTTGCTGTTGTGGCCTTGTAGATGGACTACCCTGGTCTTTGTTGAACTGGTTTCCAGGGTGATTCCTCCACTGTCCCTGCTGTGAATTATATGGTTGGCCATGCTGAAATCCCGAATATCCACCTGCATTGAAATTTTGTCTTGGCTGATTCCCCATATAATTGACTTCATGAGCTGGTTCTTCATTGGGGATACAACAGCCAGAATTGTGAGCTCCACCACAGATGGCACACCCTACAACCTGTAAAACAGTAGATGGTAATGATTATGCAGAATGTATTTGAGTTAGCAACTTACTTAGTGTTTTATTCAATTCTTCCAATTGCTTGGACAACAACTTGTTCTGTGCCAACAACGCATCTTATGATGTAAGTTCCAGAAGACTTTTCTTTGTTGGTATGTGGGCTCTATCTCTAAGAATAGCAATGTCACTTGCAGCCATATTTTCAATAAGATCCATGGCTTCTTCAGGGGTTTTCAACTTTATCTTTCCCCCAACAGAAACGTCTAATAGCTTATTGGACTGTGGCCTTAACCCATCAATAAAAATGTTGAGCTGAATCGGTTCATAAAATCCGTGAGTGGGTGCCTTTCTCAATAGACCACAGAATCTTTCTAAGGACTCACTCAGGGATTTATCTGGAAATTGGTGAAAAGAAGAAATGGCTGCTTTTCCTTCTACAGTCTTAGACTCCGAGAAATACTTCTTCATAAATTTCTCAACCACTTCATCCCAAGTCTTAAGATTGTTGCCTTTGAATGAGTGAAGCCACCTCTTATCTTCTCCAAACAATGAGAATGAAAACAGGCTCAATCGAATTACATCTTCAGGAACACCAGCCAATCGAATAGTATTGCATATTTCAATGTAAGTGGCCAGGTGTGCGTATGGGTCTTCATTTGGTAGACCATGAAACAAATTATTTTGAATCAGTTGTATCAAAGAAGGAGGATATGTGATTTTTTGTGCCTGAAACTCTGATTGTGCAATGCTGGTGAAAAATTGCGGCACACTTGAACTTGAGTAATCTTATAGGGCCACTCTCCTTGGTTTTTTAGCCATGATAACTTCTTCAATTAAATTTTTATGAGATTGCCCTGGAATAGGAAAGCTAGAAGATGCCTTGGAAGATCGAGGTTCTTCTTTTGGAGTTGTTGCTGCTTCTAAGTCCTGCACAAATTTTCTAATTCTCTTTGCGTTGCGCCTCCGGCAAGTAGCGTTAATCTCCAAATTGATGGGGATCAAATCACCTGCACTAGATCTTCTTTGCATACAAGAGAAATAGAACAACAATTATCTAATTCAAAAGAACAATAAAATGTGCAGTAACTGAAATATGAACAACAAAAATCACTGAATCAAATAAAAAATTTAAAGCAATGCCGTAAAATTTAACTGAACTCTTGTAATGAATTAAGCTCCCCGACAACGGCGCCATAAATACTTCGTTGGATTTCCCTTGCAGTTACTTTTTTTATCCAATTTTCCTTTATATAAATATGTTTAAGGGGAAATCCGATTCTCCAAAAAGTGCACCGGGTCGTCAAGTATTTAAAATTAAAATGGAGTGATCCGAGTATCGAACTCAAGGAACTTGCTTATTAGACAGAGTTTTATTCAGAAATAAGGCATTGTTGGAATAACATTGATAATGGATGGTTAAAACAAAAATAAACTACTTCTATGGTAAAAACAGTAAATGTAAATAAGTAAAGTTGACAGCAATAGGTAAAAAGTGTTGGATGCACACTGAGCCCAAATGGTGAGCTAAGCGCAACTGCTCCCTTTAGCACCTCAAGATTTTAGCCTCATTTAACCTGAAATTGAACAAATTTCATCATTAAATCCAATGGAAAATATTCTAGAGATAGCTATAACAAGAAAACAAGATTTATTTACAAATCCCCACAAAATAACTACAAATTGGGGAAATTATACAAGTTTTGGAAAATGTTTTCTATACAAAAGTTAGTCATATAAGACGAGTAACAAAAGCCTACATATACTGCATTTCAAGATGAAGGTAGCATGCCTCTGCATTCCAAAACTCATGTTCATATTAGGCTATAAGTGCATAAATTTCTCTTTATATACCAATTTCCAAAATCCAATGTCCTATCTTTTGAATTTGGGATGAGAAGCCCTCTGAAAGAGTATACCTCTTGCTTACTTATAAGGTTAAGCCCTTAGGTACTAGTACCTATTGGCATGTGTCATACCCTAATTTCGTCCGGGGACTTTTGCTTGATGACATGCAACCTTTCTTTGGCCCTTGTGAGGTGCTTGGTACCCATCATTAGGCAATTTGTGAAATTCCAGGACATGCCGAAAAACCAAAAAAATATTGATGCACAATCCGTAAGTTTCCGTGACACACCGGAAATCAAATGGAAGCATCGTTGCATAATTAAGTGAGGTTCCATAACATTCCGTAAGTCAAAAGGGGGATGATTATGTAATCCGCAAGGTTCTGTAACATTACGGAAAGAAAACAAGTATCGTTACGAAATTCGTAAGTTTCCGTAACTTTACGAAAAAAGAATCACCAAAAAAACAGCAGAGGGGGTGTACTTAGTAAAAATGGGGGTGCAAATAGCACCCAGGCCCACTTGGGCCCTCCAGAATATTCCTCCAGAAGGCTGTTGCTTCTGGAGGAAGCAACTTGGCTCGCCTGGGCGAGCTGGGCGGCAACCACCTCCCCTATTTTGCTATAAATAGGGGAGGAAGTGAAGAAGAAAAGGGTTCAGCCCCTTTGGCACTTCTCTCTCTTTCGAATTTGCTTGGAAAAATTGTTTCCGTGAAGAAAATCTAAGCCGAGGCGCTTCCGAAACGTTTCCGTAACGTTTTCCGTGAGGAATTTCGCAAAGGTTTCAACCGTTCTTCGACGTTCTTCATTCGTACTTCATCGTTCTTCGATCTTCAACGGGTAAGTACCTCGAACCAAGCTTTTCGATTCATTCTATGTACCCGTAGTGGTCCACATTGTGTTTCGTGCATTTTTATTCTCGTTTTGTTTACTTTTTATACCCCTCTTGACGTGCTTAAGCCATTTTACTTAAGTCATTTCTCGCTTAACTTAAAAATAAAATAAATTTCCACTGAACGTTTGAATTGTATTATCCGTTAACTTCGGTTAAAATAAATTCCGACCGTTCGGTCGTGCCGTAACCACGTTGGAAATCAAAAAAAGAGGTAAAAATAATATAATAATCAAAAAACATCTTTTAGTAAAATAAAGCGGAAAATCAATCGGACGTTTTCTCTTTGGGATTTCTCATTCTTAATCGAATTGATTAATAACTAAAGTGAAACTAAGGCTAAAATCAACTCGCCTAGTCAAGCTCGTCCACAAAAATAGGCTTTTGAAGTTTGTCATTTCAATTTCTCACTAAGTAAAATGGATCATTTTTAAGGTCCAAAAATGATCACCACTTAAGTAAAAAAGAATCGCTTGATAAGAAAGAACTACGTAGGTCTGAGTTCCTCATTGAGGATACGTAGGAGCAAAAGCCCCACTTTTGTCGACCACCCCAAGAGATCGTTAATGGTCCAATGCCTTAACGTTTCTCTCCTTTCAAAAACAAGAGATCGTTAATGGTCCAACGCCTTAACGTTTCTCCCCTTTCAAAATCAAAAGACCGTTTAATGGCTCAACACCTTAAATGACCTTTTGTTCAATAAAAAACATATTTTGCAAAAAAGACAAAAACAACTTAATCAAACACTTTGTTCCGAAAGAACTACGTAGGTCTGATTTTCTCATCCCAAATTGAGGAATACGTAGGAGCAAAGGGGAACACCCTTGTCGACCACAAAAAAGAAAAATATAAAAAGGGTATAAAGGATATAAGAACATAAAAGGGAACATAAAAATCAAAGTCATGTTTGCACATTCGATTAAAGGCTGTCGTCCCTTGGGACGGACTTGTGGGGTGCTAATACCTTCCCCGTGCGTAAATACAATTCCCGAACCTTTCAACCTAAAAGTTCGTAGATCGCGTCTTTTCCGATTTTTCCGACGTTTTCCTCAAATAAACGTTGGTGGCGACTCCGCGCGTATTCCTTTCGTGGAACACGCATCCCGCGAGTCTCGCGTCGCCCTCCCGCCGAAGGGTAGGTTGCGACAGTTGGCGACTCCACTGGGGACTATTTTTAGAGAGTTAGGCCATTTAATCTTGTGCAAATGCTTTACCATGACTTACTCCTTTGTTGTTTTCCTTCATTATGTTCTTGTGTATATAAACTCTTTATTGCTTTTAGTGTGTTTTAAAATGTATGCATGAGGTAAATATTTATTCATTTGATGCACACAAACACCAACACTATTTGCACACACTGTGAGTGAAAAAGGGCCCTATACCCGGGTTCATGGGAGCATAAGGAGTGGAGGTGAATCTGTGATCATGCTAGGTCTCCGACTTGCTTGATTACAGTGAACCCTCATCTAGAGCTTTTCTCTTTGAAAACCTATTGTTGCTAGTAGTCCCTACTGCTACAATATGTTCTTCGAAGGGGATGATACCTCTAGAAAACATCAACAGAGATACAACTACCTTGGGGATTATTGCTAAAAGCCTAGTTAGTTCTCTCCCTTATAGGTCCCTTAAATAGGGGCACGGAGCAAACACGCTGCGTGCCATTTTTCACACTGCCATGCATGAGTATCATATACCCTTTTGCTTATGTTCGGTAAATATTGTCATACTGTGTACATTCCCGCATTGTGTCTTTTGCATGGGCATTGCATATGGGTTCTGTCTTGATCCCTACTGTAAACAAACCAACGGAGGGTCCGTGTCGCCTTCTTAAAAACGTGCGTTGGGGCATTTTGCTACCCCTAGACGTCGTATCTAAGAAGGGGACAAATTCCCCGGACCCCCGCATTCCTAGATTGCATCTGTGTCATATGCATTCCATCATGCATTCATCCATCCCACCCATGAGACATCGGAGTTTTGATTTGCACCAGCTTTTGTCTCACTTTAGTAAGCATGGGAACAAATCAAACCGGCAAGAGGTTCTACCAAGTCAAGGTCAAAAGCCTAGATACCACCAACATCAAGGAATTAGGGCGGTTGATGGAACCCCTCCGAATGCAAGCCTTCCGCAAGACTTACGGAAAGATCTTAGAGTTAACCATAGCAGAGGTGTCCATAGAAGCCATTGTATCACTTACCCAATACTACGACCAGCCTTTGAGGTGCTTCACATTCGGAGACTTCCAATTAGTACCAACCATTGAAGAATTTGAGGAAATTCTAGGATGTCCTCTTGGGGGAAGAAAACCATATCTTTCCTCCGGGTGTCTCCCCTCTTTGAGCAGAATTGCAACTGTGGTCAAGGATTCGGCAAGAGGTTTGGACCGCATAAAACAGACTCGGAACGGCATAGCGGGCCTACCACAGAAGTACCTAGAAGACAAGGCAAGGGGTATGGCCAATCAAGGAGACTGGGTCCCGTTTATGGATGTGTTAGCTTTGCTAATTTTCGGGGTCGTCCCCTTTCCAAACGTGGATGGTTTGGTAGACCTAGCAGCAATCGACGCCTTCCTTGCCTACCACCATAGCAAGGAAAGTCTGGTGGTAGCTGTCTTGGCAGATCTATTTGACACATTTGACCGAAGGTGCGAAAAGAGTAGCGCACGGATCATCTGTTGCTTACCCGCCCTCTATGTTTGGTTGGTTTCGCACTTGTTCCAACAAGACACAAGACATCCATGTCCGCTCCTGAGCCATCGCTCGTGTACTGAAAAGAGGAGAATAGATTGGGACCAGCTCTTGGCCGGGATAGGAGGTAGAACAATCAGTTGGTTCCCCCGATGGAAGGAAGGAAAAGAAGGAGTCCTTTTCTCATGTGGAAGATACCCAAACATTCCGCTGGTAGAAACGAGGGGTTGTATTAACTACAATCCCGCGCTCGCTATAAGACAACTAGGGTACCCCATGAGGGGAGCACCGACGGAAGAAAGCATGTCTCCTTTCCTTGTGAGGGATCTCGGCGCACAAAGTTCCAAGACTATACAAAGAATCCATAAGGCATGGGAAACCCCGTTAAGGAAAGATCAAGAGCTTAGAGGCATTCGTAATGGCATCATTGGTGGGTACCACGAATGGCTGAAAGTTCATATACGAGGTTTAGATTGGCTCGCCAAGTTAAAAGTCGTCAGCGAAGAGAGTTTTGAAGCACCGGAAGAGGACGAAGAAGTCCAAGCTCTCAAAAGCGAGTTAGGAAAGGCAAAACTTGCCAAGGAGAAGTTCAAGTTGGCCGCTACACACGTTCGGAAGGAGTGTGCCGGGTTACGGGAAGAGAATGCAATTACCGCAAGAGCCCTTGAACAAGAGACCAAGAGGGCTCGCAAGGAAGAGTATGGCCGGAACAAATTTCGCGGAGCTCTATGGGGTAGCAATAGTGAACTCAAGTTGCGAAGGGAAGAAAGAGACCAGTCGCGAGCACATAGCATGGTTCTGAAAGAGGAGTTAATTGCTTGTTTAAGGTCCAAAAGAAGCTTGTCTTAGCGTTTATGCGAGACGGAGACCAACATGCTAGCTATCATCGCCAAGTACCAAGAAGAGTTAGGTCTAGCCACGGCCCACGAGCATAGAATCGCGGATGAGTATGCTCAAGTATATGCGGAAAAAGAGGCTAGAGGAAGGGTGATCGACTCTTTACACCAAGAGGAAACCATGTGGATGGACCGGTTTGCTCTTACCTTAAACGGGAGTCAAGAACTTCCCCACTTGTTAGCCAAGGCCAAGGCGATGGCAGACACCTACTCCACCCCCGAAGAGAGTCATGGGCTTCTCGGCTATTGTCAGCATATGATAGACTTAATGGCCCACATAATTAGAAATCGTTAGGAAACTTGTATGGTCTCTCAGACCTTGACTGGATACGACTTCCTTTTTGAAATAAAATGAGTTGTTCCCATGTTTCTACTCCAAAAAGCTTGTGCGAATCAAGTCACTCCCACATTTTATCTCTAGCATGCATTGTATGTTGGTCTCGTCCTTTGTCACGGGAAGCCGGAAGGTCCATATCACCTTCTTAATTGTACACATGGGGCACTGCGCCCCCAAATACGCAAGTAAGAAGAGATAATTTTCCGGGCTCTCGTGTCTGTAAAATGCATTCATATCATGCATCGCATAAACATCTCTTCATGGCATCATAATGAACATATCGTTCCTGCATTTGTCTGTTATCATATTACAGCCTCACATTTTGCATGAGTCATGGCATCATCATGCATATGCGTTCAACAAACTTTTTGATCTGCAAAATTGGATACCATTTGTTTTCATGTTTGCTCATCCTTGCGTTTTCCTCTACAAAACAAAACAAAAAAGGGGAAGCGTGAAACTTCACACTACATTCTTAGTTGCATGTGTTAGGCACCATGAGCCAACCATGTTGGGATCATAAACCCATTTCTAAAAAAAAAACACACACAACAACAAAACAAAATAATTGAACATGGTACCTAATGCATGGTTAACTAGGAAATGGTGTTTCTTCGGGCATCTCAATTTCATAATTACATTTTCCGTGCATAAGCTTAAAGTATGCCCGAGTCATTCATCCCTATGAGATGTTGTTGAAGTATTGGCAATCAGAATTTCCATTCCTTGGATTACGGGGTTGAACCAAGCTCAAGCTTTTACAAAAAGGTTCATCAAGTCAAGTTGAAATATGGAAGTAACCGTCCTGCAAAATTGGGGCAAAAGATGAATCGAGTCACATCACTGCTTCGTCTACTGCCAAACATATTTAGGATTGTTGATGTCCTTGTTACTTCCAGTTTCACCTTGACAAAGATGTCATGGACCATGTTGAAAATCTAAATTGATTCAACCCCATATCCTGCGTAAAAATTCGCAATACTTCGACTGTACATCATTCGCATGCATCCATGCTTTTCATTGGTTGCATTGCTCATTGCATTCTTTCCTTGAAAAAAAAAATAAAATAAAATAAAATGAACTTATCAAAAAGAAAAGGACACGCTTTACGGCGCCCTTACCGAACTCGTACTAGAGCTAGAGTAATGGGTGAAGCAGAGAAGGTGCAAGAGAAGATGAAGGCCGAAAATGGAGGCCATAAAAGAGCAAATGGCCACAATGATGAAGGCCATGATGAGCATGAAGAAGATAATGGAAGCCAATGCGGTTATAGTTGCCGCTATTAGCGCTGTCGCTAAGGTGAACCCGATGCTCCCATCTGGCCTCAAGCAAATGAATCATCCAACCTCAAATATGGTAGGCAAAGATTTGGGAAGTACGGATGACCCCATGATGTGCAAATTCAAAACGAGCACGCCTTCCCATCATATGGCTTGCCTCTCAACTATACACCACCCAATGTGGCATACACTCTCAATGAAAATCTCAATAACTCCACTCCGATACTCATTGAGAACAAATAACCTCATCAGGCACATATCTCTCAAACCATGGGGGGAGACACATGAAATTCCCCACCACAATCTAGCTGACTTCGAGCCTTGGCTCGGATATGCCACTGAAGGGCAAGCAGTTGGTGGTATACCCTTTGAAAACACTTTGGAGGGCCCTCAGTTTCGCCCACAACCACAACCATTGCATTTTGCGGTGGGAAGAGCCCCTCCTGCTATGGCCGAAAAGGGAAAGGCGGATCATCTAAAGGAAAGGCTCAGGGCCATTGAAGGAGGTGAAGATTATGCCTTTGCTAACCTAGAAAAGTTGTTCCTAATACCCAAACATGGTCATTCCCAAGTTCAAGGTGCTGGACTTTGACAAGTACAAGGGGACTACTTGTCTCAAGAACCATCTAAAGATGTATTGTCAGAAGATGAGGGAATACGCAAAAGATGAGGAATTGCTGATACATTCCTTCCAAGAAAGTCTTACTGGGGTAGCTGTTACCTGGTACACTAACTTGGAACCTTCCCGAGTCCATTCTTGGAAGGACCTAATGGTTGCCTTTGTTAGGCAGTATCAGTACAATTTTGATATGGTTCCGGATAGGATGCAACTACAGAACATGTGCAAAAAGGGGGACGGATCATTCAAAGAACACGCCCAAAAGGTGGAGGGATCTGGCGGCCCAGGTGGTACCCCCAATAATGGAAAGGGAGACGATAATCGTGATGGTAGACACGTTATCGGTACTCTACTATGAAAAGATGGTGGGCTGCGCACCCTCAAAGCTTTGCAGATTTGGTCTTCGCCAGTGAAAGGATCAATGTGGGTCCGAAAAGAGGCAAATTTGATCATCCTACTAGGACGACTGAGAAAACTGGGGCAAATAAAGAGGGTGAGGATGAGGGAGAAACCCATGCTGTGACTGCCATTCCTGTACGGCCAAATTTCCCACCAACCCAACAATATCTTTACTCAGCCAATAACAAACTTTCTCCTTACCCACCACCCAGTTATCCACAAAGGCCATCCCTAAATCTACCACAAAGTCTGTCTACCGCACTTCCAATGACGAACACCACCTTTAGCACAAACCAAAAACACCAACCAAGAAGTGAATTTTGCAGCGAGAAAGCCTGTAGAATTCACCCCAATTCCAGTGTCCTATGCTGACTTGCTCCCATATCTACTTGATAATTCAATGGTAGCCATAACCCTAGCCAAGGTTCATCAACCTCCATTTCTCCGAGAATATGACTCGAACGCAACGTGTGCTTGTCACGGAGAAGCCCCGGGGCGTTCCATTGAGCATGGTAGGGCTCTGAAGTGTAAGGTGCAAGGTCTAATTGATGCGGGCTGGCTGAAATTTGAGGAGAATTGCATGTAAATCCTGACATTGACAAGAGATGCCACACATGGGGCAATTTTGAAAGCTGTTGTTAGGTGTCCCTAATGACTCATCAGGGTTTCCAAGTTTATGCCATTATTGTAAACCACAGCTACAATGTTAAATGAATTGGATAAAGTTGATATCTTTGTCCCTCATCCTCTCACAAACGCATGTTTGCTTATTCAACTTTCATCGGAATGTGGGTGCAAGCCAAGAATCAACTGCTTCTTTCATTCTTCCTCACTACGAGGTCGTGAAAACAAGACAACACTTGGTACCTCTAAGCCCTACACTGGGGCAACGAAAGGCACCATGCAAAAACCTCAAGCGAACCTAGGGGCAGATTAGCAGTTCTCACCCAATAGGTTCCCTCCTACAAGGTCATGACGAAAGGCAATGATTGGTACCTCAAAGCCTTACACTGGGGCAATGAGGGGCACCGTGCATGAGCCTCAAGTGAACATAGGGGCCGATCAAAAGTTCACACCCGTCGATGTTTTTAAACAAGAAAAAAAAGGGAGACAAGCCCTGGAATTTCAATAGATTGATCAAACATCAAACGACTCCATTGCCGTCACTCCAAAATGGTCAAGTGACTAAATCAAACAGAACACACACTCTGAGGGAGTTCCCGGAGAGATTTGCAAAAAAGATAGGATGAGGTTGCATGAATTATCACCTCTTTCAAAAGGACAGTCAATCTGTGTTTTCCAAAAAAAATTAAATCAAAATCAAAATCACAAAATAGGGAAAGAATGTCATGAACATTGTACAACTTTCCATTACATTGCATTGTTTCAAATGAAGTCCGCATTTACCAAATTTCACGACAAAGGTTGCATGCATCTGCATCCCTAAAAATCATGTTAACTGCATAGATTTCCTACATCTAATGTCCAAATCTTGTGGATTTGGGATGACCGGCCCTCTCGATGAGTCGATCTCTTGCTTTCTCATAAGGGTGGACCTTGGGTACTATTTACCCTCACCGTTGAGAGGACTACACGTCCTCGCCTTGAGAGGACTACACGTCCTCACCATCAGAGGGCTGCACGCCCTCACCTCTAGAGGACTACATGTCCTCGCCTTGAGAGGGCTACACGCCCTCACCTTGGGTACTAGTTACCCTCACCGTTGAGAGGACTACACGTCCTCGCCTTGAGAGGACTACACGTCCTCACCATCAGAGGGCTGCACGCCCTCACCTCTAGAGGACTACATGTCCTCGCCTTGAGAGGGCTACACGCCCTCACCTTGGGTACTAGTTACCCTCACCGTTGAGAGGACTACACGTCCTCGCCATGAGAGGACTACACGTCCTCACCATCAGAGGGTTGCACGCCCTCACCTCCAGAGGACTACATGTCCTCGCCTTGAGAGGGCTACACTCCCTCACCTTGGGTACTAGTTACCCTCACCGTTGAGAGGACTACACGTCCTCGCCATGAGAGGACTACACGTCCTCACCATCAGAGGGTTGCACGCCCTCACCTCCAGAGGACTACATGTCCTCGCCTTGAGAGGACTACACGTCCTCACCTTGGGTACTAGTTACCCTCACCGTCAGAGGGCTACACGCCCTCACCTTGAAAGGACTACACGTCCTCGCCAGCAGAGGGCTGCACGCCCTCACCTCCAGAGGACTACACCTCCTCGCCTTGAGAGGGCTGCACGCCCTCACCTTTAGAGGGCTACGTGTCCTCATTTTCAGTGTGCTCGACATCCACACCTTAAAAGAATTTAAGGTCCTCTGCCCTTAAATGCTTAACCGAGACTTGCACTTCCGGTTAAGGGGCCAGTAGTTTCCTTTTAACGGTTCCTGGGCCACCCCCTGATATTGGAGGAGGGCCAACTATGCGAGCACAACCAGAGAGGGAGGCTATCACACAGCTACTATGCATATCGGGGCAAGATTTCACCCGTGCCGCTGCAAAGAGACGAGTGCGGATCATGCGCACCAACATGACCACTCTTACACAGATATAGATGACATTGCTACTTAGCAACATTCTGCCCAGCGACCGCAATGCCAATCTCCCCCTGCAAAAGTATCAGTTGGTCTGTGTCGTCCCGACATGGGTAAGTATGCATATAGTTCAACTGATTTCTGATACCATCTATTGTTTGCAGGGATCGCACCCAAGAGACACCCAGTGGACCCGGAAAAGTCCAACAGGGCCCTGGGGTTTCCAGCTCTGGTTACGGGCCTCTATCAGTCCTACAGGGTGCTCGTACCCCCCCGACAAGGTCACATCATCATAGGTAAGTATGCACATCGCTCAACTGATTTCTGATTTCATCTATTGTTTGCAGGGATCGCGCCTGCAAGACACCTAGTGGACCCGAAGAAGTCCAACAGGGTCTTGGAGTTGTCAAGCTCTAATTACGGGTCTCTGTCAGTTCTACGGAGTACCTGTCACCTCCAGCAAGGGCATCAGGCCCCCTACTAATCGAGCTTTCATCAAGAAGTACTGCGTCTCCAGGCAGGCGCAGGGCGAAACACCACAGCAGCCTGGGGATGGTCGGTAGCGGGCAATAGACGCACCGCCACCACCTTTAGAGTTCACCTCTGCTCATCCACAAAAAGGTTTGAGTATTGCCTACGACACATGGCCGACCAATAGGCAACCAAGTCCAAAGCCAAAGGTAAGCAAAGTACTAGGTCAGTGACCGACAAGTCATAAGGCGTCCAGCTAAAGACGTTAAAGAAGCGCTACTAGGAGGCAACCTAGTACCTTTTGAATCTATGCTTGTTATTTGATCACTTTTTATAGTAGGATGCACCTAGTTGCTCATGATCCTGGGGATTTAAATAAAACAAGCGCAAGCTCGGAAGGTAGTCATACCTCACAAAATATATATATGTATGTTTAGGTAGTGAAAATACCTTAGATATGCATGTATGTAAACAAAAAAAACACTTCACAAAATATATATGTATGTTTAGGTAGAAAGATACCTTAGATATGCATGTATGTAAACAAAAAAATACCTCACAAAACATATATATGTATGTTTAGGTGGCAAGATACCTTGGATATGCATGTATATAGCAAAAATACCTCACAAAAATATGCACATGTTTAGGTAGCAAAATACCTCATGAAAAAAAAAGAAGAAAAAAAAAACAAACAAGAAAAAGAAATAAACAAATGATAATGAAAAAAAAACAAGGAGAAAAAAGAAAAAAATAAGTTGTCAAGCTGAAAAACCAACATGCTTTTGAAAAGAGATGACTTCCAACTTTTCTTTGGAAAAATTCACTGATCATAACTAGTTTTTGAAAAAATGTGTATACACCTGAAGGGTGAATGCTGTGAAGATTTTCCCAGACGCCCAAAATGGACTCGGATGAATGCACAAATTGATAAAAGAACATATTTTGGAAACGTTGGGTTGACTAAAATAGAGGAAATGAATCTTGAGCCCTAGCATCACATGACCATAAAAATTTGACACTTGAGTGTCCGCATAGGTGCATGCATGACCAGTTTTGCATAAAGTTTCCAAATCATCATTTTTGCATTTGTGTCATGGAAATAATGTGGGGCATCCCTTTTATCCTTGAGCCAAACCAAACCCCGACATGTATCATGTCTAGCCATTCTACAAACCTTGAGCCAAAATCCTGACTCACCATAAACCTTGACCCAGGGTGAGAATGTCAATCCTTACCCTCGGAAGCAAAAAAGAAAAGAAGGAAAATTTCCAATCAAAGAGAAAGCAAAAAAGAAAATAAAGGAAATTCCCAATCAAAGAGTGGGAGAAAGCAAAAAGAAAAGAAAGAAAATTCTGAACCAAAGAATGGGAGAAAGAAAAAAGAGAAATAAAAAAAAAAGAAAGTTCCTGGTCAAAGAAACCAGAAGAAATGTGCTGAGAGGTCCTTGGACCGGACGATATCTGAACAATACAGAATTGTCACCAAATGAACAAAAGAAAGAAAAGGAAACCATGACCTAAAAGTGGTCTTCTCCCTTTGATTACCAACCAAAATCCCGTGCGCTAGCGACTTTTTTTTTTTCGTCCCGCACTAAACAAAAAAAAACAGAAAAAGAAAAAAGCCAGAAAAATCAAAAACCAAAAACACACAAAAACCGAAAAAAAAAACCACCAAAAGAACCCATTCCCAAGGGAAGCCCTATTGATCCATGATCACGCATGTAATTTTTTATTTGATAGGAAATAATTTGCAAAGTCAAGTCATGACATATCTATAGTCCGGAATTAGGATGAAACACTTACCTGTGCGAGATTGATACACTTTGAGTGATTTTCTTCTATTTTTGTCGAACCCAGTGTTTCCTCTAAATGGTCATTTAGAAACGAAATGCTAACATCCAAGATCTCATTTATGGTTATGGGGGATCCCATCAGCAGACTCTCCTTCCCTCGTAGACGCATTGTTTGTCACTCAAAAAAGCATGTGCTGCTCTAAACAGTTGGAATATTTGTCTCTTTGCTAAAGCATGTTTGCATTTTTTTAGTGGAGAAAACACCGAGACTTTTTCAAGTCTCACAAGTTATCCAGAACTACGTAGGTCTGAGTTCCTTATTGGAGGATACGTAGGAGCAAGAGCATCGCTTTTGTCGACCATACCGCCTTTTGTTGCCATGACTCAAAAGCTGGTAGCCCGCGGAGACACCTTACGGTTATCCGCACCTCGTCATTCAGTGACCCCAAGTGTGATTGATGAGTAGAGGCCAATGTGGTCATCTGCACCTTTTCCGGAGGTGTCAGCATTTTCCGATGGAGACTTTTCAAGTCTCACAAGTTATCCAGAACTACGTAGGTCTGAGTTCCTCATTGGAGGATACGTAGGAGCAAGAGCCTTGCTTTTGTCGGCCGCACCATAGTCTTTGTCATACTCACCCTGAGGTCATGTGACGTGCACCCTTTTGTCATCCAGAGGCGGCGGGCCCGATGACAAGCAGAGACCAAGTTTGGTCATTCTGCACCCTTGTATCATCCAGAGGCGGTGGGCCCGATGATACGCGGAGATACCTTACGGCTATCCGCACCCTTTTGTCATCCAGAGGCGGCGGGCCCGATGACAAGCAGAGACCAAGTTTGGTCATTCTGCACCCTTGTATCATCCAGAGGCGGCGGGCCCGATGACAAGCAGAGACCAAGTTTGGTCATTCTGCACCCTTGTATCATCCAGAGGAAGCGGGCCCGATGATACGCGGAGATACCTTACGGTTATCCGCACCCTTTTGTCATCCAGAGGCGGCGGGCCCGATGACAAGCAGAGACCAAGTTTGGTCATTCTGCACCCTTGTATCATCCAGAGGCGGCGGGCCCGATGACAAGCAGAGACCAAGTTTGGTCATTCTGCACCCTTGTATCATCCAGAGGAGGCGGGCCCGATGATACGCGGAGATACCTTACGGTTATCCGCACCCTTTTGTCATCCAGAGGCGGCGGGCCCGATGACAAGCAGAGACCAAGTTTGGTCATTCTGCACCCTTGTATCATCCAGAGGCGGCGGGCCCGATGATACGCGGAGATACCTTACGGTTATCCGCACCCTTTTGTCATCCAGAGGCGGCGGGCCCGATGACAAGCAGAGACCAAGTTTGGTCATTCTGCACCCTTGTATCATCCAGAGGCGGCGGGCCCGATGATACGCGGAGATACCTTACGGTTATCCGCGCCCTTGTGTCATCCAGAGGCGGCGGGCCCGATGATACGCGAAAATACCTGAGTGGTTATCCGTATAAATATTCTTTTGCTATCTGTAAGACAGAACGCTTGATAGCATGCAGAGGCTGACATGGTCTTCTGCACCTTTTGTTCCTCCGGGAACAACAAGTCATTTACATGCGGAAATTTCATGGTCACCCGCGACTCTCGTCAACCGAGAGGAGCGAAATTAGTGCCATACCCTAATTTTCGTCCGGGGACCTTTGCTTGATGACATGCGACCTTTCTTTGGTCCTTGTGAGGTGCTTGGCACCCATCATTAGGCAATTTGTGAAATTCTAAGAACGACAAGTCATGGTCACCCGCGGCTCTCGTCAACCGAGAGGAGCGAAATTAGTGTCATACACTAATTTTCGTCCGGGGACCTTTGCTTGATGACATGCGACCTTTCTTTGGTCCTTGTGAGGTGCTTGGCACCCATCATTAGGCAATTTGTGGAAATCCGGGAACAACAAGTCATTTTGCATGTGGAGATTTTATGGTCACCCGCGACTCTCGTCGAATCGAGAGGGACGAAATTAGTGTCTTATCTTTACTTTCCTTTTATCTCCAATAAAAGACAAGTAAAGAGGGGCAACTGTCATACCCTAATTTCGTCCGGGGACTTTTGCTTGATGACATGCGACCTTTCTTTGGCCCTTGTGAGGTGCTTGGTACCCATCATTAGGCAATTTGTGAAATTCCAGGACATGCCGAAAAACCAAAAAAATATTGATGCACAATCCGTAAGTTTCCGTGACACACCGGAAATCAAATGGAAGCATCGTTGCATAATTAAGTGAGGTTCCATAACATTCCGTAAGTCAAAAGGGGGATGATTATGTAATCCGCAAGGTTCCGTAACATTACGGAAAGAAAACAAGTATCGTTATGAAATTCGTAAGTTTCCGTAACTTTACGAAAAAAGAATCACCAAAAAAACAGCAGAGGGGGTGTACTTAGTAAAAATGGGGGTGCAAATAGCACCCAGGCCCACTTGGGCCCTCCAGAATATTCCTCCAGAAGGCTGTTGCTTCTGGAGGAAGCAACCTGGCTCGCCTGGGCGAGCTGGGCGGCAACCACCTCCCCTATTTTGCTATAAATAGGGGAGGAAGTGAAGAAGAAAAGGGTTCAGCCCCTTTGGCACTTCTCTCTCTTTCGAATTTGCTTGGAAAAATTGTTTCCGTGAAGAAAATCTAAGCCGAGGCGCTTCCGAAACATTTCCGTAACGTTTTCCGTGAGGAATTTCGCAAAGGTTTCAACCGTTCTTCGACGTTCTTCATTCGTTCTTCATCGTTCTTCGATCTTCAACGGGTAAGTACCTCGAACCAAGCTTTTCGATTCATTCTATGTACCCGTAGTGGTCCACATTGTGTTTCGTGCATTTTTATTCTCGTTTTGTTTACTTTTTATACCCCTCTTGACGTGCTTAAGCCATTTTACTTAAGTCATTTCTCGCTTAACTTAAAAATAAAATAAATTTCCACTGAACGTTTGAATTGTATTATCCGTTAACTTCGGTTAAAATAAATTCCGACCGTTCGGTCGTGCCGTAACCACGTTGGAAATCAAAAAAAGAGGTAAAAATAATATAATAATCAAAAAACATCTTTTAGTAAAATAAAGCGGAAAATCAATCGGACGTTTTCTCTTTGGGATTTCTCATTCTTAATCGAATTGATTAATAACTAAAGTGAAACTAAGGCTAAAATCAACTCGCCTAGTCAAGCTCGTCCACAAAAATAGGCTTTTGAAGTTTGTCATTTCAATTTCTCACTAAGTAAAATGGATCATTTTTAAGGTCCAAAAATGATCACCACTTAAAATGATCACCACATTAGGGTATGACAGTTGCCCCTTTTTACTTGTCTTTTATTGGAGATAAAAGGAAAGTAAAGATAAGACACTAATTTCGTTCCTCTCGATTTGACGAGAGTCGCGGGTGACCATAAAATCTCCACATGCAAATGACTTGTTGTTCCCAGAATTTCACAAATTGCCTAATGATGGGTGCCAAGCACCTCACAAGGACCAAAGAAAGGTCGCATGTCATCAAGCAAAGGTCCCCGGACGAAAATTAGGGTATGACACTAATTTCGCTCCTCTCGGTTGACGAGAGTCGCGGGTGACCATCACTTGTCGTTCCTAGAATTTCACAAATTGCCTAATGATGGGTGCCAAGCACCTCACAAGGACCAAAGAAAGTTCGCATGTCATCAAGCAAAGGTCCCCGGACGAAAATTAGGGTATGACACTAATTTCGCTCCTCTCGGTTGACGAGAGTCGCGGGTGACCATGACTTGTCGTTCCTAGAATTTCACAAATTGCCTAATGATGGGTGCCAAGCACCTCACAAGGACCAAAGAAAGGTCGCATGTCATCAAGCGAAGGTCCCAGGACGAAAATTAGGGTATGACACTAATTTCGCTCCTCTCGGTTGACGAGAGTCGCGGGTGACCATGAAATTTCCGCATGTAAATGACTTGTTGTTCCCGGAGGAACAAAAGGTGCAGAAGACTATGTCAGCCTCTGCATGCTATCAAGCGTTCTGTCTTACAGATAGCAAAAGAATGTTTATACGGATAACCACTCGGGTATTTCCGCGTATCATCGGGCCCGCCGCCTCTGGATGACACAAGGGTGCGGATAACCGTAAGGTATCTCCGCGTATCATCGGGCCCGCCGCCTCTGGATGATACAAGGATGCAGAATGACCAAATTTGGTCTTTGCTTGTCATCGGGCCCGCCGCCTCTGGATGACAAAAGGGTGCGGAAAACCGTAAGGTATCTCCGCGTATCATCGGGCCCGCCGCCTCTGGATGATACAAGGGTGCAGAATGACCAAATTTTGTCTCTGCTTGTCATCGGGCCCGCCGCCTCTGGATGACAAAAGGGTGCGGATAACCGTAAGGTATCTCCGCGTATCATCGGGCCCGCCGCCTCTGGATGACACAAGGGTGCAGATTGACCAAATTTTGTCTCTGCTTGTCATCGGGCCCGCCCCCTCTGGATGAGAAAAGGGTGCGGATAACCGTAAGGTATCTCCGCGTATCATCGGGCCCGCCGCCTCTGGATGATACAAGGGTGCAGAATGACCAAACTTGGTCTCTGCTTGTCATCGGGCCCGCCGCCTCTGGATGACAAAAGGGTGCGGATAACCGTAAGGTATCTCCGCGTATCATCGGGCCCGCCGCCTCTGGATGATACAAGGGTGCAGAATGACCAAACTTGGTCTCTGCTTGTCATCGGGCCCGCCGCCTCTGGATGACAAAAGGGTGCGGATAACCATAAGGTATCTCCGTGTATCATCGGGCCCGCCGCCTCTGGATGATACAAGGGTGCACGTCACATGACCTCAGGGTCAGTATGACAAAGATTATGGGGCGGCCGACAAAAGCAAGGCTCTTGCTCCTACGTATCCTCCAATGAGGAACTCAGACCTACGTAGTTCTGGATAACTTGTGAGACTTGAAAAAGTCTCCACCAGAAGATGTCTACATCTTCGGAAAGGGTGCAGATGACCATTTTGGCCTCCGCTTATCAATCACACTCGAGGTGCGGATAACCGTAAGGTGTCTCCGCAGGCTACCAGCTCTTGGGTCATGGTAACAGAAAGCGGCGCGGTCGACAAAAGCGAGGCTTTTGCTCCTACGTATCCTCCAATGAGGAACTCAGACCTACATAGTTCTGGATAACTTGTGAGACTTGAAAAAGTCTCGGTGTTTTCTCCACTAAAATGCAAACATGCTTTAGCAAAGAGACAAATATTCCAACTGATTTAGAGCAGCATATGCTTTTTTGAGTGAAAAACAATGCGTCTACCGGGGAAGGAGAGTCTGCTGATGGGATCCCTGTCATACCCTAATTTCGTCCGGGGACCTTTGCTCGATGACGTGCGACCATTCTTTGGTCCTCGTGAGGTGCTTGGCACCCATCATTAGGCAATTTGTGAAATTCCAGGACATGCCGAAAAACCAAAAAAATATTGATGCACAATCCGTAAGTTTCCGTGACACACCGGAAATCAAATGGAAGCATCGTTGCATAATTAAGTGAGGTTCCGTAACATTCCGTAAGTCAAAAAGGGGATGATTATGTAATCCGCAAGGTTCCGTAACATTACGGAAAGAAAACAAGTATCGTTACGAAATTCGTAAGTTTCCGTAACTTTACGAAAAAGAATCACCAAAAAAACAGCAGAGGGGGGGGTGTACTTAGTAAAAATGGGGGTGCAAATAGCACCCAGGCCCATTTGGGCCCTCCAGAAGATTCCTCCAGAAGGCGGTTGCTTCTGGAGGAAGCAACCCTGCTCGCCTGGGCGAGCTGAGCTCGCCTGGGCGAGCTGGGCGGCAACCACCTCCCCTATTTTGCTATAAATAGGGGAGGAAAGCAAGAAGAAAGGGGTCCAGCCCCTTAGGCACTTCTCTCTCTTTCGAATTTGCTTGGAAAAATTGTTTCCGTGAAGAAAATCTAAGCCGAGGCGCTTCCGAAACGTTTCCGTAACGTTTTCCGTGAGGAATCTCGCAAAGCTTTCAACCGTTCTTCGACGTTCTTCATTCGTTCCTCATCGTTCTTCGATCTTCAACGGGTAAGTACCTCGAACCAAGCTTTTCGATTCATTCTATGTACCCGTAGTGGTCCACATTGTGTTTCGTGCATTTTTATTCTCGTTTTGCTTACTTTTTATACCCCCCTGTTGACGTGCTTAAGCCATTTTACTTAAGTCATTTCTCGCTTAACTTAAAAATAAAATAAATTTCCACCAAACGTTTGAATTGTATTATCCATTAACTTCGGTTAAAATAAATTCCGACCGTTCGGTCGTGCCGTAACCACGTTGGAAATCAAAAAGAGGTAAAAAATAATATAATAATCAAAAAATATCTTTTTAGTAAAATAAAGCGGAAAATCAATCGGACGTTTTCTCTTTGGGATTTCTCATTCTTAATCGAATTGATTAATAACTAAAGGTGAAACTAAGGCTAAAATCAACTCGCCTAGTCAAGCTCGTCCACAAAAATAGGCTTTTGAAGTTCGTCATTTCAATTTTTTACTAAGTAAAATGGATCATTTTTAAGGTCCAACGCCTTAAAATGATCACCTCTTAAAATCAAAAAGAATCACTTGATAAGAAAGAACTACGTAGGTCTGAGTTCCTCATTGAGGATACGTAGGAGCAAAAGCCCCGCCTTTGTCGACCACCCCAAGAGATCGTTAATGGTCCAATGCCTTAACGTTTCTCTCCTTTCAAAAACAAGAGATCGTTAATGGTCCAACGCCTTAACGTTTCTCCCCTTTCAAAATCAAAAGACCGTTTAATGGTTCAACACCTTAAATGACCTTTTGTTCAATAAAAAACATATTTTGCAAAAAAGGACAAAAACAACTTAACCAAACACTTTGTTCCGAAAGAACTACGTAGGTCTGATTTTCTCATCCCAAATTGAGGAATACGTAGGAGCAAAGGGAAACACCCTTGTCGACCACAAAAAAGAGAAAAATATAAAAAGGGTATAAAGGATATAAGGACATAAAAGGGAACGTAAAAATCAAAGTCATGTTTTGCACATTCGATTAAAGGCTGCCGTCCCTTGGGACGGACGTGTGGGGTGCTAATACCTTCCCCGTGCGTAAATACAACTCCCGAACCTTTCACTTAAAAGTTCGTAGATCGCGTCTTTTCCGGTTTTTCCGACGTTTTCCTCAAATAAACGTTGGTGGCGACTCCGCGCGTATTCCTTTCGTGGAACACGCATCCCGCGAGTCTCGCGTCGCCCTCCCGCCGAAGGGTAGGTTGCGACAGTTGGCGACTCCACTGGGGACTGTTTTTTAGAGAGTTAGGCCATTTAATCTTGTGCAATGTTTTATCATGACTTTCTCCTTTGTTGGTTTCCCTTTATTTGTCTTATGTTCTTGTGTATATAAACTTTTTTTTGCTTTTAGTGTGTTTTAGAATGTATGCATGAGGTAAATATTTATTCATTTGATGCACACAAACACTAACACTATTTGCACACACTGTGAGTGAAAAAGGGCCCTATACCCGGGTTCATGGGAACATAAGGAGTGGAGGTGAATCTGTGATCATGCTAGGTCTCCGACTTGCTTGATTACAGTGAACCCTCATCTAGAGCTTTTCTCTTTGAAAACTTATTGTTGCTAGTAGTCCCTACTGCTGCAATATGTTCTTCGAAGGGGATGATACCTCTAGAAACCATCAAGAGAGATATGACTACCTTGGGGATTATTGCTAAAAGCCTAGTTAGTTCTCTCCCTTATAGGTCCCTTAAATAGGGGCACGGAGCAAACACGCTGCGTGCCATTTTTCACACTGCCATGCATGAGTATCATATACCCTTTTGCTTATGTTCGGTAAATATTGTCATACTGTGCACATTCCCGCATTGTGTCTTTTGCATAGGCATTGCATATGGGTTCTGTCTTGATCCCTGCTGTAAACCAACCAACGGAGGGTCCGTGTCGCCTTCTTAAAAACGTGCGTTGGGGCATTTCGCTACCCCTAGACGTCGTATCTAAGAAGGGGACAAATTCCCCGGACCCCCGTATTCGTAAATTGCATCTGTGTCATATGCATTTCTTCATGCATTCATCCATCCCACCCATGAGATATCGGAGTTTTGATTTGCACCAGCTTTTGTCTTACTTTAGTAAGCATGGGAACAAATCAAACCGGCAAGAGGTTCTACCAAGTCAAGGTCAAAAGCCCAGATACCACCAGCATCAAGGAATTAGGGCGGTTGATGGAACCCCTCCAAATGCAAGCCTTCCGCAAGACTTACGGAAAGATCTTAGAGTTGACCATAGCAGAAGTGTCCATAGAAGCCATTGCATCACTCACCCAATACTACGACCAGCCTTTGAGATGCTTCACATTCGGAGACTTCCAATTAGTACCAACCATTGAAGAATTTGAAGAAATTCTAGGATGTCCTCTCGGGGGAAGAAAACCATATCTTTCCTCCGGATGTCTCCCCTCCTTGAGCAGAATTGCAACTGTGGTCAAGGATTCCGCAAGAGGTTTGGACCGCATAAAACAGACTCGGAACGGCATAGCGGGCCTACCACAGAAGTACCTAGAAGACAAAGCGAGGGGTATGGCCAATCAAGGAGAATGGGTCCCGTTTATGGATGTGTTAGCTTTGCTAATTTTTGGGGTCGTCCTCTTTCCAAACGTGGATGGTTTGGTAGGCCTAGCAGCAATCGACGCTTTCCTTGCCTACCACCATAGCAAGGAAAGTCCGGTGGTAGCTGTCTTGGCAGATCTATTTGACACATTTGACCGAAGGTGCGAGAAGAGTAGCGCACGGATCATCTGTTGCTTACCCGCCCTCTGTGTTTGGTTGGTTTCACACTTGTTCCAACAAGACACAAGACATCCATGTCCGCTCCTGAGCCATCGCTCGTGTACTGAAAAGAGGAGAATGGATTGGGACCAGCTCTTGGCCGGGATAGGAAGTAGAACAATCAGTTGGTTCCCCCGATGGAAGGAAGGAAAAGAAGGAGTCCTTTTCTCATGTGGAAGATACCCAAACATTCCGCTGGTAGGAACGAGGGGTTGTATTAATTACAATCCCACGCTCGCTATAAGACAACTAGGGTACCCCATGAGGGGAGCACCGACGGAAGAAAGCATGTTTCCTTTCCGTGTGAGGGATCTCGGCGCACAAAATTCCAAGACTATACAAAGAATCCATAAGGCATGGGAAACCCCGTTAAGGAAAGATCAAGAGCTTAGAGGCATTCGTAATGGCATCATTGGTGGGTACCACGAATGGCTGAAAGTTCGCATACGAGGTTTAGATTGGCTCGCCAAGTTAAAAGTCGTCAGCGAAGAGAATTTTGAAGCACCGGAAGAGGACGAGGAAGTCCAAGCTCTCAAAAGCGAGTTAGGAAAGGCAAAACTCGCCAAGGAGAAGTTCAAGTTGGCTGCTACACACGTTCGGGAGGAGTGTGCCGGGTTACGGGAAGAGAATGCAATTACCGCAAGAGCCCTTGAACGAGAGACTAAGAGGGCTCGCAAGGAAGAGTATGGCCGGAACAAATTTCGCGGAGCCCTATGGGGTAGCAATAATGAACTCAAGTTGCGAAGGGAGGAAAGGGACCAGTCGCGAGCACATAGCATGGTTTTGAAAGAGGAGTTAGTTGCCTGTTCAAGGTCCAAAAGAAGCTTGTCTCAGCGTTTATGCGAGACGGAGACCAACATGCTAGCTATCATCGCCAAGTACCAAGAAGAGTTAGGTCTAGCCACGGCCCACGAGCATAGAATCGCGGATGAGTATGCCCAAGTATACGCGGAAAAAGAGGCTAGAGGAAGGGTGATCGACTCTTTACACCAAGAGGCAACCATGTGGATGGATCGGTTTGCCCTTACCTTGAACGGGAGTCAAGAACTTCCCCGATTGTTAGCCAAGGCCAAGGCGATGGCAGACACCTACTCCGCCCCCGAAGAGATTCATGGGCTTCTCGGCTATTGTCAGCATATGATAGACTTAATGGCCCACATAATTAGAAATCGTTAGGAAACTTGTATGGTCTCTCAGACCTTGACTAGATATGACTTCCTTTTTGAAATAAAATGAGTTGGTCCCATGTTTCTACTCCAAAAAGCTTGTGCAAATCAAATCACTCCTACATCTCATCTCTAGCATGCATTTTCTTTCTTTACCCACTCCTCACGTTTGGTTTTTTAGGGAAAAACACCATAACTAAACGCGCCGCAAGGGATCCCTATCGCACCAGATCCAAATCTAGAACGATGGGTGATCAAGAGGAGACGCAGGAACAGATGAAAGCCGACATGTCGGCTCTGAAAGAACAAATGGCCTCCATGATGGAGGCCATGTTAGGTATGAAACAGCTCATGGAGAAGAACGCGGCCACTGCCGCCGCTGTCAGTTCGGCTGTCGAAGCAGACCCGACTCTCTTGGCAACTACGCACCATCCTCCCTCAAACATAGTAGGACGGGGAAGGGACACACTGGGGCACGATGGCAGCCCTCACCTGGGATACAACCGAGCGGCTTACCCTTATGGATTGCCGCCCAACTATTCACCACCCGTCTTGCAAGAAGATGCGGGCCACATTGCTTCTCCCGTCCATGAAAAAGAGCCTCCTCAGCAGCCCGACGAAGTCCATAAAGACCCTCAAGATTATGCTCGGAGGGATGTCGAGTTTTATCCCCCGATCCCCGAAGGGCCGGCACCAGGCACGTTGCCCCAACCCAACATCGCAGCATCGCCAATAGTTTTGTCTATGGAAGGGCCGCCCCCGGCAATTGAAGAAAGGAGGAAGCTCGATCTCCTTGAGGAAAGATTGAGGGCTGTGGAAGGATTTGGGGACTATCCGTTTGCAGACATGACGGATCTTTGCTTAGTACCCGATGTTGTTATTCCCCCGAAATTCAAAGTGCCGGACTTCGACAAGTATAAAGGGACGACTTGTCCCAAAAACCATCTCAAGATGTACTGCCGTAAGATGGGCGCTCATTCTAAAGATGAAAAGCTGTTGATACACTTCTTTCAGGATAGCTTCGCCGGAGCTGCGGTAGTGTGGTACACTAATTTGGAAGCTTCCCGTATCCGTACTTGGAAGGATCTGATTACCGCCTTCCTAAGGCAGTATCAGTACAATTCTGATATGGCTCCTGACCGTACTCAACTGCAGAATATGTTTAAGAAAGAGGGTGAAACCTTTAAAGAATATGCGCAGCGATGGAGGGATTTGGCGGCACAAGTAGCTCCTCCCATGGTTGAGAGAGAGATGATCACCATGATGGTAGACACTCTGCCAGTGTTCTACTATGAGAAGCTAGTGGGTTACATGCCGTCCAGCTTTGCGGATCTGGTGTTTGCCGGGGAAAGAATCGAGGTTGGATTGAAGAGAGGAAAGTTTGATTACGTTTCCTCCACAAACGTGAACGCCAAAAGAATCGGGGCAACAGGGGCAAAAAGGAAGGAAGGAGATGCCCATGCCGTCTCTTCAACACCCGCGTGGGTCAAACCCCAGCAAACACCTCATGGTACCCATCAGTACGCGCAACATCACCCAAGCTTCTCGGCTCATGCTAGGAA
Organism: Glycine soja; assembly: GCF_004193775.1. NCBI lineage: Eukaryota > Viridiplantae > Streptophyta > Magnoliopsida > Fabales > Fabaceae > Glycine > Glycine soja. Next base: position 22,182,280 of record NC_041015.1, read on the forward strand.
CGCCTCTAGTTCAACACCCGTGCAGCCTAAGGCACCCACCCAGAGGGAAGCTCCCCAAGTTCCAACTCCGAACACGGCTCGACCGGCCGGTAATTCCAACACGACAAGGAACTTCCCTCCAAGGCCATTGCCGGAATTCACCCCGCTCCCGATGACGTACGAAAGATCTTCTTACCATCCCTCATCGCCAATCATTTGGCCGTGGTAACTCCCGGAAGGGTCCTCGAACCCCCTTTCCCAAAGTGGTATGACCCCAATGCAACTTGCAAGTACCATGGGGGTGCCCCGGGGCATTCCGTCGAAAAATGCTTGGCCCTTAAATACAAGGTCCAACATCTAATGGATGCCGGATGGCTGACTTTCCAAGAAGATCGGCCCAATGTGAGGACCAACCCGCTCGCCAATCATGGAGGGGGAGCAGTTAATGCAGTTGAATCCGATAGGCCCCACAGGTCCAAACCTTTAAGAGATGTGGCAACCCCTAGGAGGTTTATCTTTGAGGCCCTACAAAAGGGAGGTGTAATTCCCCATAGTGGGTGTAAGGAGGATTCCTGTCTGCTACATTCCGGCGAGATGCATGACATGGAGACGTGTTTGGAAGTAGAGGAATTGTTACAGCGGATGATAGACCAAGGTCGACTAGAAGTCGGCATTAAAGGAAAAGAAGAGCAGCATATATGCATGCAATCTACGGAGGGAGCGGTGTTGCGAAGCCCAAACCCTTGGTGATATACTTCACTAAAAGTGCAGCCTCGCAAAAGCCCGGGCACCCCTTAATGGCCAAAACCTGTTCCTTTCCCGTACCAAAATAGTCACGCGGTCCCGTGGAGATATACACCTCCAGGGAAGAAGGAAGAAGAAGTCACTGACGTCAGCTCGCTGTCAGCTAAAGTAACAAATATCACGGGGCTGAGCGGTGTGACCCGTAGTGGTCGTGTGTTCGCACCTCCGGACCTACCCAGTCCAACCCGCCGACGTCAAAGGAAAAGGAAAAGTGGTGGAGGAACAAGATGGCGAAGCACCCCACGCTTCGAATAAAGATATGTCGCAAAGGGGCCCCCAGAGAAAAGGGATGGTAGAAAGGAGGTGTCGCTAGAGGAAGCCAGCGAGTTCCTTCGGATAATTCAGCCAGAGTGAATTCAAGGTTATCGAACAGCTCAACAAAACCCCGGCTAGGGTCTCGCTGCTAGAGTTACTTATGAGCTCCGAGCCTCATCGGGCTCTGCTAGTAAAAGTGCTGAACGAGGCTCACGTGGCCCAAGATATTTCGGTAGAAGGTTTCGGAGGGCTGGTCAACAATATCACTGCCAACAACTATCTTGCCTTCGCCGAAGAAGAAAATCCCGCCGAGGGGAGAGGGCATAATAAGGCTGAATTAGGGCGGTTGATGGAACCCCTCCAAATGCAAGCCTTCCGCAAGACTTACGGAAAGATCTTAGAGTTGACCATAGCAGAAGTGTCCATAGAAGCCATTGCATCACTCACCAATACTACGACCAGCCTTTGAGATGCTTCACATTCGGAGACTTCCAATTAGTACCAACCATTGAAGAATTTGAAGAAATTCTAGGATGTCCTCTCGGGGGAAGAAAACCATATCTTTCCTCCGGATGTCTCCCCTCCTTGAGCAGAATTGCAACTGTGGTCAAGGATTCCGCAAGAGGTTTGGACCGCATAAAACAGACTCGGAACGGCATAGCGGGCCTACCACAGAAGTACCTAGAAGACAAAGCGAGGGGTATGGCCAATCAAGGAGAATGGGTCCCGTTTATGGATGTGTTAGCTTTGCTAATTTTTGGGGTCGTCCTCTTTCCAAACGTGGATGGTTTGGTAGGCCTAGCAGCAATCGACGCTTTCCTTGCCTACCACCATAGCAAGGAAAGTCCGGTGGTAGCTGTCTTGGCAGATCTATTTGACACATTTGACCGAAGGTGCGAGAAGAGTAGCGCACGGATCATCTGTTGCTTACCCGCCCTCTGTGTTTGGTTGGTTTCACACTTGTTCCAACAAGACACAAGACATCCATGTCCGCTCCTGAGCCATCGCTCGTGTACTGAAAAGAGGAGAATGGATTGGGACCAGCTCTTGGCCGGGATAGGAAGTAGAACAATCAGTTGGTTCCCCCGATGGAAGGAAGGAAAAGAAGGAGTCCTTTTCTCATGTGGAAGATACCCAAACATTCCGCTGGTAGGAACGAGGGGTTGTATTAATTACAATCCCACGCTCGCTATAAGACAACTAGGGTACCCCATGAGGGGAGCACCGACGGAAGAAAGCATGTTTCCTTTCCGTGTGAGGGATCTCGGCGCACAAAATTCCAAGACTATACAAAGAATCCATAAGGCATGGGAAACCCCGTTAAGGAAAGATCAAGAGCTTAGAGGCATTCGTAATGGCATCATTGGTGGGTACCACGAATGGCTGAAAGTTCGCATACGAGGTTTAGATGGCTCGCCAAGTTAAAAGTCGTCAGCGAAGAGAATTTTGAAGCACCGGAAGAGGACGAGGAAGTCCAAGCTCTCAAAAGCGAGTTAGGAAAGGCAAAACTCGCCAAGGAGAAGTTCAAGTTGGCTGCTACACACGTTCGGGAGGAGTGTGCCGGGTTACGGGAAGAGAATGCAATTACCGCAAGAGCCCTTGAACGAGAGACTAAGAGGGCTCGCAAGGAAGAGTATGGCCGGAACAAATTTCGCGGAGCCCTATGGGGTAGCAATAATGAACTCAAGTTGCGAAGGGAGGAAAGGGACCAGTCGCGAGCACATAGCATGGTTTTGAAAGAGGAGTTAGTTGCCTGTTCAAGGTCCAAAAGAAGCTTGTCTCAGCGTTTATGCGAGACGGAGACCAACATGCTAGCTATCATCGCCAAGTACCAAGAAGAGTTAGGTCTAGCCACGGCCCACGAGCATAGAATCGCGGATGAGTATGCCCAAGTATACGCGGAAAAAGAGGCTAGAGGAAGGGTGATCGACTCTTTACACCAAGAGGCAACCATGTGGATGGATCGGTTTGCCCTTACCTTGAACGGGAGTCAAGAACTTCCCCGATTGTTAGCCAAGGCCAAGGCGATGGCAGACACCTACTCCGCCCCGAAGAGATTCATGGGCTTCTCGGCTATTGTCAGCATATGATAGACTTAATGGCCCACATAATTAGAAATCGTTAGGAAACTTGTATGGTCTCTCAGACCTTGACTAGATATGACTTCCTTTTTTGAAATAAAATGAGTTGGTCCCATGTTTCTACTCCAAAAAGCTTGTGCAAATCAAATCACTCCTACATCTCATCTCTAGCATGCATTTTCTTTCTTTACCCACTCCTCACGTTTGGTTTTTAGGGAAAAACACCATAACTAAACGCGCCGCAAGGGATCCCTATCGCACCAGATCCAAATCTAGAACGATGGGTGATCAAGAGGAGACGCAGGAACAGATGAAAGCCGACATGTCGGCTCTGAAAGAACAAATGGCCTCCATGATGGAGGCCATGTTAGGTATGAAACAGCTCATGGAGAAGAACGCGGCCACTGCCGCCGCTGTCAGTTCGGCTGTCGAAGCAGACCCGACTCTCTTGGCAACTACGCACCATCCTCCCTCAAACATAGTAGGACGGGGAAGGGACACACTGGGGCACGATGGCAGCCCTCACCTGGGATACAACCGAGCGGCTTACCCTTATGGATTGCCGCCCAACTATTCACCACCCGTCTTGCAAGAAGATGCGGGCCACATTGCTTCTCCCGTCCATGAAAAAGAGCCTCCTCAGCAGCCCGACGAAGTCCATAAAGACCCTCAAGATTATGCTCGGAGGGATGTCGAGTTTTATCCCCCGATCCCCGAAGGGCCGGCACCAGGCACGTTGCCCCAACCCAACATCGCAGCATCGCCAATAGTTTTGTCTATGGAAGGGCCGCCCCCGGCAATTGAAGAAAGGAGGAAGCTCGATCTCCTTGAGGAAAGATTGAGGGCTGTGGAAGGATTTGGGGACTATCCGTTTGCAGACATGACGGATCTTTGCTTAGTACCCGATGTTGTTATTCCCCCCGAAATTCAAAGTGCCGGACTTCGACAAGTATAAAGGGACGACTTGTCCCAAAAACCATCTCAAGATGTACTGCCGTAAGATGGGCGCTCATTCTAAAGATGAAAAGCTGTTGATACACTTCTTTCAGGATAGCTTCGCCGGAGCTGCGGTAGTGTGGTACACTAATTTGGAAGCTTCCCGTATCCGTACTTGGAAGGATCTGATTACCGCCTTCCTAAGGCAGTATCAGTACAATTCTGATATGGCTCCTGACCGTACTCAACTGCAGAATATGTTTAAGAAAGAGGGTGAAACCTTTAAAGAATATGCGCAGCGATGGAGGGATTTGGCGGCACAAGTAGCTCCTCCCATGGTTGAGAGAGAGATGATCACCATGATGGTAGACACTCTGCCAGTGTTCTACTATGAGAAGCTAGTGGGTTACATGCCGTCCAGCTTTGCGGATCTGGTGTTTGCCGGGGAAAGAATCGAGGTTGGATTGAAGAGAGGAAAGTTTGATTACGTTTCCTCCACAAACGTGAACGCCAAAAGAATCGGGGCAACAGGGGCAAAAAGGAAGGAAGGAGATGCCCATGCCGTCTCTTCAACACCCGCGTGGGTCAAACCCCAGCAAACACCTCATGGTACCCATCAGTACGCGCAACATCACCCAAGCTTCTCGGCTCATGCTAGGAACGCCTCTAGTTCAACACCCGTGCAGCCTAAGGCACCCACCCAGAGGGAAGCTCCCCAAGTTCCAACTCCGAACACGGCTCGACCGGCCGGTAATTCCAACACGACAAGGAACTTCCCTCCAAGGCCATTGCCGGAATTCACCCCGCTCCCGATGACGTACGAAGATCTTCTACCATCCCTCATCGCCAATCATTTGGCCGTGGTAACTCCCGGAAGGGTCCTCGAACCCCCTTTCCCAAAGTGGTATGACCCCAATGCAACTTGCAAGTACCATGGGGGTGCCCCGGGGCATTCCGTCGAAAAATGCTTGGCCCTTAAATACAAGGTCCAACATCTAATGGATGCCGGATGGCTGACTTTCCAAGAAGATCGGCCCAATGTGAGGACCAACCCGCTCGCCAATCATGGAGGGGGAGCAGTTAATGCAGTTGAATCCGATAGGCCCCACAGGTCCAAACCTTTAAGAGATGTGGCAACCCCTAGGAGGTTTATCTTTGAGGCCCTACAAAAGGGAGGTGTAATTCCCCATAGTGGGTGTAAGGAGGATTCCTGTCTGCTACATTCCGGCGAGATGCATGACATGGAGACGTGTTTGGAAGTAGAGGAATTGTTACAGCGGATGATAGACCAAGGTCGACTAGAAGTCGGCATTAAAGGAAAAGAAGAGCAGCATATATGCATGCAATCTACGGAGGGGAGCGGTGTTGCGAAGCCCAAACCCTTGGTGATATACTTCACTAAAAGTGCAGCCTCGCAAAAGCCCGGGCACCCCTTAATGGCCAAACCTGTTCCTTTCCCGTACCAAAATAGTCACGCGGTCCCGTGGAGATATACACCTCCAGGGAAGAAGGAAGAAGAAGTCACTGACGTCAGCTCGCTGTCAGCTAAAGTAACAAATATCACGGGGCTGAGCGGTGTGACCCGTAGTGGTCGTGTGTTCGCACCTCCGGACCTACCAGTCCAACCCGCCGACGTCAAAGGAAAAGGAAAAGTGGTGGAGGAACAAGATGGCGAAGCACCCCACGCTTCGAATAAAGATATGTCAGCAAAGGGGCCCCCAGAGAAAAGGGATGGTAGAAAGGAGGTGTCGCTAGAGGAAGCCAGCGAGTTCCTTCGGATAATTCAGCAGAGTGAATTCAAGGTTATCGAACAGCTCAACAAAACCCCGGCTAGGGTCTCGCTGCTAGAGTTACTTATGAGCTCCGAGCCTCATCGGGCTCTGCTAGTAAAAGTGCTGAACGAGGCTCACGTGGCCCAAGATATTTCGGTAGAAGGTTTCGGAGGGCTGGTCAACAATATCACTGCCAACAACTATCTTGCCTTCGCCGAAGAAGAAATCCCCGCCGAGGGGAGAGGGCATAATAAGGCTTTACACGTATCAGTCAAGTGTATGGACCATATCGTGGCCAAGGTACTCATCGATAATGGTTCCAGTTTAAACGTGATGCCTAAGAGCACTTTGGACAAGTTACCATTCAATGCTTCCCATTTAAAACCAAGTTCAATGGTGGTTCGGGCCTTCGACGGCACTCGCCGAGAGGTTAGGGGAGAGATCGATCTCCCAGTACAAATAGGCCCTCACACCTGTCAAGTCACTTTCCAGATAATGGACATTAACCCCCCCTACAGCTGCCTGTTGGGGCGCCCGTGGATCCACTCAGTGGGTGTTGTGCCTTCTACACTCCACCAAAAGCTGAAATTCGTAGTGGAGGGGCACTTGGTCATCGTGTCAGGCGAGGAAGATATCTTGGTAAGCTGCCCATCCTCCATGCCTTATGTGGAAGCCGCAGAAGAATCGTTAGAAACCGCTTTCCAGTCTTTTGAGGTGGTCAGCATTTCCTCCGTGGACTCCCTCTTTGGGCAACCTTGTCTGTCCGATGCGGCGGTAATGATGGCCCGAGTTATGTTGGGGAACGGTTATGAACCCGGGATGGGTTTAGGCAAAGACAATGGCGGCATAACTAGCCTGATAAAAACCCAAGGAAATCGTGGGAAGTATGGTTTAGGCTATAAGCCCACTCAGGCGGACATGAAAAGAAGCATCGCGGGAAGGAAGAACAGTGGTCAGAGCTCACGTTGGAGACAAGAAAGTGAAGGAAGCCCGCCCTGCCACATAAGTAGAAGCTTTATAAGTGCGGGTCTGGGAGACGAAGGTCAAGTGTTCGCGATATGTGAAGATGATGTTCCAAGTACTTCGGATTTGGTCCGACCATGCCCTCCTGATTTCCAGCTGGGAAATTGGCGAGTGGAGGAACGCCCCGGCATTTACGCAACAAGCATAATGTAAACCTTTACGGTTTTAAAAGCTCTATAGTTGGGCCTAGGCTTTAGAGTTTTCGTTTTGTTAAGGCTTTGTGTCTTTTGTTTTTGAATTTATAATACAAGGATCTTTCTTCATCTGTTCCTGGTCTCTACCCATTCTCATTCATTTGCATGTTTACTTCTTTTTCTGAAACGGCAGATTCGATGACGAGTCCCCCGAAGGTACTAATACCTGGGACCCGTCTATCAACTTCGAGCAAGAAATGAACCAAACGGAAGATGAAGGAGATGAGGATGTGGGACTTCCTTCGGAACTAGAAAGAATGGTCGCCCATGAGGACCAAGAAATGGGGCCTCATCAAGAAGAAACAGAGCTAGTAGACTTAGGAATTGGCAGTGGAAAGAGGGAAGTAAAGATAGGTACAGGCATTACCGCACCTATCCGTGAAGAATTAATAATCCTGCTAAAAGACTACCAAGACATCTTTGCTTGGTCATACCAAGATATGCCCGGTTTGAGTTCTGACATTGTGCAGCACCGGTTGCCTCTAAATCCCGGGTGTCCCCCAGTAAAACAGAAATTGAGGAGGATGAAGCCCGAAACGTCCTTGAAGATAAAAGAAGAAGTGAAGAAGCAGTTTGACGCTGGATTTCTGGCCGTCGCTCGGTATCCAGAATGGGTTGCCAACATCGTACCAGTTCCTAAAAAAGGTGGGAAAGTACGAATGTGTGTAGATTACCGGGACCTGAATCGGGCCAGTCCCAAGGACAATTTTCCGTTACCACACATCGATATCCTCGTAGATAACACGGCCAATTTCGCTTTATTTTCCTTCATGGATGGTTTCTCTGGTTACAATCAGATAAAGATGGCGCCCGAGGATATGGAAAAGACTACTTTCGTCACCCTGTGGGGAACGTTCTGTTACAAGGTGATGTCCTTTGGACTCAAGAATGCCGGGGCAACTTATCAACTGGCCATGGTAGCTTTGTTCCATGATATGATGCATCAAGAGATCGAGGTCTACGTGGATGACATAATTGCTAAATCTAAATCTGAGGAAGAACACCTTGTCAACCTGCGGAAATTGTTCGAAAGGCTTAAGAAATATCAATTAAGGTTGAACCCCGCTAAGTGTACCTTTGGGGTCAAATCAGGGAAATTGCTTGGTTTCGTTGTAAGCCAGAAAGGGATAGAGGTAGACCCCGAAAAAGTGAAGGCTATCCTTGAGATGCCAGAACCCCGTACAGAGAGGCAAGTCCGAGGTTTCCTGGGGCGCTTGAATTATATTGCCAGATTCATATCGCAGCTCACCGCCATTTGTGAGCCGTTGTTTAAACTCTTGCGTAAAAACCAAACTGACCGGTGGAATGAGGATTGCCAAGAGGCTTTTGGAAGGATCAAAAAGTGCCTAATGAATCCTCCCGTGCTTATGCCACCAGTACCTGGAAGGCCTCTCATTTTGTACATGACAATCTTGGACGAGTCAATGGGGTGTATGCTGGGGCAACATGACGAATCCGGGAAGAAAGAGCGCGCTGTTTACTACCTAAGTAAGAAGTTCACGACCTGTGAGATGAATTACTCCTTGCTCGAAAGAACGTGTTGTGCTTTAGTATGGGCATCCCATCGCCTAAGGCAGTACATGCTGAGTCATACTACCTGGTTGATATCCAAAATGGACCCGGTTAAGTACATCTTTGAAAAGCCAGCTCTTACAGGACGAATCGCCCGATGGCAAGTCTTGCTATCTGAGTTTGATATAGTCTACGTCACCCAAAAGGCGATAAAAGGAAGCGCTTTGGCAGATTATTTGGCTCAACAGCCTCTTAACGACTACCAGCCCATGCATCCGGAATTCCCGGATGAGGACATCATGGCCTTGTTCGAGGAAAAGTTGGACGAAGATCGGGACAAATGGACTGTATGGTTTGACGGAGCGTCAAACATTCTAGGTCATGGCGTTGGGGCAGTGTTGATCTCTCCGGACAATCAATGTGTACCTTTCACAGCCAGGCTAGGATTCGACTGCACCAACAACATGGCCGAATATGAAGCATGTGCCCTAGCCGTCCAGGCAGCAATTGACTCCGATGTCAAACTACTCAAGGTGTACGGCGACTCAGCGTTGGTAATCCATCAGCTGAGAGGAGAATGGGAAACTAGAGATCCCAAGCTGATACCCTACAAAGCCTACATCAAGGAGTTGGCTGAGACTTTCGATGAGATCTCCTTCCATCATATTCCCCGCGAGGAAAATCAAATGGCGGATGCACTTGCTACATTGGCATCTATGTTCCAGCTAACACCGCACGGGGACCTACCCTACATTGAATTTCAGTGTCGTGGCAAACCCGCACATTGTTGCCAAGTGGAAGAGGAACGGGACGGAAAGCCCTGGTATTACGACATCAAGCGATATGTCGAAAGCAAAGGATACCCGCCAGAGATTGCCGACAACGATAAAAGGACATTGAGGAGGTTGGCAGCCAGTTTCTTCATGAGCGGAGGCACACTGTATAAGAGAAATCACGACATGACACTCCTGCGATGTGTGGATGCCAAGGAGGCAAATCACATGATCGAGGAAGTCCATGAGGGCTCGTTTGGAACGCACGCCAACGGGCATGCTATGGCCAGGAAGATCTTAAGAGCAGGTTATTACTGGCTTACCATGGAAAGTGATTGTTGTGTCCATGTGAGGAAGTGCCACAAATGTCAAGCATTCGCGGATAATGTCAATGCCCCACCGCATCCTCTGAATGTCATGTCCGCCCCTTGGCCTTTCTCCATGTGGGGAATAGATGTCATTGGGGCCATTGAGCCCAAGGCCTCGAATGGTCATCGCTTCATCCTTGTAGCAATAGATTATTTCACCAAGTGGGTCGAGGCGGCTTCATATACCAATGTCACGAGGAATGTGGTGGTCAGGTTCATTAAGAAGGAGATTATCTGCCGATATGGTTTGCCAAGGAAGATTATCACGGACAACGGCACCAACCTGAATAACAAGATGATGGGGGAAATGTGCGAAGAGTTTAAAATCCAGCATCACAATTCCACACCCTACCGGCCAAAGATGAATGGAGCCGTGGAAGCAGCCAATAAGAATATCAAAAAGATTATCCAAAAGATGACCGTGTCATACAAGGATTGGTACGAGATGCTCCCATTCGCGTTACACGGTTACCGGACTTCAGTACGAACGTCAACTGGGGCAACGCCGTTCTCATTGGTATATGGGATGGAGGCGGTGTTACCATTTGAGGTAGAAGTCCCGTCATTAAGGATCTTGGCAGAATCCGGATTAAAGGAATCAGAGTGGGCTCAAACACGCTACGATCAGCTCAACCTCATTGAGGGTAAGCGCTTAACGGCCATGAGTCATGGGCGCTTATACCAGCAAAGAATGAAGAGTGCATTCGACAAGAAAGTACGCTTACGCAAGTTCCATGAGGGAGACCTTGTGCTAAAGAAAATGTCCCATGCTGTCAAGGACCATCGAGGGAAATGGGCCCCGAACTACGAAGGGCCTTTTGTTGTGAAGAGGGCTTTTTCCGGAGGAGCCCTGGTGCTTACCAACATGGATGGCGAAGAGCTACCTTCACCCGTGAACTCTGATGTCGTCAAACGATATTATGCTTAGAAGCTGGGGCAATTAAGGATGTCGCTGCATGTTCTCTATCTTTATGCATTTTCTAGATTTCCCCCCAGGGATTTCCTGTCTGTTGTATCTCTCGTTACAATCTTTCAAAGAAATGAACGTGGATTTGAGGCTTTTAGTCCTCACGTTAGTTTCACACCATGCGTTAATTTGTGATCGCCTGAGCCCTTCCGCTCAGTTCATGGGATCCCCCAAGCGCTTAATTAGAATTGAACCTGAACCAACTTTCCCTAAATTTTCTGCGTTGGAAAACATCCATGCATACGCATACGCATACGCATGTATATTGTTGTGGTAAAACAGGGGCAGGATCACCTTGGGCTACCTTCTGGAGTGGAGACAAAACACGAACGGCAGAAACCAATCAAGGTAGGGTAATGATGCGGTCAAGATTGGCCATACCTGGTTGTTTATTACTTGCAGGCACTTAAGGATGAACGCAAGCGGGGATGGGGTCACGACCGACCGATCGTTGCTCTTCTCTGTGCGAAGCAAGCAGGGAATGTCGCTGCAAGGCAGCCCCGTATCCTTTGTATTTTGCAGCTTTCTTTTACTATTTGTTTGTTTTAAAAAGGAAAAGAGTAATAATAAAATAAGTAATCAACGCCTAATTCTGACCTAAGTAAGTTCAAGTTAGGCAAAATGCTAATCCCTGAGGAGGGAGGGGACATGGTTAATGTTCCCCTCGAAAAAAAAAAAAAAAAAGTGCAGGTTAGCTCGCCTGGGCGAGCTGAGCTCGCCTGGGCGAGCCACCTCTGCACCAAAATATAAAAGTGACGAAAGGGGGGACGTTTTTTTTCATTCAAAAACTTCTTTTCCCCCTTTTCAAAAGCCATACCCACGGGATTTACGAGTTTGCAGTCCTAGGGTCATCACTTTTCGCATTTTTTGATTCCGTTTTGCGCTTTTGTTCATCACCAACAAGTAAGTATTCCATCCCTAAGCTTTCTAGCTTTTCATTGGTGTATTTTGATCTCCTTTTGGTGCTCTAAATTGTGGGAATGTGCTCAAATATGTGGGGCAATTTTGGTTTGTTTTCTTGCTTGATTAAGTTGAATTGGGGGTTAGTATGAGATGGCCCTGGGCCTATAATGCATTTTGAAGTAATGGGGCATGCCACATTGTCCCCGTTCTCTTGCTATTGATGCCTAAACGCGCGCCCACCAAGTGTTCGGTGAAATGCCTCAACGGCATTAGCGCGTGATTGTTGTAGGGAAACAACCCATGGGGCAATTTGGTTTGCACATATTTTTGGGACATGCATTCATTTTCGAAAGAGCTAGAGTAATAGCCCCGCATATGTCCTAGGCCTAGAAACTAAAATTTTATGCAAAAAGAATACAAAAGGAGGTGCATATTGGGTAAAGTTACCCTTTTTTGGCCAGCAATCAGCTATGGGCCACGCTACAATATTTTCCCTATGCCTAGAGGGTTAGGAATGTTGCTCATCATAAATGTGTAGGTTTAGAATAGGTAGCAAAATACCTTTGGCAATTTACACTTTGGGTATGAATAGCAAAATACTTGAATGTATGTATATATAATTTTTGGTAGTCAAAATGTCTCACAAAAAATATATATAAATATGTTGAATGTTATGTGAAAAAAACATATTCCAAAAAAATATATATATAATTTGAATACAATTTTAGTCAGCAAAGGAAAATATGCTTGAATTTGCATGCGGCTTTAGGTAGCAAAAACTTGAAAAAAGGCATGAAATGTAGCACCTTATTGTGTAGATAGTCAAGATTCATCATGAAGTTTGTGTATGTATAGGTATTAGAAATACCAAGATGTGCACATGTGCAATTTTTGGTACCCCAAAATGCTTGGAGTATGCATGCATGTGAATTTAGCCAAGGAGATGTGTGTGATGTAAGTAACAAATACACCATGGAAGTACGTGTAAATAATCTAGGTAACAAAGCTGCCTTGATTGTATATGGGTGCATTTTTTTTCGGTTAATAGAATGTCTTGGGCAAGAGAACGATTGTAGGGAAATATGCGCATAAGCTTGCTCTAAATTTACATTGATGTTTGTATTTGTGGGAGGAGGTTATATGCCATTTTTGTTTTAAGAGTAATGTCCCACTGGTAAAACTAACTTTCCAAATGTTTGCCTTCGCAGGAATGGCCCCGAGGAAGCTTGCCTCAAAGAGGTCCAGGAAGGACAAGGCGGCCGAAGGAACTAGTTCCGCTCCGGAGTACGACAGTCACCGCTTTAGGAGCGCTGTACACCAGCAGCGCTTCGAAGCCATCAAGGGATGGTCGTTTCTCCGGGAGCGACGCGTCCAGCTCAGGGACGACGAGTATACTGATTTTCAGGAGGAAATAGGGCGCCGGCGGTGGGCACCACTGGTTACTCCTATGGCCAAGTTTGATCCAGAAATAGTCCTTGAATTTTATGCCAATGCTTGGCCAACAGAGGAGGGCGTGCGTGATATGAGATCCTGGGTTAGGGGTCAGTGGATCCCGTTCGATGCCGACGCTATCAGCCAGCTCCTGGGATATCCGATGGTGTTGGAAGAGGGCCAGGAATGCGAGTATGGCCAGAGGAGGAACCGGTCTGATGGGTTCGATGAGGAGGCCATCGCCCAGCTGCTATGTATACCGGGGCAGGATTTTGCCCGGACTGCTGCAGGGAGGCGAGTGCGAATCATGCGCACCAACATGACCACCCTGACTCAGATATAGATGACTCTGCTGCTCAGCAACATCCTGCCCACCGATCATAATTCCGACCTCCCCATGCCGAAGTGCCAGCTGGTGTACGCCATCCTGACACGGATGAGCATCCATGTGGCTCAGTTGATCGCTGATGCCATCTATATTTTTGCAGGTATGGCGCCCACTAGGCACCCTTTGGACCCAGATAAGTCCAACAGGGCCCTGGGATTCCCCGCACTGATCACAGGACTCTGCCAGTCGTTCGGAGTCCCCGTTGCACCTACCAAGGTGATTCGGCCGCCCATCACCCGGGCTTTTATCGAGAAGTACTGTACCCAGAGACAGGCTCAGGGTGATGCTCCACAGGCCACAGGCGCGCCCCCACCACCTCATCAGGCTGGCCAGGCTGGGGCATTTGACATGGAGCAGTATTTACGGCATTTGGTTCGCCAGCAGGCGGCCAACCACCGAGCACATGTACGGACCCATGATTGTCTGTACCAGATGAGCCTTAGCATGCAGAGCCAAGGCTTCGCTCCGTTTTCATGCCCTACTCCAGACCAGTTCAGGGCAGAGGTTGCATGGCCCGGAGATTGGCCCGAGACCCAAGCAGGAGAGGCACCCCCAGAAGCTCCCGGCGATGGAGAAGAAGCCCACGAGGATGAGGAGATGGCCGATTTGCTTGACTTCTTGGGAGGGAGTGGAGATACGTGACTAGGAGATCCCCAGATTCATGTTTTCTTTCATATTTCTTTTGTCATTTTTATTCTATGTTATTATTTTGACTTGAGAGACTAACGTTTGTTTTTGCTGTTTCGATTGTCATTTGTACAGCGCATACATTTTTGTTTAGATTGTTGCGTTAGTATTTATATATCATTACTATCAATGATGTTTGAAATTCTGGAACTGTGTAGAGTTTTTCGTTTAGGAACATCGTTCGAAAGCATATATGTAAAATAAACAAAAAAATCATCATAAAAATAAAAATAGAAAGGAAAAGAAAATGAAATGAAAAAGAGAGCAAATAAGAAAAAAAGAAGAAGGCAAGTAAGGAAAAAGGTGGAAAAAGAGAAAAAATAAGTTGTCTAGCTAAAAATGACATGCTTTTGAAAAGAGACGATTTCCAACTTTTCTTTGAAAAAAATTCTTTGATCATAACCAATTTTTTGGAAAATGTGTCTACACCTGAAGGGTGAATGCTGTGAAGATTTTCCCGGACGCCCGAAATGGACTCGGATGAATGCACAAATTGATAAAAGAACATATTTTGGAAACATTGGGTTGATTTAAAATAGAGGAAATGAATCCTGAGCCCTAGCATCACATGACCATAAAAATTTGACACTTGAGTGTCCACATAGGTGCATGCATGACCAGTTTTGCATAAAATTTCCAAATCATCATTTTTGCATTTGTGTCATGGAAATAATGTGGGGCATCCCTTTTTTATCCTTGAACCAAACCAAACCCCGACATGTATCATGTCTAGCCATTCTACAAACCTTGAGCCAAGATCCTGACTCACCATGAACCTTGACCTAGGGTGAGAATGTCAATCCTTACCCTCGGGAGCAAAAAAGAAAAGAAGGAAAATTCCCCAATCAAAGAGTGGGAGAAAGCAAAAAAAGAAAAGAAGGAAAATTTCCAATCAAAGAGAAAGTCAAAAAGAAAAGAAAGAAAATTCCCAACCAAAGAATAGGAGAAAGTAAAAAAGGAAGGAAAGAAAGTTCTTGATCAAAGAACTAGAAGAAATGTGCAGAAAGGTCTTTGGACCGGACGATATCTGAACAATACAGAATTGTCACCAAATGAACAAAAAGGAAGGAAAGGAAACCACGACTTAAAATGGTCTTCTCCCTTTAATTACCAACCAAAATCCCGTGCGCTAGCGACCCTTTTTTCTCGCCCCGCACTAAACAAAAAAAACAGAAAAAAGAAAAAGCCAGGAAAATCAAAAGCCAAAAACACACAAAAGCCGAAAGAAGAAACCACCAAAAGAACCCATTCCCAAGGGAAGCCCTATTGATCCATGATCACGCATGTAATTTTTGGTTTGATAGGAAATAATTTGCAAAGTCAAGTCATGACATATCTATGGTTCAGAATTAGGATGAAACACTTACCTGTGCGAGATTGATACACTTTGAGTGGATTTCTTCTATTTTTGTCGAACCCAGTGTTTCCTCTAAATGGTCATTTAGAAACGAAATGCTAACATCCAAAATCTCATTTATGGTTATGGGAGATTTCATCAGCGGACTCTCCTTCCCCGGTAGACGCATTGTTTTTCACTCAAAAAAGCATATGCTGCTCTAAATCAGTTGGAATATTTGTCTCTTTGCTAAAGCATGTTTGCATTTTAGTGGAGAAAACAACGAGACTTTTTCAAGTCTCACAAGTTATCCAGAACTACGTAGGTCTGAATTCCTCATGGGAGGATACGTAGGAGCAAGAGCCTCGCTTTTGTCGACCACACCGCCTTTTGTTGCCATGACTCAAGAGCTGGTAGCCCGCGGAGATACCTTACGGTTATCCGCACCCTTTTTGTCATCCAGAGGTGGCGGGCCCGATGACAAGCAGAGACCAAGTTTGGTCATTCTGCACCCATGATACGCGGAGATACCTTATGGTTATTCGCACCCTTTTGTCATCCAGAGGCGGCGGGCCCGATGACAAGCAGAGACCAAGTTTGGTCATTCTGCACCCATGATACGCGGAGATACCTTATGGTTATTCGCACCCTTTTGTCATCCAGAGGCGGCGGGCCCGATGACAAGCAGAGACCAAGTTTCGTCATTCTGCACCCATGATACGCGGAGATACCTTACGGTTATCCGCACCTTTTTGTCATCCAGAGGCGGCGGGCCCGATGACAAGCAGAGACCAAGTTTGGTCATTCTGCACCCATGATACGCGGAGATACCTTACGGTTATCCGCACCTTTTTGTCATCCAGAGACGGCGGGCCCGATGACAAGCAGAGACCAAGTTTGGTCATTCTGCACCCATGATACGCGGAGATACCTTACGGTTATCCGCACCTTTTTGTCATCCAGAGGCGGCGGGCCCGATGACAAGCAGAGACCAAGTTTCGTCATTCTGCACCCATGATACGCGGAGATACCTTATGGTTATTCGCACCCTTTTGTCATCCAGAGGCGGCGGGCCCGATGACAAGCAGAGGCCAAGTTTGGTCATTCTGCACCCATGATACGCGGAGATACCTTATGGTTATTCGCACCCTTTTGTCATCCAGAGGCGGCGGGCCCGATGACAAGCAGAGACCAAGTTTGGTCATTCTGCACCCATGATACGCGGAGATACCTTATGGTTATTCGCACCCTTTTGTCATCCAGAGGCGGCGGGCCCGATGACAAGCAGAGACCAAGTTTGGTCATTCTGCACCCATGATACGCGGAGATACCTTATGGTTATTCGCACCCTTTTGTCATCCAGAGGCGGCGGGCCCGATGACAAGCAGAGACCAAGTTTGGTCATTCTGCACCCATGATACGCGGAGATACCTTACGGTTATTCGCACCCTTTTGTCATCCAGAGGCGGCGGGCCCGATGACAAGCAGAGACCAAGTTTGGTCATTCTGCACCCATGATACGCGGAGATACCTTACGGTTATTCGCACCCTTGTATCATCCAGAGGCGGCGGGCCCGATGATACGCGGAGATACCTTATGGTTATTCGCACCCTTGTATCATCCAGAGGCGGCGGGCCCGATGATACGCGGAGATACCTTACGGTTATTCGCACCCTTTTGTCATCCAGAGGCGGCGGGCCCGATGACAAGCAGAGACCAAGTTTGGTCATTCTGCACCCTTGTATCATCCAGAGGCGGCGGGCCCGATGATGCGCGGAAATACCCGAGTGGTTATCCGTATAAACATTCTTTTGCTATCTGTAAGACAGAACGCTTGATAGCATGCAGAGACTGACATAGTCTTCTGCACCTTTTGTTCCTCCGGGAACAACAAGTCATTTACATGCGGAAATTTCATGGTCGCCCGCGACTCTCGTCAACCGAGAGGAGCCAAATTAGTGTCATACACTAATTTTCGGGGACCTTTGCTTGATGACATGCGACCATTCTTTGGTCCTTGTGAGATGTTTGGCATCCATCATTAGGCAATTTGTGAAATTCTAGGAACGACAAGTCATGGTTACCCGTGACTCTCGTCAACCGAGAGGAGCGAAATTAGTGTCATACACTGATTTTCGGGGACCTTTGCTTGATGACATGCGACCATTCTTTGGTCCTTGTGAGGTGCTTGGCACCCATCATTAGGCAATTTGTGAAATTTTGGGAACAACAAGTCATTTGCATGTGGAGATTTTATGGTCACCCGCGACTCTCGCCAAATCGAGAGGAACGAAATTAGTGTCTTATCTTTACTTTCCTTTTATCTCCAATAAAAGACAAGTAAAGAGGGGCAACTGTCATACCCTAATTTCGTCCGGGGACCTTTGCTCGATGACGTGCGACCATTCTTTGGTCCTCGTGAGGTGCTTGGCACCCATCATTAGGCAATTTGTGAAATTCCAGGACATGCCGAAAAACCAAAAAAATATTGATGCACAATCCGTAAGTTTCCGTGACACACCGGAAATCAAATGGAAGCATCGTTGCATAATTAAGTGAGGTTCCGTAACATTCCGTAAGTCAAAAAGGGGATGATTATGTAATCCGCAAGGTTCCGTAACATTACGGAAAGAAAACAAGTATCGTTACGAAATTCGTAAGTTTCCGTAACTTTACGAAAAAAGAATCACCAAAAAAACAGCAGAGGGGGGGTGTACTTAGTAAAAATGGGGGTGCAAATAGCACCCAGGCCCATTTGGGCCCTCCAGAAGATTCCTCCAGAAGGCGGTTGCTTCTGGAGGAAGCAACCCTGCTCGCCTGGGCGAGCTGAGCTCGCCTGGGCGAGCTGGGCGGCAACCACCTCCCCTATTTTGCTATAAATAGGGGAGGAAAGCAAGAAGAAAGGGGTCCAGCCCCTTAGGCACTTCTCTCTCTTTCGAATTTGCTTGGAAAAATTGTTTCCGTGAAGAAAATCTAAGCCGAGGCGCTTCCGAAACGTTTCCGTAACGTTTTCCGTGAGGAATCTCGCAAAGCTTTCAACCGTTCTTCGACGTTCTTCATTCGTTCCTCATCGTTCTTCGATCTTCAACGGGTAAGTACCTCGAACCAAGCTTTTCGATTCATTCTATGTACCCGTAGTGGTCCACATTGTGTTTCGTGCATTTTTATTCTCGTTTTGCTTACTTTTTATACCCCCCTGTTGACGTGCTTAAGCCATTTTACTTAAGTCATTTCTCGCTTAACTTAAAAATAAAATAAATTTCCACCGAACGTTTGAATTGTATTATCCATTAACTTCGGTTAAAATAAATTCCGACCGTTCGGTCGTGCCGTAACCACGTTGGAAATCAAAAAGAGGTAAAAAATAATATAATAATCAAAAAATATCTTTTTAGTAAAATAAAGCGGAAAATCAATCGGACGTTTTCTCTTTGGGATTTCTCATTCTTAATCGAATTGATTAATAACTAAAGGTGAAACTAAGGCTAAAATCAACTCGCCTAGTCAAGCTCGTCCACAAAAATAGGCTTTTGAAGTTCGTCATTTCAATTTTTTACTAAGTAAAATGGATCATTTTTAAGGTCCAACGCCTTAAAATGATCACCTCTTAAAATCAAAAAGAATCACTTGATAAGAAAGAACTACGTAGGTCTGAGTTCCTCATTGAGGATACGTAGGAGCAAAAGCCCCGCCTTTGTCGACCACCCCAAGAGATCGTTAATGGTCCAATGCCTTAACGTTTCTCTCCTTTCAAAAACAAGAGATCGTTAATGGTCCAACGCCTTAACGTTTCTCCCCTTTCAAAATCAAAAGACCGTTTAATGGTTCAACACCTTAAATGACCTTTTGTTCAATAAAAAACATATTTTGCAAAAAAGGACAAAAACAACTTAACCAAACACTTTGTTCCGAAAGAACTACGTAGGTCTGATTTTCTCATCCCAAATTGAGGAATACGTAGGAGCAAAGGGAAACACCCTTGTCGACCACAAAAAAGAGAAAAATATAAAAAGGGTATAAAGGATATAAGGACATAAAAGGGAACGTAAAAATCAAAGTCATGTTTTGCACATTCGATTAAAGGCTGCCGTCCCTTGGGACGGACGTGTGGGGTGCTAATACCTTCCCCGTGCGTAAATACAACTCCCGAACCTTTCACTTAAAAGTTCGTAGATCGCGTCTTTTCCGGTTTTTCCGACGTTTTCCTCAAATAAACGTTGGTGGCGACTCCGCGCGTATTCCTTTCGTGGAACACGCATCCCGCGAGTCTCGCGTCGCCCTCCCGCCGAAGGGTAGGTTGCGACAATCCCCCATAACCATAAATGAGATCTTGGATGTTAGCATTTCGTTTCTAAATGACCATTTAGAGGAAACACTGGGTTCGACAAAAATAGAAGAAAATCACTCAAAGTGTATCAATCTCGCACAGGTAAGTGTTTCATCCTAATTCCGAACCATAGATATGTCATGACTTGACTTTGCAAATTATTTCCTATCAAATCAAAAATTACATGCGTGATCATGGATCAAATAGGACTTCCCTTGGGAATGGGTTCTTTTGGGGAGTTTTTCGGCTTTTGTGTGTTTTTTTTGGCTTTTGATTTTTTGTTTTGGTTTTGCGCGAGGCGAACAAGTCACCGACGCACAGGATTTTGGTTGGTAATCAAAGGGAGAAGACCACTTTAGGTCATGGCTTCCTTTTCTTTCTTTTGTTCATTTGATGACAATTCTGTACTGTTCAGATATTGTCTGGTCCAAAGACCTCTCTGCACATTTCTTCTGGTTTCTTTGACCAGGAGTTTCCTTCTTTTTTACTTTCTCCCATTCTTTGGTTGGGAATTTTCTTTCTTTTCTTTTTTCTTTCTCCCACTCTTTGATTGGGAATTTCCTTTCTTTTTTTTTCTCTTTCTCCCACTCTTTGATTGGGAATTTCCTTTCCTTCCTTTTTTGCTTTCTCTTTGATTGGGAATTTCCTTTCCTTCCTTTTTTGCTTTCTCTTTGATTGGAAATTTCCTTTCCTTCTTTTTTTTGCTTCCGAGGGTAAGGTTTATGGTTAGTCAGGATTTTGGCTCAAGGCTTGTAGAATGGCTAGACATGATACATGTCAGGGTTTGGTTTGGTTCAAGGATTAAAAGGGATGCCCCACATTATTTCCATGACACAAATGCAAAAATGATGATTTGGAAATTTCATGCAAAACTGGTTATGCATGCACCTATGTGGACACTCAAGTGTCAAATTTTTATGGTCATGTGATGCTAGGGCTCAAGATTCATTTCCTCTATTTTAAATTAACCCAATATTTCCAAAATATGTTCTTTTATCAATTTGTGCATTCATCCGAGTCCATTTCGGGCGTCCGGGGAAATTTCACAGCATTCACCCTTCAGGTGTAGACACATTTTTTTCAAAAACTAGTTATGATCAATGAATTTTTTTTTCAAAGAAAAGTTGGAAATCATCTCTTTTCAAAAGCATGTCGGTTTTTCAGCTAGACAACTTATTTTTTTTTCTCCTTCTTTTTTTTTTATCATTATCATTTGTTTATTTCTTTTTCTTGTTTGTTTTTTTTTTCCCTTTTTTTTCATGAGGTATTTTGTTACCTAAACATGTGTATATTTTTGCGAGGTATTTTTGCTATATACATGCATATCCAAGGTATCTTGCTACCTAAACATACATATATATGTTTTGTAAGGTATTTTTGTTGTATACATGCATATCCAAGGTATCTTTCTACCTAAACATACATATATATATTTTGTGAAGTATTTTTTGTTTACATACATGCATATCTAAGGTATCTTTCTACCTAAACATACATATATATATATTTTGTGAAGTGTTTTTTTGTTTACATACATGCATATCTAAGGTATTTTCATTACCTAAACATACATATATATATATATATATTTTGTGAGGTATGACTACCTTCCGAGCTTGCGCTTGTTTTATTTAAATTCCCAGGATCATGAGCAACTAGGTGCGTCCTACTATAAAAAGTGATCAAATAACAAGCATAGATTCAAAAGGTACTAGGTTGCCTCCTAGTAGCGCTTCTTTAACGTCTTTAGCTGGACGCCTTATGACTTGTTGGTCACTGACCTAGTACTTTGCTTACCTTTGGCTTTGGACTTGGTTGCCTATTGGTCGGCCATGTGTCGTAGGCAATACTCAAACCTTTTTGTGGATGAGCAGAGGTGAACTCTAAAGGTGGTGGCGGTGCGTCTATTGCCCGCTACCGACCATCCCCAGGCTGCTGTGGTGTTTCGCCCTGCGCCTGCCTGGAGACGCAGTACTTCTTGATGAAAGCTCGATTAGTAGGGGGCCTGATGCCCTTGCTGGAGGTGACAGGTACTCCGTAGAACTGACAGAGACCCGTAATTAGAGCTTGACAACTCCAAGACCCTGTTGGACTTCTTCGGGTCCACTGGGTGTCTTGCAGGCGCGATCCCTGCAAACAATAGATGAAATCAGAAATCAGTTGAGCGATGTGCATACTTACCTATGATGATGTGACCTTGTCGGGGGGGTACGAGCACCCTGTAGGACTGATAGAGGCCCGTAACCAGAGCTGGAAACCCCAGGGCCCTGTTGGACTTTTCCGGGTCCACTGGGTGTCTCTTGGGTGCGATCCCTGCAAACAATAGATGGTATCAGAAATCAGTTGAACTATATGCATACTTACCCATGTCGGGACGACACAGACTAACTGATACTTTTGCAGGGGGAGATTGGCGTTGCGGTCGCTGGGCAGAATGTTGCTAAGTAGCAATGTCATCTATATCTGTGTAAGAGTGGTCATGTTGGTGCGCATGATCCGCACTCGTCTCTTTGCAGCGGCACGGGTGAAATCTTGCCCCGGTATGCATAGTAGCTGTGTGATAGCCTCCCTCTCTGGTTGTGCTCGCACAGTTGGCCCTCCTCCAATATCAGGGGGTGGCCCAGGAACCGTTAAAAGGAAACTACTGGCCCCTTAACCGGAAGTGCAAGTCTCGGTTAAGCATTTAAGGGCAGAGGACCTTAAATTCTTTTAAGGTGTGGATGTCGAGCACACTGAAAATGAGGACACGTAGCCCTCTAAAGGTGAGGGCGTGCAGCCCTCTCAAGGCGAGGAGGTGTAGTCCTCTGGAGGTGAGGGCGTGCAGCCCTCTGCTGGCGAGGACGTGTAGTCCTTTCAAGGTGAGGGCGTGTAGCCCTCTGACGGTGAGGGTAACTAGTACCCAAGGTGAGGACGTGTAGCCCTCTCAAGGCGAGGACATGTAGTCCTCTAGAGGTGAGGGCGTGCAACCCTCTGATGGTGAGGACGTGTAGTCCTCTCAAGGCGAGGACGTGTAGTCCTCTAAACGGTGAGGGTAACTAGTACCCAAGGTCAGGGCGTGTAGCCCTCTCAAGGCGAGGACATGTAGTCCTCTAGAGGTGAGGGCGTGCAGCCCTCTAATGGTGAGGACGTGTAGTCCTCTCAAGGTGAGGGCGTGTAGCCCTCTGACGGTGAGGGTAACTAGTACCCAAGGTGAGGACGTGTAGCCCTTTCAAGGCGAGGACATGTAGTCCTCTAGAGGTGAGGGCGTGCAACCCTCTGATGGTGAGGACGTGTAGTCCTCTCAAGGCGAGGACGTGTAGTCCTCTCAACGGTGAGGGTAACTAGTACCCAAGGTGAAGGCGTGTAGCCCTCTCAAGGCGAGGACATGTAGTCCTCTAGAGGTGAGGGCGTGCAGCCCTCTGATGGTGAGGACGTGTAGTCCTCTCAAGGCGAGGACGTGTATTCCTCTCAACGGTGAGGGTAACTAGTACCCAAGGTGAGGGCGTGTAGCCCTCTCAAGGCGAGGACATGTAGTCCTCTAGAGGTGAGGGCGTGCAGCCCTCTGATGGTGAGGATGTGTAGTCCTCTCAAGGCGAGGACGTGTAGTCCTCTCAACGGTGAGGGTAACTAGTACCCAAGGTCCACCCTTATGAGAAAGCAAGAGATCGACTCATCGAGAGGGCCGGTCATCCCAAATCCACAAGATTTGGACATTAGATGTAGGAAATCTATGCAGTTAACATGATTTTTAGGGATGCAGATGCATGCAACCTTTGTCGTGAAATTTGGTAAATGCGGACTTCATTTGAAACAACGCATTGTAATGGAAAGTTGTACAATGTTCATGACATTCTTTCCCTATTTTGTGATTTTGATTTTGATTTAATTTTTTTGGAAAACAAAGATTGACTGTCCTTTTGAAAGAGGTGATAATTCATGCAACCTCATCCTATCTTTTTTGCAAATCTCTCCGGGAACTCCCTCAGAGTGTGTGTTCTGTTTGATTTAGTCACTTGACCATTTTGGAGTGACGGCAATGGAGTCGTTTGATGTTTGATCAATCCATTGAAATCCTAGGGTTTGTCCCCCTTTTTTTTGTTAAAAACATCGATGAGTGAGAACTTTTGATCGGCCCCTATGTTCACTTGAGGCTCATGCACGGTGCCCCTCATTGCCCCAGTGTAAGGCTTTGAGGTATCAATCGTTGCCTTTCGTCATGACCTTGTAGGAGGGAACCTATTGGGTGAGAACTTCTAATCTGCCCCTAGGTTCGCTTGAAGTTTTTGCATGGTGCCTTTCGTTGCCCCAGTGTAGGGCTTAGAGGTACCAATTGTTGTCTTGTTTTCACGACCTCGTAGTGAGGAAGAATGAAAGAAGCAGTTGATTCTTGCAAAAAGAATTTTCCAAGGACGAGAAATAGTTGAAGGATTTTTCAGTTGATGGATTAAGTCAAATGACTCCTATGTAGAAGCAAGATGTTTTGATGTCTTGATGATGCTAAAGGATCAAATGCTTCTAAGTTTTATTCAAGACAAGAATCCAAGAAAGTCAAGATATATGATCAAGTTTGATCTCTTAGAATCTTTAGGAAGAAGTTTCCAAATTGAAACAAACAAAAGGTTTGACCAAAGAATTCTATCATTTCAAATTGAGATTTGCTCTCCGGTAATCGATTACCAGTAGTTGAAAATGTTTTAATTCAAATTTTTAAAACCTGTAATCGATTACATAAGTCTTGTAATTGATTACCAGAGGGGATTTTCAGAAAATAATTTCCAAGAGACATATCTATTCAAATGTTTTATGAATGGCCATTCAAATGTTTTAAAGAGAGTTTTCATTGCCCAAACAGTTTTATCCTCTCGAAAGATCAAGAGTTTTTCTGAACTGAAATGTCTTATCCTCTCAAAAAGATTCCTTGGTCAACCACTTGCTTATTCAATAAGGAATTTTTGATTGATCTTCATTTTACAATCTACCTCTTTTATGAGAGACCTCTTCTTCTCTTCTTCTTATTTCTGAAAAGGGATTAAGAGACCGTGGGTCTCTTGTTGTAGAGGATTCCTGAACACAAGGGAAGGGTTATTCCTGTGTGCATTGTTAATCCGAAAAGAGAGAATGATAGTTCAATTGGGGAATAGTCTTTGCATCTTAATTCAACCCCCCTTTTTCTTAAGGTAACTGAGGCCATTTGTCCAACATCCTATTCTTGATAACTCACTTCTCTCTAAAAAGACAAAATGAGGTCACATGAACGTCTATATTTTTACTTGAAAACACAGTCAATCAAATGCCTTTTTATTTTTTATTTTGAAACTTATTTTTTATTTTGAAACTTATTTGTTTTGAACTTTGCTCGTTGTTTTACGGCACCCCCACCAACGTGCAAGATGAGTAATCTCTGATTGAACGGTCTTGGAAGTCAACACTCAGGAGCGCAGGTTGCTTGAGCAAACAGACCAGTGGCTTACACTCACATTTCGGTGGAAGTTGAATAAGCAAAGATGTGTTCGTGAGAGGATGTCCATTTTATCCATATCATTTAACATTGTAACTATGGTTTATGGCATAAACTTGAAAATCCTGATGAGTCATAATAACAGCTTCCAGAATTGCCCCATGTATGGTGTTGCTTGTCAATGTTATGATTCAACAAGCGATTCTCCTCAAATTTCAGCCAGCCCGTATCAATTAGACTTCACACTTTATGCTTCGGGGTCATACAATGCTCAATGGAATGCCCCTGGGCTCCTCCACGATAAGCACACGTTGCGTTCGAGTCGTATCCTCAGAAAAATGGAGGTTGAGGAACCTTGGTTGGGGTTATGGCTACCATTGAATTATTGAGTGGATATGGGATCAAGTTTAGCATATGACAACGGAATTTGGGATGAACCCTACAGGCTTTTTGCTGCAAAATTCCTTTTTGTTGGTGTTTTTTTGGTTTGTGCTAAAGGTGGTCTTCGTCATTGGAAGTGCGGTAGACAGGCTTTGTGGTTGATTTAGGGATGGCCTTTGTGGATAACTGGGCAGTGGGTCAGGAGGAGTTTTGTTATTGGCTGAGTAATGACATTGTTGGGTTGGTGGGAAACTTGGCCGTATAGGAATGGCAGTCACAGCATGGGTTTCTCCCTCTTTCTCACCCTCTTCATTTGCCCCAGTTTTCTCAGTCGTCCTAGTAAGACTTTCTCAGCAATTTCTCATCTTTTGCGTATGCCCCCATCTTCCGACAATACATCTTTAGATGGTTCTTGGGGCAAGTAGTCCCCTTGTACTTGTCAAAGTCCAGCACCTTGAACTTGGGAGGGGTGATGATATTGGGTTCTAGGAACAACTCTTTTAGGTTAGCAAAGGCATAATCTTCACCTCCTTCAATGGCCCTGAGCCTTTCCTCTAAATGATCTAACTTTTCCATTTCTGCCATAGCACGAGGGTTTTTACTTGTTGTGGAATGCAAGAGGTGTAGCTGGGGGTGATACTGAGGGCCTTCCGAAGTGTTTTCAAGGGGTATACCACCAACTGCTTGCCCTTCAGTGGCATATCCGAGCCAAGGCTCGAAGTCGGCTAGATTGTGGTGGGGAATTTCATGTGTCTCTTCCACGGTTTAAGAGACATGTGCATGATCAGTTTGGGGTTGCTGGCTCTCAATGGGTATAGGAGTGGAGTTTTTGACATCCTCATTGGGAATGTACGCCACATTGGGTGGTGTATAGTTTGGGAGGCAAGCCATATGGCGGGAAGGCGTGCTTGTTTTGAATTTTCACATCATGGGGTTATCCGTACTTCCCAAATCTTTGCCTACCATATTTGAGGTTGGACGATTCATTTGCTTGAGACCAGATGGGAGCATCAGGTTCACCTTAGCGACAGCGCCAGTAGCGGCAACTATAACCGCATTGGCTTCCATTATCTTCTTCATGCTCATCATGGCCTCCATCATTGTGGCCATTTGCTCTTTCATGGCCTCCATGTCGGCCTTCATCTTCTCTTGCACCTCCTCTGCTTCACCCATTACTCTAGCTTTAGCACAAGTTTGGTAAGGGCATCGTAAAGCGTGTCCTTTTCTTTTTGATAACAATGATTAAGTTCATTTTATTTTATTTTTCAAGGAAAGAATGCAATGAGCAATGCAACCAATGAAAAGCATGGATGTATGCGAATGACGTACAGTTGAAGTATTGCGAATTTTTACGCAGGATATGGGGTTGAATCAATTTAGATTTTCAACATGGTCCATGACATCTTTGTCAAGGTGAAACTGGAAGTAACAAGGACATCAACAATCCTAAATATGTTTGGCAGTAGACGAAGCAGTGATGTGACTCGATTCATCTTTTGCCCCAATTTTGCAAGACGGTTACTTCCATATTTCAACTTGACTTGATGAACCTTTTTATAAAAGCATGAGCTTGGTTCAACCCTATAATCCAAGGAATGGCAATTCTGATCGCCAATACTTCAACAACATCTCATAGGGATGAATGACTCGGGCATACTTTAAGCTATGCATGGAGAATGTAATTATGAAATTGAGATGCCCGAAGAAACACCATTTCCTAGTTAACCGTGCATTAGGTACCATGTTCAATTATTATTTTTTTTTTATTTATTTTTTTTTTTTAGAAATGGGTGTATGATCCCAACATGGTTGGCTCATGGTGCCTAACACATGCAACTAAGAATGTAGTGTGAAGTTTCACGCTTCCCGTTTTTTGTTTTTGTAGAGGAAAACACAAGGATGAGCAAACATGAAAACAAATGGTATGCAATTTTGCAGATCAAAAAGTTTGTTGAACGCATATGCATGATGATGCCATGACTCATGCAAAATGTGAGGCTGGAATATGATAACGGACAAATGCATGAACGATATGTTCATTATGATGCCATGAAGAGATGCTTATGCGATGCATGATATGAATGCATTTTACGGACACGAGAGCCCGGAAAATTATCTCTTCTTACTTGCGCATTTGGGGGCGCAGTGCCCCATGTGCACAATTAAGAAGGTGATATGGACCTTTCGGCTTCCCGTGACAAAGGATGAGACCAACATACAATGCATGCTAGAGATAAAATGCAGGAGTGACTTGATTCGCACTGATTTTTGGAGTAAAAACGTGGGATAAACTCATTTTTTTCAAAAAGTTATAACTAGTCAAGATCTGAGCGACAATACAAACTTCCTAGCGGTTTCTAATCATATGGTCCAGTAAGTCTATCATATGCTGACAATAGCTGAGAAGTCCGTGGATCTCCTCGGTGGCGGAGTAGGTGTCTGCCATTGCCTTGGCCTTGGCTAACAATCGGGGAAGTTCTTGACTCCTGTTCAAAGTAAGAGCAAATCGGTCCATCCTCATTGCTGCCTCTTGGTGTAAAGAGTCGATCACCCTTCCTCTAGCCTCTTTTTCCGCGTATACTTGGGCATATTCGTCCGCAATCCTATGCTCGTGGGCCGCGGCTAGACCTAACTCTTCTTGGTACTTGGCGATGATAGCTAGCTTGTTGGTCTCCGTCTCGCACAAACGCTGAGACAAGCTTCTTTTGGACCTTGAACAGGCAACTAACTCCTCTTTCAAAACCATGCTATGTGCTCGCGACTGGTCCCTTTCTTCCCTTCGCAACTTGAGTTCACTATTGCTACCCCATAGAGCTCCGCGAAATTTGTTCCAGCCATACTCTTCCTTGCGAGCCCTCTTGGTCTCTTGTTCAAGGGCTCTTGCGGTAATTGCATTCTCTTCCCGTAACCCGGCACACTCCTTCCGAACGTGTGTAGCGGCCAACTTGAACTTCTCCTTGGCAAGTTTTGCCTTTCCTAACTCGCTTTTGAGAGCTTGGACTTCTTCGTCCTCTTCCGGTGCTTCAAAATTCTCTTTGCTGACGACTTTTAACTTGGCGAGCCAATCTAAACCTCGTATATGAACTTTCAGCCATTCGTGGTACCCACCAATGATGCCATTACGAATGCCTCTAAGCTCTTGATCTTTCCTTAACGGGGTTTCCCATGCCTTATGGATTCTTTGTATAGTCTTGGAATTTTGTGCGCCGAGATCCCTCACAAGGAAAGGAGACATGCTTTCTTCCGTCGGTGCTCCCCTCATGGGGTACCCTAGTTGTCTTATAGCGAGCGCGGGATTATAGTTAATACAACCCCTCGTTCCTACCAGCGGAATGTTTGGGTATCTTCCACATGAGAAAAGGACTCCTTCTTTTCCTTCCTTCCATCGGGGGAACCAACTGATTGTTCTACCTCCTATCCCGGCCAAAAGCTGGTCCCAATCTATTCTCCCCTTTTCAGTACACGAGCGATGGCTCAGGAGCGGACATGGATGTCTTGTGTCTTGTTGGAACAAGTGCGAAACCAACCAAACACAGAGCGCGGGTAAGCAACAGATAATCCGTGCGCTACTCTTTTCGCACCTTCGGTCAAATGTGTCAAATAGATCTGCCAAGACAGCTACCACCGGACTTTCCTTGCTATGGTGGTAGGCAAGGAAAGCGTCGATTGCTGCTAGGTCTACCAAACCATCCACGTTTGGAAAGAGGACGACCCCAAAAATTAGCAAAGCTAACACATCCATAAACGGGACCCAGTTTCCTTGATTGGCCATACCCCTTGCCTTGTCTTCTAGGTACTTCTGTGGTAGGCCCGCTATGCCGTTCCGAGTCTGTTTTATGCGGTCCAAACCTCTTGCTGAATCCATGACCACAGTTGCAATTCTGCTCAAAGAGGGGAGACACCCGGAGGAAAGATATGGCTTTCTTTCCCCGAGAGGACATCCTAGAATTTCCTCAAATTCTTCAATGGTTGGTACTAATTGGAAGTCTCCGAATGTGAAGCACCTCAAAGGCTGGTCGTAGTATTGGGTAAGTGATACAATGGCTTCTATGGACACCTCTGCTATGGTCAACTCTAAGATCTTTCCGTAAGTCTTGCGGAAGGTTTGCATTTGGAGGGGTTCCATCAACCGCCCTAATTCCTTGATGCTGGTGGTATCTAGGCTTTTGACCTTGACTTGGTAGAACCTCTTGCTGGTTTGATTTGTTCCCATGCTTACTAAAGTGAGATAAAAGCTGGTGCAAATCAAAACTCCGGTATCTCATGGGTGGGATGGATGAATGCATGATGGAATGCATATGACACAGATGCAATCTAGGAAAGCGGGGGTCCGGGGAATTTGTCCCCTTCTTAGATATGACGTCTAGGGGTAGCGAAATGCCCCAACGCACGTTTTTAAGAAGGCGACACGGACCCTTCGTTGGTTTGTTTACAGTAGGGATCAAGACAGAGCCCATATGCAATGCCTATGCAAAAGACACAATGCGGGAATGTGCACAGTATGACAATATTTACCGAACATAAGCAAAAGGGGATATGATACTCATGCATGGCAGTGTGAAAAATGGCACGCAGCGTGTTTGCTTCGTGCCCCTATTTAAGGGACCTATAAGGGAGAGAACTAACTAGGCTTTTAGGAATAATCCCCAAGGTAGTTATATCTCTCTTGATGGTTTCTAGAGGTATCATCCCCTTTGAAGAACATATTGTAGCAGTAGGGACTACTAGCAACAATAGGTTTTCAAAGAGAAAAGCTCTAGATGAGGGTTCACTGTAATCAAGCAAGTCGGAGACCTAGCATGATCACAGATTCACCTCCACTCCTTATGCTCCCATGAACCCGGGTATAGGGCCCTTTTTCCCTCACAGTGTGTGCAAATAGTGTTGGTGTTTGTGTGCATCAAATGAATAAATATTTACTTCATGCATACATTTAAAATGCACTAAAAGCAACAAAGATTTTATATACACAAGAACATAATGAAAGGAAACCAACAAAGGGGTAAGTCACGGTAAAACATTGCACAAAATTAAATGGCCTAACTCTCTAAAAACTGTCCCCAGTGGAGTCGCCAACTGTCGCAACCTACCCTTCGGCGGGAGGGCGACGCGTAACTCGCGGGATGCGTGTTCCACGAAAGGAATACGCGCGGAGTCGCCACCAACGTTTATTTGAGGAAAACGTCGGAAAAACCGGAAAAGACGCGATCTACGAACTTTTAAGTGAAAGGTTCGGGAGTTGTATTTACGCACGGGGAAGGTATTAGCACCCCACACGTCCGTCCCAAGGGACTACAGCCTTTAATCGAATGTGCAAACATGACTTTGATTTTTACGTTCCCTTTTATGTCCTTATATCCTTTATACCCTTTTTATATTTTTTTCTTTTTTGTGGTCGACAAGGGTGTTTCCCTTTGCTCCTACGTATTCCTCAATTTGCGATGAGGAAATCAGACCTACGTAGTTCTTTCTTATCAAGTGATTCTTTTTTACTTAAGTGGTGATCATTTTAAGGCGTTGGACCTTAAAAATGATCCATTTTACTTAGTGAGAAATTGAAATGACAAACTTCAAAAACCTATTTTTTATGGACGAACTTGACTAGGCGAGTTGATTTTAGCCTTAGTTTCACTTTAGTTATTAATCAATTCGATTAAGAATGAGAAATCCCAAAGAGAAAATGTCCGATTGATTTTCCGCTTTATTTTACTAAAAGATGTTTTTTTTTTATTATTATATTATTTTTTACCTCTTTTTGATTTCCAACGTGGTTACGGCACGACCGAACGGTCGGAATTTATTTTAACCGAAGTTAACGGATAATACAATTCAAACGTTCGGTGGAAACTTATTTTATTTTTAAGTTAAGCGAGAAATGACTTAAGTAAAAAGGCTTAAGCACGTCAACAGGGGGTAAAAAAAGTAAACAAAACGAGAATAAAAATGCACGAAACACAATGTGGACCACTACGGGTACATAGAATGAATCGAAAAGCTTGGTTCGAGGTACTTACCCGTTGAAGATCGAAGAACGATGAAGAACGAATGAAGAACGTCGAAGAACGGTTGAAACCTTTGCGAAATTCTTCACGGAAAACGTTACAGAAACGTTTCGGAAGCGCCTCGGCTTAGATTTTCTTCACGAAAACAATTTTTCCAAGCAAATTCGAAAGAGAGAGAAGTGCCAAAGGGGCTGAACCCTTTTCTTCTTCACTTCCTCCCCTATTTATAGCAAAATAGGGGAGGTGGTTGCCGCCCAGCTCGCCCAGGCGAGCCAGGTTGCTTCCTCCAGAAGCAACAGCCTTCTGGAGGAATATTCTGGAGGGCCCAAGTGGGCCTGGGTGCTATTTGCACCCCCATTTTTACTAAGTACACCCCCCTCTGCTGTTTTTTGGTGATTCTTTTTTCGTAAAGTTACGGAAACTTACGAATTTCGTAACGATACTTGTTTTCTTTCCGTAATGTTACGGAACCTTGCGGATTACATAATCATCCCCCTTTTGACTTACGGAATGTTACGGAACCTCACTTAATTATGCAACGATGCTTCCATTTGATTTCCGGTGTGTCACGGAAACTTACGGATTGTGCATCAATATTTTTTTGGTTTTTCGGCATGTCTTGGAATTTCACAAATTGCCTAATGATGGATGCCAAGCACCTCACAAGGACCAAAGAAAGGTCGCATGTCATCAAGCAAAGGTCCCCGGACGAAATTAGGGTATGACAGTTACGAAATTCGTAAAGTTTCGTAACATGATGGAAAAAGAATCACAAAAAAGCCAGGGGGTGTACTTAGTAAAAATGGGGGTGCAAATAGCATCTCCCCCATTTTCCTATAAATAGGGGAAAAGTGAAGAGGAAAATTGTTCATCCCTCCTGGTAATTCGAGATCGCTTGAAATTAGTGAAAAAAATTGTTTCCGTGAAAAAAATCCAAGCCGAGGTGCTTTCGTAATGTTTCCGTGGGTGATTTCGCGAAGATTTTCAACCGTTCTTCGTCGTTCGTCGTTCATTCTTCGGTCTTCAATCGGTAAGTTCCCGAAATCGAACTTTTCAATTCATTCTATGTACCCTTAGTGGTCCTCATTTGTTTCACGTGCTTTTATTTTCATTTTATTTACTTTCCGTACCCCTTTTGACTTGCTTTAGTCATTTACTTAAGTCATTTTCTCGCCTAATCAAAAAATAAAATAAATTTCCACTGATCATTTGAATTGTACTATCCGTTAATTTCTGTTAAAATGAAATCCGAGCGTTTGGTCATGCCGTAACCACGTTGGAAACCAAAAAGAGGGAAAATAATAATATAATAATCAAAAACATCTTTTAGTAAAATAAATCAAAAAAATCAATCGGACGTTTCTCTTTGGGATTTTTCTTTCTTAATCGAATCGACTAATAACCAAAGTGAAACTAAGGCTAAAATCAATTCATAAACCAAACTTTTATCATCGCCTAAAAAAGCCATTTTCAAAGGTCCAACGCCTTGAAATGGTGTTTTCCGCTTTTATTGGTTAAGTGTAGAGTTCTAAAAGGCCTAAAATCAATATGTAACTTTGTTACCTCTTTCAAAAAATAAAGAAATCATTAATGGTCCAATGCCTTAATGTTTTCTCACTTTTCAAAAGAATCGAAAGATTGTCTAATGGTCCAACGCCGTAAATGACCTTTCATTCAATAAAAACATATCTTGCAAAAAAAAGGATAAAAAACAACTTAACCAAACACTTTGTTCACAAAGAACTACGTAGGTCTGATTTTCTCATCACAATTGAGGAATACGTAGGAGCAAAGGGAAACGCCCTTGTCGACCACAAAAAAGATAAAAATATAAAAAAGCATAAAAAAAAGACATAAAAACGTAAAAAGGGAAGATAACATAAATTGAAGTCATATTTGCACATTTGATTAAAGGTTGCCGTCTCTTGTGACGGACGCATGGGGTGCTAATACCTTCCCCGTGCGTAAATACAACTCCCGAACCTTTCACTTAAAGTTCGTAGATCATGGCTTTTCCGGTGTTTTCCTCAAATAAATGTTGGTGGCGACTCCGCGCGTATTCCTTTCTTGGAACACGCACACGTGAGTCACTCGTCGCCTTCCCGCCGAAGGGTAGGTTGCGACAATTGGCGACTCCACTAGAGACTATTTGTAGAGAGTTAGGCCATTGAATCTTGTGCAATGTTTTATCATGACTTTCTCCTTTGTTGGTTTCCCTTTATTTTTTCTTATGTTCTTGTGTATATAACTCTTTGTTGCTTTTAGTGAGTTTTAAGATGTATGCATGAGGTAAATATTTATTCATTTGATGCACACAAACACCAACACTATTTGCACACACGGTGAGTTGAAATAGGGCCCTATACCTGGGTTCATGGGAACATAAGGAGTGGAGGTGAATCTGTGATCATGCTAGATCTCCGACTTGCTTGATTATAGTGAACCCTCATCTAGAGTTTTTTCTCTTTGAAAACATATTGTTGCTAGTAGTCCTTACTGCTGCAATATGTTCTTTGAAGGGGATGATACCTCTAGAGACCATCAAGAGAGATATGACCACCTTGGGAATTATCACTAAAAGCCTAGTTAGCTCTCTCCCATATAGGTCCCTTGAATAGGGGCACGAAGCGGACACGCTGCGTGCCATTTTTTCACACTGCCATGCAAAAAGTATCATGTACCCTTTTGTTTATATACGTTTGTGAATATTGTCGTGCTATGTACATCCTCGTATTGTACCTTTCGCATATGCATCATGCGTGGGTTCCGTCTTAAATCCCCTCTCTTGGGGGAAACCAACGGAGGGTCCGTGTCACCTTCTTAAATACATATGTTGGGCACTTTGTTACCCCAAGACGTTGTATCTAGAAAGGAGACAATTTCCCCGGGCTCCCGTATTCATAAATTGCATTTGTCTCATGCGCATTCCTTCATGCATTCATCCATTCCACCCATGATAGATGTCGAAGTTTTGATTCGCACCGATTTTTGTTCACTTTAGTAAAACATGGAATCAAGTCAAATGCCTTCGCTTAAAAAGAGGTTCTATCAAGTCAAGGTCAAGAGCCTAGGGATCACTAGTCTAAAAGAGTTAGGACAGTTGATGGGTCAGCTCCAGCGGCAAGCTTTTCGCAAAGCTTATGGTAAAATCTGGGACCTAGCCATGGTAGAAGTCTCCACAGAGGTCATTGCCTCCCTCGCCCAGTATTATGATCAGTCGTTGAGGTGCTTCACCTTTGGGGACTTCTAGCTATCACCCATGGTGGAAGAATTTGAAGAAATCCTAGGATGCCCTCTAGGGGGGAGGAAACCATACCTCTTCACTGGGTTCTATCCCTCATTAGCTAGAATTTCCAAGATAGTCCAAATCTCGGCGCAGGAATTAGACCACAAGAAGCAAGTCAAAAATGGGGTGGTTGGAATACCGAGAAAATATTTGGAGGAAAAAGCAAGAATCTTGGCAGGTAAAGGCGAGTGGGCCCCATTCATAGATATTCTCGCACTGTTGATTTTCGGAGGAGTCCTCTTTCTGAATGTGGATAGGTTGGTGGACCTGGCAGCAATCAACGCTTTTCTCGCCTATCATAACCACAAGGAAAGCCCGGTTGTCGCTATGCTAGCCGACCTATATGACACCTTCGACCGAAGATGTGAAAAGAGCAATACAAGGATTGTTTGCTGTACTCCAGCTCTTTATGTATGGTTAGTTTCACACCTTTTTCGCCAAGAGGTGAGGCATGCTTGCCCGCTAGAAAGTCACCGTTCATGCACAGAGAAAGGAGGGGCAAATTGGGACCAACTCTTAGCAAGCAAAGAAGGAGCATTTTTCAACTGGTTCCCTTGATGGAAGGAAGGAAGAACCGGAGTTCTTATTTCATGCGGAGTATTTCCGAATGTTCCCTTGATGGGGATGAGGGGTTGCATCAGTTACAATCCCGTTCTTGCTATAAGGCAACTTGGCTACCCTATGAGAGGGGCACCACTAGGGGAAGAGCTCGCGCCTGTCATTTCACGAGGTTTCAATAAGACCAACATGGAGACACTTCAGAAGGTCCACAAGGCATGGGAGGTTGTGCAAAAGAAGGACAAAGAACTTAGGGGCAGTAACAATGGGCCCATCGGTGGCTACCGTAAGTGGTTGAAAGCCCACGTGCAAGGTTTGGATTGGCTCTCAAGTTTGAGAACCGCTAAAACAGAGGAAGTTGAGGCACCGGAGGAAGACGAAGAAGTGCAGGCCCTTAGGGCGGAACTTGAGCAAGCCCAAATAGTTAAAGAAAGGTTCAAATCAGCAGCTCTAAAAATCCGAAAGGAGAATACCGAACTGAGAGATGTAAATGTGGCTACCACCAAAGCCTTGGAACGAGAAACCAAGAGAGCTTGTAGGGAAGAACACGGCTGGAACAAGTTCTGAGGGGCTCTGTGGGGTAGCAACAGCGAGCTTAAACTCCAAAGAGAGGAAAGGGACCAATCATGAGTAGACAGTTTAATCTTGAAAGATGAATTGAAGACTTGCTCGAGGTCCAAAAGAAGTTTGTCTCAGCGGTTATGCGAGACAGAGACCAACATGTTAGCTATCATCACCAAGTACCAAGAAGAACTCAATCTAGCTGCGACCCACGAGCATAGAGTGGCGGACGAGTATGCCCAAGTGTACGCAGAAAAAGAGGCTAGAGGAAGGGTGATCGACTCGTTACATCAAGAGGCAACCATGTGGATGGACCGATTTGCTCTTAGCTTGAACGAGAGTCAAGAAGTTCCTCGATTGCTAGCCAAGGCCAAAGCAATGGTGGACACCTACTCTTCCCCCAAGGAGATCCATGGACTTCTCAGCTATTGTCAGCATATGATAGACTTAATGGCCCATATAATTAGAAACTGCTAGGATGTTTGTATTGTCACTCAGATCTTGACTAATTATAAACTTTCTGAATCAAATCACTCCCACATTTTATCTCTACCATGCATTCATATCACGCATCGCATAAGCATCTCTTCATGGCATCATAATGAACATATCGTTGCTGCATTTGTCTGTTATCATAACCCAACATCACATTTTGCATGAGTCATTGTATCATCTAGCATATGCGTTCAACCTACTTTTTGTTCTACAAACTGCATACCTTTTGTTTTCATGTTTGCTCATGCATGATCCTTGCATTTTCCTCTACAAAATGAAAACAAAAAAAAAAAGAAAAAGGAAGCATGAAAATTCACATTACATTCTTAGTTGCATGTGTAAGGTACCATGAGCCAACCATGTTGGGATCATAAACCCATTTCGCTTAAAAACAAAATGATTGAACATGGTACCTAATACGTGGTTAACTAAGAAAATATGTCTCTTCGGGCATCTAAATTTCATAATTACATTTTCCATGCATAGCTTAAATTATGCCCAAGTCATTCATCCCTATGAAAGGTTATTGAAGTATTGGCGATCAAAATTGCCATTCCTTGGGTTATAGGGTTGAATTAAGCTCATGCTTTTTCGAAAAAAGTTCATCAAGTCAAGTTGAAGTATGGAAGTAACCATCTTGCAAAAATTGGGGCAAAAGATGAATCGAGTTGCATCGCTGGTTTGTCTACTGCCAAACACATTTAGGACTGTTGATGTCCTTGTTACTTCCAGTTTCACCTTGTCCAAGATGTCATGAACCATGTTGAAAAATCTAAATTGATTCAACCCCATGTCCTGCGTAAAGATTCGCAATACTTCAACTGTGTATCATTCACATACATCCATGTTTTTCATTGGTTGCATTGCTCATTGCATTCTTTCCTTGAAAAAAAATAATATATATAAAATAAAATAAAAACGAACTTAATCATTGTTATCAAAAAGAAAAGAACACACTTTACGGTGCCCTTGCCGAACTCGTGCTAGAGCTAGAGTAATGAGTGAAGTAGAGGAGGTGCAAGAGTAGAAGAAGGCCGACATGGAGGCCATGAAAGAGAAAATGGCCACAAGGATGGAGGCCATGATGAGCATGAAGAAGATAACGGAAGCCAATGCGGTTACAATTGCTGCTACCAGCGCTATTGCTAAGGTGAACTCGATGCCCCTATCTGGCCTTAACCAAATGAATCATCCAACCTCCGATATGGTAGGCAAAGATTTGGGAAGTACGGGCGGCCCCCCATTATGCGCAAATTCAAAACAAGCATGCCTTCCCACCATATGGCTTGCCTCTCAACTATACACCACCCAATGTGGCATACACTCTCAGTGAGGATGTCAATAACTCCACTCCTATACCCATTGAGAGCCAACAACCCCAAACTAATCATGCACATGTCTCATAAACCGTGGGGGAGACACATGAAATTCCCCACCACAATCTAGCCGACTTTGAGCCTTGCCTCGAATATGCCACTAAAGGGCAAGCAGTTGGTGGTATACCCATGCCAAACACTTTGGAAGGCCCTCAGTATCACCCACAACCACACCCCTCACATTCCACAGCGATTAAAAACCCTCATGCTATGGCGGAAATGGGAAAGTTGGATCATCTAGAGGAAAGGCTCAGGGCCATTGAAGGAGGTAAAGATTATGCCTTTGCTAACCTAGAAGAGTTGTTCCTAGTACCTAATATCATCACCCCTCCCAAGTTCAAGGTGCTGGACTTTGACAAGTACAAGGGGACTACTTGCCCCAAGAACCATCTAAAGATGTATTGTCGGAAGATGGGGGCATACGCAAAAGATGAGGAATTGCTGATACATTCCTTCCAATAAAGTCTTACTGGGGTAGATGTTACCTGGTACACTAACTTGGAACCTTCCCGAGTCCATTCTTGGAAGGACCTAATGGTTGCCTTCATTAGGCAGTGTCAGTATAATGTCTTCAGATAGGATGCAACTACAGAACATGTGCAAAAAGGTGGAGGGATCTGGCAGCCCAAGTGTTTCCCTTAATGACAAAGAAAGAAATAATAACAATGATAGTAGACGTATTACTAGTGTTATATTATGGAAAATGGTGGGTTACACACCTTCAAGCTTTGCGGATTTGGTCTTCGCTGGCAAAATGATCGAAGTGGGTCTAAAAAGAGGCAAATCTGATCATCATGCTTTGATAAATGCAAAAATACTGGGGCCAGTGAAGAGGGTGAGAATGAGGGAGAAACCCATGTTGTGACTGCCATTCCTATACAGCCAAGTTTCCCACCAACCCAACAATGTCGTTACTCAGCCAATAACAAACCTTCTCCTTCCCCACCACCCAATTATCCACAAAGGCCATCCCTAGATCAACCACAAAGCCTGTCTACCACACAACCAATGCTAAACACCACCTTTAGCACGAACCAAAACACCAACCAAAAAGGAATTTTGCAGCAAAAAGCCTGCAGGATTCACCCCAAATTCCGTTGTCATATGCTAAACTTACTCTCATATCTACTCGATAATTCAATGGTAGCCATAACCCCTGCTAGGTTTCCTCAACCTCCATTTTTCCGAGGATACGACTTGAACGCAACATGTGCATATCATGGAGGAGCCCTGGGGCATTCCATTGAGCACTGTATGACCCTGAAGCATAAGGTGCAAAGTCTAATTGATGTGGGCTGGCTGAAATTTGAGGAGAATCGCTTGTTGAATCCTAACACTGACAAGCGACACCACACATGGGGCAATTTTGAAAGTTGTTGTTAGATGTCTCTAATGACTCATCAGGATCTTCAAGTTTATGCCATTATTGTAAACCATAGTTACAATGCTAAACAAAATGGATAAATCTGACATCTTTGTCCCTCATCCTCTCGTAATTACATCTTTGCTTCCACTGGAATGTGGGTGCAAGCCATTGGTTTGTTTGCTCGAGCGACATGCGTGCTGACTTCCAAGACCGTTCAATCAGAAATTACTCGTCTTGCACGTTGGTGGGGGTGCCGTAAAACAACGAGTAAAGTTCAAAACAAATAAGTTTCAAAATAAAATAAAAAGAGTTCAAAAAGAAAAAGAAAAACAATCATTTGATTGACTGTGTTTCAAGACGTTCATGTGACCTCATTTTATCATTCTAGAAAGTTTGTCTTTTTAGAGAGAAGTGAGTTATCAAGAATAGGATGTGGGACAAATGGCCTCAGTTATCTTAAGAGGGGAGGGGTTGAATTAAGATACAAAGACTATTCCCCAATTAAACTTTCACTCTCTCTTTTTGGATTAACAATGCACTCTTAACATGAATTACTCAAAAGACAATTCAAAATAAACTTCTTTAAAGCAAAAGATAAATAGCAATAAATAAAAGAAGTTTAAGGGAAGAGAGGAATGCAAACTTGATTTATATTGGTTCGGCCACTTCCCGTGCCTATGTCCAGTCCTCAAGCAACCCACTTGAGATTTTCCACTCTCTTTGTAAAATTCCTTTTACAAAGTCTGAACCACACAGGGACAACCCTTCCCTTGTGTTCAGGAATCCTTTACAACAAGAAACCCATGGTCTCTTAATCCTTTTTCAGAAATAAGAAGAAGAGAAGAAGAAATCTCTCTTAAAAGAGATAGACTGTACAATGAAGATCAATCAAAATTCCTTATTGAATATGCAAGTGGTTGACCAATGAATCTTTTTGAGAGGATAAAGACATTTCAGTTTAGAAAAACTCTCTTAATCTTCTGAGAGGATAAAACTTTTTGGGCAATAAAAACTCTCTTTATATTCGTGTTTTCGAGTCACATATAAATAGAATTTGAAATGATTTAGATAGAATTCTTTGGCCAAACCTTTTGCTTTTTCAATTTGGAAACTTCTTCCTAAGATTCTAGAGATCAACTTGATCATATATCTTGATTTTCTTGGATTCTTGGATTCTTGTCTTGAATAAAACTTAGAAGCACTTGATCCTTTGGCATCATCAAAGCATCAAAACATCTTGCTTCTACATAGGAGTCATTTGACTTAATCCATCAGTTGAAAAAAAATCCTTCAACTATTTCTCGTCCTTGGAAAATTCTTTTGCAAGAATCAAACTGCTTCTTTCATTCTCCCTTGCTGCAAGGTTGTGAAAACAAAACAATGATGGACACCTTAGAGCCCTACACTGGGGCAATGAAAGGCACCATGCATAAACCTCAAGCGAACCTAAGGGCAGATTAGAAGTTCTCACCCAATGGGTTCCCAGCTACAAGGTCATAACGAAAGACAACGAGTGGTACCTCAAAGTCCTACACTGGGGCAATGAGGGGCATCGTGCATGAGCCTCAAAGTAAACCTAGGGGGCAGATTAGAAGTTCTCACCCAATAGGTTCCCAACTACAAGGTCATGATGAAAGATAACAATTGGTACCTCAAAACCTTACACTGGGGCTATGAGGGGCACCATGCATGAGCCTCGAGCGAAC
Organism: Glycine soja; assembly: GCF_004193775.1. NCBI lineage: Eukaryota > Viridiplantae > Streptophyta > Magnoliopsida > Fabales > Fabaceae > Glycine > Glycine soja. Next base: position 22,223,185 of record NC_041015.1, read on the forward strand.
CTAGGGGCAGATCAAAAGTTCTCACCTGTCGATGTTTTTAAACAAAAAAAAAGGGACAAACCCTAGGATTTCGATGGATTGATTAAACGCCAAACGGATCCATTATCATCACTCCGAATGGCCAAGTGGCTAAATCAAACAGAACATACACTTGGAGGGAGTTCCCAGAGAGATTTGCAAAAGATAGGATAAGGTTGCATGAATTATCACCTTTTTCAAATGGACAGTCAATATGTGTTTTCCAAAAAAAATCAATCAAAATCAAAATCACAAAATAGGGAAAGAATTTTATGAACATTCCATTACATTGCATTGTTTCATATGAAGTTCACATTTACCAAATTTCACAACAAAGATTGCATGCATCTGCATCACTAAACATCATGTTAACTACATAGATTTCCTACATCTAATCTTTTCAATTTGGGATGACTGGCTCTCTCGATGAGTCAATCTCTTGCTTTCTCATAAGGATGGACCCTTGGGTACTAGTACCCTCACCTTTAGAGGACTATACGTCCTCGTCATCAGAGGGCTACACGCCCTCACCTTCAGAGGACTACACGTCCTCGCCATCAGAGGGCTGCACGCCCTCACCTTCAGAGGACTACACGTCCTCGCCTTAAGAGGGCTACATGCCCTCACCTTTAGAGGACTACACGTCCTCACCTTCATAGGGCTACACACCCTCACCTTTAGAAGAGTAGACGTCCTCGCCTTTAGTGGGCTACACACCCTCACCTTTAGAGGACTACCCGTCCTCACCTTCATAGGGCTATACGCCCTCACCTTTAGAGGACTACACGTCCTCACCTTCATAGGGGTATACGCCCTCACCTTTAGAGGACTAGACGTCCTCGCCTTCAGAGGACTAGACGTCCTCGCCTTCAAAAGGTGACACATCGTCAACTTTAAAGGACTAGACGTCCTCCCCTTCAGAGGACTACACGTCCTCCCCATCAGAGGGCTGCACGTCCTCACCTTCAGAGGGCTACATGTCCTTGCCGTAAGAGGACTACACGTCCTCGCCTTTAGAGGGCTACAAGTTCTCACCATCAAAGGATTACACGTCCTCGCCTTCAAAGGACTAGACGTCCTCGCCTTCAGAGGACTATACGTCCTCACCTTCAGAGGACTATACGTCCTCACCTTCAGAGGACTACACGTCCTCACCTTCAGTGGGCTACAAGTCCTCACCATCAGAGGACTAGACGTCCTCACCTTCAAAGGACTACACTTCTTCGCCTATAGAGGGCTACGCGTCCTCTCTTTCAATGGGCTCCATAGCCACACCTTAAGAGAATTTAAGGTCCTCTGCCCTTAAATGCTTAACCGAGACTTGCGCTCCTGGTTAAGAGGCGAGTAGTTTCCTTTTATCAGTTCATGGGCCACCCCCTGATACTAGAGGGTGACCAACTGTGCGAGCACATCCAGAGAGGTAGGCTATCACGTAGCTACTATGCATACCGGGGCAAGATTTCACCCATGCCATTGCAAAGAGACGAGTGTGGATCTTGCGCACCAACGTGACCACTCTTACACAGATATAAATGACGTTTCTACTTAGCAACATTCTGCCCAACAACCGTAATGCCGATCTCCCCCTGCGAAAGTATCAGTTGGTCTGTGTCATCCTGACATAGGTAGGTATGCATTATTTCCAACTGATTTCTAATGCCATCTACTATTGTTGCAGGAATCGCACCCACAAAGACACCCAGTGGACCCGGAGAAGTCCAACAGGGCCCTGGGGTTTCTAGCTCTGGCTACGTGCCTCTATTAGTCCTACAGGGTGCCCGTTCCCCCCAGCAAGGTCACACCATAGGTAAGTATGCACATCGTTCAACTGATTTCTGATGTCATCTATTGTTTGCAGGGATCGCGCCCGTAAAACACCCAGTGGACCCGAAGAAGTCCAACAGGGTCTTGGAGTTGCCAGCTTTGATTACGGGCCTCTGTCAATTTCTGCTTGTTATTTGATCACCTTGTGTTTCTCAAGTCATAGTAGGACACACCTAGTTGCTCATGATCCTAGGAATTTAAATAAAACAAGCACAAGCTCGAAAGGTGGTCATACCTCACAAAATATATATATGTATGTTTAGGTAGAAAGATACCTTGGATATGCATGTATGTAACAAAAAAATACTTCACAAAATATATATATGTATGTTTAGGTAGCAAGATACCTTGGATATGCATGTATATAGCAAAAATATCTCACAAAACATATATATGTATGTTTAGGTAGCAAGATACCTTGGAATATGCATGTATATAGCAAAAATACCTCACAAAATATACTCATGTTTAGGTAGCAAAATACCTCATGAAAAGAAAAAAACAAAAACAAACAAGGAAAAGAAATAAACACATGATAAAAAGGAAAAGAGAAAAAAGAGAAATAAGTTGTCTAGCTGAAAAACCAACATGCTTTTGAAAAGAGATAACTTCCAACTTTTCTTTGAAAGAATTCACTGATCATACCAGTTTTCGAAAAAGATGTGTGTACACATTTGAAGGGTAAATGCTGTGAAAGTTTTTCCGAACACCCAAGATAGACTCGGATGAATGCACAAATTGATAAAAGAACATATTTTGGAAACACTGGGTTGACTAAAATAGAGAAAATGAATTATGAGCCCTAGCATCACATGACCAAAAACTTTTTGACACTTGAGTGTCCACATAGGTGCATGCAAGACTAGTTTTGCATAAAATTTCCAAATCATCATTGCTGCATTTGTGTCATGGAAATAATATGGGACATTCCCTTTTATCCTTGAACCGAACCAAACCCTAACATATATCGTGTCTAGCCGTGCTACAAGCCTTAAGCCAAAATCCCAACTTACCATAAACCTTGACCCAGGGTGAGAATATCAATCCTTGCCCTCGGAAGAAAACACAAAAAGAAGGAAAATCCCCAATCAAAGAAAGGGAGAAAGCAAAAAGGAAAGAAAATTCCCAATTAAAAGAGGGAGAGAAAGCAGAAAAAAAGAAGAAGAAAGAAAATCCCCGATCAAAGATCAAAAGAAAACCGAAGAAACATGCAGAAAGGTCTTTGGACCAGACAATATCTGAACAATACAGAATTGTCACCAAGAAAACAAAAAAAAAAGAAAGGAAACCCCAACCTAAAGTGGCCCTCTCCCTTTGATTACCAACCAAAATCCTGTGCGTCGGTGACTTGTTCGCCTCGCGCTAAACAAAAATAGAAAAGGAAAAGGCCAAAAAAATTCAATGCCAAAATTCCCAAGAAAAACCCCATTCCCAAGAAGAAGTCCTATTGATCCATGATCACGCATGTAATCTTTGATTTGATAGGAAATGATTTGCAAAATCAAGTCATGACATATCTATGGTTCGGAATTAGGATGAAACACTTACCTGCGTGAGATTGATACACTTTTAGTGATTTTCTTCTATTTGTGTTGAACCCAGTGTTTCCTCTAAATGGTCATTTAGAAGCAAAATGCTAAACATCCAAAATCTCGTTTATGGTTACGAGAAAATTTCATCAGCATACTCTTCTTCCCCGGTAGACACATTGTTTTTCATCCAAAAAACATATGTTGCTCGGATCAGTTGGAAATTTTGTCTCTTTACTAAAGCATGTTCGCATTTTAGTAAAGAAAATACCGAGACTATTTTAGTCTCACAAGTTAGCCATAACTACGTAGGTCTGAGTTCCTCATTGAGGATACGTAGGAGCAAGAGCCTCGCTTTTGTCGGTCGCCCCCACAAATTCTGTCATACTAACACTGGAGTCACTTGACATGCGGAGATACCCGAGTGGTTATCCGTAAGAACTTTCTTTTGCTATCTCTAAGATTCAAAGCATGATAGCACGCAGAGACTAACGTCGTCTTCTACACCCGTTGTCAATCGCGGCCAACAAGCCCGTTGACACGCGGAGATTTACGTCATCTTCCGCGCAGACAAATTCTTTCATACTGACACTAGAGTCACGTGACAGGCGGAGATACCCGAGTGGTTATCCGTATAAACTTTCTTTTGCTATCTCTAAGACTCAAAGCATGATAGCACGCAGAGACTAACGTCGTCTTCTGCACCCTTTGTCAATCGTGGCCAGCAAGCCCGTTGACAAGCAAAGATTTACGTCATCTTCCGCGCAAACAAAATCTGTCATACTGACACTGGAGTCACGTGACAGGCGGAGATACCCGAGTGGTTATCCGTATAAACTTTCTTTTGCTATCTCTAAGACTCAAAGCATGATAGCAACCTGAGTGGGTAAACGCGCAGATACAGATTCTGTACCCTTTATCATTCAGGAACAACAAGCTGAGTGGGTAAACGCGTAGATACAGATTCTGCGCCCTTTATCATTCAGGAACGACAAGCTGAGTGGGTAAACGCGTAGATACATATTTTGCGCCCTTTATCATTCAGGAACGACAAGCTGAGTGGGTAAATGCGCAGATACAGATTTTGTGCCCTTTATCATTCAGGAACAACAAGCTAAGTGGGTAAACGCGTAGATACAGATTCTGCACCCTTTAACATTCAGGAACAACAAGCTGAGTGGGTAAACGCGTAGATACAGATTCTGCGCCCTTTATCATTCAGGAACAAACAAGCTGAGTGGGTAAACGCGTAGAAACAGATTATGTGCCCTTTATCATTCAGATTTTGCAAGTTGGGTGGTAAACGTGCAGAGACAAATTCTGTGCCCTTTGTCATTCCGCACACCTTTTCGCCACCCAGAGACGATTGTGTCCAGTGGCACACAAAGACAAATTATGGTCATTATGTGTCTCGCCGCCCAGGCTCGATCGTGTCCAACAATATGCAGAGACAAATTATGGTCATTCTGCGTCTTGTATCAACTGAGAGGAACAAATTCGACAGTATCAGGATGATGTGTCGGTACTGATCATTTTCAAATTTTTGCAGGTTCCGCAGGCAGGAAGGTTCACTGGCCGAAAGGTGTTTCGCTCGAACGAAATTAGTGTCTTATCTTTACTTCCCTTTTATCTCCAATAAAAGACAAGTAAAGAGGGGCAACTGTCATACCTTAATTTCGTCCGGGGACCATCTGTTGTTGGGATGCGACCCTCGTTTTACCACTTCGAGGTACTTGGCACCCATCGTTAGGCAATTCGTGAAGTTTCGTGACGCGCCGGAAGTCAAAAGAAAGCATTGTAGCACAATCCATGAAGTTCCGCGACATGCCAGAAATTAAAAGGAAGTGTTAGTGCGCAATCCGTAAAGTTCTGTAACATTCCGGAAGGCAAAAAGGGGATGATTACGTAATCCGTAAGTTTTCGTAACATTACGGAAAGAAAACAAGCATCGTTACGAAATTCGTAAAGTTTTGTAACGTTACGCAAAAAGAATCACCAAAAAAAGGCAGGGGTGTACTTAATAAAATTGTGGGTGCAAATAGCAACCAGGCCTACTTGGGCCTTTTAGAAAATTCCTTTAGAAGGCGGTTACTTTAGGAGGAAGCAACCTAGCTCACCTGGGCAAGCTGGGTGGCAAGCATCTCCCCCATTTTCCTATAAATAGGGGGAGAAGTGAAGAGGAAAATTGTTCAGCCCTCGTGGTAATTCGAGATCGCTTGAAATTAGTGAAAAAAATTGTTTCCGTGAAAAAAATCCAAGCCGAGGTGCTTCCGTAACGTTTCCGTGGGCAATTTCGCGAAGATTTTCAACCGTTCTTCGTCGTTCGTCGTTCGTTCTTTGTTGTTCTTCGGTCTTCAATCGGTAAGTTCCCAAAATCGAACTTTTCAATTCATTCTATGTACCCTTAGTGGTCCTCATTTGTTTCACGTGCTTTTATTTTCATTTCATTTACTTTCCATAACCCCTTTTGACGTGCTTTAGTCATTTACTTAAGTCATTTACTATCTGTTAACTTTTGTTAAAATGAAATCCGACCATTCGGTTATGCCGTAACCACGTTGGAAACCAAAAAGAGGTAAAATAATAATATAATAATCAAAAACATCTTTTAGTAAAATAAATCAAAAAAATCAATCGGACGTTTCTCTTTGGGATTTTTCTTTCTTAATCGAATCGACTAATAACCAAAGTGAAACTAAGGCTAAAATCAATTCATAAACCAAACTTTTGTCATCGCCTAAAAAAGCCATTTTCAAAGGTCCAACGCCTTGAAATGGTCTTTTCCGCTTTTATTGGTTAAGTGTAGAGTTCTAAAAGGCCTAAAATCAATATGTAACTTTGTTACCTCTTTCAAAAAATAAAGAAATCATTAATGGTCCAATGCCTTAATGTTTTCTCACTTTTCAAAAGAATCGAAAGATTGTCTAATGGTCCAACGCCTTAAATGACCTTTCATAAAATAAAAACATATCTTGCAAAAAAGGATAAAAAAAACAACTTAACCAAACACATTGTTCACAAAGAACTACGTAGGTCTGATTTTCTCATCACAATTGAGGAATACGTAGGAGCAAAGGGAAACGCCCTTGTCGACCACAAAAAGATAAAAATATAAAAAAGCATAAAAAAGACATAAAAACATAAAAAGGGAAGATAACATAAATTAAAGTCATATTTGCACATTTGATTAAAGGCTGTCGTCTCTTGTGACGGACGCATGGGGTGCTAATACCTTCCCCGTGCATAAATACAACTCCCGAACCTTTCACTTAAAGTTCGTAGATCATGGCTTTTCCGGTTTTTCCGACGTTTTCCTCAAATAAATGTTGGTGGCGACTCCGCACGTATTCCTTTCTTGGAACACGCACCCGCGAGTCACGCTTCGCCCTCCCGCCGAAGGGTAGGTTGCGACACTTAGGACTCAACATCCTCTATTTTTATGCTTTCAAGGACTTCATGTTTCTTTTGCTCTTATGCTTTAGGACGACAATGTCCTCTATTTTATGTTTTGTAGGACTTCTAGGTCCTCTATTTGGTGTTATAGGAATTCAATGTCCTTTTGCTTTTTCAGTTTCTTTTTTTTTTCTCTAGCGTTTAGTTATGAATAGCCAGATCGCTCGAATGAAATTAGTGTCATTATTTTTACTTATCTTTTATTTTCAATAGAAGATAAGTAAAGAGGGACAATTGTTAGACCCTAATCTCATCCGGGTATAATGTTTTTATCATTCGGATATGATGTTTTGATCATTGCTAATCGAATTACAGTGTTTGGCACCAGTTGCAGCGCAAGGCTGAGGGGTCGCTCAGGGTTGATGTTTAATTGTTAGATCCAGAAACAAAAGCCACGAGGAAAGGGGGAAAATTTTCATTTTTTGGAACTTTCTAGACCTAAATTTGCCCAGGCCAGCATCTGGCTTGCCTGGGCCATGGGAAGGCTTCAACCTTAAGCAACCAACTCGCTTAGGTGAGGTGATACCTTTAAGCCTAAGCAACTGGCTCGTCAAGACGAGCTTTCCCTGCACCAAATGGCTTTTTTGATAAATAGCCATGCAGGGGGAGGGTTTAAGGGGGCTGGACCTGAAGAAAGAGAGGAAAAACCCAGAAAAGAGAAAAAGAAGAAGAAAAAAGAAAAGCCAAGGCGCTGCCGAATCGAACCGTGGATTGTTTCCTACATCATTTCTCTTGCAAGCCTTGTACCCTGTGCAACAGTCGGTTAGTTTTTCTTAAGATTTTGATTTAATCTTTGTACCCTTATGTATCCCTCTTGATATTATATATGTAATCTTTTCTACTCAAATATCACCTGAGATAATTTCAAGGTCCAATGCCTTAACGAATCCCTCCGCTTTTCAAAATCTAAAACGTCGTTTCAAGGTCCAACGCCTTAACAACTATTTGTTTGCAATTAAAATAAATCTTAAAAAAAACATGAAATCAATTTGACACACAAACATTCAGACTTAAGGAACTACGTAGGTCTAATTTCCTCATTGCACCTGGGGATACGTAGGAACAAGGGCAATACCCTTGTCGATTCAAAAAAATAATAATAAAAAAAAAGGGGAAAATAAATAATTTTGAAGTCATGTTTTTGCACACTCGATTAAAGGCTGTCGTCCCTTGTGATGGGCACAGGGGGTGCTAATACCTTCCCTAGGCGTAAAAAACTCATGAATCCTTCTTTTCAAAATTCGCATACCTCTTTGGTTTTTCTAATGTTTTCCTCGAATAAACCTTGGTAGCGACTCCCACTCGTTTTCTCCCTAGGAGACGGACATGCTTTCTTTAATTTTCTTTCACCTTCCTATTGAAGGGTAGGTTGTGACTCACCCCAAACACGCTAGCATCCCACAACACCTGCAATGGCTTGAGGAAAAGCTGCGGGATTGTCAATGTCATAAGGTACAGGGGATCGACGTTAGGATCTGACATATCTATTGGTTTCATCGATCCCTCAGCTACTTGTTTATCCTACCCAGTTAATAGACATTAAGTGAATGATAGTCAAAACTTGATTTCTAACAAATCCTTTATTAATAATTATTAAAAAAAAACAAAATGAAATACATGTTCTGAAAAAGGCTTTCCAAGATGTGTCTGCCCCCACTAACTTAACCTCTTGAGTGGGTATAGGAACGCAACCATCAGCATCTCAGACTTCCTCAACACTGACCTTCACTTGATTATTGCCCAAAGGAACGTTGTGGACAATCTTCAATCCCTCATAAAGTCTTCCAAGAGAAACTAGTCGGGGAGGACTATCATCGACATACAACCCACATTTGTTCAAGTGTCCCATTTCTAGGTCCTACCCTGAGGCATTGACACATCTTTCCTTTGTACTGACACGATCAATAGAAGGACCAACCTCAGCCTCAGGAGGTAGTGCGAGTCCCTGTGATTGCATCTACAACTTCATCTGAGACTGCATTTGGTTGAAGGACATCATTAATTGTTGAGTCACTTTTTGTGTGATCAACTCCTCCAGCTAGTCTCTGATATTTTGTGTTAGTTACTCTAGGTCTTCAAGAGCCATGGACGAAGAGGTGTGGAAGCCCCTTGAAGTTGGTCCAAAGTAGTGTTTGATCGTCACAAATTACATTGAAGATTAGACATCTTTAACTAACAAGTCTTAAGAAACAACTTCATGATCACTACATATTGATCTAATATTAATCGTGGATATGAGTAATTTACATTAAGAAGGAAAAAGGTAGGGATGCAACAATACTACATCTACTTGCCTCTATCTATTTTAAACACAAAAAGATGATTGATAATAGCAACCGACCTAGGTAGCATCTGTTTTTACCTATTCTCCTCAGAGTGATGGTGTATGGATAAAAACTTCCCTGACGTAGTTAGGATGATCCAAAAACAAGCAACAATCCAATAAACAACTCAATCACCACCTACATCAATCATCATTCCCAAAAACATTAGATAGAAACTTCACAAACACAACAAATTGATAAGTACTTGAAGCCTTGAATTAATTCTGCCATAGGCATCAACCAAATGGGTAACAAATAAAAGATGAAAGAGAACAATGGGATAAATATATAAATGAAGCACCATACCACCAAACTCTTAAGCAACCCATCCATGATTTGTATAGTGGGTAATAATCCAGTTCAAAAAATTTTCAATTTCACAAGATAATATCTAACATGTCACAAGATAATAATCTAGTACATTCATCCCACATGAGCATGGCTCCTGCATGTATCATAAAACCTATCAGTAAGAACTTTTAAGGCAACATATTCAATTGAACCATAAATTTGTAAGAGTTAGCTTATTTTGTAAGTTGTAACCAGAAATGCATGTTTATTTAGCCATACATGAATAGAGAAATTCACTGAATGACAAAGAATTTGTACAGGGTGCTTGCCACACTATCAAGGAGTATGCCTAACTTCAAGTTTCAAAAGAACATGAACATAATTAACAACTTCAACTTCGTTAACGAAGAAAGCCTAACCATAATGCCTAACTTTAGAGTTAATAATGCCACACTATCTTCAGAGTTCATAATGCCTAACGAAGAATGCCTAACTTCAAGTGCTAAATGAAGAATGTCTAACCACAATGTCATTCTACACTTGTTCAAGCTAACTTCAAAGTTCATAATGTCATTCTATATTATGATAATGTACTTGACAGCGCGATACGCGAAACAACGAGAGTGAAGGTGAGACAAAGAGAATGGACCTAAGATGGACACACACAACTGAGAATGCAAAGCAAGAATTGAGAGGAAGAGAGTGCATCTTAGATGGAGATAGGAAGAAAAGGCAACACGGAAGAGTAAGTGGATATTAGGGTGGCATTTTTAAAAACCAAGTTCTTTAACATCAATTTTTTTTTAAAAAAAAAAAAACTAAGGTTAACATGAGTCTGTTAACATCAGTTTTGGAAAAAACTGTAGTTAACGAAGTTTATTTATAAAAGTGATAATGTGGTCTATGTGCACATAGTAGAATGAAAGTTTGTTTATAAAGTTATTATTCTTGAATACAAGTTTATATGTAGTTCTAAAAGTTTTCATGGGAGTATTCAATAGTTTCTAAAATTAGTTTGTATTTATTTCGCTTTTATTTAATGCCATTTAAATTCATTTTGGATGTAAAGGCTTGTGCTATGTTGTGCTCTCCTTCATGTTCGCTTTGTATTTTATGCTCTCACTAAGTCTTTGAGGCTTACCCCTTTATTTCATTTTATTTTCTTAGATAAACAGATAGTGGAGTAGCTAACATCCTAAGATTTGTTGACTTATCCAGGAATTTGTTTTTCTTTTTGGTAGGCCTTCATTGTGTTTGAAGGAGAGTGTTTTTTTGTGACTCCAATATAATGCAACTATAGGGATAAGGGTAGTAATAGATATAGATAAAATCTCTTTATTTTGAAATTTAAATGATCCTATCTTATAGATATGCTTATCGTGTAATTATTATGTTTTGAGACACTTTGATGATTAGTATGTATGGCCAACATCACTATTAGTTGATATTTTGGATAATATGTCATAGGCCTATGTTGATATTTGTGGCCTTGATATTTAACTGTTGGATTTGGATATATATATATATATATATATATATATATATACACACACACACACACACACATTTGTTTGGACATATGATATTTTTTTGACAGGTTATTCAATATGGGGTTTGTCCTATTTTTAGGGGAAACTTTGCTAATTTTCGGTAACCCCTTTTGGTTGATCTTTTAATTGTGATTTTGAGTAAGGATTTTTTAGGCTAGGAATACTAAGGAAATTATAGTCTATGCGCCAATCATGGTCCAAGAGTGGGTCGTGACAAAGTTGGTATCAGAGCCAGGTTGATAAGTCATATAGCTGCATTATTTGGTTTGTTATGGAATCTTGTTTGAAACTTGTGTACCTAAGCACAACTTATATGCAAGAGGCTTTGACAATCCACTATTAAACTGGAGTTTCTATCTTAGTGTATTTGATTCTAAGTTTGATTTTCTAGTTCTTCCTCATAATTAAATCTTTGATCCTTACTCTTGTCTTAGGACAAGATGCCACCCTACAAAAGGCGTTCTAGTGAGCCAATTTTCGACGAGGCTTCTGCTGAACCCCAAAATGTAGCCTTGAGGGGCTATGGACGTGGTTGCAATTGTGGTCAGGGAAGACATGGTAGGGGTGGTGGAATGTCAGAGTTCTGAGGTTCCTAGAGCTACAACACTAGCCCTTGAATGCATTCACAAAGCTTAATCCACTGACTTTCAATGACTCAGACATTCATGAGGTTCCTTAGACCTTTGTAGATGAGGTGTCATGGATATGTCGAGGTTTAGGTTGTTCCCCTACTCAGATGGTGTAGTTTGCATCTTTTTGTTTGCAAGATGTAGTGAGGGGATAGTATGAGATAAGGCTCCTTGCAAGAATAGTAGGATCACCACTTTTAGCATGGGATGAGTTTCTCAAGTTGTTTCTAGATCACTTTTTGCCTCAAAGTGTTAGAGACAGTTGTCAAACCCTAATTTTGTCCGGGGACGATCATTTGCTAAAGTTTTGATTCTTGCTAGCCGAATTGAGCTGCTTAACACCAGTTGTTGTGCAATACGAAAGGTTTTTCGATGTTTCGATAAAGAATGCTGAAAATACCTATAAGGGAGGGCAAAAGGGTCATTTTGAAGTTTTTTATGACCCCTGGCTTGCCCAGGCTAGCCTGGGCCCCCAAATAACTTAGGGGTGAAGTAACCAACTTGCTTGGGAAAGCAAGGTTACTTCAGGTTGAAGCAACAACTCGCCTGGGCGAGCTGCAGATCAAACAAGTCCCCTCATTTCCTATAAATAGTCATGATGGGGCTGAAGGAAGGGATACAACCTTCATATATTGAAAGCATTTAGTGAAATTAAGGAGAAGGAGAAAGAAGAAAAAAAATGAGGCCGAGGCACTTCCGAATCACAACCGTGATCAATTCCTACATCGTTCTTCGTTCGTTTGTCAATCGGTTAGTATTTATTTTAAGGTTTTGAATTCTCTCTATGCACCCTTAGGGGTCCTCCTTGTTGCTTTGCACATCTTCATCTCATTCTTCTACCATCAGTGATCTCATTTCTTCATGTAAAGCAAATTTCAACCGATCGTTTGTGCCGTAATCTCATTTTATCATTGTAAAATAAAATTTCAACCGATCATTTACCTCACAAGTTGTCTTTTAATGAGATTGAAAGTAAATAAGTGAAACTAAGACAAAATCAACATGTAATCAAGCTTTCTATCCACAAAAGTCGCTTGAGTCCGTTAAAGGTCCAACGCCTTAACGATCTCTTTTATTTTTAACGGTTAAAATAAACCTTTCAAAAGTTTAAAATCGACTCTACGTGTAACTTTCTTGCTTTTTTTTAAAAGAACTATGTAGGTCTGAGTTCCTCATCACACTTGAGGATACGTAGGAGCAAGGGCAACGCCCTTGTCGACCCCAAAAAGTAAAAAACATAAAAAGGGGAAATAGATAAATATTGAAGTCATGATTTTGCACACTCGATTAAAGGCTGACGTCCCTTCAGACGGACGCGTAGGGTGCTAATACCTTCTCGACACGTAAAATTCATAGACCCTTTTTTGGTTCTTTCTAATGTTTTCCTTGAATAAACATTGGTGGCGACTCCCGCACATTTTCTTTTTTTGGAAGACGTACCCATGAATCTCGCCTCGCCCTCTCGCCAAAGGGTAGGTTGGACAATAGTGGAGCACGAAAATTTGAGACACTTATGCAGATAGATTAGATGTTGGTGATAGAGTATAATATCTAATTCACACGACTTTATAGATATGCACCACACTTGCTTCGCCACACTTGCAGGACATGGTGACATGACTTATAATTATGCCCTGAATAGGGCTTTAACTATTGACCCGGAAAACAAAGACAAGGATGGAAATTCTCGTGACTAATGCAAGTAGTTTCGCTTGGAGACATCTAGTGGTAGCTGTTAGTCGCCTTATACGACTAACTTTTGTATAGAAATCATTTTCCAAAACTTGTATAGTTTCCCAATTTATGGATATTTTGGAGTAATCTTGTAAATAAATCTTGTTTTATTGTTAAAGTTGTCTCCAGAATATTTCCATTGGATTTAATGATGAAATCTATGCATTTTCAGGTGAAAAAGAGGCTAAGTTTTGAAGTGCAAAAAGTGGCAGTTGGGGCTAAGCTCAGCAGTTGGGCTAAGCGTGCATCCACCGCTAAGAGCAGCTTCAGTGCGCTTAGTGCGAAGAAGAATATGGCAGAACATCAACATCAAGGCCGCATGCTAAGCGTGAGATCAGTGCGGTAAGTGCAGTAGGTGTCTTCAGCCAGGCTCAGCACAAGACTGGCACTAAGCCCATACCCACTTACTCGCACTAAGCGCAACGTCGCGATTTCAAAGCCTATTTAAAGCTTGTTTTATGCAGAATTAGGGTACACACTTTTGATATTCTTTTGCTCAGACTTGGCACACTATTCCAGAGCGCCTATTTCGGGAAAAAAGCCCTAGAAGCAGTAAGAGGAGCAGCTTGAGCATTGAAGCCTATGTTTTGTAATTTGTGAAAGATTAGTGAGCTGGAGAGTGAGTGTGAGATGTTGAGAAGAGGAGGAGGAATCCCCCATCTTGTGTAAGGAACTATCATTCTCTGCTTTTAGTCTCATTTATTGTTAGGGTTTCTTTGTAATGGCTGGCTAAACACCCTAGTTGGGGATTTATAATGAACAACTGATGTAAATACTTAATATCTAATTGATTATATTTTTTGTGTTCAATGCTTCCTTCAATGCTTAATGTTTGTATGCTTTTGGTCTGATCATCCATTTGTGTGCATAGTTAGGTAACTTTAGCATTGGAAAATGTATTGTTGCCTTAGAACTTGAAATAAGCAAGATCGAAACTTAGTCTTACAAGAGGGATTTGCGGATTAAGTTTTGGTTTTAATTATGTTGTTACAATAATGTTGTTTAGTCTAGGCCTAGTCTTACAAGAGAGATTTGCGGACAAGGCTTAGGCCAAATTAGGCTAAACTTTCGTTAGTTGCTTGAGCTGAGTCTAGTCTTACAAGAGGGATCTGCGAATGAAACTCAATTTAAGTTAGTCTTAACCTAAGAGGGTCATCTAACTTGGGCCTAGTCCAACAAGAGGGATCTGAGGACGAAGCTTGGATTGATTCGGTTTGACGAGGGATCGGGGTTTAGTAATTTTGGCTACAGCATAGAACACAAGAGCATGATTGCTTAGAGAAATATATTTATATGCATCAGCTTCTTTGTTAGAAAGACCCAACATTTCTACCTACTGCTGTCACTTTTACATACCTTGCCTTTTATAGTTTTTAGCATAAAGGTTTAGTTTAAATTTTGTTTGAAACTATCAATCATACATGTTCTCTCAACAATGCTTCATTTATGAACTTAACTCAGTGATGTAACTCCTATGGAGCTTGTTTGCCTTGGATCTTTTTCATCAATGGATTCCTTTGCTTCTAGAGGTCTGATTGCAGTGGAATAGAGAAGGAGAAAGATGAATGGAGACGCCAGTTCAAGTAGAAGATGAGTCTAGAAGAAGCTCACCACCATAGGAGGCCATGGATAAGAGCTTGGGGGAAGAAGGAGATGAATGAAGGGAGAGGGAGAGAAGAACACAAAATTTTGTGCTCAAAGAGAGCTGTGTAATTTGAAATTTAATTTTCAAATGATCAAAGTTGGAAAAATGCACACACAACCTCTATTTTTAGCCTAAGTGTCATACAAAATTGGAGGGAAATTTGAATTTCAATTCAAATTTCACTTGAATTTGAAATTGAATTTGTGGAGCCAAATTTTGGAGCCAAAATTTCACTAATTATGATTAGAGAATTTCAGATATGGTTCATCCCACTAATCCAAAATCAAGTCCAAGATTCTCCACTAAGTGTGCTTAGGTGTCATGAGGCATGTAAAGCATGAAAGACATGCACAAAGTGTGACTATATGATGTGGCAATGGGGTGTAGCAAGCAAATGCTCACCTCCCCCTCTAAAATTTAATTGGATTGGGCTTCTCCCAATTCAATTAAATTTATTTCTCAACACACACATCAAATATTCACTTAATGCATGTGAAATTACAAAACTACCCCTAAAACAAAAACTAGTATAGATGCCCTAAAATACAAGGGCTGGAAAATCCTACATTTCTAGGGTACCCTCCCTTCATTATGGAGCCCTAAATAGAAGCCCCAAAATTTATGAAACCTTAATCTAATATGTAAAAAGATAAGTGGGCTCATACTTAGCCCATGGGCTTGAAATCTACCCTAAGGCTCATGAGAACCCTAGGGCCTTCTCTTGCATCTTTGGCCTTGCGAGGTAGGATTACATCATTCCCTCCCCCTTGAAAAGGATTTGACCTCAAATCCCGAGGTTCTTGAAGTAAGGTAAGGTCTGAAAACCCATATGTATTAGTGGTGTTTGGTATGTTGAAGTAAGGTAAGGTCTGAAAACCCATTTCCTGGGCATGTTCCTATGAAGGAACATGGTTCCTCACCAACTCAATGAGTGGTGCTACAAGTATAGAAAAATATGGGACAAACCTTTTGTAAAAGCTTGATAAGATATTGAAGCCCCAAAATTCCCTTATACTTGGTGGAGTAGGCCACTCAGGAATGATAATTATTCTCTTAGGGTCCATGGGAAGCCCTTGATCACTATTTAAAAAGTTAAGGAAAGTAATGCAATAAAACATACCTTTTTCTTTACTTTCATGTTGATTATTCCTACAAAAAATTATGACAAACCTAAGGTGTCCCTGATGAGCACCTAAGTTTGTATTGAAACAAAAAATAAGAACAAACGTACCTAATGAGTCCCTATGTACACAAATGATGAACATGTTGGGTGCATGAGTGATTTTACAAAAGAGGGTTGCACCACTTAACACATTCATCATACCACCTATCATAAGGATTTGGTGCCTCATAATACTTATTTTGGGCACCAACAAAGCACATGGATTTAAGCTCTTACGAACCAAACCCTCATCCAACAACTCCTTTACTTGAGGAATAACCTCAAGTTCAAGAGGTATGGCGGTGCTAAGGGATGTTTCCCTTGATAGGGGAAGGTAGAAAGATTGTTTAAGAAGGAGTGCTTTTTTTATATCACACTTTTTTGCAAAATGATTTTCCTTCTTAACAATTTTCTTGGAGGAATCCTTTTCCTCCTTTTCCTTCCCCTTGGCCTTTTTCTTTTGGTTTTCTAGTTTTTCTTTCTCATCCCTCTTATCTTTCATATTTAGTTGATCCTTGGCCACCTGTGAAGGTGTTTGAGGATGCAACACAAATTTAGTGCCAAGATAGGTGAGGGTAATCTCATTAGTTAGGCCATTGTAAATGATCTTCCTATCAAATTGCCATGGCCTTCCTAAAAGAATATGTCCTGCCTCCATGGGAACTATATCACAATTAACTTCATCCTTATATGTCCCAATGGAGAAAGGTACCTTCACTTGTTGGTTAACTATCATTTCCCCTTGTTCATTGATCCATTGAAGTTTATAAGGTTTTGGATGAGGAATGATAGTGAGGTTCAACTTAGAAACTAATCTTGTGCTACAACAATTGCAACAAGATCCACTATCCATAATGAGAGAACAAGTTTTATCTAAAATTTTGCATCTTGTATAAAGATGTTCTCTTTTTGGGATTGAGATAGATCACAAGATTGACCTCCAAGGAGCCTTCTAACCATTAAGAGGTCACCTTCTTCATAGGGGTAGACTTCCTCACTAGACTCTTCACCCCTTACATCATCTTCACTTCTACTAGAGGAAGGGGAAGAAGTAGTCTCCTCTTGACTACTATAAATGTCTTGCCCCTCATAATCATGGTTTTCTTTGTGGGGCATTGAGAGGGAATGTGACCTCTCCCAAGACATTTGAAGCATTCAATGTTGCTAGTCCTTTCTTGGGAACTAGTCTTAGGGGTGGATTTCTCTATGGTCTTACCCTTACCTTCCTTGGGTTTTGAAGGTGTAGCCTCTAAAATTCCTTGGGCATGGTCCTTTCTTGGATAAGAGTGAAAGCCATAAGATTTTGAAGAAGTATTTCTTTTAAGTTGTTGCTCCACTCTTATACAAAGTTGGACTAGCTCATCTAGATCCCTATATGGAAGGAGTTCAACCTTATCCCTGACTTCCATATTAAGCCCACTAAGGAACCCAGCTATGCTTTTTCTTTCCTCCTCCCTAAGTCCAGCTCTTAAAAGGAGTAGTTTCATTTGTTGTCTATATTCGTCAACACTCATACTCCCTTGTCTAAGCCTTTGGAGCTTGTCCATAAGCTCCCTTTCATAGTAGGAGGAAAAGTGCCTCTTCCTAAGGGCACTCTGAAGATCATTCCAATACTCTACTAGAGGATCCCCATGAATCCTTCATTCCCTAACAAGGGAAGTCCACCAATAGAGGGCATACCCTTGAAAGCTAAGGGTATCCAATGGAACTTTTCTCTCTTCGCTAATATGATGGCAAGCAAAGAGTTGTTCAACCTTCATTTCCCAATCTAAGTAGGCCTCACCATTATCTTTTTCCATGGAAATATGGGAGGCTAATGTTAACCTCTTGAGGTCTTCTTTCCTTTTCCTTTCTTTGGGAGTGATTTTTAGTATGTGAACTATGGCGCCCTCTATAATAGTCGCTAAGTTCTTGACTTAAACTCTTGCAAGAGTCATGACTACTATAGGAGGCATGTTTTTTTCTTTTCATTTCTTTCATTATTTTTCTTCTTTCTTCCTCTCTTATTTTCTCTCTTTCATCGTGACTTATTTCTTCCACTCTTTTTATACCTTTTTCTTTTCTCTCTTGTTTTTCTTTCCACAACTTAAGGGATCTCAACTCATCTAATATCTTATACAAGGGGTCCGTAGGAGTAGAACCCTCACCATTAACACTAGATGAAGAATGAAGACACATGTTGGTTCCTAAGTTATGGTTCTTTGTTGTTGGGGGTTTGAAAACAAAAGGTAAAAGAAACTATGGTTGAAACTAGCCAAAATAAACACTAAAAGAGGTGTGAAAGATAAGGTAAAAACTAATTGGTAAAAGGCAAGCTATCTAGGCGGTTTGACAATGAAGGGTAAAGGAAATAAGCTATGAAAGTAAGCAAGAAATTAAAGTGCAAGAAAGGCAAACTACGCGGATCCTAAGAGTGTTTGGATGACCTCATTTAAGGTTCCCAACAAAACACTCACTATCCTAAGGGAAAATTTCCTAAAATTATTACAGACAAATGGAAGTAGGGTGATCTATTGGAGGCTCCGAACATACATCCAATGAAAGACCTTTTTGTTACAAAATTTGAAAGCAAAGCAAATTTCCAATTACAAAAATCACAAAAAAAAGTCCTCAATTGTGGTGGCTATTCTCTCTTTGGTGTTTCACTCAATTTCGAGTGTTTCTTAGTCCAATATCTCTTAAGGTGGTTGGCCCCTTGCTTCTTGACTCAAATTCTTCAAGGTATGACACCAATCCTCCTTTCCAATTCCCTATATGGCAACTCACAAGCAAGGAAACAAAGAGACAAGCAATAACCAAAGACAAAAAAAATGAAATGAAAGCTGAACCAATAGAGTTTTAACAAGACAAATTTTCAACTATTATTCAACAATTAAAGCAATGAAAAGCACATAAAATCAAGCTAGGACTCAAAGAGAAACCTCGAATGGCTCTAGAGTAAAGTAGAAAAACTA
The DNA here is from genome assembly GCF_004193775.1 of Glycine soja. NCBI lineage: Eukaryota > Viridiplantae > Streptophyta > Magnoliopsida > Fabales > Fabaceae > Glycine > Glycine soja. The sequence continues at coordinate 22,242,298 of NC_041015.1, forward strand.
TAAAAAAAAGACTCAAGAAACCTCTAGTTTTGGAACTTGTTTTCACAATAATTTTCACTTGAAATTTCATAACTAGGATTGGTATAAAATAGGCACCAATTATAGAACAAATTTTGAGCCAAAACAAACAAGCACATTTCCCTTTCACTTTTTTTTTCCTGGACACTGATTTTTCAGCAAACTTGTGTGATTTTTCTTATTTTTACTTTAATCAAAATCGCTTGGTTCTTTTTTCATAATTTTGGTTCAGATGCCTAGAAAATTCAGTAAAAATTTCAGCTCAAAAAACGTAGTGATCAATTCCCAGTAATTTATACAAGTTCGTATGTTCAAGCTGCCAGCACCAATGATTTCAACCTAGAAATCAAGAGTAGTGTTTATGTTGCTTAAGGCTTGGATAGTTACAATTTGTGTTTGCTTATGCTCAATTATCTTGAATAACACAATTCAAGAGAGCTTAAGACTTATTTTGATTCACAAATCCAGCCACAACTCAGCACCACAACTCAACTTCATCATAGGCATCATGTAGGAAACCTAGAAAACAAAAAAAAAAAGAGTTCAACAACAAGACTACTTCTAGGAATTGATTTAGAACATGTTATGAACTAAATAAAATGCATGAATTAGACTCAAAATTCAAAAGATAGGCTAAGAATGACAAGAATACATGAACGAATGTATCTAGAAATCAATAAACAAAATAAAAATTCAACACAAACTTAGAACATAATGTGACAATTACTATGACTAAGCATGACACTAAGACAACATGGATTAAGTGATTTACACTTAAATTTTGGTGTTTTTTTTCTAATCAATATTTTGGAAGAAAATTTAGATCTAAGGTTCAGCACAAGAATATTATGAATGAAAAAAAATGATAGAACCTAAAATCAACACAAAAACATGATTCAAAAGTAGATCTACAAAATTTGAACCATAGAAATGCAAGAACAAGTGTAGATCTAAAATCTAATCGGTTTATTTTTTTTTTTTGAATCTACTCTAAACAGAACTAAACCACAAGACAATGGAGGATATACGTGGAGAATAAGATGAATAACAAGGAATTAAAGTGAATTGGCCAAACAAAAAGATAGAGGAAGCAAAAGAACATCACCTAGATGAAGATGCTCTTGATACCACATGATGTAAGCTCCATTGGAGCTTGTTTGCCTTGGATCTTCTTCATCAATGGATTCCATTGCTTCTTGAGGTCTGATTGCAGTGGAATGGAGAAGGAGAAAAATGAATGGAGACGCCACTTCAAGTAGAAGATGAGTCTAGAAGAAGCTCACCACCATAGGAGGCCATGGATAAGAGCTTGGAGGAAGAAGGAGATGAATGAAAGGAGAGGGAGAGAAGAGCACGAAATTTTGTATTCAAAGAGAGCTCTGAAATCTGAAATTTAATTTTCAAATGATCAAAGTGGGAAAAATGCACACACATAGCCTCTATTTTTAGCCTAAGTGTCACACCAAATTGGAGGAAAATTTGAATTTGTATTCAAATTTCACTTGAATTTGAAATTGAATTTGTGGAGCCAAAATTTCACTAATTATGATTAGTGAATTTCAGATATGGTTCAGCCCACTAATCCAAAATCAAGTCCAAGATTCTCCACTAAGTGTGCTTAGGTGTCATGAGGAATGTAAAGCATGAAGGACTTGCACAAAGTGTGACTTTATGATGTGACAATGGGGTGTAGCAAGCAAATGCTCACCTCCCCCTCTAAAATTTAATTGGATTGGGCTTCTCCCAATTCAATTAAATTTACTTCTCAACACACACATTAAATATTCACTTAATGCATGTGAAATTATAAAACTACCCCAAAAACAAAAACTAGTCTAGGTGCCCTAAAATATAAGGGCTGGAAAATCCTACATTTCTAGGGTACCGTACCTACATTATGGAGCCCTAAATACAAGCCACAAAATTAATGAAACCTTAATCTAATATGTACAAAGATAAGTGAGCTCATACTTAGCCCATGGGCCCCAAATCTACCCTAAGGCTCATGAGAACCCTAGGGCCTTCTCTTAAATCTTTGGCCCAATCTTCCTGGAGTCTTCTATCCAATGCCCTTGCGAGGTAGGATTACATCACTCAGGCTAGCATTAGTTCACTGTGTTCGATACTTGGATTCATCCATTTTAATTTTAAATACTTGACGATCCGAGGCGCTTTCCGGTAAACCCCCATTGAAATCCTCTTGAAACATAATTGAGCAAAAAGTAACTGCAATGGGGATTCAACAAAGTATTTATGGCGCCGTTGCCGGGGAACTAAGCTTTTAGTAGAGTTTAGTTCAGTTTTGCAACATTGCTTTATTTTTTCTTTCTTTGATTTATTGATTCTTTTGACTAACATAGTAGTTATAGCACATTCATTGTTCTTTTGAACTGGATAACTGTTGTTCTGTTTTCTTGTATGCAAAGAATATCCACTGCATGTGATTTGATCCCCATTGATTTGGAGATTAAGGCCACTTGTAGAAGGCATAATCAAGAGAGAATTAGAAATTTTTTGCAGGATTTAGAAGCAGCAGCAATTCCAAAGGAAGAACCTCAATCTGCTAAGGCATATTCTAGTTTTCCTGTTGCAGGACATTCTCATTTAGATCCTATCGAAGACCACATCATGGCTGAAGAGCCCAGAAGAGTCACCCTGGAAGATTATTCACATACTTCACATGCTTCTGTTTTGCAGGTTGCAAGATGTACCATCTGTGGGGGAGCTCATGATGTTGTATCCCTATTGAAGAACAAACCACTCATGAAGTCAATTACATGGAAAATCAGCCCAGAAACAATTTTAATGCAGGAGGATCTTCTGGATTCCAACATGGCCAGCAATACAATCAACAGCAGGGGCAATGGAGGAACCACCCTGGAAATCAATTCAATAGAGATCAAGGTGTACCATCCACAAGGTCACAACAACAAGGGCCTAGTCTCTATGATCGCACAACGAAGCTGGAAGAGACTCTAGCTCAGTTCATGCAGGTTTCTATGTCCAACCAAAAGAGCACAAAGTCTGCCATAAAGAATCTGGAGGTCTAAGTGGGACAGCTAGCAAAGCAATTGGCAAATAGATCATCAAGCAGTTATACAACTAATACATAGAAAAATCCCAAGGAGGAGTGTAAAGCTGTGATGACTAGAAGTAGAATGGAAATCCATATAGATGAGAGTGAAGCTAAGAAGAAGGTGGAGGAACATAAACAACAGTAGGCACCTAAGCCGAAGCCAGCACTTGAACCCGTTTCTGATTTTGTAAAACTTGAAGATATTAATGAGGAGGCTGAAGATGATAAGGAAGAAGAAACACCAATAAAAGAGAAAGAAAAAGAAAGAATAAAAGAAGAAGAAAAAGAAAAAAAAGTTGAAAAATGAAAAACAAAAAGAGAAAGTTGTTGATGATGAGATGAAGAGAGTCAAGAGTGAGGCAAACACTGAAAAGAAGAAGATTACTACTCCAAATGAAGGCAAAGAAGTACCTTATCCTTTGGTACCTTCTCGGAAAGATAAAGAAAGACATTTGGCCAGATTTCTTGATATCTTCAAGAAAATAGACATTACTTTGCCTTTTGGAGAAGCACTTCAACAAATTCCCCCTCTATGCCAAATTTTTAAAATATATACTAACAAAGAAGAACCGGTACATCCATAGTGATAGAATTGTGGTGGAAGGAAATTGTAGTGCTGTGATTCAATGCATTCTTCCACCTAAGCACAAATGATGTAAGCTTCATTGGAGCTTGTAGGCCTAGGATCTTCTTCATCAATGGATTCCTTTGCTTCTTGGAAGATGAATGGCAGCGGAATGGAGAAGGAAGAGAGAGAGGAGAAGCCACTTCAAGGAGAAGATGAGTCTAGAAGAAGCTCACCACCATAGGAGGCCATGGAAAAGAGCTTGGAGGAAGAAGGAGATGAATGAAGGGAGAGGGAGAGAAGAGCATGAAATTTTATGCTCTTAGAGAGCTCTAAAATCTAAAGTTTAATTTTCAAATGATCCAAGTTAAAAAAATGCACACACATAGCCTCTATTTTTAGCCTTAGTGTCACACAAAATTGGAGGGAAATTTGAATTTCTATTCAAATTTCACTTGAACTTGAAATTGAATTTGTGGATCCAAAATTTCACTAATTATGATTAGTGAATTTTAGCTATGGTTCAACCCACTAATCCAAGATCAAGTCCAAGATTCTCCACTAATTGTGCTTAGGTGTCATGAGACATGTAAAGTATGAAGGACATGCACAAAGTGTGACTATATGATGTGGCAATGGGGTGTAGCAAGCAAATGCTCACCTCCCCCTCTAAAATTTAATTGGATTAGGCTTATCCCAATTCAATTATATTTATTTTCCACCACACACATCAAATATTCACTCAATGCATGTGAAATTGCAAAACTACCCCAAATACAAAAACTAGTCTAGGTGCCCTAAAATACAAGGGCAAAAAAATCCTAGATTTCTAGGATACCCTACCTACATTATGGAGCCCTAAATACAAGGCCCAAAAATAATGAAACCTTAATGTAATATGTACAAAGATAAGTGGGCTAATACTTAGCCCATGGGCCCAAAATCTACCCTAAGGCTCATGAGAACCTTAGGGCCTTCTCTTGCATCTCTGGCCCAATCTTCTTGGACTCTTCTATCCAATGCCCTTGGGAGGTAGGATTGCATCAACAAAGATCCTGGAGTTGTCACGATACCGTGTTCCATTGTTGAGGTTGATGTAGGAATAACTCTCATAGACTTGGGAGCTAGTATCAACTTAATGCCTCTCTCCATGTGTCGGCGACTTGGAGAGCTTGAGATAATGCCTACACGCATGACCCTTCAGTTAGCTGATCACTCCATCACAAGACCATATAGAGTGATTGAAGATGTTTTGGTGAAGGTGAAACACCTTATATTTCCATCTGATTTTGTGGTGATATACATAGAAAAGGATGCCAATATTCCTCTCATTCTTGGCCACCCATTCATGTCTACTGCAAGTTGTGTAGTAGATATGGGAAAGAAGACGTTGCAAATAGGCATAGAAGATCAGAAAATCAACTTTGATCTATTTCATGAAGATAAAGATCCACCTGACCGGAATGTTTGTTTTAAAGTTCATGTGATGGAGGAAAGAAGACCTGAGAAGAAGGTCCTTGAAGTGGGAACTTTATTAGATCCAAGATAATAGGATGATGCATCAAGCTAGTGACTTTAAAGAAGCACTTACTAGGAGGCAACCCAGTTTTTCTTTCCCTTCTCTATCTTCAATTCTATTTCTTGCATGTAGTTAGGACATCTTGCTTGTGATTGTGATTTATTTCAGCTTGTTTAGTAATGAACAAAAAGGGTTTTTAAATTATGTGTGAAGAGATAAGCATAAAATGACTTAGAAAAATTTTCAGATTCCTTATCCGCTAAGCGCAAACCTTGTGCTAAGCGCCATCTCTTCACGCGCTAAGCCAAGCTTGCTCGCGCTAAGCGCAAAGACCCCTGATTGATTGGAGAAATGGTTCAGCTATGTGCACATCGCTGCGCTAAGCCCAATATCTTCACTATAAGTTGCACCTTAAGCAGTGGGCTAAGCGTGGATGATGCGCTAAGCACCATTTCCTCTCTGTGAAAATTTATTATAGCCGCGCTGAGCACGCCATCCTGCACTAAGCCCTAGATTCATTTTGTAAGTTGAGTTTTCAAGCTGGGCTTAACGGGAAAGGATGCGATAAGCACTAACATCGTTCCATTTTGAAATCATTGGAAGTGCGCCTAGCACATGTAGTGGCGCTAAGCCTGAATCACTCACTGTAAGTTGAAGCTTGATGTCACGCTAAGCCTTGCATCTCAAGCTAAGTGCATATTGCAGAAAGATTTTTGGTGTTGCAGAAAGCGCTAAGCGTAGCCTTCCGTGCTAAGCCCCAAATGCTTACAGGATTTTACAACTTCAAGTTGGGCTTAGCGCTAGACTAGGCTAAGCGCTAGTGTTTTAAACTCAAACGTCATGTTGGCTCACTAAGCGCAGCTGCGCGCTAAGCATGCCATACATATTTCAATTTTTAAAAATCAAAGGCAGAGGCACTTGGGTTGCTACCTTTGCACCCAAACCTCTGCACCCTCTCATCTTTGAGCATTCTTTTACTTTCTGCTACGTGTGTACTGCTTCTCTGCATCATTTTTGCTTCATTTCAAGAACAATCCAAGTAAGTTAGCACATTTTTATTTTTGTTTTTCATGCTTCAAACCTTAGGATAGTTGATTTATGGTTTTCGTGATTAGTATTGCTGTTAGGTTAAGTTACTTAGTTTTAGGGTTAGATATTTTAGGACTTTAGGTAGTTTAGAAGCCCATTAGGGCAATGTGGCTGAAAGGGGTGAAAACCCCTGTGTGTATTTATGGGATTTGTGATGAACGCGCTAAGCGCGCCTGTTGCGCTTAGCCTGTTCATCACAACTGTTAAATATTTTAGGATTTCTGTTGATCACGCTAAGCGGACCATGTCGCACTAAGCACGTTCATTGTGGTTGTTGAACCAAGACGATGCAAACGCTAAGTGCGCCTGTGCGCTACGCATCAATAGTATACTGAGATACTCAGAGTAGTTCAGGTTCTAAGCCTAGCTTGCTGAGCTAAGCGCCACTTAGGTTCTGTTTCTTTACCTTTGAAATAAGACTAAGTGCGTCTGTGCGCTAAGCCCTTGTTGTGTGTTGAGCTAAGCGCCCTGTTGCGCTAAGCTCAACTCCCTCACAATCTTTTAAGTTTTTGTAGTCAGGCTAAGCGCGCCCTGTGCGCTAAGCCTGAGTGTCTTTCTGTTGAGGCTGAGCTAAGCGTCAGCATGCTGCGCTAAGCTCTAGTCCTCTACTATTTCTAAAATTATAGACTTAGGCTAAGCTCAACTGTGCGCTAAGCCTATGCTGCAGAAAAAAATGTTTTTTGTGTCTTCAAGCTAAGCACAGCAAGCTGCGCTTAGCGCTTGAGTAAAATTTCATAAGGTGCGCTAAGCTCAACATGCTGCACTAAGCGCCCAACTCTGATTTCAGTTAAATTTTTCTGTTTTCTCGAGCATAAACCTGTGCTAATCTCTTGTGTTTTTGTCTTATATTTTGCAGATGACATCTAAAAAAGAAAGGCACCCTTTACACCTACCCAAGCCAGATTTGATAAATCAAGATTTACTTCCCAAGAGGCCTGGGAGAGATACACTGACATTGTCGTGCCTCGTAAGCTTTTACCATAATGGAATGTGGTAGTCTACTATACAGAGTTTTATGAGTTCAAGGAGGAACTCGAGAGACGCCATTGGGATGAGAAGCTGACTGACTTTCTGGACGGCAACATTGATGTTGCCATTGTAAAAGAATTTTATGCAAACCTCTATGACCCTGAGGACAAATCACCTAAGCAGGTGAGGGTGAGAGGTCATTTGATTAAGTTTGATGAGGATACTCTTAACACATTTTTGAAGACCAATGTTCTAGAAGAGGGGGAAACATTGTGTGCTTACTTTAGAGTTGCACTCCTGAGGCCTAATCCTCAAGAGTTAGCTGTTAAGCTTTGTATCCCAGGGAGGGGATTCGAGCTTAATGCTAATGGTTATCCTTTAAAGATTCTGAGGAAGAACATGACTACCGTTGCTCAGACTTAGAGCATTCTTTCCTTTTCAAACCTTATTCCCACTTCTCACACTTCTAATGTCACTCAAGACAGAGCCAAACTCATTTATGGCATCATTATGAAGATGGACATGAACCTGGGGTACCTCATCTCCCACCAGATCTCTCTGATTGCACAGCATGACACATCCAAACTAGGATTCCCTGCCTTGATCATAACTTTATGTAAGGGTAGGGGAGTTCAGTCAGATTCGAGGTATTTAGAGAGCCTGAGTCCTGCCATTAATTTGGCATATATTAAGAAGAACTGTTGGAATCTTGATGATCCAACAGTAAACTTCGGAGGACCCAGGAAGGCCAAGGGTAAGAGATCTTAGGCCCCTTCCACTTCTGCACCACCAGAGGCACCAGCACCTTCTTCTTCTTCAGTACCCCCCTCTTCATCCACTCAGATTCTAGTTATTCCTCCTACACCGATACAGATGCCACTTCTACCTCCTCTATCTGCAGGACCATCAGATTTCATTTTTACACCACAGATGCTTCACTCCATGCTTCAGAGTATCCATAGGGGGCAGTCCATTATTATGCAGAGCCTTCAAGGCTTAGGCTTGCCCTCCATTATCAGCATGGAGGAGTTTGATGCTCAGGAGGCCTGGATAGGAGACCAGCCTTCTTCTTCTAGAGGGGGTGGGGCCTCTACATCCCAAGAGCCTAATATTGAGGAGCCACTAGCACTAGCACCAGCACCAGCAAAGGGGGAGGATGAGCTCACCCCTCCTGAGCCTTTTTACTTTGACACTGATGTGCACATGGCTCAGGAAGAGGGTACCTCCACAAATCAGATACCTGAGCCATCCTCTGCACCTCCTTAGGAGACCCAGCCATCTGCACCAGTCACGGAGTCAGAGCAACCTATCCAGGATTCATCAGCAACACCAACACTGGATTTGAATTAAGACCAGCCACAAAAGGAGCAAAACGTTTAAATTTTTGCATTCTGAACACTTTAGTTTATTTTCAATTATTTTATGATTTATGTCATTTAAATTTCAGCTTTTATGTTTCAGTTCTTTAAATTTCAGCAGTTAAATTTCAGTAGTGTAGTTGTTCGTTTGCTTCTACAAAAAGCTTGATTGAACAATGAGTTGATTGAACTTTGTATGGAGTAGCTTGTTTGATATGAAATGAGTGTTTGAAAATGATTTGACTGAGCAAATGTATGAATTGAATGGATTGGGATGATTAGATGATTGTTTTGATCAAGTTTGCAGTCATTAGAAGAGAATGAGCATGTGATCGAAAGTATGTCTAAAACTGTTAGTTGGTTGTCAGATTGATTGTGAAGGAATGCATTAACCGTATCCCGGTGAGAGTGTGATCTTTAAATTTTGAGAGAAAAGACTATCATTTAGCCCTGATTTTTGCGTGAATCTCTGAAGTATGGACTGGATGCATGAATTTGAGGATGATGAAGGCCATCTTTGATTATGAATAGCCACTTAGCCAAAAAGCTGACCATATGTTTGAATGAATTATCCCTTGCACCCAGTTTGAGCTGAATGAATTTATTGATTGATTGAACCTGGAGCCTATTCAGTTGAAAGATCGGTCGGATTTTATTCTAACAAAGATTAAAAGATATTACAACTCAAATGATCGGTGGAAATTTATTTTATTTTTGATTTAGGAGAGAAAACGACTTAAATAAATGGTTCAAGCACGTCAAAGGGGGTACGGAAAACAAACAAAATAAAAATAAAAGCACGCGAAATAAGTGGGGACCACTAAGGGCACATAGAATGAATTGAAAGGTTCGATTTCGGGAACTTACCGATTGAAGACCGAAGAACGACGAAGAACGAACGAAGAACGATGAAGAACGGTGGAAAACCTTCACGAAATCGCACACAAAAACGTCTCGGAAGCGTTACGGAAGCGCCTCGACCTGGATTTTCTTCACAAAAACAATTTTTCTTACTAATTTCAAGTGAATCTCAGATAGCAGGAGGGTTGAACGAATTTGCTCTGCCCTCTTTCCCCTATTTATAGGGGAAAAGAAGGAGGTGGTTGCCGCCCAGCTCTCCCAGGCGAGCTGGGTTGCTTCCACCAGAAGGCACCGCCTTCTGTTGGAACACCCTAGAAGGTCCAAGTGGGCCTGATTGCTATTTGCACACCCCTATTTACTAAATACACCCCATTTGCCTTTTTTGTTGATTTTTTCCATAACGTCACGGAACTTTACGGATTACGTAACGATACTTGTTTTCTTTCTGTAATGTCACGAAACTTTACGGATTATGCAACCATCCCCTCTTTGACTTCTGGAACGTTATGGTACATTACGGATTGCGCAATAATGTTTCCTTTCGACTCCCAACATGTTGCGGAACTTCACGGATTGCCTAACGATGGGTGTTAAGTACCTCGACGCGGTCAAGCGAAGGTCGTATCCCACCAAACAGATGGTCCCCAGACGAAATTAGGGTATGACAGTTGCCCCTCTTTACTTGTCTTTTATTGAAGATAAAAGGGAAGTAAATATAAGACACTAATTTCGTTCGAACGGAACATCATTCGGCCGGTCAATATCCCCGCCAACGGAACCTATCGTTCAGAAAGAAAAGAAAAGGCATTAGAAGCGTCAACAAACTTCAGTGTTTTGAAAACGACAAAGTTGGACGACCATGACACTTCCCTTCGCCATTGCACCCGATCGTCTCTGCCCTGCAGAGAAGAATCCCGCGCGTCGTTGGGCTTGAATGTTTCTGGACGACGAGAGTAAAAAAACCTATAAAAATTTTGAAAATGATCAGCACTGAACGACCAACATCATCCTGATACTGCCGAATTCATTCCCCTCGGTTGACGAAAGGCGTGGATGACCATAAGGTATCTCCGCCTACCACCTGACTCTCTGTCCCTGGATGACAAAAGGTGCAGAAGACGATGTTGGTCTCTTCGCGTCAACAGGCTCGTTTTCCCCCTGGTTGACGAAATGTGTGGGTAACCATAAGGTAATCCCGCGTGTCACCTGACTTCACGGGTCAGGACGACAAAAGGTGCAGGAGACAATGTTAGTCTCTATGCGTCAACGAGCTCGTTTGCCCCTGGTTGACGAAAGGTGCGGGTGACCACAAGGTAACCCTAAATGTCACCTGACTTCACGGGTCAGGACGACAAAAGGTGCAGGAGATAATGTTAGCCTCTGCATGCTATCATGCGTTGAGTCTTACAGATAGCAAAAGAATGTTTATACGGATAACCACTTGGGTTTTTCCGCCTACCCCCTAACTTCACGGGTTAGTGCTTAACAGAGGTAGTCTGCGTGGAAGATGACGTAAATCTCCAAGTGTCAACGGGCTTGTTGGCCGCGATTGACAAAAGGTGCAGAAGACGATGTTAGTCTCTGCATGCTATCAGGCGTTGAGTCTTACAGATAGCAAAAGAATGTTTATACGGATAACCACTTGGGTATTTCCGCCTGCCCCCTAACCTCACGGGTTAGTGCTTGACAGAGGTAGTCTACGCGGAAGATAACGTAAATCTCCACGTGTCAACGAGCTTGTTGGCCGTGATTGATAAAGGGTGCAGAAGACGACATTAGTCTCTGCATGCTATCAGGCGTTGAGTCTTACAGATAGCAAAAGAATGTTTATACGGATAACCACTTGGGTAATTTCGCCTGCCCCCTAACCTCACGGATTAGTGCTTGACAGAGGTAGTCTGGTGCGGAGAAATTACTTGTGTATCTCCGCATGTCACCTGACCTCAGGGTCAGTATGACAAAGATTATGGGGTGGCTAACAAAAGCGAGGCTCTTGCTCCTACGTATCCTCAATTTGTGATGAGGAACTCAGACGTACATAGTTCTTGATAACTGTGAGACTAAAATAGTCTTGGTGTTTTTTCACTAAAATGCGAACATGCTTTAGTAAAGAGACAAAACTTCCAACTGATCAGAGCAACATATGTTGTTTTGGATGAAAGACAATGTGTCTTTCGAGGAAGGAGAGTATGCTGATGAAATTTTATGATAGCCATAAATGAGATTTTGGATGTTAGAATTTCGTTTCTAAATGACCATTTAGAGGAAATACTGGGTCCAACGAAAAATAGAAGAAAATCACTCAAAGTGTATCAATCTCACACAGGTAAGTGTTTCATCCTAATTCCGAACCATAGATATGTCATGACTTGATTTTGCAAATCATTTCCTATCAAATCAAAGATTACATGCGTGATCATGGATCAATAGGACTTTTTCTTGGGAACGGTTTGTTTCTTTGTGGGAATTTTGGCTTTGAGTGTTCTTGGCCTTTTCCTTTTCTATTTTTGTTTAGTGTGAGGTGAACAAGCCACAGACACACAGGATTTTGGTTGGCAATCAAAGGGAGAGGACCACTTTAGGTCGTGATTTCCTTTCTTTTTTTGTTTACTTGGTGACAATTCTGTATTGTTCAGATATTGTTTGGTCCAAAGACCTTTCTGCATATTTCTTTTGTTTTCTTCCGCTCCTTGATCGGGAATTTTCTTTTTTTTTTCTTTTTTTTCCTTTCTCTCAATCTTTGATTGGGAATTTTCTCTTTTTGTTTTCTCCCACTCTTTTGATTGGGAACTTTCTTTTTTTTTTTGTTTTCTTCTGAGGGCAAGGATTATGGTAAGTTAGGATTTTGGCTCAAGGTTTGTAGAACGGATGGACATGATATATGTCAGGGTTTGGCCAGCGGTTAGGGAATAAAGGGGATGTCCCTCATTATTTCCATGATACACATGCAACAATGATGATTAGAAAATTTTATGCAAAACTGGTCATGCATGAACTCATGTGGACACTCAAGCATCAAGTTTTTATGGTCATGTGACACTAGGGCTCAACATTCATTTTCTCTATTTAAGTCAACCCAGTGTTTCCAAAATATGTTCTTTTATCAATTCATGCATTCATCTGAGTCTATTTTGGGCATTCGGGAAAATTTTCACAACATTCACCCTTCAGGTGTATTACACACATTTTTTTTCAAAAACTGGTTATGATCAGTGAATTTTTTCCAAAGAAAAGCAGGAAGTTATCTATTTTCAAAAGCATGTAGGTTTTTCAGCTAGACAACTTATTTTTCTTTTTTCTCTCTTTTTTCTTTTTCTTTCCCCCCTTTTTTAAGTCATTATCATTTGTTTATTTCCTTTTTTCTTTTTCTCTTTGAAAAGGTCGTGTAGACGAGGGCGCACACTACCTACTTACGTCTAACCACAAGGTAAACGAAAAAATGCACGAAATGGTAAGTCGCAAAAAAAAACAGTGACGAAATAACTGAGAGCCATAACGCCAAATTCTAACAGAAACAAAAAATAGTAACTGAAAACAGTAATGCTAGTAACAACCTAGACGATAACAGAAAACAGTAATGTTAATAGCAACATAGACAATAACAAAAAACAGTAATGTTAATAACATAAGTACGGTGACCTTGGTCACGTGGCTCCGCTCCCTCCCAAGAAACCGAGCAAGTCAATCATATCTTCATCCATATGGGACTCATCTAGCTCACCGGGGGATCCTGCAGGCTTCTCCCCTGCCTTGGCATCGGGCCAGTCTCTAGGCCTTGTGACCTCAGCCCCAAACTGCTCCGGAGTAGGGCATGCAAAGGGGGAGGAACCCTGCCCCTACTGACTGAGGCTGAACCGGTAGAGACACTCATGTATCTGCACCTGCCCACGGTGGTTGGCAGCCTGCTGGCGAACCAAATGTTGTAGATAACGCTCCACGCCCAGTGGCCCAGCTGGATCGGCCTGCCGAGGTGGTGGCGGTGCGCCTGCGGCCTGATGTGCATCACCCTGCGCCCGCCTAAGCATGCAGTACTTCTCAATGAAGGCCCGGGTGATCGGCGGTCGGATTACTTTACTGGGGGTGACGAGACCTCCATAGGACTGGCAGAGGCCCGGGATCAGCGCCGGAAACCCCAGGGCCCTGTTGGACTTATCTGGGTCCAGAGGGTACCTGGTAGGCACCATACCTGCAAACAAATAAATGGCGTCAGCAATCACCTGGGCCACATGGACGCTTATCCGTGTCAGGATGGCATACACCAAATGGCACTTAGGGAAAGGGAGATCGGAGTTGTGATCGCTAGGCAAGACATTGCTGAGCAGCACTGTCATCCATGTCTGGGTCAAAGTGGTCATGCTGGTGCGCATGATCCGCACCCGCCTCCCTACAATGGTACGGGCGAAATCCTGCCCCGGTGTGCACATCAACTGGGCAATGGCTTCCTAATCGAACCCGTCGGCCTTGTTCCTCCTCTGGCTGAACTCACACTACTGGCCTTCCTCCAAAACTAGCGGGTCACCCAGGAACTGGCTGAGGGCATCTGCGTCAAAGGGAATCCACTAACCCCTCACCCACGAACGCATGTCTCGCACTCCCTCCTCCATGAGCCAAGCATTAGCATAGAACTCTAGGACTATCTCAGGGTCAAACTTGGCCATGGGAGTCACCAGCGGTGTCCAACGTCTGCGAGCTATCTCCTCTTGAAAGTCCGTATACTCATCCTCCCTGAGCTGGACACGCCTCTCCCTATGGAATGACCATCCTCTGATGGCCTCGAAGCGCTGCTGGTGCTCGGCACTCCGGAAACGATGACTATCAAACTCGGGGGCGGTACTGGACCCTTCTCTTGTGGCGTCTCTTCTAGACTTCTTCGTGGAGAGTTTCTTTGGAGCCATTTCCTGCAAAAATGTTTGGAAAGTTAGTTCAAGAAAACTTAATCAAAATGAAAGCCAGATCAAGCCAAATAGCGTACCCTTTTCCAACAAAGCATGAATATCCATACGAATTTTGAAAGGAATGCTTACGCGTTAATGTGCGGGTTCTCCTAAGATATTCATACATTTATACCTATCTTTCCCTTGATGAACGGCATCCTATAAGATGCACCTACTTTCATTTTTTTGCCAAGAAATTCCTTACGCTATATGTCAAACTATCCATACATATTTTCCAAGGCATTTGCTACCTACCTACCCCATTTTTTTGCTATATGTTCACATTTCATTCACATACATTTGAGAGGCAACTTCATGTTATATATTCGCACATATTTACACTCATTTGAAAACAATTTCATGTCGCACCTTCATTGGAAAAGCAATTTTTGTACTACTCATTCACATTCTTGAAAGGCAATTTCATATCATATGTTCTTATTTTGAGAAGCATCTTCGTGCCATTTTCAACATATATGCACATTTGCAAAACATTTAGCTACCTATTCAACATACACATGTACGTGGTGAACAACATTTTCACACTATCTAGATACAAAGAAAACATGGTGCAGCCCAAACCAAGTGTTGGCCTTAAGGGGAAACTTCACCAACATGCTCTCACTTTCATGCCTTCTTGCATTTCAAAAAACAAAAGCTTGGGCCCCCTAGGCCTAAATCATGTTTTGGCATTTATCCTAACTTTCGCAAGCTGTCCGCATCCCAAAAATGGTAATCATGCATACACAAACCCAATCTAAAAGCCATATTCACAAACTTAGGTAAAAACACCATTGAGGCATTTCACCGAGCACTTGGTGGGCGCACTTTTGGGTACCAACAACAAGGGAATGGGGGCAATGTGGCTTGCCCCATCATTTCAAAACATAACCTAGGCCTAAGGCCATCCCCTACAGCCCCCCAATTCAATGAATCAAAGCATAAATTTGCCCCAAATTGTCTGACAAAATTGGTCAAATCATGTATAATTTAAAGCGTAAAAAGGCATCAATGGAAAGCTAGAAACCAAAAGATAGTGCACTTACTTGTATGGAATGGCAAGGACACTAAAATGGAAGCAAAAAGCACACAATGGTGGCCTAGGATTAAAAAAAACCAGCAATCCCGTGAGTGCAGCATTTTTAAGTGAGGGGGAGAAGTTTCTTGGGGGAAAATTGCACTCCCCTCTCTTTTTAAACCACTTCGTGCAGGGGGTGCTCACCCAGGCGAGCTAACCCTGCATTTTTTATAAAAAAAACAAACACAGGTACGCGCTCTCTATGCGTCAGCGTTCGCTTACTCGAACCCCCTTAGGGTAAATTAGGCATCCGACCATTACCTTAAGGACACAACAGTAATAATAACTGAGAATTTAAAGGATACTAGGCTACCTCCCAGCAGCGCTTCCCGCTTGTCTGGAGCTGGACATGGGACGACAATCCGTCGATCATGGGCCTAGCCTCTACTCGCGCCCGTCCCTAAGTACCTGAAAGCAGGAAATTACATTGCGCAGCAAATCGTGGTCACGTTACCGTTTACCTTGATTTGTCTCTGTCTTTGGATTTGGCTCAGTATTTGACCATTGCCTAAGACGATCTCGCTTCTGTCATAAGATAACAAATATGCATGTGTATGCGTATGCATAAGCGTTTTCAAATGCAATAATCTTTTTAGTGAAAGCTGGTCGGGTTCAGTTTCATTTAAGCACTTGGGGAATCCCATGGATTGAGCGAAAAGGCTTTGGTTATCAAATACTACACATCTTTTAAAGCACAAAGCGAGGACCGGAACCTCAATCCTACATTCTTTTCTTTTAAAAGATTGCGATGAGAAAATTACAGAGGACAGGAATCCTTGGGGGAAACCAAGAAGAACACACAAAAATAAAAAAACATGCAGCGACTTCCTCAATTGCCCCAGATCTTAAGCGTAGTATCGCTTGATAACATTGGAGTTCACGGGTGAAGGTAGCTCCTCGCCATCCATGTTGGTGCGCACCAGGGCCCCTCCGGAGAAAGCCCTTTTTACAACAAAAGACCCTTCGTAGTTCGGGGCCCACTTTCCTCTGTTGTCTTTCACAGCTTGGGAGACTTTCTTTAGCACCAAGTCCCATTCGTTGAACCTGTGCGTGCATACCTTCTTGTCAAAAGCGTTCTTCACTCGTTTCTGATATAAACGCTCGTGACTCATGGTGGCCAAACGCTTGCCTTCTATGAGATTAAGCTGATCGAAACGTGCTTGGGCCCACTCTGATTCCTTTAATCCGGATTCTGCCAAGATTCTTAATGACGGGACTTCCACCTCAAATGGTAGCACAGCCTCCATTCCATATACTAATGAGAACGGTGTTGCCCCGGTTGACATGCGCACTGAGGTTCGGTAACCATGTAATGCGAATGGAAGCATCTCGTGACAATCCTTGTATGACACGATCATCTTCTGGATAATCTTCTTGATATTCTTATTGGCTGCCTCCACGGCTCCGTTCATCTTTGGTTTGTAGGGTGTGGAATTGTGATGTTGGATCTTAAACTCCTCGCACATTTCCCCCATCATCTTGTTATTCAAGTTGGTGCCATTGTCCGTGATAATCTTCCTCGGCAAACCATACCCGCAGATGATCTCCCTCTTAATGAACCTGACCACCACACTCCTGGTGACGCTAGCGTACGACGCGGCTTCGACCCACTTAGTGAAGTAATCGATCGCCACTAGGATGAAACGGTGTCCGTTCGTAGCTTTGGGCTCTATGGCCCCAATCACATCTATTCCCCACATGGAAAACGGCCACGGTGCGGCCAAGACATTCAAAGGCAAGGGCAGAGCGTTGACATTGTCTGCAAACGTCTGGCATTTGTGACACTTCCTCACATGGAGACAACAATCGCTCTTCATGGTAAGCCAATAGTAACCCGCCTTTAAGATCTTCCTAGCCATGGCGTGCCCATTAGCGTGCGTACCAAAAGAGCCTTCATGGACCTCCCTCAGTATGTTCTCAACTTCCTTAGCATTCACGCAGTGTAGCAGAACCATGTCATGGTTTCTCTTGTATAGTATGCTTCCGCTCACCAAGAAGCCGGCCGCCAATCTCCTCAACATCCTTTTGTCGTTGTCAGAAGTCTCCGGTGGGTACTCTTTGCTTTCAACATATCGCTTGATATCAAAATACCAAGGCTTACCATCCCATTCTTCTTCCACCAGACAACAATGTGCGGGTTTGCCACAACACCTGAACTCAATGTACGGTAGGTCTCCGTGCGGTGTTAGCTGGAACATGGACGCTAAAGTGGCAAGCGCATCCGCCATTTGATTTTCCTCTTGGGGAACATGATGGAAGGAGATCTCATCAAAGAAATAAGCCAATTCCTTGATATAGGCCTGGTAGGGTATCAGCTTGTGGTCTCTAGTTTTCCATTCCCCTCTCAGCTGGTGAATCACCAGCGCCAAGTCTCCGTACACCTTAAGTAGCTTGACATTGAAGTCAATTGCTGCTTGGACGGCCAGGGCACATGCTTCATATTCAGCCATGTTGTTGGTGCAGTCGAACCCCAGCCTGGCTATGAAAGGTATACATTGATTGTCTGGAGAGACCAATGTTGCCCCAACGCCATGGCCTAGAATGTTTGACGCTCCATCAAACCACACGATCCACTTGTCCCGGTCCTCGTCTAGCTTTTCCTCAAACAAGGCCATGATGTCCTCATCCGGGAACTCGGGATGCATGGGTTGATAGTCGTTGAGAGGCTGCTGAGCCAAATAATCTTCCAAGGCGCTTCCCTTTATCGCCTTTAGGGTGACATAGACTATATCGAACTCAGATAGCAAAACCTGCCACCGGGCGATCCGCCCTGTTAGAGCAGGCTTCTTAAAGATGTACTTGACCGGGTCCATCTTGGATATCAGCCAGGTGGTATGGCTCAACATGTATTGTCTTAGACGGTGGGACGCCTAGACTAAAGCACAACACGTTCTTTCCAGCAGGGAGTAGTTCATTTCACAGGCCGTGAACTTCTTACTCAAGTAGTAGATGGCGTGTTCTCTTTTCCCGGACTCGTCATGTTGCCCCAGCATACACCCCATTGACTCGTCCAAAATCATCATATACAAGATGAGAGGTCTTCCAGGCACTGGCGGCATAAGCACGAGAGGGTTCATGAGGCACTGTTTGATCCTTCCAAACACCTCTTGACAGTCCTCGATCCAACGAACGGATTGGTTTTTGCTTAAGAGCTTGAACAACGGCTGACAGATGGCAATGAGCTGTGATATGAATCTGGCAATGTAGTTCAAACGCCCCAGGAAACCTTGGACCTGCCTCTCGCTACGTGGTTCTGGCATTTCAAGGATGGCTTTCACCTTTTCGGGGTCCACCTCTATCCCTTTCTGGCTTATGATGAAACCCAGTAATTTCCTTGACTTGACCACAAAGGTGCACTTAGCGGGGTTTAACCTCAATCGATACTTCCTAAGCCTTTCGAACAACTTCCGCAAGTTGACAAGGTGTTCCTCCTCGGTCTTAGACTTGGCGATCATGTCGTCCACATAGACCTCGATTTCTCGGTGCATCATATCATGGAACAAAGCCACCATAGCCTGTTGATAAGTTGCCCCGGCGTTCTTGAGCCTAAAAGACATCACCTTATAACAGAACGTCCCCCATAGGGTGGCGAAGGTAGTCTTTTCCATATCCTTAGGTGCCATTTTTATCTGATTGTAACCGGAGAACCCGTCCATGAAGGAAAACAGAGCGAAATTGGCCGTATTATCCACGAGGATATCGATGTGCAGCAGAGGGAAATTATCCTTGGGATTGGCTTGATTCAGGTCCCGATAATCTACGCACATTCATACCTTCCCATCCTTCTTAGGGACTGGTACAATGTTGGCAACCCATTCCGGGTACCGAGCGACAGCCAAAAAACCAGCGTCAAATTGTTTCTTTACCTCTTCTTTTATTTTCAAGGACGTCTCGGGCTTCATCCTCCTCATCTTTTGTTTTATCGGGGAACACTCAGGATTTAGAGGTAATCTATGTTGTACGATGTCAGAACTCAAACCGGGCATATCTTGGTATGACCAGGCAAAGATGTCTTGGTAGTTTTTTAGCAGGGCCATCAATTCTTCACGGATGGGTGCGGTCGTACCCATACCTATCTTTACTTCCTTTTTCCCACTGCCGATTCCTAAGTCTACTAGTTCTGTCTCTTCTTGATGATGCCCCATCTCTCGGTCCTCCTGAGTGACTATCTTCTCCAACTCTGGGGGAAGTCCCACATCCTCGTCCTCTTCACTCTCCGTCTGACCCGCTTCTTGCTTGAAATCGATGGTCGGATTCCGGGTATTAGTACCTTTGAGGGACTCGTCGTCGGATCTGGCATTTTAAACGTAAAGAAATAAACATGCAAATGAATGAGAATGGGTAGAGGCGCAGGAACAGATGAAGAAAGATCTTTATATTATAAATTCAGGAACAAAAGACATAATGCCTTAACAAAAGGAAACTCTAAAGCCTAGGCCCAACCGTAGAGTTTAAAAGCCACAAAGGGTTACATTATGCTTGTCGAGTAAACGTCCGGGCACTCCTCTACTCGCCAATTTCCTAGTTGGAAACCAGGAGGACATGGTCGTACCAAATCCGACCTACTCGGGGAGTCATCCTCACATATCGCGATGACTTGGCCTTCGTGTCTTAGACCCGCGCTCATAAAGCTCTTACTGATGTGGCAGGGCGGGGCCCCTTCGACTTGACGTCCCAACCGCGAACCTTGGCCTCTGCTCTTCCTTTCTGTCGCAACCTACCCTTCGGCGGGAGGGCGACGCGAGACTCGCGGGATGCGTGTTCCACGAAAGGAATGCGCGCGGAGTCGCCACCAACGTTTCTTTGAGGAAAACGTCGGAAAAACCGGAAAAGACGCGATCTACGAACTTTTAAGTGAAAGGTTCGGGAGTTGTATTTACGCACGGGGAAGGTATTAGCACCCCACACGTCCGCCCCAAGGGACGGCAGCCTTTAATCGAATGTGCAAACATGACTTTGATTTTTTATGTTCCCTTTTTATGTCTCTATATCCTTTATACCCTTTTTATATTTTTTCTTTTTGTGGTCGACAAGGGTGTTTCCCTTTGCTCCTACGTATTCCTCAATTTGGGATGAGAAAATCAGACCTACGTAGTTCTTTCGGAACAAAGTGTTTGGTTAAGTTGTTTTTTGTCTTTTTTGCAAAATATGTTTTTATTTGAACAAAAGGTCATTTAAGGTGTTGGACCATTAAACGGTCTTTTGATTTTGAAAGATGAGAAACGTTAAGGCGTTGGACCATTAACGATCTCTTGTTTTTGAAAGGAGAGAAACGTTAAGGTATTGGACCATTAACGATCTCTTGGGGTGGTCGACAAAAGCGGGGCTTTTGCTCCTACGTATCCTCAATGAGGAACTCAGACCTACGTAGTTCTTTCAAAAGCGGTAAAGTTACATGTTGATTTTATGCTTTTGAACGGTCCATGTTAACCGATAAAAGCAAAGAGGACCGTTTAAAGCGTTGGACCTTAAAACGGTTTTTAGTGATTTTCGGACAAAACTTGATTTGTGAGTCTATTTTAGTCTTAGTTTCACTTTGGTTATTAATCAATTCATTCAAGGAAACTTCCAAAGAAAAACGTCCGATTGATTTTTTTAATTTATTTTATTCAAAGATATTTTGATTATTTTATTATTATTTTTCAAGATATTTTGATTATTTTATTATTATTTTACTTTTTTTGGTTTAACCGAGGTTATAGCGTGAACGATCGGTTAGATTTCATTTTAAAAGTGATTAAATGAGATTACAACACAAATGATCGGTTGAAATTCATTTTATCATTATTTAGATGAGAAAACGGCTTAAATAAACGGTAAAAGCGCGTTAAAGACGGAAGAAAAGAAATCGAAAATAAAGATGAAAGCTTAAAAAAACAAGAAATGAATTGAAAGTCTCAGATTCGAAAACTTACCCGTTGAAGAACGAAGAACGGATGAAGAACGGACGAAAACCTTCACGGATTTGCTTACGGAAACATCTCGGAAGCGTTACGGAAGCACCTCGGCTTGGATTTTCTTCACGGAAACAATTTTTTTCACCCAAAACAGCTGAAATACATAGCCAGGGGGCTTAGGGATCCTTAGAACAGCCCCCTTCAGCCTTTTTATAGGAAAAAGGGGGAGGAGGTTGCCGCCCAGCTCGCCCAGGCGACCTTAGCTCGCCCAGGCGAGCTGGGTTGCTTCCTCCAGAAGCAACCCAGCTTCAAAAAACGTTCTGGAAGGCCCAATTCAAAATTTCGAAATTGCTATTTGCACCCCCCCCCAATTTTGATAAGTTCACCCCCCCTTTTTCGTAATTTACGGAAAAGTTACGGAAGCCTTACGGAAGCATATAGGACTTGATTTTCTTCTTTTTTCTCTTCCGTCTCACCCGTTTTAAGTTAATTATGCTTATTTAGAGTTATGGGAATTTTACGGAAGCATTACGGGTGTCCCGGAAGCCCCGGAATCCCATTTTTCAACAAAACGGGGGGTGTGGTGGCCATCTAGCTCGCCCAGGCGAGCTAGGTTACTTCAACCTTAAGCAAGAAATTGCCCAGAAACCTCTAGAAGGGCCCAGATTCGAAAATTACTGTTTGCACCCCCCATTTTACTAAATACACCCCCCTTTGGCTTTTTTTGGTGATTCTTTTTTCGTAAAGTTACGGAAACTTACGAATTTCGTAACGATACTTGTTTTCTTTCCGTAATGTTACGGAACCTTGCGGATTACATAATCATCCCCTTTTTGACTTACGGAATGTTACGGAACCTCACTTAATTATGCAACGATGCTTCCATTTGATTTCCGGTGTGTCACGGAAACTTACGGATTGTGCATCAATATTTTTTTTGGTTTTTCGGCATGTCCTGGAATTTCACAAATTGCCTAATGATGGATGCCAAGCACCTCACAAGGACCAAAGAATGGTCGCATGTTATCAAGCAAAGGTCCCCGGACGAAATTAGGGTATGACAGTTGCCCCTCTTTACTTGTCTTTTATTGGAGATAAAAGAAAAGTAAAGATAAGACACTAATTTCGTCCCTCTCGATTTGACGAGAGTCACGGGTGACCATAAAATCTCCACATGCAAATGACTTGTTGTTCCCAGAATTTCACAAATTGCCTAATGATGGATGCCAAGCACCTCACAAGGACCAAAGAATGGTCGCATGTCATCAAGCAAAGGTCCCCGGACGAAAATCAGTGTATGACACTAATTTCGCTCCTCTCGGTTGACGAGAGTCGCGGGTGACCACGACTTCTCGCTCCTAGAATTTCACAAATTGCCTAATGATGGATGCCAAGCACCTCACAAGGACCAAAGAATGGTCGCATGTCATCAAGCAAAGGTCCCCGGACGAAAATCAGTGTATGACACTAATTTCGCTCCTCTCGGTTGACGAGAGTCGCAGGTGACCATGAAATTTCCGCATGTAAATGACTTGTTGTTCCCGGAGGAACAAAAGGTGCAGAAGACTGTGTCAGCCTCTGCATGCTATCAAGCGTTCTGTCTTACAGATAGCAAAAGAATGTTTATACGGATAACCACTCGGGTATTTCCGCGTATCATCGGGCCCGCCGCCTCTGGATGATACAAGGGTGCAGAATGACCAAACTTGGTCTCTGCTTGTCATCGGGCCCGCCGCCTCTGGATGACAAAAGGGTGCGGATAACCGTAAGGTATGTCCGCGTATCATCGGGCCCGCCGCCTCTGGATGATACAAGGGTGCAGAATGACCAAACTTGGTCTCTGCTTGTCATCGGGCCCGCCGCCTCTGGATGACAAAAGGGTGCGGATAACCGTAAGGTATCTCCGCGTATCATCGGGCCCGCCGCCTCTGGATGATACAAGGGTGCAGAATGACCAAACTTGGTCTCTGCTTCTCATCGGGCCCGCCGCCTCTGGATGACAAAAAGGGTGCAAATAACCGTAAGGTATCTCCGCGTATCATCGGGCCCGCCGCCTCTGGATGATACAAGGGTGCAGAATGACCAAACTTGGTCTCTTCTTGTCATCGGGCCCGCCGCCTCTGGATGACAAAAGGGTGCGGATAACCGTAAGGTATCTCCGCGTATCATCGGGCCCGCCGCCTCTGGATGATACAAGGGTGCACGTCACATGACCTCAAGGTCAGTATGACAAAGATTATGGGGCGGCCGACAAAAGCAAGGCTCTTGCTCCTACGTATCCTCCAATGAGGAATTCAGACCTACGTAGTTCTTGATAACTTGTGAGACTTGAAAAGTCTCCATCGGAAAATGCTGACATCTCTGGAAAGGGCGCAGATGACCATATTGGTCTCTGCTCGTCAATCACACTTGGAGTCACTGAATGACGAGGTGCGGATAACCGTAAGGTGTCTCCGCGGGCTACCAGCTCTTGAGTCATGGTAACAAAAAGCGGTGCGGTCGACAAAAGCGAGGGTCTTGCTCCTACGTATCCTCCAATGAGGAACTCAGACCTACGTAGTTCTGGATAACTTGTGAGACTTGAAAAGTCTCGGTGTTTTCTCCACTAAAATGCAAACATGCTTTAGCAAAGAGACAAATATTCCAATTGATTTAGAGCAGCATATGCTTTTTTGAGTGAAAAACAATGCGTCTACCGGGGAAGGAGAGTCTGCTGATGAAATCTCCTATAACCATAAATGAGATTTTGGATGTTAGCATTTCGTTTCTAAATGACCATTTAGAGGAAACACTGGGTCCGACAAAAATAGAAGAAACCCACTCAAAGTGTATCAATCTCGCACAGGTAAGTGTTTCATCCTAATTCCGAACCATAGATATGTCATGACTTGACTTTGCAAATTATTTCCTATCAAATCAAAAATTACATGCGTGATCATGGATCAAATAGGACTTCCCTTGGGAATGGGTTCTTTTGGTGGTTTCTTCTTTCGGCTTTTGTGTGTTTTTGGCTTTTGATTTTTCTGGCTTTTTCTTTTTCTGTTTTTTTTGTTTAGTGCGGGGCGAGAAAAAAGTCGCTAGCGCACGGGATTTTGGTTGGTAATCAAAGGGAGAAGACTATTTTAGGTCGTGGTTCCCTTTTCTTCTTTTTTTGTTCATTTGGTGACAATTCTGTATTGTTCAGATATTGTCCGGTCCAAAGACCTCTCTGCACATTTCTTCTGGTTTCTTTTGACCAGGAGCTTCCTTCTTTTTTACTTTCTCCCATTCTTTGGTTGGGAATTTTCTTTCTTTTCTTTTTTTCTTTCTCCCACTCTTTGATTGGGAATTTCCTTTCTTTTCTTTTTTACTTTCTCTTTGATTGGAAATTTCCTTTCCTTCCTTTTTTTTGCTTCCAAGGGTAAGGTTTATGGTGAGTCAGGATTTTGGCTCAAGGTTTGTAGAATGGCTAGACATGATACATGTCGGGGTTTGGTTTGGTTCAAGGATAAAAGGGATGCCCCACATTATTTCCATGACACAAATGCAAAAATGATGATTTGGAAATTTTATGCAAAACTGGTTATGCATGCACCTATGCGGACACTCAAGTGTCAAATTTTTATGGTCATGTGATGCTAGGGCTCAGGATTCATTTCCTCTATTTTAAATCAACCCAATGTTTCCAAAATATGTTCTTTTATCAATTTGTGCATTCATCCGAGTCCATTTTGGGCGTCTGGGAAAATCTTCACAGCATTCACCCTTCAGGTGTATACACATTTTTTTCAAAAACTAGTTATGATCAGTGAATTTTTCCAAAGAAAAGTTGGAAGTCATCTCTTTTCAAAAGCATGTTGGTTTTTCAGCTTGACAACTTATTTTTTCTTTTTTCTCCTTCTTTTTTTTTTTATCATTATCATTTGTTTATTTCTTTTTCTTGTTTGTTTTTTTTTTTTTTCATGAGGTATTTTTGCTACCTAAACATGTGCATATTTTTGTGAGGTATTTTTGCTATATACATGCATATCCAAGGTATCTTGCCACCTAAACATACATATATATGTTTTGTGAGGTATTTTTTTGCTACATACACGCACATCTAAGGTATCTCTCTACCTAAACATACAAATATATATTTTGTGAAGTATTTTTTTGTTTACATACATGCATATCTAAGGTATTTTCACTACCTAAACATACATATATATATTTTGTGAGGTATGACTACCTTTCGAGCTTGCGCTTGTTTTATTTAAATCCCCAGGATCATGAGCAACTAGGTGCATCCTACTATAAAAAGTGATCAAATAACAAGCATAGATTCAAAAGGTACTAGGTTGCCTCCTAGTAGCGCTTCTTTAACGTCTTTAGCTGGACGCCTTATGACTTGTCGGTCACTGACCTAGTACTTTGCTTACCTTTGGCTTTGGACTTGGTCGCCTATGGGTCGGCCATGTGTCGTAGGCAACGCTCTAACTTTTTTGTGGATGAGCAGAGGTGAACTCTAAAGGTGGTGGCGGTGCGTCTATTGCCCGCTACCGGCCATCCTAATGCTACTGTGGTGTCTCGCCCTGCGTCTGCCTGGGGGCGCAGTACTTCTTGATGAAAGCTCGATTAGTAGGGGGCCTGATGCCCTTGCTGGAGGTGACAGGTACTCCGTAGAACTGACAGAGACCCGTAATTAGAGCTTGACAACTCCAAGACCCTGTTGGACTTCTTCGGGTCCACTAGGTGTCTTGCAGTCTCGATCCCTGCAAACAATAGATGAAATCAGAAATCAGTTGAGCGATGTGCATACTTACCTATGATGACGTGACCTTGCCGAGGGGGGGTACGGGCACCCTGTAGGACTGATAGAGGCCCGTAACCAGAGCTGGAAACCCCAGGGCCCTGTTTGACTTTTTCGGGTCCACTGGGTGTCTTTGTGGGTGCAATCCCTGCAAACAATAGATGATATCAGAAATCAGTTGAACCATATGCATACTTACCCATGTCGGGACGGCACAGACCAACTGATACTTCCGCAGGGGGAGATTGGCATTGCGGTCGCTGGGCAGAATGTTGCTAAGTAGCAATGTCATCTATATTTGTGTAAGAGTGGTCATGTTGGTGCGCATGGTCCGCACTCTTCTCTTTGCAGCGGCACGGGTGAAATCTTGCCCCGGTATGCATAGTAGCTGTGTGATAGCCTCCCTCTTTGGTTGTGCTCGCACAGTTGGCCCTCCTCCAATATCAGGGGGTGGCCCAGGAACCGTTAAAAGGAAACTACTGGTCCCTTAACCGGGAGTGCAAGTCTCGGTTAAGCATTTAAGGACAGAGGACCTTAAATTATCTTAAGGTGTGGATATGGAGCCCACTGAAAGTGAGGACGCGTAGTCCTCTAAAGGCGAGGGCGTGTAGCCCTCTGAAGTTCAGGACGTGTCGCCTTTCAAAGGCGAGGGAGTGTAGTCCTATGATGGCAAGGACGTGCAATCCTCTGAAGGTGAGGGCATGCCCCCCTTTGAAAATGGGGAACATGTAGTCCTCTGATGGCGAGGACGTGTAGTCCTCTAAAGGTGAGGACGTGTAGTCCTCTGAAGGTGAGGGCATGTAGCCCTACAAAGGTGAAGGCACATGACCCTTTGACGGCGAGGACGTGTAGTCCTCTGAAGTTGAAGGTACATGACCCTTTGAAGGCGAGGACGTGTAGTCCTCTGAAGGTGAAGGTAACTAGTACCCAAGGTGAGGGTGTGTAGCCCTCTCAAGGCGAGGACTTATAGTCCTCTGGAGGTGAGGGCGTGCAGCCCTCTGGTGGTGAGGACGTGTAATCCTCTCAAGGCGAGGACGTGTAGTCCTCTGACGGTGAGGGTAACTAGTACCCAAGGTGAGGGCGTGTAGCCCTCTCAAGGCGAGGACATGTAGTCCTCTGGAGGTGAGGGCATGCAGCCCTCTGGTGGTGAGGACGTGTAATCCTCTCAAGGCGAGGACGTGTAGTCCTCTGACGGTGAGGGTAACTAGTACCCAAGGTGAGGGCGTGTAGCCCTCTCAAGGCGAGGACATGTAGTCCTCTGGAGGTGAGGGCATGCAGCCCTCTGATGATGAGGACGTGTAGTCCTCTCAAGGCGAGGACGTGTAGTCCTCTCAACGGTGAGGGTAACTAGTACCCAAGGTGAGGGCGTGTAGCCCTCTCAAGGCGAGGACATGTAGTCCTCTGGAGGTGAGGGCGTGCAACCCTCTGATGGTGAGGACATGTAGTCCTCTCAAGGCGAGGACGTGTAGTCCTCTCAACGGTGAGGGTAACTAGTACCCAAGGTGAGGGCGTGTAGCCCTCTCAAGGCGAGGACATGTAGTCCTCTGGAGGTGAGGGCGTGCAGCCCTCTGATGGTGAGGACATGTAGTCCTCTCAAGGCGAGGACGTGTAGTCCTCTCAACGGTGAGGGTAACTAGTACCCAAGGTGAGGGCGTGTAGCCCTCTCAAGGCGAGGACATGTAGTCCTCTGGAGGTGAGGGCGTGCAACCCTCTGATGGTGAGGACATGTAGTCCTCTCAAGGCGAGGACGTGTAGTCCTCTCAACGGTGAGGGTAACTAGTACCCAAGGTGAGGGCATGTAGCCCTCTCAAGGCGAGGACATGTAGTCCTCTGAAGGTGAGGGCGTGCAGCCCTCTGTTGGCGAGGACGTGTAGTCCTCTAAAAGGTGAGGGTAACTAGTACCCAAGGTGAGGGCGTGTAGCCCTCTCAAGGCGAGGACATGTAGTCCTCTGGAGGTGAGGGCGTGCAGCCCTCTGATGGTGAGGACATGTAGTCCTCTCAAGGCGAGGACGTGTAGTCCTCTCAATGGTGAGGGTAACTAGTACCCAAGGTGAGGGCATGTAGCCCTCTCAAGGCGAGGACATGTAGTCCTCTGAAGGTGAGGGCGTGCAGCCCTCTGTTGGCGAGGACGTGTAGTCCTCTAAAAGTGATAGGTACAAGTACCCAAGGGTCCACCCTTATGAGAAAGCAAGAGATCGACTCATCGAGAGGGCCGGTCATCCCAAATCCACAAGATTTGGACATTTAGATGTAGGGAATCTATGTAGTTAACATGATTTTGAGGGATGCAAATGCATGCAACCTTTGTTGTGAAATTTGGGTAAATGCGGACTTTATATGAAACAATGCAATGTAATGGAAAGTTGTACAATGTTCATGGCATTCTTTCCCTATTTTGTGATTTTGATTTTGATTTGATTTATTTATTTATTTATTTATTTTTTGGAAAACACAGATTGACTGCCCTTTTGAAAAAGGTGATAATTCATGCAACCTCATCCTATCTTTTTGCAAATCTCTCTGGGAACTCCCTCAGAGTGTATGTTCTTTTTGATTTAGTCACTTGACCGTTTTGGAGTGACGGGAATGGAGTCGTTTGATAATTAATCAATCTATTGAAATTCCAGGGCTTGTCCCCCTTTTTTTTGTTAAAAACCTCGATGGGTGAGAACTTTTGATCGGCCCCTATGTTCACTTGAGGCTCATGAACGGTGCCCCTCATTGCCCCAGTGTAAGGCTTTGAGGTACCAATCGTTGTCTTTCGTCATGACCTTGTAGGAGGGAACCTATTGGGTGAGAACTTCTAATCTGCCCCTAGGTTCGCTTGAGGTTTTTGCATGGTGCCTTTCGTTGCCCCAGTGTAGGGCTTAGAGGTACCAAGTGTTGTCTTGTTTTCACGACCTCGTAGTGAGGAAGAATGAAAGAAGCAGTTGATTCTTGCAAAAAGAATTTTCTAAGGACGAGAAATAGTTGAAGGATCTTTCAGTTGATGGATTAAGTCAAATGACTCCTATGTAGAAGCAAGATGTTTTGATGTCTTGATGATGCTAAAGGATCAAGTGCTTCTAAGTTTTATTCAAGACAAGAATCCAAGAAAATCAAGATATATGATCAAGTTGATCTCTAGAATCTTAGGAAGAAGTTTCCAAATTGAAGAAGCAAAAGGTTTGACCAAGGAATTCTATCCTTTCAAATTGAGATTTGCTCTCTGGTAATCGATTACTAGCAGTTTGAAAATGTTTTAATTCAAATTTTTAAAACCTGTAATCGATTACATAAGTCTTGTAATTGATTACCAGAGGAGATTTTCAGAAAATAATTTCCAAGAGACATATCTATTCAAATGTTTTATGAATGGCCATTCAAATGTTTTAAAGAGAGTTTTCATTGCCCAAACAGTTTTATCCTCTCGAAAGATCAAGAGTTTTTCTGAACTGAAATGTCTTATCCTCTCAAAAAGATTCCTTGGTCAACCACTTGCTTATTCAATAAGGAATTTTTGATTGATCTTCATTTTACAATCTACCTCTTTTACGAGAGACCTCTTCTTCTCTTCTTCTTATTTCTGAAAAGGGATTAAGAGACCGTGGGTCTCTTGTTGTAGAGGATTCCTGAACACAAGGGAAGGGTTATCCCTGTGTGCATTGTTAATCCGAAAAGAGAGATTGATAGTTCAATTGGGGAATAGTCTTTGCATCTTAATTCAACCCCCCTTTTTCTTAAGGTAACTGAGGCCATTTTTCCAACATCCTATTCTTGATAACTCACTTCTCTCTAAAAAGACAAAATGAGGTCACATGAACGTCTATATTTTTACTTGAAAACACAGTCAATTAAATGCCTTTTTATTTTTTATTTTGAAACTTATTTTTTATTTTGAAACTTATTTGTTTTGAACTTTGCTCGTTGTTTTACGGCACCCCCACCAACGTGCAAGATGAGTAATCTCTGATTGAACGGTCTTGGAAGTCAACACTCAGGAGCGCAGGTTGCTTGAGCAAACAGACCAATGGCTTACACCCACATTCCGGTGAAAGTTGAATAAGCAAACATGCGTTTGTGAGAGGATGAGGGACAAAGATATCAACTTTATCCATTTCATTTAACATTGTAGCTGTGGTTTACAATAATGGCATAAACTTGGAAACCCTGATGAGTCATTAGGGACACCTAACAACAGCTTTCAAAATTGCCCCATGTGTGGCATCTCTTGTCAATGTCAGGATTTACACGCAATTCTCCTCAAATTTCAGCCAGCCCGCATCAATTAGACCTTGCACCTTACGCTTCAGAGCCCTACCATGCTCAATGGAACGCCCCGGGGCTTCTCCGTGACAAGCACACGTTGCGTTCGAGTCGTATCCTCAGAAAAATGGAGGTTGAGGAACCTTGGTTGGGGTTATGGCTACCATTGAATTATTGAGTGGATATGGGATCAAGTTTAGCATATGACAATGGAATTTGGGGTGAACCCTACAGGCTTTTTGCTGCAAAATTCCTTTTTGTTGGTGTTTTTTTGGTTTGTGCTAAAGGTGGTGTTCGTCATTGGAAGTGCGATAGACAGGCTTTGTGGTTGATTTAGGGATGGCCTTTGTGGATAACTGGGTGGTGGGTAAGGAGGAGATTTGTTATTGACTGAGTAATGACATTGTTGGGTTTGGTGGGAAACTTGGCCGTACAGGAATGGCAGTCACAGCATGGGTTTCTCCCTCATCCTCACCCTCTTTATTTGCCCCAGTTTTCTCAGTCGTCCTAGTAGGATGATCAAATTTGCCTCTTTTCGGATCCACTTCGATCTTTTTGCTGGCGAAGACCAAATCTGTAAAACTTGAAGGTGTGTAACCCACCATTTTTTTCATAGTAGAACACCGGTCACGTGTCTACTATCATTGTGATAATCTCTTTCTCTGTTTTTGGGGGTGCTACTTGAGTTGCCAAGTCTCTCCATCTTTGGGCGTATTCTTTGAAAGATTCGTGCCCCCTTTTTGCACACTTTTTGTAGTTGCATCCTATCCGGAGCCATATCAGAATTGTACTGACACTGCTTAATGAAGGCAACCATTAGGTCCTTCCAAGAATGGACTCAAGAAGGTTCCTAAGTTAGTATACCAGGCGACAGTTGTCCTAGTAAGACTTTCTCAGGAAAAATGTATCAGCAGTTTCTCATCTTTTGCGTATGCCCCCATCTTCCGACAGTACATCTTTAGATGGTTCTTGGAGCGAGTAGTCCCCTTGTACTTGCCAAAGTCCGACACCTTGAACTTGGGAATGACCATGTTTGGGTATTAGGAACAAGTCTTCTAGGTTAGCAAAGGCATAATCTTCACCTCCTTCAATGGCCCTGAGCCTTTCCTCTAGATGATCCAACTTTCCCATTCCTGCCATAGTCATGAGGGTTTTTAACCGCTGTGGAATGCAAGAGGTGCAGTTGTGGGTGATACTGAGGGCCCTCCAAAGGGTTTTGTAGGGGTATACCACCAACTGCTTGCCCTTCAGTGGTATATCCGAGCCAAGGCTCGAAGTCGGCTAGATTGTGATGGGGAATTTCATGGGTCTCTTCCACGGTTTAAGAGACATGTGCATGATCAGTTTGGGGTTGCTGGCTTTCAATGGGTATAGGAGTGGAGTTATTGACATTCTTATTGGGAGTGTACGCCACATTGGGTGGCGTATAGTTGAGAGGCAAGCCATATGACGGGAAGGCGTGCTCGTTTTGAATTTGCACATCCTGGGGGCCGCCCGTACTTCCTAAATCTTTGCCTACCATATTTGAGGTTGGATGATTCATTTGCTTGAGGCCGGATGGGGACGTCGGGTTCACCTTAGCAACAACGCTGGTAGCGGCAATTGCAACTGCATTGGCTTCCATTATCTTCTTCACGCTCATCATGGCCTCCATCATTGTGACCATTTTCTCTTTAATGGCCTCCATGTCGGCCTTCATCTTCTCTTGTATCTCCTCTACTTCACCCATTACTCTAGCTCTAGCACGAGTTCGGTAAGGGCGTCGTAAAGCGTGTCCCTTTCTTTTTTATAACAATGATTAAGTTCATTTTATTTTATTTTTCAAGGAAAGAATGCAACGAGCAATGCAACCAATGAAAAGCATGGATGCATGCGAATGATGTACAATTGAAGTATTGCGAATTTTTACGCAAGATATGGGGTTGAATCAATTTAGATTTTCAACATGGTCCATGACATCTTTGTCAAGGTGAAACTGGAAGTAACAAGGACATCAATAATCCTAAATATGTTTGGCAGTAGATGAAGCAGTGATGTGACTCGATTCATCTTTTGCCCCAATTTTGCAAGACGGTTACTTCCATATTTCAACTTGACTTGATGAACCTTTTTGTAAAAGCATGAGCTTGGTTCAACCCTATAATCCAAGAAATGGCAATTCTGATCGCCAATACTTCAACAACATCTCATAGGGATGAATGACTCGGGCATACTTTAAGCTTATGCACGGAAAATGTAATTATGAAATTGAGATGCCCGAAGAAACACCATTTCCTAGTTAACCATGCATTAGGTACCATGTTCAATTATTTTGTTTTTAAGTGAAACGGGTTTATGATCCCAACATGGTTGGCTCGTGGTGCCTAACACATGAAACTAAGAATGTAGTGTGAAGTTTCACGCTTCCCCCTTTTTTTGTTTTTGTTTTGTAGAGGAAAACGCAAGGATGAGCAAACATGAAAACAAATGGTATGCAATTTTGCAGATCAAAAAGTTTGTTGAACGCATATGCATGATGATGCCATGACTCATGCAAAATGTGAGGCTGGAATATGATAACGGACAAATGCAGGATATGTCCATTATGATGTTATGAAGAGATGCTTATGCGATGCATGATATGAATGCATTTTACGGACACGAGAGCCCGGAAAATTATCTCTTCTTACTTGTGCATTTGGGGGCGCAGTGCCCCATGTGTACAATTAAGAAGGTGATATGGACCTTCCGGCTTCCCGTGACAAAGGACGAGACCAACATACAATGCATGCTAGAGATAAAATGCGGGAGTGACTTGATTCGCACTGATTTTTGGAGTAAAAACGTGGGATAAACTCATTTTATTCAAAAAGTTATAACTAGTCAAGATCTGAGCGACAATACAAACTTCCTAGCGGTTTCTAATCATATGGTCCATTAAGTCTATCATATGTTGACAATAGCTGAGAAGTCCGTGGATCTTCTTGGGGGCGGAGTAGGTGTCCGCCATTGCTTTGGCCTTGGCTAGCAATCGGGGAAGTTCTTGACTCCTGTTCAAAGTAAGAGCAAATCGGTCCGTCCACATTGTTGCCTCTTGGTGCCATGAATCAATTACCCTCTCCCTTGCTTCGCTTTCTGCTGATATCTTGGCGTACTCATCCTCTAGCCTTTGCTCGTGAGTCGCCGCTAGATTTAGCTTCTCTTTGCACTCATCGATGACGGCCCACATATTCCCTTCAGTCTCGCTTAACTGTTGGGACAAATTTCTTTTCGACCTAAGGTAAGCCTTTAGCTCGTCCTTCAAGATCATGCCTTTGACCCGTGATGATTCCTTTCACCTCTTCGGAGCTTGAGCTTACTATTGCTGCCCTATAAAGCCCCTCAAAACTTTGCTGGCACGTGTTCTTCCTTTTGGGCCTTCTTGGTTTCTCGTTCCAAGGCATCAGCGGTGGCCATATTGACGTCCCTTAGTTCATCATACTCTTTTCAGACTTTGATGGCTATGGACTTGAACTTCTCTTCGACTACTCGGGCTCTTTCAAGCTCTGCCTTTAGGGCTTGTACCTCATCACTTTCTTCCGAAGCTTTAACCTCATCGTCCCTCACAGTCTTTAGATTTGGGAGCCAATCCAATCCTTGTGTTCGGACTCTCAGCCACTTATGATAGCCGCCGATGATCCCATTACTGCTTCCCCTAAGCTCTCTGTCCTTTCTTCACGCCGCATCCCATGCCTTGCGAACTCCTTGGAGTACCCTCGCGTTGTGGTCACTAAAACCCCGTGCGATGAAAGGCGTGACGCTTTCGTCTAATGGCGCTCCTCTCATGGGGTAGCCAAGCTGTCTTATGGCGAGAACGGGATTATAATTAATACAACCCCTTGTTCCCATCAAGGGAACATTTGGACATCCTTCGCATGAAGATAGAATCTCGATTCTTCCTTCCTTCTAGCGAGGGAACCAATTAACAGACGCCCCCCCATGCTAGCCAAGAGTTGGTCCCAATTCGCCTTTCCTTTTTCGACGCACGAGCGGTAACCTTGTAGCGGATAGACGGGCCTACCTTCTTGGAGAAAAAGGTGTGAAACCAGCCCCACATAGAGAGCTGGAGTACAGCAAACAATCCTTGCATTGCTTTCTTCACATCTTCGGTCGAAGGTGTCATATAGGTCGGCTAGCATAGTGACAACCGGACTTTCCTTGTGGTTATGATAGGCGAGAAAAACGTCGATCGCTGCCAGGTCCACCAACCCATCCACATTTGGAAAGAGGACTCCCTCGAAAATCAACAGTGTGAGAATATCTATGAATGGGGTCCACTCGCCTTTATCTGCCAAGATTCTTGCTTTTACCTCCAAATATTTTCTCGTTATTCCGACCACCCCATTTTCGACTTGCCTTTGGCGGTCTAATTCCTGCGCCGAGATTTGGACTTTTTTAGAAATTCTGGCCAATGAGGG
Organism: Glycine soja; assembly: GCF_004193775.1. Classification (NCBI taxonomy): domain Eukaryota; kingdom Viridiplantae; phylum Streptophyta; class Magnoliopsida; order Fabales; family Fabaceae; genus Glycine; species Glycine soja. The sequence goes on from NC_041015.1 coordinate 22,277,114, forward strand.
GTAGAACCCTGAGAAGAGGTATGGTTTCCTTCCCCCTAGAGGACATCCTAGGATCTCTTCAAATTCTTCCACCATTGGTGATAGCTGGAAGTCCCCAAAGATGAAGCACCTCAACGGCTGATCATAATACTGGGCGAGGGAGGCAATTAGTTCCATGGAGACTTCTACCCTAGCTAGGTCCCAAAATGCTTACCATAGGCTTTGCGGAAGGCTTGCCGTTGAAGTTGACCCATTAATTGCCCCAACTTTCGTAAACTGGTGACCTCTAAGCTCTTTGATTTTGACTTGATAAAACCTCTTTTTAAGCGAAGGCTTTTGACTTGATCCCATGTTTTACTAAAGTGAAATAAAATCTAGTGCGAATCAAAACTCCGACATCTATCATGGGTGGGATGGATGAATGCATGATGGAATGCATATGACACAGATGCAATCTAGAAAAGCGGGGGTCCGGGGAATTTGTCCCCTTCTTAGACACGACGTCTAGGGGTAGCAGAATGCCCCAACGCACGTTTTTTAAGAAGGCGACACGGACCCTCCGTTGGTTTGTTTACAGAAGGGATCAAGACAGAACCCATATGCGATGCCTATGCAAAAGACACAATGCGGGAATGTACACAGTATGACAATATTTACCGAACATAAGCAAAAGGGTATATGATACTCATGTATGGCAGTGTAAAAAATGGCACGCAGCGTGTTTGCTTCGTGCCCCTATTTAAGGGACCTATAAGGGAGAGAACTAACTAGGCTTTTAGCAATAATCCCCAAGGTAGTCATATCTCTCTTGATGGTTTCTAGAGGTATCATCCCCTTCGAAGAACATATTGCAGCAGTAGGGACTACTAGCAACAATAAGTTTTCAAAGAGAAAAGCTCTAGATGAGGGTTCACTGTAATCAAGCAAGTCGGAGACCTAGCATGATCACAGATTCACCTCTACTCCTTATGTTCCCATGAACCCGGGTATAGGGCCCTTTTTCACTCACAGTGTGTGCAAATAGTGTTAGTGTTTGTGTGCATCAAATGAATAAATATTTACCTCATGCATACATTCTAAAACACACTAAAAGCAACAAAAAGTTTATATACACAAGAACATAAGACAAATAAAGGGAAACCAACAAAGGAGAAAGTCATGATAAAACATTGCACAAGATTAAATGGCCTAACTCTCTAAAAAACAGTCCCCAGTGGAGTCGCCAACTGTCGCAACCTACCCTTCGGCGGGAGGGCGACGCGAGACTCGCGGGATGCGTGTTCCACGAAAGGAATGCGCGCGGAGTCGCCACCAACGTTTCTTTGAGGAAAACGTCGGAAAAACCGGAAAAGACGCGATCTACGAACTTTTAAGTGAAAGGTTCGGGAGTTGTATTTACGCACGGGGAAGGTATTAGCACCCCACACATCCGCCCCAAGGGACGGCAGCCTTTAATCGAATGTGCAAACATGACTTTGATTTTTTATGTTCCCTTTTTATGTCTCTATATCCTTTATACCCTTTTTATATTTTTTCTTTTTGTGGTCGACAAGGGTGTTTCCCTTTGCTCCTACGTATTCCTCAATTTGGGATGAGAAAATCAGACCTACGTAGTTCTTTCGGAACAAAGTGTTTGGTTAAGTTGTTTTTTGTCTTTTTTGCAAAATATGTTTTTATTTGAACAAAAGGTCATTTAAGGTGTTGGACCATTAAACGGTCTTTTGATTTTGAAAGATGAGAAACGTTAAGGCATTGGACCATTAACGATCTCTTGTTTTTGAAAGGAGAGAAACGTTAAGGTATTGGACCATTAACGATCTCTTGGGGTGGTCGACAAAAGCGGGGCTTTTGCTCCTACGTATCCTCAATGAGGAACTCAAACCTACGTAGTTCTTTCAAAAGCGGTAAAGTTACATGTTGATTTTATGCTTTTGAACGGTCCATGTTAACCGATAAAAGCAAAGAGGACCGTTTAAGGCGTTAGACCTTAAAACGGTTTTTAGTGATTTTCGGACAAAACTTGATTTGTGAGTCTATTTTAGTCTTAGTTTCACTTTGGTTATTAATCAATTCATTAAAGGAAACTTCCAAAGAAAAACGTCCGATTGATTTTTTTAATTTATTTTATTCAAAGATATTTTGATTATTTTATTATTATTTTTCAAGATATTTTGATTATTTTATTATTATTTTACTTTTTTTGGTTTAACCGAGGTTATAGCGTGAACGATCGGTTAGATTTCATTTTAAAAGTGATTAAATGAGATTACAACACAAATGATCGGTTGAAATTCATTTTATCATTATTTAGATGAGAAAACGGCTTAAATAAACGGTAAAAGCGCGTTAAAGACGGAAGAAAAGAAATCGAAAATAAAGATGAAAGCTTAAAAAAACAAGAAATGAATTGAAAGTCTCAGATTCGAAAACTTACCCGTTGAAGAACGAAGAACGGATGAAGAACGGACGAAAACCTTCACGGATTTGCTTACGGAAACATCTCGGAAGCGTTACGGAAGCACCTCTGCTTGGATTTTCTTCACGGAAACAATTTTTTTCACCCAAAACAGCTGAAATACATAGCCAGGGGGCTCAGGGATCCTTAGAACAGCCCCCTTCAGCCTTTTTATAGGAAAAAGGGGGAGGAGGTTGCCGCCCAGGCGACCTTAGCTCGCCCAGGCCCAATTCAAAAAAACGTTTTGGAAGGCCCAATTCAAAATTTCGAAATTGCTATTTGCACCCCCCCCCCCAATTTTGATAAGTTCACCCCCCCTCTTTCGTAATTTACGGAAAAGTTACGGAAGCCTTACGGAAGCATATAGGACTTGATTTTCTTCTTTTTTCTCTTCCGTCTCACCCGTATTAAGTTAATTATGCTTATTTAGAGTTATGGGAATTTTACGGAAGCATTACGGGTGTCCCGGAAGCCCCGGAATCCCATTTTTCAACAAAACGGGGGGTGTGGTGGCCATCTAGCTCGCCCAGGCGAGCTCAGCTCGCCCAGGCGAGCTAGGTTACTTCAACCTTAAGCAAGAAATTGCCCAGAAACCTCTAGAAGGGCCCAGATTCGAAAATTACTATTTGCACCCCCCATTTTACTAAATACACCCCCCTTTGGCTTTTTTTGGTGATTCTTTTTTCGTAAAGTTACGGAAACTTACGAATTTCGTAACGATACTTGTTTTCTTTCCGTAATGTTACGGAACCTTGCGGATTACATAATCATCCCCTTTTTGACTTACGGAATGTTACGGAACCTCACTTAATTATGCAACGATGCTTCCATTTGATTTCCGGTGTGTCACGGAAACTTACGGATTGTGCATCAATATTTTTTTTGGTTTTTCGGCATGTCCTGGAATTTCACAAATTGCCTAATGATGGATGCCAAGCACCTCACAAGGACCAAAGAATGGTCGCATGTTATCAAGCAAAGGTCCCCGGACGAAATTAGGGTATGACACTTTCCACGATACTTTTCCTTATGTCCGCTTGCATGGGTTTATAGCCTAACCCAAACTTCCCGCGGTTTGCTCTAGTGCTTACCAAGCTGGTTATGCCGCCGTTGTTCTTGCCTAAACCCATTTCGGGCTCATAGCCATACCCCAACATCACCCGGGCCACCATCATTGCCGTATCGGACAGGCAAGGCTGCCTAGAGAGGGAATCTACGGAGGCAATGCTTACTACCTCAAAAGATTGGAAGGCCGTTTCCAATGACTCCTCTGCGGCTTCCACATATGGTATTGGATCTTCTTTGTGTAAAGCGAATTTCAATGGATTATTTGTGTCGTAATCTCATTTTATCCTTCTAAAATAAAATTTCAACTGATCATTTATCTCACAAGTTGTCTTTTAATAAGATTGAAAGTAAATACGTGAAACCAAGATAAAATCAAAATGTAATCGAGCTTTCTATCCACAAAAGTCGCTTGAGTCCGTTCAAGGTCCAACGCCTTAACGGTCTCTTTCATTTTTATCGGTTAAAATTAACCATTCAAAAGTTTAAAATCAATTCTACACATAACTTTCTTGATTTTTAAAGAACTACGTAGGTCTGAGTTCCTCATCGCACTTGAGGATATGTAGGAGCAAGGGCAACACCTTGGTCAATCCCAAAAAAATAATAAATATAAAAAAGGGAAAATAAATAAATATTGAAGTCATGATTTTGCACACTCGATTAAAGGCTGCCGTCCCTTATGACGAACGTGTCGAGTGCTAATACCTTCACTGCGTGTAAACAACTCCCGAACCCTTATTCTTAAAATTCACAAATCTCTTTTTGGTTTTTTTCTAACGGTTTCCACAAATAAACGTTGGTGGCGACTCCCGCGCGTTTTCATTTTTCGAAGATGCACCCGTGAATCTCACCTCGCCCTCTCTCCGAAGAGTAGGTTACGATAGTAGACAATATCGAATTCTGACAATAGAACCTGCCACTGAGCTATCCTCCCAGTGAGAGCGGGCTTTTTGAAGATGTACTTGACGGGATCCATTTTGGAGACCAACCAAGTAGTGTAACTCAGCATATACTGCCTCAAACGGTGAGCTGCCCACACCAAGTGATGTAGCTCCATGTGGAGCTTGTAGGACTTGGATCATCTTCACCAATGGATTCCTTTGCTTCTTGAGGTCTAATGGAGACGCCACTTCAAGTAGAAGATGAGTCTAGAAGAAGCTCACCACCATAGAAAGCCTTGGATAAGAGCTTGAAGGTAGAAGAAGATGAATGAAGGAAGAGAAAGAGAAGAGCACAAAATTTTGTGTCTCTAAAGAAGTTTAAACTTTGTAGTTTAATTATCAAATGATCAAAGTTGAAAAAAATGCACACACATGACCTCTATTTATAGCCTAAGTGTCACACAAAATTGGAGGGAAATTTGAATTTCAATTCAAATTTCACTTGAATTTGAAATTGAATTTGTGGAGCAAAAATTTGGAGCCAAAATGTCAATAATCATGATTAGTGAATTTCAATTATGGTTCAGCCCACTAATCCAAGATCAATTCCAAGATTCTCCACTAAGTGTGCTTAGGTGTCATGAGGCATGTAAAGCATGAAGGGCATGCACAAAGTGTGACTATATGATATGGCAATGGGGTGTAGTAATAAAATGCTCACCTCCCCCTATAAAATTTAATTGGATTGGGATTCTACCAATTCAATTAAATTTATTTCCCAACACACACATGAAATATTCACTTAGTGCACGTGAAATTACAAAACTACCTCTAATACAAAAACTAGTCTAGGTGCCCTAAAATACAAGGGCGGAAAAATCCTATATTTCTAGGGTACCCTACCTACATTATGGAGCCCTAAATACAAGTACCAAATATAATGACATCCCAATCTAATATGTACAAAGATAATTGGACCCAACCTTGGCCCACGGGCTCAAAAATCTACCCTGAGGTTCATGAGAACCCTAGGGCCTTCTTCAGCAGCTTTAGCCCAATCCTCTTGGAGCCTCTTGTTCATGGCTCTAGTGACTAGTCCCTTCCTAGGGAGGATTGCATCACCAAGGCACAACACGTACTCTCTAGCAAAGAGTAGTTCATCTCACACGCATTGAACTTCTTGCTCAAGTAATAGATGGCCCGTTCCCTTTTTTCGGATTTGTCGTGTTGTCCCAGCACATACCCCATCAACTTATCTAATACTGTCATGTATAGGATAAGAGGTCTTCCAAGAACTGGTGGCACAAGCATGGGAGGATTCATGAAACACCATTTAATCCTTTCAAATGCCACTTGATAATCATCATCCCATTGGACAAACTGATTTTTATGCAATAATTTGAAAAAAGGCTCGGAGGTGGCATTTAACTGTGATATGAATCTTGCTATGTAGTTCAACCTTCCCAAGAAACCTCGGACTTATTTCTCGGTACGTGGCTCGGGCATTTCGAGGATTGCTTTTACCTTGTCTAGATCCACCTCTATTCCTTTCTGGCTAACGACAAAGCCGAGTAATTTTCCGGATCTTACCCCAAACGTACACTTTGCGGGATTCAGCCTTAATCTGTATTTACGCAGTCGCCTAAACAAATTCCGCAAATTGACTAGGTGTTCCTCCTCCATCCTTGATTTGGCGATCATGTCATCCACGTAGACCTCGATCTCTTTATGCATCATGTCGTGGAATAACGCCACCATGACCCATTGGTATGTTGCCCCATCGTTCTTCAACCCAAATGACATCACCTTGTAGAAGAAGGTTCCCCATACAGTGATGAAGGTTGTCTTTTCCATATCCTCCAGTTCCATTTTTATCTAATTGTAACCCGAAAACCCATCCATGAAAGAGAATAGGGCAAAACTAGTTGTGTTGTCTATGAGAACATTGATGTACGGTAAAGGAAAGTTATCCTTTGGACTCGCTCTGTTTAGATTCTGATAGTCCACACACATTCGCACCTTCCCATCCTTTTTAGGGATCGACATGATGTTGGCGACCCATTCTGGGTACCGAGCAACTTCCAAGAAACTGGCATCAAATTGCTTTTTCACTTCTTCCTTTATCTCTAGGGACATCTCGGGTTTCATTCTTCTCAATTTTTGCTTTACCGAGGAGCACTCGGGATTCAGAGGTAGATTGTGTTGCACGATTTCTGAACTCAAACCAAGCAAATCTTGGTAAGACCAAGTGAAGATGTGTTGGTAGTCTCATAACAGAGTCACCAACTCATCTCTGACCTTCATGGACATAAAAGTGCCGACCTTGACCTCCTTTTTCTCTCCACAAATGCCTAAGTTCACAACCTCTGTTTCTTCCTAGTGCGGCTTCACCTCTCTTTCTTCTTGCTCCAACATTCTAACCGGAGCCATGTCAGAGTTGTACTGATATTGCCTGATGAAGGCAGCCATTAAGTCTTTCTCAGAACGGATCTGGGAAGATTCCAAATTAGTGTACCAAGTGATCGCTGCCCTAGCCAAACTCTCTTGAAAAAAATGCATCAAGAGTTTCTCATCCTTCGTGTACGCCCCCATCTTCCGGCAGTACATCGTCAGGTGGTTCTTGGGGCAAGTAGTCACCTTGTATTTGTCAAAGTCTGACACCTTGAACTTGGGAGGAATGATGACATTGGGTACTAGGCATAGTTCTGCCATGTCGGCAAAAGGGTGGTCCCCACCTCCTTCGATGGCCCTCAGCCTTTCTTCTAGGTGATCAAATTTTTCCCTTTCCATCATGGGGGGAGGCAGTCTTCCCACCGAAAAATGTAAGGGTTGTAGTTGCGGTTGTGGGCGATAATGAAGGGCACCAAAAAGTGTTTGGCTGGGGTATACCACCAAATGCTTGCCCCTCAGTGGCATACCCAGGGTAAGGCTTGAAATCGGCTAGAGCATGGTCTCGGGGTACCTCATTTGTCTCCCCCATGAGTTAAGTGACATGTGCGTGCCCAGACTGAGGTTGTTGGCTCTTAAGGGGTATAGGAGCGGAGTGGTCAATGTTCTCCTCGGGCACATGTATAGCTTTGGGTGGTGTATAGTTGGAAGGCAGGCCATACGGTGGGAACAGATGCTTGCTCTGTACCTGCACAAAATAGGGGTCACCTGCACTTCTTAATACTTTGCCCCTCCCCCCCCCCCCCCCGACCTACCATGTCCGGGACTGGACGACTTACTTAATTCACACTAGATATGAGGAGGATGTTTAAACATAGGATACTCAGGACCAGTCACATGAATTCTAAATTCCTAATTATGCTTTTTGGATTATTATTATTATGATTATAGTTTCAGTACAGTATTTTTAGTGATTTTGGTTGATGTTTATATACACTATTGTTTTTGTTTATGGTTAGTTGGCTTGCTTATTTTGAAGCATTTAGAACAGTTTGACTTAATTTTGATGATACTATAGTCAAACACTTTTATCTTTATGTGAAAATTGGTGTATGATTTGATTTTGGATTGAATGCATGATTGTGATGGAGTTTTTGTTTCTCTTCATGAGTTTGAGCAAGTATGCATGTTAGACAAAGAAAGAACAAGAATGTGAACTTGCAATTAGAATTATTAGTTAGTAGATAGATTGATTGAGAAAGAAAAGCTTGAACCAAACCCGGTAAGAGTGTGATCTTAAACTATGAGTGAATAACTAGCTTTGAGTAATAGTCTTTGCATCAATCTCTGAATTTTAGAATGAAATGTATGAATGAGAACATGATGAAGGCCATGATTGTGTATATACAAGCCGATTGACCAAAAAGCTTACCTTGAATTATAATTGTATCCTTTGCACCCTTTGTGAGCTGAATGATAGTGTCAAATAAATTTGAACCCTGAACTTAAATGATTATCTCCATATACCTTGCTTAGATTCTAGGAGAGCATATGGTTCAAGGCAAATTTACCCCAAATTTGGGGGAGTGGATTTGATTGGGATGTAAAGTAAAAGGCAAAGCATCAGCACACACAACAAATAAGTTGTATGTTAACAAAAAAAGGAAATGTGTGCTGTTGTAATAAGGTCAAAAGCAAATTAAAATGAAAGGCTAGTGAGTATGCTAAATTGTATTGAAAGGATTACTTGGATAAGTCTAGGATTTGTGCTCTCTTAGAATCTAAGCCTTTGAATCCTAGAAAAACCAATGATTTTTTGTAGCCAAGCCTCACTACAAGCCTGTGAAAGTCCTTCTGATTCTGTTCATGCATTTCTGATTTGATGACATGAGATGAAGTTCAAAGATTGGACCTTTAACTAGTTGTTATGGATGAATAGCTTAAACACTTGTGCGTGAGTGAAACAGTAGCCGTGAGACTGTGGTTTAAGCTACTTTCCTTGATATCTGTCTTATGCCTAACTTCATCTAATTGTACAGGTTACATCTTATTCTTCTCTTTGGATAACTGCATGCTTTGTGAAAGACAAGTGATGAGGGCATTTTGCTTTATTCTTTTATCATGCAATCAGTAACTTTTGTGTATAAAACTTGTGTAAATTGTATCAAACTCCTCCAATTTAGGGTTATTTTGTAGTGTTATAATTACTTTTTGTTAAAGATAGGTAATAAATACTTAGTATGTCCATTTTGTGTGTTTAATAATCATTTTCTCTCAATTTCAGGTTAATTAGGCAAGTTTGTGAAGTGTTGATTTTCACCCTCTTGCTAAGCCAATCTTCTGGCTTAGCGAGCCATCCGTTGAGCGAAACACCCCTTGACTAAGCGCGAGGAAGAATCTGGAAGAAGGATGAGTTGTGAAATTGCGCTATGCGAAGGGTCATCCAGCGAAGCGCACCGCTTCAGCCCATCCGTTGAGCGAGGAAAGCATGTGCTAAGCTGAAATTCACTAATGCACGCTAAGCGGTTTAGAGTTGCGCTAAGCGTGCAAACACGAACAAAGCCACCTATTTAAGCTTGAAATCAGATTTTGGAAGGGAGTTTGGCCTTTTCTTGAAGCTTCTGCATGTCTATAGATTTCTAGAGAGAGAAAGGTCAAAGTTCTAGAGAGTTTGAGAGATTTTGCTGTGTGAAGACCTGCAGAGGACCGAGCTTAAAGAGGAAGCCGTCCTGAGAGCTTGAGATGAGTTTGTGAGTGATTGTGAGGTCCTAGAGGTGGAGGAGACATCCCCACCTTTTTATTTCTTCAATCCTTCATCTTTCTCTTCTCTTTGATGTAAAGGAAGCTTCCCAGTTATGGAGAGCTAAATCCTCTATTGGTTCTTCCTTGTAGGTACTGGATGTAAATATCTGTATATCTATTTAATGATGTTTTGTGTGTTCACTGTGCTATCAGAACTTCAGTCTACCAAGCTTTTTCCTTGATCACGTAGATGCATGTGTTTTTAGGATCATTCAACAGTGGAAACTGGTCTGATTCTTAGAACTTGATAGGACAGGGTTAGTTTATCGTATTATCACGAGGGATCGGGGTATGGTAACATAGTTGTTGTATGTTTGTCTTAATGGGGTTCTGGTCAAATTTAGTCCAACAAGAGGAATCTGTGGATGATGCTTGATCAGGATTAGGCTAGACTATCATGAGGAATCAGGGTTTAGCATTTCAGGAGACACCATAGAACACATGAGCATTGTTAAGTAGAGAATATCCTTTTAACATCAGGCACCTATTAGGAAGACCAACGTGTTGTCTACTTGTCTTTACACATCATTACTCATGTGATTTTCCTTCTTAGTTAGTTTACATACCTGTTCATAGTAAACACATATCTTTTCATACTAGACACCTATTCACTGAAATAGCTTTACCAAGTAACACAAGTTCCCCGAGAGTTCGATACTTGATTCTTACCGGTTTATACTACTTGCGCGATCCGATGCACTTGCCACCACCGAATAGTAACTAATAAAAATATAAAGTTTTGTTAAACTTACCAAACAAATATCATACAGTAATCGATTAAAATGAAGAGTAATCAATTAAAACAAAGAGAAAACACAAAATAACTGAGAAAAACATGTGATCTTTAAACAAACTAATAAGTATGCACATGAACCAATAACTTGTAACTCAAACTAAACAAAAAACAAATGATATGAATAGCAATATGAATCACACACTATGCAAACAAAATATTATTCTATGCTAGATGCATCCAATATGCCTAGTTCCTTTCTAATGAAAAAGAACCTATCTCTAGCAAGCGGTTTAGTGAAAATGTCTGCTAGTTGATGCTTACTATCAATGAAGTCAATGTAGTTGTAACCTTTTAACACATGATCTCTAAGAAAATGATGCCTTATTTCTATATGCCTAATCCCTAAATGTGATCAAGGTTTACTCCAAAGTCTTCTAGTTGTTGCTTCATCCTAAGACTTTGAGCATAACAACTTCCTACAACTACATATTTAGCTTCGGTAGTTGAAAGTGCAACATAAGCTTGCTTCTTGCAATTCCAAGACACTAAAAAGCTTCCTAATAGGTGGCATGTCCCACTTGTACTTTTCCTGTTTAATTTGCATTCTGCAAAATCAGAGTCTGAAAAACCTATTAAGTTTAAGGATGTACCTTTGGGATACCACAAACCTACATTGGTTATGCTCTTAAGATACTTAATGATCCTACAATTAAGTGAGATTCCTTAGGATTGGACTGGTTTCTTGCACATAAGAAAACACTTAGCACGATATCCGATCTACTTGCAGTTAAGTAGAGAAGTGATCCAATCATACCTCTATATCTTGATTCATCCGCTGATTTACCTTTCTCATCTAAGTCAAGGTAGATTGAAGTAGCCATTGGAGTAGATGCTTCTTTGAATTTTTCCATACCGAATTTTTTAATCAATTCTATGCAGTATTTGGTTTGACTAAGGAAGGTTCCATGTTTCATTTGCTTGACTTGGAGTCCTAGAAAGAAATTCAATTCTCTCATCATAGACATCTCAAATTCTTTCTGCATGCAACATGAAAATTCCTTGCACAAGGTTTCATTAGTAGAACCAAATATATATCATCAACATATATTAGAACAGTTAATAAGTCATTGTTTACTTTCTTAATAAACAAAGTTTTGTCAACTTGACCTCTATTGAAAGATTGTTTAATTAAAAAACTACTCAATCTATCGTACCATGACCTTGGTGCTTGCTTCAAACCATATAAAGTCTTTTTTAGTTTGTAGACATGGTTAGGATGTTCATAGTCCAAAAAACCTAGTGGTTGATCTACATACATTTCTTCTTCAACGCGTCCATTGAGGAAGGCACTTTTTACATCCATCTGAAAAAGTTTGAAATCCATAATACATGCAAATGCAAGTAGCAATCTTATAGCATCTAACCTTGCACTTGGAGCGCATGTTTCATCATAGTTGATTCCTTTTTCTCGGTTGTATCCTTTTGCAACCAATATTTCCTTATTCCTTACTATGGTGTTGAATTCATCAAGTTTGTTTCAAAACACCCATTTGGTTCTAATTGACTTATGAGAGGTTGGTTTAGGAACTAAGTCCCACACTCCATTTCTCTTAAACTGGTTTAGCTCTTCATGCATTGCCATTAGCCAGTGCTCATCAGACAAAGCTTCATGAATGTTTGTTGGTTCAACCTGAGAAACAAAAGCCATGTTGTTACACAAAATTCTAAGTCTAGAACATGTAAAGACACCCTTTGAGATTTCTCCAATTATGTTGTCTAAGGAAAGATATTTCAGAGTTCTCGATTCTTTAGGAAATTCTTCAGGCATTGTTGTAAAGATCTCTTTGCTTTGCTCAAATTCTTCAGCCTTGATTTCATCTTCAAGAGTCGAATCCTTTTCCTAAAAACCTGCATCTTCTTCTATTCTCTTACCAATGTGGACAACTTTACCAGATATAGCTTCACTTATAAGACAACAATTCTTGTTGAACTCAATTTTGAAGCCCTTGTCATAAAGTTGACTAATGCTTAGAAGGTTATGCTTTAGTCAATCCACATATAACACATTCTTTATCTGAGTTTTATGTTGATTTCCAATATTTCCTTCTCCCATTATTTTTCCTTTGTTATTGTCTCCAAATGTAATGTATCCTCCATCTTTTGACACAAATTCAGAGAGTTTGGACTTGTCACCCGTTACATGCCTAGAGCAATCACTATCCAAGTACCATAGTGAATCCTTTACTTTTAGGCACACCTACAAGACAAAATCAATTAGAGAGAGGTGGTACCCAATTTAAGTTGGGTCCAATGGGGTTAATCTTCACAAATAAATCTTTTGGAATCCATATGCATTTTCCTCTTGGAATATCAAATCTTCTAACATAGCATTTATATGATGTATAACCCTTATTCATGCAATAATGACATGTTTTTGCATTTCTCTTAGATTACACCATGTTCCTCTTTTTAGTGACCTTGTTTGGGTTTACCCCTTTTGAGGATACAAACTGAGTTTTCTCTGAAAAGGAGGTTTGCTTGTTATACCCCAAGGCGGTTTTATCTGTAGTATGCTTTTGCACACTAAGCATGTGATTAAGATCACTCTTTCCTTTGTTTAATTTTCCAAATAAATCTTTAAAGTAGGATAACTCAGTTTGCAATTTTATACATTCAGCATAGTGATCCTTTTTGAAATTATCAAACTTAGTTTGCAAACACTTGTAATCATCCAAGTTAAAGGAAGTAGAGGTGTTATCACAAGCAGTGGCTTTACATCTTGAAACAAGCTTTTCATTTTCTTGCTTCAATACATTCAACTCACCTTGTGTTGAAGCCAATTTATTGATATGCAATTTCAGTTCACTTTTCAGCTTTTTGTTTAACACAACAAGCCTTTGAGCTTCCTCATGCATTTCATTAAATTCTTCTAAAAGTTCTTCTTCACTTGTTGACGGGTCATTCATGGATTTTGCCATTAAGCATATGTTTGAAATTTCTTCATCACTTGAAGAGTTGAAGGTTGTTGATGCACTATCTTCCCTTGCTATGTAGAATTTCTTTTGTTTTCTACCCTTTTTTCCTTTCTTTTCACTAACATGTTTTCTAAGGTAGATAGGACACTCATATTTTATATGGCCTTTCTTACAACAATAAGCATGTGTAGTTGTTGTTGTTGTCAATCTTCTTAGAGGACTTGGAGAATTTTTTGTCCTTGGAATTCCTAAGAAAATTTCCAAATTTTCTTACCATCAAATTGAAGTTCTTTGCATCTTCCTCACTGCTAGAATTATCCTTGTATTCTTCCCTTGAGGATTTCACTTTAAGTGCAATTCCTTTCCTTTTCTTTTTTGTTTCTTCTGCATAAGATTGTTGAGTCAATTCATGTTCATAGGCTAGTAATTTACCAAAGAGAGTTTTCATCGTCATTATAGCTAGATTCTTGGATTTCTTTATTGTTGTAATCTTTGGTTCCCAAGTTCTTGTGAGTCAATTTAAGATCTTGATATTCAGCTCTTCATCTATAAACTTTTTTCCTAGACCAAGGATATGGTTCACAATGTGAGTGAATCTTGTTTGAAGTTCTGAAATGGTTTCCCCATTCTTCATTTGAAATGCTTCATATTTGGACACGAGAGTATGCTTTCTTGCTCTTCTCACATCCGTTGTGCCTTCATGAGTGACTTCAAGCATGTTCCAAATTTCTTTTGCACTTTTGCACCTTGCAGTATAAAAGAATTCATCAGAAGATAAAACAGAATTTAAAATGTTCTTAGCTTTTTTTATCATCTTTTACTTTTATTTTCTCATCATCTCTCATTTCATCCCATTCTTTAGGTATTAATTCATCATTCAATTATTTAGTAGGAATAAAAGGACCTTTAATGATGGCATTCTATGCACTGGGATCAATGGATTGAATAACGATTTCCATTCTCTTTTGCCAAAAAGAAAAATGTTCACCCTCAAACAAAGAAGGTCGATTCAAAGATGCACCCTATTTGAAAGTGATTTGTTTTTAGCCCATCTTGTTAGAAAAACTGTGACTCAACTTTCCAGACTTAGCTCTGATACCAATTGAAAAAAGATGATGGAACTCAATAAACCAAGAGGGGGGTGAATTGGTTTTCAAAACAAAGTGTACTTTTAAAAACAGTTACAAAAAAACTTTTGTATGGATCGTACCATAAACAAATATATGAATCGAACGTAATCAATACTTAAATAATCCTTCCTTAAACATGATCCTTCATTAGCATTATTTCTTTCACAATTGTAAAACTTGAACCTTTATGAAAAACTTGATTAATACTTGAATGAGAGAAAAAAATTATAACAAGAGAAGAAAGCCACAATCTTTTTATATTGTTTCACTCTCTATTACTAGAGAAGCTAATACAATTATCGAATCCACGACCAGAATTAGATTTCACTATGCATCAAGAATCCTTACAAGTAATCACAGCCAATCTACAATTCCCACCCCGGAAAAAGAGACTAAGGCGCCAACACTAGGGTCCTTTGTGAATATAAGCTAAGAGAATCCTACTCTTAGCCCAAACTAGAAAACCTTATTCTAGCATGCTTTAAGCAATTCATGCATAACCAAAAAGATTGTGTAAAAACCATACACAAGAAAAACTGAGTAAGAGAGATACAACCTGACCAATCTTTCCACAAAAACCTTGTTGGATTGAGTAAGTGATCTTCTTCAACTCAAAAGATACAACTCACTTTGAAGAAAAGATCTTCATAACCTTGTTGAGTTACTAAAAAACTATTTTCTTCTCTTCTCTTATTCACTAATGACAACATGAAATCTTGATCATTCTGAGGCTAAGATGTTATTTTTGAGATGTGTCGAGTATCCTCTATTGATCTCTTGATCTGTAGATGTGAACACAAGCTGGTTATTTATAGAGAAAAAATTATTACTGCCTATAATTGATTAAATCTATACTGTAATCGATTAATTCAATGAAATAATGAATTAGATTATCTAAGTAATCGATTAAAGTGTTATTCCCAACACCTGGAAATAACTCAAGAACAATTTAATTGATTAGAGGCTCTAGGTAATCGATTAAAGTGTTCTTGTTCACCTCTGAACAACTAAGTGAGAGAGAAGTAATTGATTAAAGCAAAGACTCCTGAATAAATCAGTCATCATCTCAAACAACAGTGTAATCGATTATGAGACTACTGTAATCGATTAAACCGATATGAGACTGAACTCTACAAGCTTCTGATAGCTTGTTGTAATCGATTAAGACAACACTGTAGTCGATTAAAACAAAGTTTTTGCCTCTGAAGAAACTTTTCTAACTTAGAAATGTTTCTTCACACTAACCATGATGATGCATGATGCAATACAGATATTAAATTTACTAAGACACAATAACCAAGGTAACAACCAATATAAATGCCACTCAAGGAAGTGGGGCATGTAAAAGCCAAAAACTTCGTCAAAACTTCTTCAAGCTTTTCCTTGAGCTTTAAGCTTTAGCCTTTAGGTTGTTCACCATGTTGCTCATGTTGCTTATCTCATGTTGCTCCCCCTATCTCTAACATATAGTAGTTTTTCATTTTGACAATTATAATACCAATTCTCTAAATAGCTAATGAAGTAATATCAAAGCTATACTACACACTTTTTGATAAATGTCATTCTTCTGAAATTTTAATGGTTTGTAGTCGGAGATTATACTATCAAAATGTAGTCTCTAGTAGATTGAAGATTATGTGTGGATACTCTAACTTTTTTCATTTCCTAATATGGATGTATGACGTTCATGATAATTCAAGGCTTTCTCTGCATGCTGAAATTTGTGTAAAATGAATGTGATGCTTAAGCTTGTATAAATTTGCTTCTTTAACTTCTTGGACTTTGTATTTGTGTTTGTTTCATTGTTAGATTCTAGTATGAAAACCATGGTTTGTATATTTTAATTTTGCTTGTATTTTTTTGGGCTCAATTGCATTATCTTTTGTGTGTAACTGCAGAGGTTTTTTGAAGAAGTTTTGGAGATTGTATCATATATATGACTTTTTTCTCTCCAACAATTTCATTGGATATGTGGAGTCTGTGGCCATTGATGATGGAAGCATTGGAGGATTGGGCAATTGATTTCTTTCTAAGTATGGTGGTTTAGGCCATTGATCAACTACTTTCAACTCTCTTTTTTTCACTCTGATAATTAATCTCCTAGTGTATGAATAATTTGTGGGTGGCCTCTTTTGATTTTTGATATTAAAGAAATGAGTTTATCTCTAAGATAGACACAGTTATGGACTGCTTAGAAACATCTTTTTTAATAAAGAAACAAGCTAAAAATAGAACATGGACAATTTTTTGGTCAAATGAAATTAAAAAAAAATTGACAACTTACAAGCTATTTATTTGATAATAATTTGAATACACACACACACACACACACACACACATATCAATACTATCATTATACAAACTGTTTGGGTTGGTTGTTGTTTTGATTTGCTGGTTGCTTAAAAATATTTTAAAAAAAAATACAAAAAGCAACATTGGTTAGTCTAAAATCAATGTTATAAAGGCACATTAAATATTGGTTTTTTCATAACTGATGTAGAAAGCACTTAAGAATGCACAATTTTGGCCACCTTCTGCGTGGAAATTCAAAAAACCACCCCAAAATTACAAAGACACCAAATCACGAACCCACCCGAACTACCACAAGCCGCAAACGCAAACCCACCCCAAAACTACAGCAACACCAAATCAACACAAAATAAAGTGCATTCAAGGAAATGTCTAGGATGTTGATTTGGGTCTCAGATCTAGGTTGTTGTTGATTTGGGTTTCAAATTTGGGTTGCTCTCTGTTGGGTTAAGGGTTTGGTGTGGTTCGGGTCGAGGCACGGTGGTTGCAATACAAACCAGATTGCGGAAGTTGGTTCATCCAGGAATAGCACAATAGGGTCATGGATGATATCGATTCTAATGGAGATGCAGTGGCGTTCGCCACCAGAGACGGTCCATTGGCTCTCGTCATTGATGGTGACGGTGGAATGAAGGCCAACCTTACCCCCATAAGCCAAATTAAGTTCCTTGAGCTAGAAACTGAATTTGCTCTTCATGCACATGCACACACCCTGTGTTTGCTAACCACTAGAACCAGCGCACAACACCATCATCCTTATCCACGATTGCATGCTAAGGTTCAAAGTGTGAGTTTGAAGAAACAAAATCTAGGATGTTGGGGAAGAATGATAGTGTTTGTGAGATTTTTTTAATTGATTTAAGATTTGTTTATTTAAAAAAAACATTGAGATCTGTTTTGGAAAATGAAGGTTGAAGGAGAAGAAGGTAGGTGAAGGGTTGGTGGATGGATCGGAAGAGAGTTCTCAATGTTTAGATTTATTTTTTATTTTACTTTAATTGATTCTAGCGGTTTTTAAACGCCAGAAAATTTAAATTTGATTTTGAAATAAGTATTGGTAGTTTTTGAGTTGCCACAACTTGCATTATCAAATATTTAACGGACACTCGTCATGTAACTGATGGTAGGGATTTTGATGCAAGCTCCATTGGAGCTTGTAGGCCTAGGATCTTCTTCATCAATGGATTCCTTTGCTTCTTGGAAGATGAATGACAACGGAATGTAGAAGGAAGAGGGAGAGGAGACACCACTTCAAGGAGAAGATGAGTCTAGAAGAAGCTCACCACCATATGAGGCCATGGATAAGAGCTTGGAGGAAGAAGGAGATGAATAAAGGGAGAGGAAGAGAAGAGCACGAAATTTTGTGCTCTAAATGAGCTTTGAAATCTGAATTTTAATATTCAAATGATCAAAGTTGAAAAAAAATGCACACACATGACCTCTATTTATAGCCTAAGTGTCACACAAAATTGGAGGGAAATTCAAATTTCACTTGAATTTGAAATTGAATTTGTGGAGCCAAACTTTGGAGCCAAAATTTCACTAATTATGATTAGTGAATTTTAGTTATGGTTCAGCCCACTAATCCAAGATCAATTCCAAGATTCTCCCCTAAATGTGCTTAGGTGTCATGAGGCATGAAAAGCATGAAGGACATGCACAAAGTGTGACTATATGATATGGCAATGGGGTGTAGTAAGCAAATGCTCACCTCCCCCTCTAAAATTTAATTGGATTGGGCTTCTACCAATTCAATTAAATTTATTTCCAACCACACACATCAAATATCCACTTAGTGCATGTGAAATTACAAAACTACCCCTAATACAAAAACTAGTCTAGGTGTCCTAAAATACAAGGGCTGAAAAATCCTATATTTCTAGGGTACCCTACCTACATTATGGAGCCCTAAATACAAGGCTCAAAAATAATGAAACCTTAATCTAATATTTACAAAGATAAGTGGGCTCGTACTTAGCCCATGGGCCCGAAATCTACCCTAAGGCTCATAAGAACCCTAGGGCCTTCTCTTGCATCTCTGGCCTAATCTACTTGGAGTTTTCTATCCAATGCCCTTGCGGGGTAGGATTGCATCAGATTTGAAACAAAACATTTCAAATATCAGTGAGCAGATGCGATGAAAATTTTTATCAACGATCAAACGCAAAATTCAACTATATATTAAGGATAAAAAAAACATATTTAAGTGAATATTATAATATAAGACACTAGGCCAAGTACAAATCACTCGAAATATAACTTGAAATCTACTTTAAAATTCACTAAGTATAATTTTAAAATATAAACATATCAAAAATATTTTTCGGATGGAACAATAATTCAGATTAATTAGATGGATCATGAACACTCCTACCCTTATGTTTTTAAACATCGATACAATGCAAACCTTATCTTTAAGCATACAAGGTTAATTATTATTTTTTCTTTAGTACTTTAGCCTGATTTTAGTCTCCTAAGATTATATAATTAAATAAATTAAATTTTGTTCTGTTTCTTCCTAAAATTCTAAGTTTTACAAGAAAATCTATAAAAATGCAAGCAATTAATGTGAAACCTTATATTCCAAACTCATCAAACAAAATATCAATGTTTATGAAATTAAAAAAAAAAAACAACTTTACCTCTTTAAACTCGATCGTTATTTCATAATTAAGTTTTATATTTTATCAAATTTTACTTCTAAATTTTAAAATTTATTTTATATTCTAGCTACGTTGATCGTAACCTCCCCTTCATGTATTAGGATAGATTTCTTTAAGAGATATATTAAGATACATTGAAGATATGATGAAATATAAGAAAAACAATAAAGAAACTAAATTTTGTTTAGGCTAAAATATCATTTTGATTCATTATGTTTCTTCATTTTTCTATTTTAATCTTTTATGCTTTTAAAAGTCTCATTTTAATCATTTATATTGTAATCAATGGACTCAAAAT
Source organism: Glycine soja (assembly GCF_004193775.1). NCBI lineage: Eukaryota > Viridiplantae > Streptophyta > Magnoliopsida > Fabales > Fabaceae > Glycine > Glycine soja. Next base: position 22,296,799 of record NC_041015.1, read on the forward strand.
AATAGGTTTTCCATCCATTAAATGATAATGTAATGTTAATTTTATTATCATTTTATTACGTCTTCTAGCGGTCCAAACCTACAAAAAAGTGTTTGTATGAAGTATTTAGTAGCTATTAAACGATTTAACTGGATAAAAATTATTAAAACTTGTTTAATACTTATCAAATATTTCAAAGAAGTAATTTCTAATGGTTTTGATCTATCATATAACATGATGAAATAATAATAAAATTAACATCGTTATTTAATAGATAGAACGACCATTTTAGGTATATTTGCAACCATAAATAATTAAAATTAAAAATTAAAAACATAAAGAATGAAAAAACAAATTGAAAACAAAAAAGTCTAAACTGATATTTTAGCCTATAAAAAATAGAAAGTTTTTTTTTTGTTTTTTGGTGTACATAAATAGAAAGATTTAATTGGCTTAGGAAAATGTTACCCTATATTCGATAGCATGGTACCTAAAAAATCATAAGAAGAAATGTTTTTGAAATTGAAATTAAAGAAAAATTACTTTTAAAAATATTTTTTTTCTCTCTTATTCCTTTCTTCTGGCGTCAAAGATACCTGAAAAATTAAATTTAATCACGTGATTCAAGACAGGCGGCGGAGGGTCTTCAACACCGCCAGGTCCGGCACCGGTCATCGGATAATCGAGGAAACGTTGGTGGTAGCAGTCACGGTAACGTCTCTGTTTCCATGAGATCCTTTGTCTCTCAGGACATTCTGGAAAAATACGACCCATGCATGCAACTGTAGTTTTATTTTGTGGTTGTGATAGTGGAGGAGAAAGAGCTATAGGAATAACTAACCATGCATTCTTTAGAGGGGGAGCGACCTGATGAGTGTAGAGGCTGGGTTTCACTTTGGACTCCATAGGCTGATTCGGAGGTGTGTTTTTGTCAGTGTTGGAGAATGGTAATAATAATGAAGAAATAAGATTGGAAGAGAAGGAGGTTCCGGCATTGGTTTTTTCGCTGGAGCAATATTAGTATATCTGTGCCTCAGTAGATTCCAAACTGAGGAAGCTAACAAGGATAACGAAGAATAGACTGTTATTATCGGAAGCCATGGATGACGTGTTAGTTTTTGAGATACGGGTATCAATTTTAACGTTCAACTATGGTGATGGAGTACGTACGGTGTGCTTGAAGTTTGTAAGAGAGTAAAAATTCCCTTCATTTGCTGGAAGCTTTTAGTAGGAGAAGGAAAAACACATACACTATGTGAGATCCACGGGAAATTTCCAATAGTAGAGAGAAAGACACATATTATACGATTCCATATAATGTATGTGTCTTATTCTCTCCTACTGAAAAATTCTCCTAAATGGAGAAAGCCTCAAACCCTTGCAAAGCATGGTAGAGGGATGGAAGAAATGTCCGCATGAGTCAATGATTAATTGAGCAAGTTAAGCTAAATAAAATAATGTTATGATCGGTCCAAGACATGAATTAATGGGAAAGCTAAGCTTAACATGCGGAAAATGATGGATTGGTGACCGAAAGTATGCTCAAAAGCCATATGGTGGATACCAGGAACGTGTTAGCAAAAGGGACGACCATGAATATTGAGCAAGTCAAGCTAATTAAAATAATGTTTTTGAGATTTCTAGTATTTTTCTTATACTTAGTAGCTTGGAGCGGTAAGAAGCCTAGCGTTTCTCATTTGTGAGTCTTTGGTCATACATATGCTCATGTTCCCAACAAGATCGAAGTTAGATGACAAGTGAAAATTATGTATTCATTAGTTATAACTCAAATTCTAAGAATTACGCTACTGCTCTCCAAATCGATCACTATTCTTCTTTTCACACGCTCTTGAAGACTATTTTGCTAACTTTTCTTCATTATATTTCTCTCAATTGAAATTTTCACATTCGAGTATTTTATGTCATTATATAACTTAAAAGTTATAACTGCTTGGCTGCACTAGAAAGAAAAAAAAACCAGCTTGGTTACCAACTTTCAAGGGTATTGCTAGGTGCACCCAGCAGATAAGGCAAAATGACGAAAATACCCTTGATTCGTAAGTCATTTAAGTTGATCCGTAAAAGACTTACAGATCAACTTGATTCGTAAGCCTTTTACGGATCAACTTAATCCGTAGAAGCTTTACGGATCAACTTGATCCGTATGCTTAATATCAACATACAGATCAAATTGATCCGTATCAACCTTACGGATCAATTTGATTTGTACGATTTACGGATCACCCTCACACACACCCATCAACAACAACAACAACGCCTTATCCCACTAGGTGGGGTCGGCTACATGGATCAACTTCCGCCATAATGTTCTATCAAGTACCATACTTCTATCCAAATCATTAAGTTCGAGATCCTTCTTGATAACCTCTCTTATAGTCTTTTTGGGTCTTCCTCTGCCTCTAATTGTTTGCCTTCTCTCCATCTGGTCTACTCCCCTCACTACAGAGTCTACCGGTCTTCTCTCTACATGCCCAAACCACCTAAGTCTATTTTCCACCATCTTCTCTACAATAGGCGCTACTCCAACCCTCTCTCTAATAGCTCCGTTTCTAATTTTATCCTGTCGAGTCTTACCACACATCCACCGCAACATCCTCATCTCCGCTACACCTACTTTAGTCTCATGTTGGCTCTTGACCGCCCAACATTCTGTTCCGTACAAAATCGCCGGTCTTACCGCAGTCCAATAAAACTTTCCCTTTAGCTTGATCGGTACCTTTGCATCACATAACACCCCCGATGCTTTTCTCCATTTCATCCATCCTGCTTGAATGCGATGATTCACATCCCCTTCAATTTCTCCATCATCCTGTATTACAGACCCAAGATATTTAAACCGTGTGACTTGAGGGATAATATGGTCTCCTATTTTCACCTCTGAGTTAGATACCCTCCTACTTTTGTTGAACTTACATTCCATATACTCCTATTTGCTTCTGCTTAGGCGAAAACCATGTGTTTCTAGAGCTCGTCTCCAAATTTCCAACCTCTCATTCAACTCCTCCCTCGACTCTCCAAGGAGGACTATGTCATCTGCAAAAAGCATGCATCTCGGCGCTATCTCTTGGATTTGTTCCGTGAGGACATCCAGAATTAAGGTAAAAAGGTAGGGGCTAAGGGTTGACCCTTGATGCAAACCAATTGTGATGGGAAAATCGTCTGACTCTCCACCCTGTGTCCTAACACTAGTCGATACCCTATCATACATATCTTGGATAGCTCAAATATATGCAACCCTAACCCCTTTCTTCTCTAGAGCTTTCCACAAAATCTCTCTAGGCACTCTATCATACGCTTTCTCCAAGTCAATAAAAATCAAGTGCAAGTCTTGTTGGTCCATGCGATATTGCTCCATCACCCGCCGTAATAAATAAATCGCTTCCATGGTCGACCTTTCCGGCATGAAACCAAATTAATTCTCAGTAACTTGAGTCTCCTTTCTTAATCTCCGTTCGATCACTCTTTTCCATAATTTCATGGTATGACTCATGAGCTTGATTCCCCTATAATTTGCACAATTTTGTATATCCCCCTTGTTCTTATAGATTGGCACTAACGTGCTTCTCCTCCATTCCTCCGACATGCGTTTTGACCTCATAATTTCATTAAAGAGTTTGGTGAGCCACTCAAGACCTCTATCTCCAAGAGTTTTCCACACTTCAATAGGTATGTTGTCTGACCCCACCGCCTTACCGTTACTCATTCTTTTCAACGCTTCCTTTACTTCCTGTTTCTGATTCCGACGATAATACTTATAGTTCCAATCCTCTTCTCTTGTGTCTAGACTGCTAGAGTCATATCCATATCCATCATTAAATAAGTTATGGAAATACACCTTCCACCTTTCCTTGATATCTTTTTCATGCACTAAGACTTTGCCTTCTTCATCCTTAACACACTTTACGTGATCCAAATCTCTAGTCTTCCTCTCTCTACCCTTAGCAAGCCTATATATAGATCTTTCTCCGTCCCTGGTTCCTAGAGCTTGGTATAGTCCGTCAAAAGCTTGGGCTCTTGCCTCACTCACCGCCTTTTTGGTTTCATTTCTAGCTATCTTATACTTATCCCAAGTTTCAGAATTTCTACACCTAGACCACTCCTAGAACACTCCTTGAAATCCTACCTAGGTTAGCTTTGCTATTCTTAGCCGGTCCCAAGTCCAGATAAAAGGAGAGGGTTGTGTTAGGCTTTCGACAGCCAACGTAAAACTTTGTCGAATCTCTATGACATGGATCAATTACACACACCCATCACAAATGCGAAAAAAGTATAGGAGTAGTTTTGGTATTTAAAAAAAATACTGGGTGCACGAGCAATAATGCTGCGTGCACCTAGCAACACCCACTTTCAATTCCAATTGTAAAATATTTCCTTTAAAAGGGGCTTTATAGGTTGGTCTCGTTCTCCCTTTGATTTATTGCGTCGATGGAAAATATTAACCTTAATTGATGATTGTGTAAGATTTACCAATCTATTTGGCTCGAGTCAAATCAGAAATATTCACCACAATTATAAAGTTCTTCAGCATGGTTCAAAGTTTGGTATATGATTATTGAGCAAATGGGAACTAGTAATGCCAAATAGTTGGCATTAAATCATATTCTTCACAAGTCAGAAACCATCCACCTATTGAGGGTCCTGCAGTAACCTGCTGCCAAATATAAATTATTCTTACTGCAATTGAATGTCAGCAAACATTCTTAAATGGTAACCTATTTGAAGAGGTCTACTGCAAACTCCACAATCTATTGGATTCCTAGTGAGAGGCTTCCATTGTTCTTCAAGTTCTCCATGCTTTATTTGCAAATGGCTTCGTCACATTCAATAATGATGACCACTCTCTTTTACCACTTGTGTCCGGGATCATGACAATTTGCCATTCAAATTCTTTCAACAGAGAAAACAGAAACTCTTGAATTAAAAATCACAAATACTAAAGTTCTCATAAATTTGATTATTAAAATTGCAACTTCGCGGGTGGTACATAATTACACAGTATGTATCGCAAAGATATGTCCTAAGTACATGAAGAGCACAGAAAAAGGCTCAAAAGATTCCCGTGTATATGGCTTTAGGTAAAATTAAAAATTATACGTGAAAATATGGTGGAAAAGGGCTAAAAAGAACCTCCCACCCTCAATTAATAATGGGCCTCCCCATAGATAATTGCTCATCGGGTCCACTTTGCTCAACCGCAAATCTCAAGAAATCGTCTGGAACAGGAATATTTAACTCTGAACACACAAGTTGGACAATTTTTCCCGTGACACCTCCAAAGGACATTTTGTTCAGTGTCACAGCAATAGAAAAGTTATTGGTGACATCACAAAAACCTGTGGAGCCACCCATTCCCGAGTGACCAAAGGCAATGGATGACCCATCCTTCGACGTAAACCTCTTAAACCCTAGGCCAAAACCTTCCCCTGGCAAAGCTAAATTCGTGTACTCTCCTGTACCCAAGAATTCATCAATAATCCTAGGATTCTTGTAGACCTTACCAGCAACATGGGATCTCAGATTATTACTAATTCTGCTACTACTGGCATCATCACCACTGCTACTCTCGCTGTTGGTATTTCTGCCCTTATTAGCCTCAGAATCATCGTAACTAGAAACTTTTTCATAACTGTTAGTAGTACTAACTGAAGTCGAAGTTGCTTGCTTCCTCCGTCCAATACATTTTCGGGTTTTAGGGGGTTTCGGGGAAGAAGATAATTTGGGGATGTGGGGATGGCTACCAAGTACTGGCTTAGAAGCAGAAGAATGAGGTGGTGGTATCTTGCCACCGTCAGCTAGGGCTGCATAATAACGTGCAAGTGCCCGGGCAGATACATGTCCATTAGCTGCTGGTATGATGGCACGGCGAACATTCAGTGTATTGAAAGCAACAGGTAAACTGGTTGCAAGTTGAGCAATTTGCTGTGGTTGGAAGGTGGAGGGAAGGTCAGGACGATTAGCGAGTGCTGAGACTTTGCTTAAATCAGCAGTATCTACAGTCAGAGCGGCAAGACGTGATTCCACCCCTAAAAATATACGCAATGAAACATGATTACAATTTACAATATCAGAAGGGAAATATTAGATGTATTTGGTTTAAGAAAACATTTTCTTTTTAGTTTCTAGTTGTCACAAATAAATAAATAAAATGACGTTTCATTTTAATTTGTTCCGTGATTTCAAAGATTTGTACAGAAATTGAAAATAAGATTTTGTTGTTCCACTATAGAAATCGTTAAAAACAATAGAAAAAAAGGTGACATTTTGTAATTATTTGTGAAAATAAGAAATGAGAACAGAATATGTTCTAACACCAAACAGGTCCCAAATTTCTTTACCTCCAACTACTATGACCTATACAAACAATTCAATAAAATGAGTTCACAGTATGCACATCAAATACAATTTTCATATCATCCATACAAAAATTACCTGGCGGAATCCCTACATATAACTCCCCTTCAATATGGAGGGGGCGAACTATTGCTTCTTCAAGAATCTCCTGAAATTTCTTGCCAGAAGCATGCTGTTTTTATACAAATAAATTATTAGAACATGATTGAAACTCTACTGGTAGGTATATTTTAATGGCAACTGGTTTAGCAACTTCGTTAAAAATAATAATTTAAAACTGACTACAACCATGCCAAAATTACTATTTTATATATATAGGCAACATCAACTATGTCCTACACCAAATGTCTCATCAACAAATTAGAGGGGCATGCCATAAGCACAAACACAATCCATACACGTTTAAGGTCCTATGTCCACACTTACACCCCACCAGCCAATCACCATATATTGTATTTTTCACCATTACAAGCATGACAAGAGTACTCAACGAAATCCTTCTTTCCATCCCTTTTTTCTAAAAAAAAAATCTCTTACTTTCTTTTTAATCAAAATAAAATACTATTTTATATATATATATATATATATATATATATATATATATATATATATATATATATATATATATATATATATATAAAATTATCATCTACTTTTACCCTCATTTTTCAGAAAGTCCAATGAAGCATAAAATTTGAGAAATTTTTTTGAACAGGAATAAGAAATATATAAGAATTGAAATTTTCGATTGACTAGGGCAAGGACAAGCATTCATACCTCAATGATTCCTCCACACAACCAGCCAAATGATAAATAATGATAAAACTGCTCCTTGCCTGGTTCAGTCTCAGGTACTGACTGACAAATGCGATTTAAACATCCATCCCAATCAAACATCAGAAGAGGGTCTTCTTGAGCTATGCTTCCCATTGCATTGTGCAAACCAGATGTATGGTTAAGTACATGGTGAACCTGAAACAGAAGATTATAACATTCTTAAATGTGTTTATATTTATATTAGATTTGTAGAATGTAGAAGATCTTTGTGATGGCAAAATGGCCCACATGTGAGCTCAAGAACTAAAATTTGCAAAATCTCTCAAATGAAGCTATTTTTTATAATCAAGTTGTCCTCCATGGCTCCATATTGCCTCCAATCCGGTTTATTTTGAGAACCAAACATATTGATGAGGAATGTCATTTTATTAGAGAAAAGGTGCTCTCTAGCCTTCTTGTGTACTATCACCAACTGAGTCAACACTAATAACCAGCTAGCTAACATGACTAATGTTATATCCTCCTACTCTATCCTCCTATCTTATGAAGAAAGTATTAAATGAAAAGTAAATGCATTTATTGTCTTGAAAATATAAAACACATTAAATACATACCATAAAAAAGTAGGAGGATTTAAAATTATTTATTCTCACTAAAGTCCCTTAGGGGTCCCTCATTCTAAGTTCATTAGTAAGAAGTTGGGTGAACATAATGTGTATGCTCCATCTTAAGGGGAAGTGTTAATGTATTTGCACTAGGTTAGTAGAATTTAGGAGATTATTGTGCTGTCCAAATGGCCAACACGCTAGAATGCATATATACACGTGTCTTGTATCCTTTCTCATTAGAAAATTAGATAACACTTCTTTTTCAGCATTTCTCTCTCATTTTACCATTCCTTTCTCATTATTATCATTAAAAATAATAGCTACAGAACTTAAGTAGGGAGAAAATATAAATATTAGACCTTAATGACATCCTTCCCATTTGATCCAAATGCTGGCCAAATATTTGCAACATTCTCTTCAAGGTTTAGTTGTCTGCAAGATAATAAGCAAGCATATACTTATTTCAGGTTAAAAGCACCAAACATGAGTATATGATGTTAGAATGTTCATTGTGTATGAAAGTATGATTTTAAACTTTCAATGACAATTTACAAACAAGTATCTTGGTTAAATCGAAGTATACATCTCTGACTAACAAAGCTAGCACCAACACAGATACTTTGATAGTATTTAAAACTTAACACAAGCAATCTGATATTTACATACAACAATTAGATTCCATGGCTATCAATTCTTGATCAAATAGTTCAGCATATAAAAAGACAGTCAAACAATAAGGAGAAACTAATCATAAGTGTAATCATATAAATATCAATCCAACAGATGATTAAAGTCTCGATGAATGCATAAAATGTTTGTCATGTCATAAGTCATAACTTAGCAAAACGTTCTTTGAAATCAGCATAAAGGTGGAATTACTTATGGAGGGAAACTTAACATATGCTCACATGTGGGTGAGAATCAATGAATGGTGAGAAACATAAACAGGGAGTTTACTATTCCAAATCCATTTTTTATGAACTTTCCTCTTATAGATGAACAATATTAGATATAAACTGGGAATGTATATGATTCAGGTAGTCTACTTCTGTTCTGCTCAGAAATGCTATACAAAGGCAAAGAAATTGTAAGTATGTCCCTTAAATTCTTTGTTCCTTCCTCCTGATCTGTTCTACTTACACATTATTCGTTTATTTTTTGATAAAAGTAAGAAATAATTAAGATAGATAACAGAAATAAGTCTCTTCACTATTCTCGAGCGTTTCTGTGCAAATCCTTTTTCCATTTCCTAACTCATTCATTGCATAGAGCTACTTTCCATCTTAACAAAACCCTTTGGAAATTTCAAAGCTCCCTCCAAGGTGAAGTCTTTTATTTGGACTTCAATGCTTCGTAGAATCAGTATTGACATGTTCAAGAACCCTAATTCTATTCCTGGAATGCTGCTGCTTTGTGATGGAAAATCTGTTAGATTTCAGCTTAAAACCAATTGACACCAAGTGAAGTTGTCCAAGAGATATATAAGCTACACCTCAAGAATTGAGGTAGGCACCTAAATACCAACCCTCCCACCCCCCAGATGCCTGCCAGAACAAGCGAACCTACTAGAATAGGCAAGAACCAAGATGTGTTATAGGCTCTGATACCATGTTAGATTTTAGCTTAAGACCTATTTGGCAATAAGTAAAGTTGTCTGACAGATATATATAAGCTACACCCCAAGAATTGAGCCAGGTGATGGGGATTTCTTAACAAAATCTTGGAACCCCTTCCCCTAATTTTTATTTAATCAAAACAGAAATCTTCTTTTCCCTTCTCATTTCATTTGCGCGTTCAACAGTGACAAACCTGGCCCTTCTCTCCAACGAAGACCCACCTTTCCATGGCAACATTTCCGGCATTATCCAGCAATTTCTAGTCATTTCCCAACAACTCATCACAATTCCAGCAAACCTGTGACGCGTACATAAATTATGAATAGCCAAGCTCTAGGAACCAGGGACGGAGAAAGATCTATATATAGGCTTGCTAAGGGTAGAGAGAGGAAGACTAGAGATTTGGATCAAGTAAAGTGTGTTAAGGATGAAGAAGGCAAAGTCTTAGTGCATGAAAAAAATATCAAGGAAAGGTGGAAGGCGTATTTCCACAACTTATTTAATGATAGATATGGATATGACTCTAGCAGTCTAGACATAAGAGAAGAGGACCGGAACTATAAGTACTATCGTCGGATTCAGAAACAGGAAGTAAAGGAAGCGTTGAAAAGAATGAGTAACGGTAAGGCGGTGGGGCCAGACAACATACCTATTGAAGTGTGGAAAACTCTTGGAGATAGAGGTCTTGAGTGGCTCACCAAACTCTTTAATGAAATTATGAGGTCAAAACGCATGCCGGAGGAATGGAGGAAAAGCACGTTAGTGCCAATCTATAAGAACAAGGGGGATATACAAAATTGTGCAAATTATAGGGGAATCAAGCTCATGAGTCATACCATGAAATTATGGGAAAGAGTGATCGAACGGAGATTAAGAAAGGAGACTCAAGTTACTGAGAATCAATTTGGTTTCATGCCGGGAAGGTCGACCATGAAAGCGATCTATTTATTACGGCGGGTGATGGAGCAATATCGCATGGACCAACAAGACTTGCACTTGATTTTTATTGACTTGGAGAAAGCGTATGATAGAGTGCCTAGAGAGATTTTGTGGAAAGCTCTAGAGAAGAAAGGGGTTAGGGTTGCATATATTCGAGCTATCCAAGATATGTATGATAGGGTATCGACTAGTGTTAGGACACAAGGTGGAGAGTCAGACGATTTTCCCATCACAATTGGTTTGCATCAAGGGTCAACTCTTAGCCCCTACCTTTTTACCTTAATTCTGGATGTCCTCACGGAACAAATCCAAGAGATAGCGCCGAGATGCATGCTTTTTGCAGATGACATAGTCCTCCTTGGAGAGTCGAGGGAGGAGTTGAATGAGAGGTTGGAAACTTGGAGACGAGCTCTAGAAACACATGGTTTTCGCCTAAGCAGAAGCAAATCGGAGTATATGGAATGTAAGTTCAACAAAAGAAGGAGGGTTTCTAACTCAGAGGTGAAAATAGGAGACCATATTATCCCTCAAGTCACACGGTTTAAATATCTTGGGTCTGTAATACAGGATGATGGAGAAATTGATGGGGATGTGAATCATCGCATTCAAGCAGGATGGATGAAATGGAGAAAAACATCGGGGGTGTTATGTGATGCAAAGATACCGATCAAGCTAAAGCGAAAGTTTTATCGGACTGCGGTAAGACCGGCGATTTTGTACGGAACAGAATGTTGGGCGGTCAAGAGCCAACATGAGAATAAAGTAGGTGTAGCGGAGATGAGGATGTTGCGGTGGATGTGTGGTAAGACTCGACAGGATAAAATTAGAAACGAAACTATTAGAGAGAGGGTTGGAGTAGCGCCTATTGTAGAGAAGATGGTGGAAAATAGACTTAGGTGGTTTGGGCATGTAGAGAGAAGACCGGTAGACTCTGTAGTGAGGAGAGTAGACCAGATGGAGAGAAGGCAAACAATTCGAGGCAGAGGAAGACCCAAAAAGACTATAAGAGAGGTTATCAAAAAGGATCTCGAACTTAATGATTTGGATAGAAGTATGGTACTTGATAGAACATTATGGCGGAAGTTGATCCATGTAGCCGACCCCATCTAGTGGGATAAGGCGTTGTTGTTGTTGTTGTTGTATTTAATTTAGGTATTATCTTTTCCCCACTTATATGTATGTGTAGTATAATTTATGTGTACCTTATAAATTTCAGAATAGCAATCATATTGCTACCAGCCACAGCATTTTTAGCTGCTATGCACCACAACTTGGGGTTGACTACTATACTTCCATGTAGTGTAAATTGTAAGGCAAAACTATCTTTTTAAGAGTTGCCCAACAGATATGCTCAGAGATTGGACTGTTGCTGCATTAATATTTTTTTTTTTGTTTTTCCTTTGTTGTTTTGTGTTTCAAATTTCAATCTTGCATGGTGGACGATTCCTTACCATCCAAACTTATTGTAATTTCTTCTTTCATTAAAGAGGGGGAAAAAAGCCCATGATAAATACTAAATGGCAATGCCTATCCAAACCACCTAGCTTATTTTACATATTCCTGAAGACAACACTGACACTACAAGAGCCTACCATGCAACAAGATATACATTGTGACCATGAACATTTTATTCAAGGAAGGAGAAAATGCAGACTACTAGCAACTAACATTGAAGATCTTAGAATGTAGGTTAGCGCCTAACTCAACCCCAAAAGCTAGCCCGTAGGGTGAGGGATGTCCCTCACTTATATACTCTATCTAGGCACTATCTCTAATTGATGTAGGACTAGGGTTTTTCCCAATACACCCCCTTACGCCCAACAATTTTTGGCTTGGTGCGTGGATAACACGGTGGATGACACATTTAATGAATCTAGGATGTTATCTTGGCATGAACTATTAGAAAGATTTCAGTTTAGTAGTCAGCACCATGTAATTCAGAACAGCCCCACTAGCCCTTTTTTCTGTGTGAAATGAAAACTTCATGTCCAAACAAGAACTTAAGCAACCAGTTCAGAGGTGCACAGACAATATGGTCATAGCATGTTACAACATACCCATTGTCAACCAGCCAATGTATCATTCCTGCTGTGATACCCTTTGTAACAGAAAACACCGGAAAAAGGCTATCAGGCTTAACCGGACGTGGATCATATTTACCAAGCACTCCTGCAGCAGTGTCAATAATGACCTCTCCATCTTTGTAGGCACATACCTTCAAGTGATTATGCAGAATTTATCAAGACAATTGAACAAATACTTGAGCTATTTGATTGGCTCTTGACATCAATGCAACAACAACCACAATAATAGACAAGAAGAACATGAACCTTTAAAAAGAACAGTGCTATATGGTACAAAGAGTAACAGTACAAAATGCACGAAGAGCCAACGTGTTATTGTTTTAAATAATAAATCGAATTTTAATTTAAAAGAAAAATAAAATAATAGAACTGTAATACTATCCCACTTATCATGAAAAGTTCTTGCACCAACACCTAAAATTATCGATTTCAAAGCTGAAGAATTGGAGAAACCAGAACATGCAACAACTTTACGTAGTCTCTTAATTTTTTATTGAATGTCATCCAATTAGGGGAAGGCACAATCTGAAACTCATTCTGTAGGGCTCGTACCACAGAAGTTTCAGAGGAGCCATCTAGTGAATGTGTTTAACTGGGTTGAAGAAAAAGAGACCACTGTATAATCGGGTTTGGACTCATCGAGTGAAATCAGGTTTAACTGGGTTGAAAAAAACAAACCGATATAAAATGGTATACAAGAGTGAGAGCAACATCCCATTGTGAAATTGGAATTCAAGATTGTAAAAGAAGAAAAGTGAAGCAACCAACAACCCAATAAAATAAAACGGTGAGAAGGGAGCCCATGAAGAAAGCCGAAATTACTGGACATTAGATAAGCCACATCAGTTTGTGCATTTCATACTAATTTTTCTTCGTACTATGAAGCATTTTCCCAAAACAAAATGGAACACTTGGGTCACCAACAACAGTACTGGATCATACCAGAAATACATGTCAATGCAAAGATAGATTCTGCAACTCTGGACTCTTGACCAATATATAATATGCATACTTAATATTTGAGGCAGGAAAGAATATTTGACGGAGTAAAAACAGAATCTATATGCATGGTGATTAAAAAGGAATAAATATAGAATGTAATTTATAAGAAAAAATAATTAAGTTAATTATATTTCTTAAGCTGCAATGTATGATTTTCGAAAGTGGAATTATTATTATTATTATTATTATTATTATTATTATTATTATTATTATTATTATGTGATCCCAATTCCCAAAAGTATACATGCTCAGATACAATCTTAATTCATCAACTAAATATCAGATATAAGTTCCATGAAAATATGGCTTATTGTGGTTTTAGTCCCCATTTAATGTGAGTATACTCTGAAACATGGTGAGTAAATGCATTCCCCGTATGAAAAACATGTCGAAGTTGTTCACAAAATTCTTTAATACCTAAAAGGCACACCAGGAAAAGGTCTCTTTCTTCAAAAACACGAGAAGAGAGGAATTGAGAAATATTGATGTTGATTCGGCTGGTTCTGTTATGGATAGAAGGCCAACATCAGGATATTGCACCTTCCTATGGTTTAATCTTATCACATGGAAGAGTAAAAAACAAAAGTTGTTGCTAGGAGAAATGCTGAAGCTTAGTTTAGATTGACAGCTCGAGGAATATTTGAGGTTCCATGGCTGAAGAAAGTAGTTGAAGAACTTGAAAAAACAATAATTCTTCCTTTGCAGCTATGCATAATGTTGAAGATATGATTTGATAACTTTAATTAGGGAATTATCATTATTTGATAATTAGGGATTATTGTCATTAATAGTCTTGATTATGTTTTCTAAATTGTATTGTTATTTAATTATAAATAAGAGTATACATGTGTGATACAACACACAAATACAGTAAACCCTTTCTATATGGTATCAGTAGATTTCTATGTTTTTCGATCCCTTTCTCTTTTCTCTTTTTTTTCTTTCCTTCAGCTGCAGCCCCCGTTTTGTTACGACCGATGCGAGCTCTGTTGTGCTGCCACCGAGCTGCCATTTCACCATTGTGACCCATTGATCGGGGAAGTGCCACCCTCTGGTGAACCCAACGCTGCCAACCGCATCGCCACCCAACTTCACACGCGCCAACATATTCTCCAGCTTACCAAGGTATGTCTGCATGTCCATGTTCTCCAGCTTAATGCTCATTAAGCTGGATGGTTTAATTGCGGAATATTCCACTCTTACGCCCTTTACTACTGATGCAGACTTTTTACAAACAGCACGGACAGTTCTTCATGGTGGTTGCTCTTGCTGGACACATACCAGACCTTGAGGCAGTCCGTAACCAGATTTTATCGAGTCCCATGGTTCCTACCTATGACTTAGTTCAGGAACAGTTGTTGTGTCTCTCCATTCCACATACCTTTGGGCAGACCCTCTTCCACTTCTACCGAGGATTCCTCTGCCCTTGTCTTTCACTCCTCTCATTGTGGAAGACGAGGTGGAGGACGTGGTATTCGCTGCCACTACTGCAAGAACTGGGGTAAGGAGATTTTCACATCAAAGCTAGAGAATTGTCCTGGTCAATTAATGTGTCCCAAGTCACCACCTCTACCTCATATATTACTATCTCTGCTGCTAAATATAATGAGCTTCTCAAGCTTCGAGCAGCCAACAAACCTGCATCACTTGTTACCTCTGTGGCTCAATCTAGTAATCCTGTAGCCTTTGTTTCTCAATCCTCCTATCTTGGACCTTGGATTCTTGATTCTAATGCCTCTAATCATATGACTGGTAACCAATCTCTTTTCTCTTCCTTGACTTTTTCGGACACCTTTCCTTTTGTTACTCTTGCAGATGGCTCTCATATTAAAATCTAGGGCATCAGACAAACACACCCTCTTCCTCAACTTTCATTAAATTTTGTCTTATTTGTTCTTGGTTATCCTTTTAATTTAACCTCTATTAGCAAACTCACCCGCACTCTTATTTTTCTGTCCTA
Source organism: Glycine soja (assembly GCF_004193775.1). Classification (NCBI taxonomy): domain Eukaryota; kingdom Viridiplantae; phylum Streptophyta; class Magnoliopsida; order Fabales; family Fabaceae; genus Glycine; species Glycine soja. Next base: position 22,312,136 of record NC_041015.1, read on the forward strand.
TTTGTTAGTAATTTCGTTCTTGTACAAGATCGACGCACTGAATGGATGATTGGAGCAGGATATGAGTCTGGAGGATTATATCAACTTACACCTCGGGTTGTTTGTGTCTCATCTGCATTTGCATGTATTAGTTCCCAATCATTCTAATTTTAAGTCCTTTCCATGCGAGTCGTGTCAACTAGGTAAACATACTCGTATCAGTTATGGCTCTCATGTCAATAAGGGTGATGCGTTACCTTTTGTCTTAGTTCACTCCAATATTTGGGGTCCCAATTGAGTCTATTCCAAATTAGATTATTTTTATTTTGTCACATCTATACAAGATTTCTCTCGTTGTACTTGGGTTTTTCTAATGAAGAATCGGTATGATGTTTTTTTTCTATTTTTTGAAGTTTTTCCACTAAGATTCAAAATCAGTTTGCCTCCTCAATTAAAATTTTACGAACTGATAATGCAAAAGAATATTTGTCGTTCCAGTTTCAATCCTTTTTAAACTCACATAGGATTCTTCATCAAACATCATGAGCCCATACACCACAACAAAATGGTGTTGCAGAACGCAAAAACCGTCACTTGGTGGAAACAGCTTGCACCCTTCTTCTTCACTATAATGTCCCACTTCGTTTTTGGGGGATGCTCTTCTTACTGATTGTCATCTGATTAACTGTATACCTTCATCGGTTCTCAATAATCAAATTCCTTATTCCATCTAAATCCTATACAGGACCTTCATTATGTTCCCCTTCGTGTCTCTAGAAGTACATGTTTTGTCCATGATCTCACTCCAGGTAGAAATAAACTCTGCCAAGTATCTAAAATGTATTTTTCTAGGTTACTCCTGTCTCCAAAAGGGTTACCGATGCTTGTCTCCTTAACTTTAATGGTACCTGGTCTATGCAAATGTTACATTCTTTGAGACTACTCTTTTCTTTTCTTCCACCATTGAAGATGTCCTCTAGTGGTTCCACCTATTGTTCCAGCACCACTTGTTGCTCATGCTCCAAGTTCACCTCCACCTCCTCTACTCACATACCACCAACAAACACAAGCACTACCAGCAGCGCCACCTACTGATCCTCCAACATCATCTCCTGCTCCAAACATTTGTCCACCACCACCGCCTACACTTTAATTTCCCATCTACACAAAGGTGTTCGGTCCACTCATAATCCCAATCCTTTATATGCTTTTACTCTTAACTTTGATTATTTACCTCCCTCCTATTACTCTCTTATCTCTTTGGATTTTGTGTCTATTCCAAAGTCTACACGTGAAGCCATGGCTAACCATAATTGGCAACAACCGATGTTGGCAGAAATGGCTGCGCAAGATGCCAACAACACATGGGAGCTTGTTCCCTTGCCTCCCAACAAATTCACTGTTGGGTGTCATTGGATCTATACGATGAAGATCGCACCATATGGCACTATTGATCGCTACAAAGCTCGCTTAGTGGCTAAAGGATATATTCAGATTTTTGGTCTTGATTATTGTGACACTTTATCACCTGTGACCAAAATGACCTCTATTCATCTTTTTCATGCTATGACTGCAATCTGACATTGGCCTCTTCACCAGTTAGACATCAAAAATGCCTTCTTGCATGGTCAGTTGCAAGAAGAGGTGTGCATGGATCAGCCACCCGGTTCTATAGTCTCTGGTGACTCCCGCCTTATCTATAAGCTTCGCCGCTCAATCTATGGCTTGAAGCAATCTCCCCGTTCCTGGTTTGGTCATAGTTCAGCTCTACTCTACTTGAGTTTGGTATGACTCAATGTGAAGCTGATCACTCAGTATTTTTCCTTCATTCTAAGTCTAGACTATGCCTCTATCTCATTGTATATGTTGATAACATCGTCATCACTGGCGATGAGTCCGCAGGTATCCTACCCCTCAAATCTCACCTTCATAGTCACTTTTAGACTAAGGACTTGGGCCCCCTCAAGTACTTCCTTGGCATCAAAGTTGCTCAATCCTCATCTGGAATTGTCATTTCCTAGCAAAATTATTCCTGAGTCATACTGCCATGGATCCTAATATGAAGCTTCTTCCAAGTCAGGGGGAGCCATTCAAAGGCCCTAGAAGATATTGTCGTCTAGTAGGCAAGCTTAATTACCTCACTGTCACTAGACCAGATATCACATTTGCAGTTAGTCAATTCGTGAAGGAATCATGTGATAATCAATGGAATGTTGTGATACGTATCCTTCAATACCTCAAAAATGCACCATCTCGCAAATTAATATGTGGAGATAAAGGCAATGCCAAAAATGTCTACTATTCTGATGCTAACTGGGCAGGATCACCATCAAATAGGGGGTCCACTTCTGGATATTGTGTTCTCACTGGAGGGAACTTGACCTCTTGGAGGAGTAAGAAGCAGAAAACAATTGCTATATCCAGTGTTGAAGCTAAGTGTCATGCTATGGCAGCTATTGCATCCAAGGTTACATGGCTAGGCAAATTCTCCAACAACTAAAATTTGGAGACACTCAAGATACTATGCGACAATCAAGTTGCTCTCCACGTTGCATCAAATCCGATCTTCCATGAGCAGACTAAACAAATAGAAATTGACTGTCACTTTGTGAGAGAAAAGGTGCTCTCAGGAGAAATCATCATTGACTTTGTCAACTCCGGTGACCAACTTGCAGACATGCTTACTAGATACCTCAAACGTTCTCGTGTTGAGAACATATGTAACAAGCTTGGTTCATATGATATATGCTCCAGCTTGAGGGGGAGTATTGAACATATGATTTGATTACTATAATTAGGGAATTATCATTAGCTGATAATTAGGGATTATTGTCATTAATAGTCTTGATTATGTTTTCCTAAATTGTACTGTTATTCAATTATAAATAAGAGTATACATGTGTGATACAACACATAAATACAGTAAACCCTTTCTATACATAACAAGGTTGTGATTAAGCATATAGCTCATAATCCAGTCTTACATGACCAAACAAAACACATTGAGATTGACAAACACTTCATCAAGAAGATTGAAGGAGTAATTTGCATTCCATTTGTTCTGACCACTCAGCAGATTGTGGATGTTTTAACCTAGGGTCTATTAAGACAACCGTTCAAACATAAAGTTACCAAGTGGAGCATGATAGATATCTGATAAGGACCCACAGCCCAAGGCGTATTTAAGGAAAAGGAGGAGGCTTAAAGCACCTGACAAAGTCTAGGAGAGAGAAATTGTCCAATTCACTGTCAAGCTAGTAGTAGAAGTGGAAAGAGGGCACATGAGTTGGTTGCATGGAGAGAGAATATTAGTGGAGGAAATCACATGGAGAGGTAGGCTGGAATTTGGAATTGAGTTCTTAGGAGAGACTAGGCCTTTCGAACACCAAGAGTTTTCCAATTGTAAAAACCTCTATACCCAAGACTTTAATTCTTTGATTGGACCCATTTATACAATAATATATGTTCTCACTATTTATTTTCCTTATGGCTTTTCTGGTTCCTATCATTTGGGTATTGATAAGAACCTTAGAACCACGCCACAAAAGCTAGTTGTTGTAGTTGGAAATCCCAAGGCCTTATTAATCTGACACTAGAATCTCATACTTCCAATGTGAGACTCCAAGTCTCATACCTTGCAATTGGATCCTAACATCCCACCATGCTTCACAGCCCCAACATCCACACAGACTGGCTATGCACTATCCCTTTGATTAGTCTCGAGCGAACACTGCAATGACAACATCACCACCTGTGCTACTCTAATGCCAAATCATAAGAACCTTTAACAACACCACAAAAGCTAGTTGTTGTAGTTGGAGAGCTCAAGGCCTTATAAATCCTACACTAGAATCCCATACTCCGATGTGTGACACCAAGTCCCATACCTTGAAATTGGATCCTAACATTCCACCACACTCCACAACCATAACACCTACATGGAATGAACTGTGCACTAGCCCTTCAACTAGTCCCAGACAAATACTGTAATGTCGGCATCACCACCCATGTTGCTATTTTGCAGCTGCAAACGATAGAAACCAGACAGAAAAATAAGGAAAAAAAAAAGACAGAGAGCATATATTATGTATAAACATGCCTAATCAAAGGATTCAAGTCTTAGGTATAGAGGTGTTCGGAAAATAGAAAACTCTAGGTGTTCGAGAGGTGTAGTCACTCCTAAGGTCCCAATTCCAAATTCCAGCCTACCTCCCCCTACAATTTTACCCACTAATATTCTCTCTCCACAGAACCAACTCATGTTCCCTCTCTCCACTACTACTGCCAGCTTGGCAGTGAATTGGATAACTTCTCTCTCCTAGACTTGGGCAGGTGCATCAAACCTTTTATCTCTTCTTACATACAGCTTATTCACCTTGGGCTTGGGCCTGAGCTTTGGGTCCTCATCAGTATCATTGCACCAACTTGAGGGGGCATGTGGATAAATTAGGGATGTTAGGATTCTAAATAAGTTAAGAAGATCAAATTCTACAATTAAGGAAATGATTAGTCAATCCTGATTCATGGGATTTACCTTCCTATTTTTTTTCTTTTACATTTTATGGAATTCTAATTCCCTATGATTGAGGGATTTGTCTGCGTATCAAAGTTGTCAATAGCAGCCAGAGTGGTTGTGATAGCGGTGGAGCATGCCAGAGCAGCGATGTGTTGCGACAAAGATGTTGTTCGCTTCGCGTTTTAGTGTTGCAGTCAATGAGCACAGCAGCCGCAATCCCACTCTGGGTTTGCAACATAAAAGAGCCTATGAAATCGCACTCCTAAAATCCAATGAATTTGGCTAGGCAGAGATATTTTGTTTTTCGAATAAAAAATAAAAATGAAACATAAAGGCGGGGGATAATGGGAGAAAGTGAAAGAAACTAGGGTTTCAGTCTTTCAGAACATTTTCTGGACAAAGAAGACAACTAGATTAGGTGTTTATCTTTTACACAATGATAGCTGATGTGAGAAAAATAAACTAGGGTTTCTTTTGTTGTTTTGGATGAGAGTGGGATTTGGGCCCACAACCCAAATTGGACCACTCTTCATCCCAATCCCAAATAATCCTAAAATCGGAAGGCTATTTTACTGTTTTTATAATTAATTAATCATATATATTATACTATTATAAAAGTAATAAAATTATACAATACCCTATAATATTTAAGAAAAAATTAAAAAAAAATATAGAAAAATATCAATACATAATATATACATATAAACACAAAATATATTTTAATAAAAATGTAATAATTTAATAAAACTAATACAGCAATAATAATTTTATAATAAGTAGAAAGAATATAAAATATCATTAAATTAATATATATACATATAATATTAAAATAGCGGTCATTCCATTATCCAATATCCCAATTTTGTGGTTGGCTACTCCACTACGTGATACCGGACTGACTTTTATGCTCCGTATATTTTTCTTATTTAAGTTTTACTTCTTAGCTGTTAACATTTGAATCACTAAAGAAATTATTTCTAAAATCAATTAAGAAAAACGACTTGCACCTGGATTCCGAGTATTTTATCATTATTTCCCATCTCGATTAAAAGCTGCCTCAGCATGGATTCTACATCAGAATGGACTGGTGAATCAAAAATCCATCTATCATTTACGGATGGTCCTTTACTAATGTACCTGGCAAGTGTACCTCAGTTCAGCCACAAATGAAACAAGCATGTAATAAATACTAATCAGAAAATTTGCAAAAGACTCACCCACGCAAAACTGATTCTGCAAATGGCCTCATAATGTCCATATATACTATTTGTACATTCATAGTGGAAGAAAGCCCTACATCCACATCAGGTAAGTAAAATGTAAAATAAGACTAGGGAACAAATAAACATCACAGTGGAAGACAACAGACCTCTTAGAAGATTAAGAACCCTTCCAAATATTACAATATCACCAGGAAATGCATCAACCTGAAAATATTTTTAGAAAAATTATCGTTCTATCGTTCCAAATATTATAGTAGCATAATTTGGAACAGGGAAAAAATGTAAGTTTATAGCTGAACTCACAGGATTAAAGCGTTTCATTTCTTTTTTGTCAAGGTTCATTTTCTCCTGTATAACCTTCATATTTCTGTCCCTTTGATCGGCTAGAGATTTCATTGTTTTCTTAGTTACAGAAAAATACACCATAATTAGGGAAAAATTAAAAGTCTGAAAAATGAAGAAACCAAAGTATACTTCAGGAGCTAAAGGCATACTTACATGGTATTCATTTGCGGGTGTTGTCGCACGAAAAAATACAGCTGTTACTTCCATTGCCTGCTCTGGTATGTCCAGACGCAACTTAAGCCCCATTTCTGCAAAGGCAGACAGGAGGGCCACATGGTCCCCCTTTAACAAAAAGGCTTACATACTCAGTCATTGTTTAGAAAGATCATTTGGAGCAATTAAGGGAAACTTGTATGAATACTAATAATCCTATAAAAACTGTAATACAAAAAAGTGAAGAAAAATAATATTACAATAAAATTGAGCTAGACGAATTAAAAGTATTTGTTCCTGAATCACATAGACACTTCGTGATTGTGAACTTTTTTGCCATGAATGCATGAGTACAAAACCACCCATACCCAATCAAAAAGCTTATTTTTGTTAGGTGCCTAGGTGAGGTTGGGAAAATGGCATTTGCATCTCTAATAAATAATAATCCCTTTAAAAGCCAACTTGCTGGGGGGAACAAATTACGATTTAAAAGCCTCCCTTATGTTCTGCTCAACTTATCATCCGAAAAATGGAGAAAACGGAAGTCATGAAGATCAAGTACAATTTGTGAAAGAGTGGCTTTCACACCATGCCAAATATATCAAACAAAAATTTTAAGATACTACTATTACTAACTTTAAAGTTGTGCCTTGGTGACCAGTTGATCATTGGTTCGAATCAAGAAACAGTTTCTTTGCATATGCAAGGGTAAGACTACGTACAATGACCCTCCCCAACCATCGCATAGTGAGGAGCCTCCGGACACTTGGGTATGTTAGTAGTAGTACTAATACTAATAGATAAAGCCAAATAAATTTATCTAAACATTATTACTTAATATAACTACTAAACTAAACCATAAAAAACTTCACCTGCACACACTCATCTAAAACTTTGGCCTGATAAGTAGCAATCAATTTAAAGCACAACCCCCAAAAGCCAAAGATAGGATGGTCTAGCTGTTTAAGTCACTTTGCAAGAAGGGGGGTGAAATAGGCAACAGGTAGCTTGCATCCAAGCCATCCCAACGGTGGTTTTGTGCTAAAAGAAAAAAATAAAGGGAGTTAAGCAAAGACTGAAAGCTTGGAACAAGGAGTAATTTGGTGATACTCTGAAGAAGCTAAGAAGAATTGAAATGGAGTTGAATTTGCTGGAAACTGAAGGGGATGGAAGACAGCCGAGCGATCATGATTTAAAATTGTGAAAGCAGTTGCAGGAGTTGTGGGTTGCAGCCAACTCTCATGAATCCTTGCTAAGGCAGAAGGCAAGGACCAGATGGATCAAGGAAAGGGATTGAAATTCTCGCCTCTTCCATCTGATAGTCAATGGGAATCGCACACACAATATGCTGAGAGGATTGCTTGTTGATGGGTGCTGGATCGAAGAACTTAGCCGGGTCAAAGAGGAGGTTCATCAGTTCTTTAAAAAGAGATTTGAGGGGGTGATACCCAAAATAGATGGGGTTAGATTTCAGGTCATTGGCCAGCATCAAAATGATTTTTTGGTAGTGTGCTTTCATGAGAAAGAAGTAAAGGATGTAGTATGGGAATGTGGAAGTGAGAAGAGTCTTGGACTAGATGGGTTAAATTTCAAATTTATCAAAGAATTCTAGGACATTATCAAATATAATGTGCTTCGTTTTCTCGATGAATTCTATGTTAATGGAGGATTTCCGAAAGGAAGCAATGCTTCATTCCTAGCACTGATTCCCAAAGTTCATGATCCACAAAATCTCAATCAATAAAGGTCCATCTCATTAATAGGCAGCATCTATAAGATTGTGGCTAAACTGTTAGCAAGAAGGCTAAAGAGGGTGATGCCAGATATTATAGACGAGCAACAAACTGCCTTTATAGAAGGCAGGCACATGCTGCATAGTGTCGTCATTGCTAATGAAGTAGTTGAGGAAGCAAAAAGATGTAATAAGAGTTGCATGGTGTTCAAAGTTGACTACAAGAAGGTGTATGACTCAATCAGTTGAGATTTTCTATTGTACATGTTGAGGAGGATGGATTTCTGCTCCAAATGGATTACTTAGATTGACAGCTGTCTTAAATAAGCTTTTATCCCTATATTGGTCAATGGGATCCTTTCAATTGAATTTATTCCCCAAAAAGGGCTTAGACAAGGGGATCCACTAGCCCTACTTCTGTTTAATATTGTTGCAGAGGGATTAACTGGTCTGATGAGAGTAGCACTGCGGAATAACCAGTTCAAAGGTTTCTTAGTTGGAAGAAATAAGGTGGAAATCAGTATTCTGCAGTACGCAAATGATATGATTTTCTTGGGGAAGCGTTGATGGAAAATGTAAGAGCAATCAAGGTGAAGCGGAGGAGTTTCGAGTTGGTCTCAGGGTTAAAAATAAACTTTGCAAAAAAGCAATTTTGGGGTGATTGGGATGTCAAAACAATGGATGAAGAATGTTGCAAGATACTTAAATTGCAGTTTGTTGTTTGTACCTTTTCCTTACTTGGGTATTCCGATCGGGGCAAACCCAAGATATAGGACGACTGGAGAACCTATTGTCAAAAAATGTGAGAGAAAATTGACAAAGTAGAAACAAAAGTATCTCTCCTTTGGGGGAAGGGTGACTTTGATAAAGTCAGTCCTGAACTCCATTCCTAATTACTTTCTTTCGTTTTTCAGGATTCTGAAGAAGGTGGTGGATAAGCTGGTGAAGTTACCCTGGTGGTTCTTGTGGAGAGGTGACTCAAAGCAGAAGAAGATCGACTGGGTTAGTCAGGGCTCAATCTGTTTATAAAAGGAGAAAGGAGGTCTGGGAATCAGGGACTTAATCAAATTTAATTATGCCCTTCTCGGAAAATGGCGGTGGAATCTATTTCACCACCAAGGAGAACTGTGGGCTAGAGTGTTGGATTCAAAATATGGAGGATGGAGGAATTTGGATGAGGTTAGAAAGAGCACGGCAGAATCTGTATGGTGGCAAGACCTTAGTTCCATCTGTCATTCGGCTGGGGAGGGGAGTTGGTTTAAAAGCAAAATAAAATGGAGTGTTGGGTGTGGATCTCAAAGGTGAGATTTTGGGTGGAAGGAAGATGGTGTTCCATTCATGGAAAAGTACCCTAGACTCTACCTCATTTTGAACCAAAAGAATCAATATATCCAGCAGATGGGACCATTTCAGATGCAGCATGGGAGTGGAACATGCATTAGAGGAGATTCCTTTTCGAAACTGAAATAGTTATGGGTACCAATTTTCTGGAGGAAATACAAGGTCTCACAATCAATTCTCATCGACAAGACAAGTGGGTTTGGAAGGGAGACTCAACCGAGACATATACTGTAGGTAATGCATATAAGTTTCTTAACAAGGACTCAAGAGATGAGAATCACGACGAAGAATTTAAAGAACTGTGGAAACTAAAAATCCCAAGCAAAGCCTCTTTTTTTGCATGGAGATTAATACGGGACAGACTGCGTACTAAGAACAATTTGCATAGGAGGAATGTAGAGATTAACGATAACTTATGTCCATTCTGCAGAGATAAGGAAGAGGAGGCAGCTCATTTGTTTTTCAATTGTCACAAAATCTTGCCGTTATGGTGGGAATCGATGTCTTGGATAATCATGGTCGGAGCTCTCCCGCAGAATTCAAGCCATCATTTCCTCCAGCATTCCTTCTGCAGGTTTTCTGGTATTAGGGTGCGGTGCTAGCAGATTTGGTGGATCTCCCTAACATGCTGCGTCTGGCACCATAGAAATAGGATCGTTTTTTCAAACAACAGCTTGAACGTTAATAAATTGATGGAAGATGCTCTATTTTTCTGCTGGACTTGGCTAACAAACCTCGAAAAAGGATTTGACATACCTTTTCACTACTGGTCAAGTAATATCAGGGAGGGATTTTGTAAACAAGGGGGATTAGTACATAGTTGATGGGCTGATCTGTGATAACTCTACAGTCAGTTTTATGGTTTCTTAATTCATGCTATATAGCTTGTATTAAGGAACCATAGTTCTGCATACTAGAGTGCTGATTTGTATATACAACAGTAACCCTTGTGTTGTTTTTCTAATATAATATACTATTACTTTTGCTGATCAAAAAAATAAAATCCAAGCCATCCCAGCCACAAGGAATCAAGAGATCTTCACCCAAAAATGACAATTATAACCACTACATAAACAATATATATGATGTTATTAGTATCCACATAATCATGAAAAGCACAAAAGCCAAAACCAACCTCAGCAGAAGCCAAAAACATCTTTGCAAGTGCTTGCTTAATGGTGCTTGATAGTTTCTTTGTAAGGCCAAAGTCAAGTAAAATAGGACGATGTGGAGATTCCTTGCTCACAAGAAAATTTCCTATGATGATTCCAGTAAGAGAGCCAAAATAGTTCATGAGCACATGGAACAATCGGAAGTGTTACATCATATGCACATGCATACATAAGCACAAACGTAGAGGGAGAGAGAGAGAGAGTACCTGGATGAGGATCACCATTGAAAAATCCATCAATATATATTTGGTGGGCATAGGCACGAGTAATCTCCTCAACAAGCTTTTGTTTATCTACTCCATAAGCTTCTAGTGATTCTAAATCATTCAACCGAATGCCATCCATGTACTCCAAAACAAGGACTTTTTCTGTAGACTATAATTGGAAGCAACCAGATTATATAAATAAGAAAAATTATGGCAAAAAGATAAAAGAATAAGAATAAACAGGAAGCACATTCATTTTGAACCCCTAACAAACTTAAGGTACCAACACTTATCCAACCACTGGAAATTTGCACTAAACATGATATAAAAACACATTAATAAGCTAATCAGCATATAATTATGGAGAAAATTCATTTTTTTACTTGGTATGGCACCTTGTCGGGAAATATGTAAAAAACAGGTTACTTCTATTCTCAGATTGAAATAAAAATATGTAAAATACATTAATATGTCTAATCAGGCCTGGACATGATAATTAATGGCATCATGTCCCCATTCTAAGAAGTAGGGACTTTGCAAAAATTGCAAATAAAGGGGTCATTTGTTCACAGAATTTCCCTTAATATTCTGTGATACCTGATTTCTAACATCATCATTGCATTTTAATATTTCAATATAATATTTTATAGATAGAATATACCTGAATTACATCTGGGATTAAAACATCCACTCTATTGGCTCTCATATTTCCATCATATTGGTTTCTGCAGCCAAGATTTTTAGCCACCGTTCTAGTGTTTTCTACAGAAACAAATGTGTTAGTAAGAGACACACTTTAAGTGAAGGGAAGGAGGGGGGGGAATGAAATCAAATAAAGCCTGATTGCTTAGATGAGTCTATAGAGAGAATGCTAAAATCACCACATTCACGCAACCCCCTCCCCCTGAAAAGAGAGAGAGAGAGAGAAAACAAGAGAAGAAATCATCATAAAATCTGGAATTGTGGTAGATTTATTTATTTGGATATATTGGTTTTGGAATTTCTTGGAATTTGAGCTAAAGGCCTAACTCAACCCCACAAAACCAGCTTATAAGGTGAGGAGAGAGGACCGTCCAAGCCTTAATAAGCACTACTTCAGTCACATCTCTAGGCTAGCTATCTTTTGGTTTCTGCCAGCTGTCTCTTTTCTATAATCCTATTAATCTGTATCTCAATAATGGTTAACTGTCACAGATGGCATCCGTTAAGGTTTCAAGCTTTTGCACTATAAATATACAAATGTAAGTAGAAGTTCTGTGTTGTACAATTGATATCTTTCAAAAATACAAAATATTCTCTAAAATTCTCTTCCTCTCATTCCAATAGACAACAAGGAAACAAATTTCTTAGAATTTGGACTTAGAGCCTAACTCAATCCCACAAAACAGACTAGTAAGCCTTATAACCTCTATTTAAGTCATATCTCTAGTTGATGTGAAACTAAACACGCAATTAAGGTAGCCCCTAAAGAAGCTGCAATTGAGGTGGGTTAGGGGCAACAGCAATTAATGCGGCTTTCATACAATCCCCCTCATGCCCAAGGCTACCAACCTAGAGCGTCGCATGCAAGTGGCCCAACAATGAGTCTAGGATAGGCTCTAATGCTGACTTAGAATTTGGACTTAGGGCCTAACTCAACCTCACAAAACTGATTATAAGGTGAGGACTGTCCAAACTTATATGCTTTATTTATACCATATATCTAGTTGATGTGGAACTAAACACCACCCTTGAAGCTGCAATTAAGAGCCCCTAAAGTGACCGCAACTAAGACAGGCTAGGGTTGACTATAATTAAGGTGGCTTTCCAACACAAATACTACTTGTCAAAACAAAACAAACCATCAATAACTAGAACTCAATAATTTCTCAGCATATCAGTCAAAGAAAGCCATTAGGAAAGTCTGCTAAACACCAAAGAGAATGAAAACATTTCTGCCTATAAAAGATCTGTAAAGAAAACTTCTTGAATATCCAAGAACTTATCTCCAACAAAATACACCAAAGATATTTTCAAGCATTAATTTAGATCTATTACATCAAATGCAAATTTTATAAAAGATCCGAAAATACCAGCTTCATGATTGAAGTCAAGTTCCTTAGGAGCTTCTTTGCACCATTCATCGATCATAGGATTAAAGTTATATTGTGGCTCAGCCCATGCAATCCAGTCAACAATTGACTTCGCATTTTTTAAGTCCTGAAAAAAATGTAGGTACAAAGACCTTTTGAAAGGTTCCATGGACCTCTATATCCATACATCCCAAAGGATAAAAGAAGCAAACCTCCAGTATAATTGTCTTGATACCATCATGTTGAACTTTAACTACCACTTCATGTCCATTGAGCAGAGTTGCACGGTGGACTTGTGCTATCTGCATAAAATGTGTAGCTCAGATATGATTCACTCCACTCAATCAAGGAAAACACTTAACTAATAAAGATTCTTAGCTAAGTTATATAATCATCCGATCTTACTGATGCTGTTGCCAGAGGTTTGTTGACAAAATCAGCAAATAACTCATCCATCGATTTCCCCAACTCTTTCTGTATGGTGCCATAGACCTTGCATATATAAACTAAATTCAGAAGTCTAGTAGCATAGTGACTTGAGAAATAAATTGAAATTCTCAAGCGGGTTAGAAAATGAGGGCCCTTATTCTTGTTCATGGACTGTGGAGTCCAAACTAACAGTTCCATTTTCAGCAGCAAAGTCAGAATTTCACAGCCAACAGAAGCACAAAAAGAAAAAACTTTGAATTCTTGTACTAGGTTAATGAACAAAAATCATCTACAATGCTCAAAAAATATGTGGGGCTCTTTTTATTAAAGCCACATAATGTAAATTGTTTCCTAAAAGCATTTTTTCTTCCATAACATAAACTAAAATATTTTTAAAATAAAAAAAATTGAAGAAAAACCTCTTCCAAGGGTCGAGGAGGAAGAGAGTCCTGTAACTGCTTCAAAAGACGTATATAGGCAGCAGGAAGCACATCTGCACGTGTTGACATATATTGCCCAAGTTTAACCCATAAGCCTTCCATCTCTATTATCAAATTTAGAACACGCTTAGCATTACGTTCATGAGCCTTCTCCCACAATGAAGCTTGTCTTGATTTGCTAGTCCATTTCTCTCGTTGTTGTACACTCTATAGAGATAAATTCAATAAGCTTATTTATTTAAAAGGAAAAGAAAAAAAAATGGAGTAACCAACAAAGCTCACCTTATAATCCAGGTATATTATTACAGCCATTGTAAATACTCTAACCCGTCTCTTGTAAATATCTCCCCACCCCATTCTCGCAGGCAAGCTACAACAAAGAATGCGGTTAAGTTTAAGGCCAAAGATACAGATATGGCAGAATAACTAGACTGAAAATATATATTTCGAGCAAATCAAGAAACAAGAGAGTCAAACAAACAATAACAGAGTAACAAATGCCCATTACACATTTTAACTATAAAGAAGTTCTACAAGTTGATTATTGAAGAAAAAGATTCAAGAAAAATACAGAAAGAGCATATAGACTAGTTCAATACTCATAATTAATAAACACATTGAACAAAACAACTCTGAGATTATTAAATATCTCAATATAAACAGCACTTATCTCAAATTTATTGAAACTAGTATTTCCATTGTTAAATTAGAAATAAAAGCATTGATACTCCTTCACTTAACAACTTAAGCTTTTGAGTTAAGTTGGTCCATGAAATGGTATTAGAATTTATATGACCAAGTGTTCAAGTGCTTTAGCACATGCTGAAGACTCAAGATAGACATTATCCACAGTACAAGCCCAAAGGCTCTTATGTGCAGGACTGTGCTAGGGATGTTATAAAGCCACATTCATGAGCCTTTACCCAGTTGCTTATGCTTTTAGGAGAGTTGGTGACTGATATTGTCTCAGACCTTCTATGACCAAGTGGTCAAGAGTTTGATCTTGCCGCCCCATTCTTCTAAATAAAAAAAAGTTGAATTTCTGCATAAGGTAGGGCTGACTTATGCATTGTCCATGCTTTAAACCCAAAGGACTTTCATGCAAGGGACTTTTGTGTGAGGGGAAACATCAATTATAAAACCATTCACAAAGTACTCACCTAATAGCTTAAGTTTTCAGGAGGGTTGATCCTTGACATCCAGGGATCTTTCAAGAAGGCATTCAGTAATCAGTACATTGCACCAACATTTTAACATTTGTATGATTGTATCAATATAATGGATTCCACCAAACAAATTCTGAATGATTTTTAAATTTTAATAGCAATGTCAAAGGCACCTTTATTTCCCTACATCCACAAAAATCCGGTACACTATATGTTCATCTCAAAATACCAGCACCAGACACCTCCTAATAGTTAGAAGTCAATGTCCTCAAACATATACTGTTCCTAACAGTGAATTGGAAATATTCAAGGGTAACAAGAAAAACAGGCAGTGTAAAAAGTTAATGAACCCATGTTCGAAAATAAAAACATATATAAATCCACAAAATAAGATAATATGAAAATAAATAGATTAATCTTTGTTCTCAGGCAGGCCTCAAAACAATGAACTAGAGGAAACTTTAATATTCCATCATTCCATAAAATGCTACCCCGCCCATTATTTATGTGTCCATCTTATGCACTCAACAAACAGCAAAGTCTATGAACACAACCAAACTTTGTCAACGACGCAAAATTCAGGTCTAGTTAAATAGTTGTGTGTAAAACTCTTAATCCCCATAATAAAAAAAAAACAAAACAAAACAAAACAAAACTCTTGATCCCAAGTGCTGTTTTCAACTACTGTCACTACTATACATGGACTTCTTCCCAGTAAATTTTCTAGAATGCCATTGAAAATTTAAGGCTGTGTTTGGAAAAGCGTTTAAACCACGCTGAACGGGAAAAAAAAAAGTTCCGAGACAAAAACGTCAAAGCATACTGCCTAGCTGCTTCTCCATTGCATCAAGTCAGATGCCCACGAAAACACACACTAACGTGTAGGCAATCCCCATGGCAAGAGGATCATTTATTAAACTGTTAAGGTAATTCTAGGATGAGACTCAAAGAATTACAGAGAAGAGTAGGGATGCCAATGAAAGAACGGCCTCCAAATCTTATTAGAAAGGAAATTGAGATACAAGAGTGTTTACAAATTCTAATCTACTGAATCAGAGGAATCAACCTCTATTTATGTTTAACCGCTTCCCCCTTGGAAAGATCTGTTATTCTAACTACCCATCCCTCTCTTGACTTACTTACAAGAATATCCCGTATCAATTCCCCACCCTTAGCTTCAGTCTTGTCCTCAAGGCTGGAAGTGAGGATACCTTTGCTTCAAATCAAAGAAAAATTCCCAAGTTGTATCCTCTGGCAAGCTATGCTTCCACTTTACTAGGACCTTAGTAACAGCTCGACCCCTTCTCTTTACTGTCATGCGATCCAAAATAGCTTCAGGCTCTTTGAATAGAGGATCTCCTTCTACTAAACTTAGAAGACTCAAAGAAGTTACTGCTTCACCTACATGCTTCTTCAACTAAGAGACATGGAATACATCATGTATACTTGAACCCGAAGGAAGCTTGATCTTGTAGGCCACTGCCCCAATCTGTTCCAATACCTGAAATGGGCCATAAAACTTGGGGGACAACTTCACATTGCTTCTGGCAGCTACGGAAATTTTCCGGTAAGGGTGCAATTTAACATAGACCATATCGCCAACACTGAACTGCCTCTCAGATCTATGTTTATCTGCCAGCTGTTTCATTCTATCCTGGGCCCTCTTCATGTGAAATTTAATGAGTTTCAGCATCTCCTCCCTCCTCAAGAGGCTTCTATCCACCAACTCAGTCTTAGAAGCTTCTGCTAAGTAAGGAAGATTCACAGGAGGTGGCTGTCCATACACCACTTCATAAGGAGTAGCTCGAATAGAGCCGTGAAAGGTGGTGTTATACCACCATTCAGCCACGGGTAACCACTTAGACCATTGAGAGGGTGAATCTGCACACATACACATCAAATATGTTTCCAAACACCTGTTAACAATCTCTGTTTGGTCATCCGTCTGAGGGTGATAAGCTGTGGAGAGCTGGACCTGAACACCCTGAAAAGCCATAAGGTTCTGCCAAAACTGATTGAGAAATATTGAATCTCTGTCACTGGTGATAGAATCTGAAAATCCATGCAACTTGAATACATGATCAAGGAAGGATTGAGCAACATCAGCAGCAGAATAAGGATGAGAAAGAGCCATAAAGTGGGCTGCCTTGCTCAACCTATCAACTACTACAAAAATCACCTACTTACCAAAGGAACTAGGCATGCCTTCTATAAAATCCATGGTAATATGCTGCCAAATCAGATCCGGAATAGGCAATGGTTGCAGCAATCCAGGAGAAGCCTTGGTCTCATATTTACACTTTTGACATACACTGCATTTCTGAACAAAAGCTCAAACATCTTTACTCATCCCTTTCCAACAGACCACAGATTTGAGTCATTGTAAGGTTGCATTTCGTCTTGAGTGACCAGCAGCGGCAGAAGCATAAAAATGCAGAAGAATATCCTGTCTTAAAGCATCATCTCTACCCACAACTAGTCTTCCTTTCCTCATTAACTCCCCATCCTTCCAAGAATAATGTTTGTGAGAACCAAAGTTTGCTTGTAATTCTGAAATCAACCTCTAAATTGTAGGATCTGAATCCCAAGAGGCTTTAATCTTTATCACCAATTCAGAAACCACCTGATGAACCGCGAGAGCTTGACAAGCAACTGGTTCCACTCGCGACAAGGCATCAACAGCTACAATATCATGTCCCTGCTTATACTCAATTGAAAAATCAAACTCCATTAATTTCACCAACCACCTTTGCTAAAGTGCCGTAGTCCATTTTTGATCCAAAATGAATTTCAAGCTTCAATGATCAGTTCTTTATCAACAGCTTGAGTTGTAAGTGAGTTCAAAAGACCCCTTTGTCCATCACATACTTGCAAAATTGACAAATGAACACCAATTGTCATAGCCTTTCCCAATTGTTGCCTCTTAACTGTTTTTAATCCAATCCAGTAGAGGCCCCTCTTAACACATGTCTCCTTCCCTTAACATAGAACTCCATCTGCAACTTATTAAAATTCCATACAATATCGCCCAAGGAAACCAGCCACTCCACTCCCAAGACCAAATCACAGCATCCCAATGGAATGAGTAACATATCAGAAGTGAATTTGGTTTGCTGAATTGTCCACTGGAATCCTCTAACGACAGCAGACACGTTTAACTGTGTACCATCAGCAACCACCACTCTCAAGGAATCAAAAGCATTACTTTTGCAACCCAATCTCTTGGCCGCCTCAATGTCCAGAAAATTGTGGGTACTCCCACTGTCAATCAACACATGAAGAGGCTTCTTTTGGTAGTAGCCTGTCACACGCATGGTGTGGAAATTGGCAATTCCCGTGAGGGCATGGACAGAAATTTGAGGATCTATAGAGTTGGACCCCATTGAGTTTTCAAGCAACACTTCTTCCTCCGCACCCTCCTGTAACTCATCCACTTCCATCACATGCAACTGCAGTGTTTTATGAGTCAAACCATGCTCAGGCGTAAAGGGTTCATCACAGAAATAACATAACCCTTTTGCTCTTCTATCACTCATATATGCAGGGGTTAAAGTTTTAGAGGCTTGCTGTTTTGTTTTGGGGATATCTTGTGTCTTGGAAATAGTTTTAGGAAGTGTAGGTAACAATGGTGGTTTAGAAGAAGCCTCGGGTTTAGACTGCTTATTCCAAGATTTTGTAACAGAACCATGCACAGTTGCTGCCTCATGCATTTTTGCTAATGTGAAGTCCCGTCGGACAGAATTTGGTTGAAACATTCGAACAAGCATCTGGACCTCTTGTTTAAGCCCCCCCCCCCCCCAAAAAAAGCAACTCAGCCTATGCTCCTCACTCAGATCCAAACGAGCTACATAGCATCAAAAGCTTCATGGTACTCCACTATCGATCCCTTCTGCCTCAATTGCATCAATTCAGCCATAGGATCATCACATACTTCACCAAACCTTTCAATTAAAATCCTTGTATATTCTGACCAAGGTGGTAAGTTCTGCAATCCTACAGATTTCACATAAGAGTTATGCCATTGAAGGGTTTTCCCTTCGAAATGTACCACCGTCAACCTTACCTTAAACTCCTCAGGTGTATTATCAATAGAGAAGAATGTATCACATTGGATTAACCATTGTTTAACATCAATACCAGAGAAACGCGGAAAATCAATTCTAGCTAGACGTGTTCCGCAAGAATAAGAAGATCTCTCACCTCGAATTGGGCTTCCCCCAGTTTGAGAATGAGTTTTGCCCTTGCTGTTATTGTGTAGAAGGTCCTGCATTTGCTGCGATATCGACAAGGCTAACAACTGTGTCAGGGAATCGTGAAGAGTTTGCTGCATCGAAGCTTCCATCTCCATGAATCTTTCATCAATCTTGGAACTGAGACGATTCTCCACGCGATCTTCAATTTCACGCTCAAGAACGCGATTCCGTGTAGCATCCGCCATGGCTGGTCATGCTTGGAAGGTTACAGGCTGATACCATTTGTTAAGATAATTCTAGGATGAGACTCGAAGAATTACAGAGAAGAGTAGGGACACGCCAATGAAAGAACGGCCTCTGAATCTTATTAGAAAGGAAATTGAGATACAAGAGTATTTACAAATTCTAATCTACTGAATCAGAGGAATCAACCTCTATTTATGTCTAACCGCTTCCCTCTTGAGAAGGTCTGTTATTCTAACTACCCATCCCTCTCTTGACTTACTTACAAGAATATCCCGTATCATAAACCCAAAGTAAAATTTCCATCCCAAAAACTATGGATCCTTTCTTAAACCCAAAGTGAAGTTTTCATCCCGAAATTGAACAACCCCGTAATAATTATGTACAAAGCAGAACCGACATTTCAGTCGCACATATTCAATCAACCATGTAACAATCCATCATCGATGTTCAAGTTACAAATCAAATTCAAGCAAAATTGAAAACATCAACACGACGAATCCGTTACTGTTCGTTAGCAGCCAACAACAAACACAGACAAGTCAATTCAATTCATCAGTGAGCACTGAAAAGCATCGAAACAGAGAAAGAAGAGAGAGTTCATGAAAATTCAGATTATGTCGTTTTGGTGCAAAACGGGAGAGAAGAGCGGTGGTGGTGCAGTTATTACCTGAAAGCCTTGGAAAGAGCACTGAGTAACTGCTTGGACGAGAAGGTGTGGTGTGGGGGGAATGAGGTAGCAGTGTGAAAATAAAAATAAGATTTTTATATATACTTTTCGTTTTTTAAGTTTGCATTTTTTTTTTAATTTTAATTCTGTAAAAAAGTTGTTCATTTTAATTTATATAAGTATATGTTTTTTAATTTTAGTTCTATAAATATTTTTATTCAATTTTAATATGTGTAAGTTTGTATTTTTCTAATTTGATTTTTTATAACACAAATTTATAGGAATTAAAAATATAAATAATTAAAATTTTAATGAAATTAGAATTAAAAAGTATAAATTTATATTTATAGGTACTAAGAATTTAAAAGATACGAATTTAAAGAATCTAAAAATCAACAAAAATTTTACAATCATTAAAATTTAAAAAGCACAACTTATGAAACCAAAACATATTTAAGTATCAAAATAATATGAGAAATGACTTTCTGTGGAAATTGAAACGACGGCTACATTAGTGTCGTGTAGTGGGGTTTGGAATTTTCGCAACTCGTTTGCTTGCCAACCAGGAAAAGTGTATGAGGCTTCCTCACCAAAAAATGTGGAAAAGGAAAAATCAATGCCTTTTTTCTCTTTTTGATCCTTCGGCTGGCGGAATTGACTATTCAGGCGCCTTTACGTAAGCATGATACACGTGTACTTTTGTGGATCATTTTAATTTACTCTAGATTGCTTTTGTCTTCTTTGACATTTTTCTTTCTTCATCAACAAATTGTTCATACTGGAAAATCAAAAATATCTTTATACATAGCATATACAGATCGTAAATATGTGAGACCTAAAAAATTTAAAATTAATGATTTATGTAAATCTCAAATTTATGACTTTTGCATTATTGGCACAACACACTAATCAATTGAGCTAATAGGTCAATTAGGTAACTATGATAATCTTTTTGTGGACCATTTTAATTTACTCTAGATTGTTTTTGTCTTTTTTGGTATTTTTCTTTATGCACCCAACAAATTTCTTTAGATCATTTTAATTTACTCTAGATTGACGTTCCCGTTATTTGCAGGACACACTAACCGAGTTAATAGGTTCATTATGTTAAAAAAATAATTAATGTCGCTATATATAATATTAAATTTTTTAATATATATCTAATACACATATAAGTTTATATAATAAATTTTATAACAGTTAATTTTGATCTATTAATATATTTTTTACATATATAAATTTTTATTAAACTTATGATTTTTATTTAAACCTATAATTTTTCGTATAATCTATATGGATTGAAAATTTGTATAGGTTATGCGTAAGAAGAAAATCCTCTTTTTTGGTTAAATACACTTAGGGTGATATATGCCCTGGAGTTGAAGACCCGTTTAGTCCGTTCGGATAAAGGTCTAAAAAATTTAATGCAAAAATATCTTGTTCATGTAAAATTATTAAGGTTTGATTTTAATTTCTTTTAATATTTTATTCATTTTTTATCTTCGCTAAATTATAATATGTCATTTTTTTATCTATAGTTAGGTTCAGTTATATCTAAACATGACATTCTTTTAAAAATATATATATATATATATATATATATATATATATATATATATATATATATATATGACTTATGAAAATTAAGAATCGCCCGAAAATTATAAAAAATATTAAAAAATGCATAATACAGTTAGGACAGCCTTACCTCCAACCTAAACCTGGAGTGATCACTAATAAAGATTAACCGCAAGGAAATAGTAAAAAAAATATTTATAAAATATTAGAAAATTTTAAATTTGAATACCTTGTAACTATTGAGTTGTTTTCACTGTGACACATTGTACATGTATAGGTAGACTTGGTGAAATCTTTCTTCTTGCTACAGTTAGGACATCCTTCAAAGCACCAACCATTTGCAACTAATGGTTTGCTAATAGCTCCAACAGTCACAAAATAAGATTATTGAAACAAACAAACATAACAATTTAAGAAACACTTAAATTAATATTAGTAATAACTAAGTTACCAAATTTATAATTTGGCATACCTTATCCACGCTCATTTAAATATTTAACTGGTGCATTAATCAGAAATTTTCCTCCCTTGGTTAACGGGGAACTTGAAGAATTTTGGCTCAGTCTTAGACTTAAAGAAATGCTATCGGTATTACTGGCTACAGGAACAATATTCAATAATGGTAAAAAATTATTGAAAAAAAGGTGCTTTCAAGATATTTAAACCTTTTCTTAAAATGCTCTATCTCTGGAATGCTATCGTCATTGATAAATAGCTTTGAACAAAACATGGAGTTTTGAATGGACAGGGAAAACTTATCTGAGTTTGCATAAAAGCAGAATTTTTCTGGTTAATAAAATTAGTTTATAAAGACAAACAATTAAATGATTGTCAATGTGGACCATGTTAAGATTTTTGATTGAACCTGTAGCCTCCTTTATCTTGGCCTGTGTCAGGATGACAATCATTGGTCCAAATTTGTGTTTGTCCAAAAAAATACCTCATCTGAGTTGCAAATGATCCTCACAATGCTCACATAACCATTTCCCTGCTAACATCAAAATAATAGAATCTTGTCATTACAAAAATTAACAAAAATGAAAACTAAACAGGACTTAAACTTATATTGAGAATATACCCTTCATCTCTCATTGTGAATACTAATTTCTTGGGCCTAGTTTCAAGGCTGCACTGGACCAAATCAACAAACTCACCAATAACTTCTACACAAAACAACAATGAACATGTAAGAAAACACTATCATATAATTTTTACATAAAATATAAGTAAAATCTAAGATATTAACTACATAACAAAAGAAACTAAATGCTAAAAGTGTATCATTTACCTATTAACACATCAGCAACAACATTCTTATTGATGATACTCTCAAACTTTGTAAAATCATAAACATAATGAGGGATGTCAAGTAGATCTTGCTCCTTAAGCATGGTTCCCTTAACAAAGACCAACTTGTACCCATGCTTTGTTGTCTTGTAATCTTCTTTGTTGCTCTCTACTTCAAAATTTTGTGCGATATAAGTCTTGCCCTCTTTTAGTTGTTGTTCCCATTTTTCTATGTCCAAATTCTTAACTTTGAGCTGAAATTTTGTCCCCCTATTAGAAACAATTGAAAAAGCAGAATGTTTGAGTTCATCTTCTAAAAAAAATGGCATGCAAATATTGTGTTGTAATTAATAAATTGATACAAATTGTATAGGCAAAGAATTCTTACATTTTGATCCATGAAAATAACTTCTATTGTTGTCCTCCACTATGATTGGATACTCGGCACATTGATAATGTTGGGATTTAATTCCAAATATAGGGATTCAATCAATCAACCTAATTTCATTCTAGCAAACAATCATTGATCCTAACCACATGCTTTCTATTCATGTATAGAAGAATTACTGTACATAGATGAGTAGAATCCCTTTGTGTTCCCATACTCAAAATCATGATAAAAACTATATGAGCGTACTAGGATTAGCCATAATGGAATGATGATGATGAAAGGTTGATAAGAAAATTGGGTTTTGTGATTTTCTAATCGTAGAGAGCCCTTATCTTTCCTTCTCTGGATTTTTCTCTTCTGACGGATGAAGAAAAACTATACGGGCTGCGGTGCGTTAAGTTGCACTCTACAAATGGGGACTATAACCCCTTATATTGGTAACTTCCATCAGTTACCCCACATTTGATAATTATAATTTGGCTCCTCATCAAATTATAATATCACTGGTATATACACAATTATCCTTTCATGACATATATGTCCTCAGCCATATTTTGATATTAATTAGACCACTTTAATATTTTGGCTAATTATATAATGGCCCTAACTCATTCAGTTATGAGATATATATATGTATGACCCAAAATTACTAACAATCTAACAATCTCCCACTGGTCACAAATATATATATATATACTTAATCCTTATGAATGTGTTAGACTTTATGAGCTCAAAATTTTCCATTACATGCCTTGAGCATATTCCAAAAATCTTGTCCATTGATTACATCCGCATGTAGAACCAAAGCAGTTTTCATTGTATCAATCACAACTAAACCCATCAATGATCACTAATGCTGACAGAATCACATGACATAGACTCATCATGAAATGTGTAGCATGAAAATCACGTGAAGGTGGTCTGTACACGTATATTTTCATCTGGTCCTACTTTACCTCAATGAGATCATTTAATAACCTTAATGTGCAAAGTGTAACAACTGAATAATAAACCATATTTATATATATAACCAAATATATCTAAAAGTCAATGTATGCATACATAAAATCTAATAACACCCCAACTATGTATGCTATATCCGGAGGCGTACATACTTGTGCATACATCAAACTCCCTATAGCTGATACATAGGAAATCTTCTGCATTTCCTGAATTTCCAAACTTCCTTTTGGGCACTATTTGAGACTAAACTTGTCTCCCTTAACAACTAGAGTATCCACAGATTTACATTCCTGCATGCCAAACCTTTTAAGTACCTTTTCGATATAGCTCCTTTGTGATAATCCTAGAATACCCCGAGATTGATCTCGGTGTATCTGAATTCCTAATACAAAGGAGGCGTCACCAAGATCTTTCATTTCAAAGTTTCTTGATAGAAATCTCTTGGTTTCGTGCAACATGCCTATATCATTAGTGGCAAGCAGTATGTCATCAACATA
The DNA here is from genome assembly GCF_004193775.1 of Glycine soja. NCBI lineage: Eukaryota > Viridiplantae > Streptophyta > Magnoliopsida > Fabales > Fabaceae > Glycine > Glycine soja. The sequence continues at coordinate 22,336,732 of NC_041015.1, forward strand.
TAAGACCAGGAAAATGTATTTGCTCCCACTGAATTTGTGATACACACAATCATCAACAAGATTCATCTCAAAACCAAATGAAAAAATTACTTGATGAAATTTGTGGTACCATTGACGAGATGCATGTTTTAGCCCATAAATGGATTTTGTCAGTTTGCAAACCATATTCTTTGGGTCTCCTAACACAAAGTTTTTTGGTTGCACCATATAAATTGTCTCATCAATATTGCCATTGAGAAACATCGTCTTAACATTCATTTGATGAAGCTCCAAATCATAATGTGCAACAAGAGCCATGATTGTCCTAAAATAGTCTTTCGATGAAACTGGAGAGAAAGTCTTTTTAAAGTCAATCCCTTCCTTTTGGGTATAGCCCTTCGCCACAAGATGAGCCTTATACCTCTCCACATTACCTTTGGAATCCCGCTTGGTCTTAAATATCCATTTGCAACCAATGGGTTTCACACCTTCTGGTAATGGGACAAGTTCCCAAACTTTGTTTTCTTGCATGGACTTATACTCCTCATTCATTACTTCAATCCACTTTTCTGAGTTGTAATCTTGCATGGCTTGATGGAAGTTGACTGGGTCATCTTCCATCATACCATTATTTTCCTCATGTTCCTAGAGAAATACCACATAATCATCTAGAATAGAACTTCTCCTTTCTCTTGTGGATCTCCACAAAGATATTGGCTCATGAAGCATAGGTTCTTGAGGATCTTGAGTTTGTTCTTCATGAACGACCAAATTATCTTGAGTGGAGGATTCAATAACAATATCTTGTAGAGGTTCTGAATTTGCTTTATCAAAAGCAACTATATGAATCAGTTCTGGAATTGTTACCGATTCTTCCTCTAAGACAAAGTCTCTAACCTTATTCTTCCCCCCAAACTCAATATCCTCAAAGAATATAGCGGTTCTCGTCTCCAAAATTGTCTTTAATTTGGGATCATAAAATTTATAACCCCTGGATCTTTCAGAATAACCAATAAAGTAGTTGCTCATTGTTCGGGAGTCCAATTTCTTTTCATTTGGCTTATAAGGCCTTGTCTCAATTGGACATCCCCATACATGAAAATGTTTCAGACTAGGCTTTCGCCCAACCCAAAGCTCATACGATGTTTTGGCAGCTGCCTTGGTTGACACTCTATTAAGAATGTAAGCTGCAGTCTTTAGTGCCTCTCCCCAGAGTGACTCTGGTAAGTTAGAATAACAAATCATACTTCATACCATATCCTTAAGAGTTATGTTTCATCTTTCAGCCACACCATTCATGCTAGGTGACCCTGGCATGGTGTACTATGGGACGATTCCACATTCCTCTAGGTACTTGGCAAAAGGCCCCAGATGTTGTTCACCTGAACCGTCATATCTGCCATAGTATTCACCACCATGGTCAGATCTGACACACTTTATTCTTTTGTTGAGTTGATTTTCAACTTCAACTTTAAATGTTTTAAACACATCCAGAGATTGTGACTTTTCATGTATAAGAAACAAGTATGCATATCTAGAGTAATTGTCTATGAATGATATAAAATACTGTTGACCATTCCATGAAGGTGTATGAAATGGCCCACAAATGTCTGTATGTATCAATTCCAAGAAGTCGTAGCTCTATATGCACCTAATTTCTTGCTTTTGGTCTGTTTACCTTTAATGCATTCAACACAAACATCAAAGCTTGTGAAATCAATGGAATCCAAGATTCCGTTTGACAGAAGTCGTTCAGTTCTATTCTTAGAAATGTGACCTAAGCGTTTTTGCCATAATGCTCCTGAGTTTGTATTATCAATTCTACGCTTAGTACCACACAATTATGCATTAAAGGATTCACCATAAGAAGCTACAGTATCAAGTAAACATAGATTATCATTAACCAAGAGTGAACCAGTTCCAACAATATCTGAATTAAAAGACAACCTGAACACATTGTTTCCTAATGAACACAAGTAACCCAATTTGTCCAAATAAGAAACTGAAACCAAATTTCATCTAAATGATGATACAACAAAAGTGTCTTTCAAATCCAAATAAAAACCAGTACATAATAATAATCTAAAGTGCTCTATAGCTTCCACTTCTACCGATTTACCATCTCCAACATAGATCCATCTCTCAGAATCAATTGGCTTCCGGTAGCTTAGGCAACCGTGCATTGAAACGCTGATGTTAGTAGTGGCACCAGAGTCTAACCACCAAGTGTTTCTAGGTACTGAAGCTAAATTGACCTCAGAACATACCAAAGTAAGAAACATACCCTTCTTTGCACGCCAAGCATGATATTTGGTACATTTACATTGCTTCTTTACATGTCCAGGCTTACTGCAAAAGAAATAGTTGTCACCTTGATTTTTTTTATTTTGTCCTAGACCCTTAGCAGCTTCATTCTTGGGCTCCTCAGTCCTTTTTCTTTTGCCCTTGTCTTTAGAGGTACTCACAACATGAGCACTTTCAGTCCTTTCTTACTTTAGTCTTTCCTCTTCTTGCACACAGTATGAAATGAACTCATTAAGAGACCATTTCTCCTTCCGACCGTTATAAGAGATCTTAAGCTGACTAAACTATGAAGGTAGATAAATTAGAACTAAATGAATAAGCAAGTCTTCTGATAGCTCAAGCTTTAATGCCCTTAATTTTGAAGCAATATTTAACATTCCCATAATGTATTCCCTAACATTCCCTTTGCCTTGATACTTCATGGAAATCAGGTTCTGAAGGAGAGTACTTATTTCCACCTTATCGCTTTTTGCAAAGCACTTCTCAATTTCAGCAAGGAATTCGTTGGCATTAATTATATCATATGAATCAGTACCCCTAAAGACCTCAGGAATGTCACACTTAATGATCATAAGACTAATGCGATTTGAGTGATCCCACTTCTCATGAAGTTTCCTCTGTTCAAAGGTACTAGAATCCGTAGGAGAATGGGGTTTCTCAATCCTTAATGCAAGGTCTAGATCCATGCAACCAAGAATAATTTACATGTTCTCTTTCCAGTCCTTAAATTTGCACCATTAAGAACTGGAACCGAATTCATATTAGCAGATATAGATGCAACAATTGAAAAGATCAAAACAAAAATAAAATAAGCTCACATAACAATCATCAATGCATTTAAATAATGGTATATCTCATCTCAAGATATCTAGTGCACCATTAATATCAAGTCTTTGGACAATGGTATTAATTGCTAGTTACATCCTTGTTGTAATGTTCAAACATTGATGATAAATGCATGTCAAATAAAAAACCCATCTTTTGATGTGACTTATCATTCACATGCAAAACCTGGTAATTATCACATGTTTAACATCACAAGTGTGTACATAACTTAGTTGAATGATAACTTTCCTTTGGGTCAATCACCATTCATATAAATAATCACACACGTTAACATTTAACATTTCTCATGAACAATCTACACAAGAGAGGTCACTTTGGTGATATCTTGATTCAATTAGCTCATTTAAATGCTAAATAATTAATATGATATACCATAACTAGATTTTGAACATTGATGCACCAAATCCAAAATTAAAATATTTCTTGAGTAAATTATTTTAACTTTATTTATTTATTTTAAATTTTAGAAACCCATGATTATTATTTTAATATACTGCAGTGGCCTCTAAAAGTAAGAAGAACAAACACATAAATGATGCATTTAAATTTATACCAAATGCTTTATATCATTGTTCTTCCACAGTAATGTGATAATCTTATTTGTTTCCTCAAAACACTATATCTAATGTGTGTATGTTGTCCAACCATCATACATGAATCAAGTATGAGTGACTCTGATACCAAATGGGATTTAATTCCAAATATAGGGATTCAATCAATCAACCTAATTTCATTTTAGCAGACAATCATTGATCTTAAAGAGACTTAGCAGACATTTTGGGGCCTAAGGCGAAAATGTTAAAGAGGTCTTTTTTTTACAAGAATTTTAAAGAGACTTAGTATATTATATAAAATATCAATTTTTATATTAATCTTCTAGCTTTTTTAGCTGCAAAATCATTTATCAGAGTTTTATAATCAAGCAATTTTAACACTTCACTTTCAATAGATAAAATAACTAACCCATTCAATCTATATTGTAACATTGTTGGTTCTAGATATGATTTAAGCAATTTTAATTTTGAAAAACTTCTTTTAGCAGTAGCAACTGTTACAGGGATTATCAATAAAATTCTATATGCAATGTAAACATTTGGAAAAGAATCTAAAGTTTTAATATAACTCAATACTTCTATTGGTGTGCTAATTTTTTCTCTTAACACTTCTCTTAGTACTTTCAATTCTGAAAATAAATCAAGACCATCAATATCAGAGTATTCATTAAACCTTAAAAGCTTTTCAAGATTAATACAATATTTTTTCAATTCATCCTCATCTAAAGCTTTAATTTTTTTGGAATCAAATAAAAAACCAAAAATAGTCTCATATTGTAAAAATTGTTCAAATCGTGTCTCAATAGAATTAATTGATTGATCTAATATGTATAAAAAATACTCAATACGAAAAGATTCTTCAAGTGAATGTGTGATCTCATTACTAATATTTTCATCAAAATGAGGTTTTCTATGAATTTTACGTTTTTCACGAAATTTTGGCTCTATATCCATTTCGATAGCCATTTTTTCTATGGATTCTAAAGTCAATGCAAACCTATTTTCCCTATAATGTTTTAAATAAGTGATAAGACCTTTTAAATGATCTATAGCAACATCTATATGCATATATTTTGATTGTAGAATCTTGCTAACAGAATTGACAACAAACAAAATATCATACCAAATATTCATTCCTAATAAAAATTCAAAATCTTCAAGTTCATGAGTTGCTAAAGACATGGCTTCACTTTTTAATTTAGGATCTTCACAATTTTTTGATAATTCAGACAAAGCATTTCTTACCTTTGGAGCTTGAAACTTAATAGCTTTGACATTTTCTATTCTACTTTCCCAACGAGTTTGAGATAATGATTTAACAGAAAATTTAGATACATTATCTTGCAAAATTTTCCACAGTTTGGTAGATGAAGCAAACAAAGAATAAATACGTTGTAGAACTCTAACAAAAGAAATAGCTCTAGGAGACGAACTAGCCATATCACATAAAACTAAGTTCAAGTTATGACACCCACACGATGTATAAAATGCTCTAAGATTTATGTCTAATAATCTTCTTTGCACTCCTTGATTTTTACCCTTCATGTTGGAACCATTATCATAACCTTGTCCCCTTATATCATCAATATTAAGGCCATATTTGTTTAAAACATTAACAAGCTCATTAAAAAGACATTTTCCTGATGTGTCATCAACTTTTAAAAATTCTAAAAAATACTCCTCGATTTTAATTGGAGATTTAGAAGTATCAACGCATCTCAAGATAAGATTCATTTGTTCTTGATGACTTACATCAGGAGTACAATCAAGAATAACAAAAAAATATTTTGCATCATTAACTTTCTCTATGATTGACTTTTTAACTTGGAAGGCTATCATTTCTATAAGCTCGTTTTGTTTGGTATTACTCAAGAAATGATTACAAGTTTCATTACTTTTTATGCGCCTAACATGTTCTTGCATAATTGGATCAAATTCCGCAAGCATCTCAATCAAACTCAAAAAATTACCATTACCCTTTTCATATATCTTTTCATTTGTGCCACGAAAAGAAAGATTATTTTTAGAAAGATATTTGACTATAGCTATAATCCTAAGTATAAACTTTTCCCAATGTTCCTTTTCTTTGTTAATTTGTTCTTGTATATGCTTATCAATTGTTTGTTTTGTTGTCAATCTCTTTTCTAGTTCAATCCACTTGGTCATATTAATTATATGTCCACGATTTGTTTCATGACTCTTAAGTTTGGAACCAAGATTCTTCCAATCTTTAGTCCCTTCATTTGCTAGTTGACTAACATTTGTTGAACCAAATAACTTACAGCAAAAACAATACACTTTGTCTAAATCTTTAGAATAAACTAGCCATCTTCTATCATGTTTTTCTCCATTTGACAGTGTTCGTTGATAACATGATGAATAGAAATATCTATTATTTTCATCTTTTGGATATTGAAAATTGTCATGTCTGATAGGATCCTTTTCTATCATTAATTTTCCATCAATATTTTTCCATAGTCCTGGGTCATAAATATTTGTAGGTGTGAAGTGTTATTATGCTCAACATTCCCTTCTACTCCTATTTCTAAAATATTGTCTTCTAGTTCTTGATTGAAATTATGACTATTTGTGTTGTCAGTATTATTTATTTATAGGTGATTGTTCTATCACGTTTTTACCATTGTCAGTATCATCTCTAGGTGGTTGTTCAACACTGTTGTCAGTATTATCTATAGGTGATTGTTCTATAACATTTTCCTCGTTGTCAGTATGATCTATCAGTGATTGTTATATCATATTTTCACCTATTGAACTTGCTTCTGCGTCATTTTTATGAATAATAACAAATTTATCACGGGCACCACGTTGAGATTCAATTAGCTTTTCAACTTTTTGTTTTTTCTTCAATTTTTCATAACCAGATTCATACTTTCTATTTGACATTTTCTTTTGTAAATAATCAAAATAAAAAAATTAACTAAATATTAAAGAAATCTAAATAAACTAAACTCTAAAATAAACTCTAAAATAAATATAGAAAATGATGATCGATGAACAGAACGATAGAACCTGGAATTGGAAACAGACAGAGATTTTGTTGTTTAGATGTTGTGTCAGGCGCAAGGATGCTACATGATACGTGTTGTATTGCTGCGTACCCAGAGTCATGCCCGTGAAATGAATCGTTCCACCAATCCATCGGGATGGAGATGAAAGGCTCCGTATGCAGGACGCCAAGATGTATGCAGTTTATAGGCGTTCAGAATCCAGATGATGTAAAATCCAGAGAGGTTGAGCTGCGGAGACAAAGTTTGATCAATAGACAATAGGTTTCATTCAAGGGAAGGAGAATAATAATTTTTTTATGAATAGAAGATGAGAAGATGAAAAAACGTGAAGAATGGAGTCTGGAGAGTGAGATACGTTAGTTAAGGAATTGGGATGGGTTAAAGGAAAGTTAATAGGGATTTACTTTTTTGGGATAAATAAAATACTTTAAATGACATTAATTGTGATATTGGTTAATTTTTTAAAATATGATATTGATTGACTAATTTTTAGGGAAGAGAGAGATTCCTAAATTATTTTATTTTGATGAGTTAAAATTTGTTAATAGTTAGTAAAAAAAATTTAGGGGCCTAAAAATTTTTTTTTTTTTGGGGCCTTAGGCTGATGCCTAAATTGCCTTGCATCTTGCACGACCTTGACCACATGTTTTCTATTCATGTATAGAAGAATTATTGTGCAAAGATGAGTAGAATCCCTTTGTGTTCCCATACTCAAAATCATGATGAAAACTATATGCGAAAGCATACCTGGATTAGCCATAATGGAATGATGATGATGAAAGGTTGATCAGAAAATTGGGTTTTGTGATCTTCCAATTGTAGAGAGCCCTTATCTTTCCTTCTCTGGATTTTTTTCTTCTGACGGGATGAAGAGAAACAGTAGGCATTGCGGTAGCATTACAAACGGGGACCATAACCTCTTATACCATCAATTATCCCACATTTGATAATTATAATTTGGACCCTTATCAAATTATAATATCACCGATATCTACACAATTATCCTTTCATGACATATATGTCCTCAACCATATTTTTATATTAATTAGACCACTTTAATATTTTGGCTAATTATATAATGACCCTAACTCATTCAATTATGAGATATATATATGTATGACCCAAAATTACTAACAGATAATTCTAATAGCTAACTCCCATGTTTCTCTTGAATCATCAAACTCCTTAATGGGAGTAACTTTGTGGGCCATCCTTGTTATTTTATAAATAGTCTCAAATTATAAATACATAAATTTGTAGCAATTTTATATAAAAAACAATTCAATAATTTTCATAAAAAGTACATATGCGTAGTGCCAACATTATAATAATTATAACATTAAGCCATATTGTTTTCAAGTAGTTACTAGTAGAATGCTCTAACCAACTGAGCTAATAGACTAATTATGTTATAAAATAAATAATGTTGTTATACATAACACTAAACTTTCTAATATATATTTAATGCGCATGTAAATTTAAATAATAAATTTTGTGATAATTAATTTTGATATAACTCATATGAATTATTTAATCCGTATATTTTTATAAATAAAAAATGTTTACTATTAAAAAATTTAATATATTAATAAATTAAAAGAACATATTTTTGAAGAAAATTTAAAAAAATACTTACGGATTGTGTGATCCGTATAAGTCATACAAATTAACTCATACGGATTACATGATCCGTAAATGTTTTTTTTTTAATTTTTTTTTCAAAAATAAGTTTTTTTAATTTATTAATATATTAAATTTTTTAGTAGTAAATATTTTTTTATTTATAAAAAGTATATGGATTAAATAATTCGTATGAGTTATATCAAAATTAATTGTCACAAAATTTATTATTTAAATTTACATGCACATTAAATATACATTAGAAATTTTAGTGTTATGTATAACAACATTATTTATTTTATAACATAATTGGTCAATTAGCTTCGTTGGTTAGAGTGTTGTGTTAATAACTTGAAAGTCATAAGTTTGATTCTTGCTTGACCATTAATTTTAAATTAATTTGTAACACATATTTTTTTTAAAAATTAAAAAAAAAATTTGTTGCGCTGGGTGCCAATGTTGGAGAACAAAAATATTTCCTATACCTATCAATTTCAGTTCCTAAACAATAAGGAGTTTGTTTTGAGTGTAACTAAGAAGTTATAAAACCTATGCTTAACAACCAATAATAACACATTTTTAAACCCTAAATTCCAAAAGATTTTTCATAACAAGGGTTGAAAGTGAAGATTTCAAGTTTACATTTCTAAAGTTATCTTTAATCATATTTTCTAATTTAAACAAGTTATAATTTTAAAATTTTAAAAAATAATAACCAAGGAATAATTTGAAAAAACAAAAAATAATTTTTGAGAATATGACATATAATTTGATTGGTTAAAAAATTAACAATATCAAAACCTCCAAATTATTGGGAGTACCATAATAACTCTCTTTTTATTAGATATGATTAAACTAAAAAAGTAAAACTAGGGGTGCCAATGTAGGCCTTGACCCAACGGACCGGACCATCAGCCTTTTAAAAATGGCTAGGTGACTAGATCTGCCAGCCCAAATCGATTCATCCCTCCTAACCTACCAACCCGGTGGACCAATGACAGGACGAGTTGCACCACCGACCCGCCATACATATAGTTTTCTTAAAAAAAAATATAAATACTAATAGGTATTTTAGCTTTGGATTGTCATGCACTTTGTTTTTTTTTTAAGTTTCTATTGTTATTCAAAAATCAAAGTACATATTTGTTATTGTTTTATATTATTTTATAAATTGAATTTCTCTAATACTAATAGGAAAATTTATATTAAAATCAAATTTAGGATAAATAATTGATATATTTTATTTTCTTTAACTAAAATTATTTATATCGGTTAATTTTATGAAGTAAGATATTAAAAATTTATTATTTTTCTTTTTCCCTTTTTATTTTTATTTATGGTGTGCCGATTTGTCAACCCACCAACCCACTCCTAAATAGGACAGGCTAGGATTTTTAGCTCAACATTAGAAGCTGGACTACCCCGCCCAACCCATTTTGGCGGGCTACCGGTAGAATGGACCAAAAAGAGTCAAGCTAGCTCGCTTTGCCACCCCTAAGTAAAATTTTTTGAAATTAAGCAACAATTTGTGGAAATACATCATTTCAATGGGATTAGTCTCCAACTTAATAGATTAGAGAACATGATTTCTGACCTAGGATATCATTTCAATCAAAACACTTAATTTTTATTCAATCAATTTGATACAATATCGTAAAATTCAAAAATTTAACAGTTGTGATGAACATGCTAAGCGCAGCAGGCATGCTTAGCGCGTTCATTGCGATTTCCAAATAGAAACATAGGGGTCCTCACCCCTTTTAGCAGCATTGCCCCTAATGGGCTTACAACTCAACCTAAATCCTAAAATAACAAACCCTAAAGCTAGAAACCCTAACCTAAATAGTAATGCAAGCTAACAAAGCAAGAAATCGTCTATCCTAAGGTTCAAAGCATGAAAATGGAAATGAAGCACTACTTACTTGGATTATGATGGAGTGAATGATGTAAGATGAAAGCAAGAATGATGCAGGGATGACTTGAAATGCAGGCAGAAGAAAGCACGAAAGCACAAAGGCACAAGCACAAGACAAGCTTTGGTGTAAAGGTAACTGCCATTGGCAGTTCTATTTTATTTTGGCATTTTCGTTTGGCGCGCTTAGCGTGCCAATGTGACGTTTGAGTTTAAAATCCATGCGCTTAGCCTAACCTCGCGCTAAGCCCAACTTGAAGTTTCAAAATCCAGTGAGCATCTGGGGCTTAGCGTAGCAGGTGGCGCTTAGCGCTTTTTGCAACATAAAAATTTATGCAATATGCGCTTAGCCTGCGATGTAAGGCTTAGCGCGCAATCAAGCTTCAACTTACAGAGAGTAGTTCAGGCTTAGCACAACAAGCGCGCTAAGCGCACTTCCAAGAATTCAAAAATAGTAAGGGATTGGCGCTTAGCGCATCCTACAACTAAGCCCAACTATGAAAGCTCAATTCCAGAATTGATCTGGGGCTTAGCTCAGGACAGCGCGCTTAGCGCTGCTACAATAAATTTTTCCAGAGAAGAAGTGGCGCTTAGCGCATCATCTCCGTTAAGCCCACTGCTTGAAGTTTACTTCCAATGAAGATGTTGGGCTTAGCACAGTGATGTGCGCTTAGCTGAACTATTTAGCCAACTAGTAAGGGGTCTAAGCGCTTAGCACGAGCAAGCTCAGGCTTAGTGCGTGAAGACATGGCGCTTAGCACAAGGGTTGCGCTTAGCAGATGGACAATTGAAAAAAAAAATTTAAGTCTTTTCTGTTCATCTCTTCCCATGAGCTTAAAAACCCTCTTGTTCACTACTAAACAAGCTGCAAAATTAATCACAATCACAAGCAATTATCCTAACTACATGCAAGATATAAGAATGAAAAAGAGAAAAGGGAAAGAAAAGCTAGGTTGCCTCCCAGTAAGTGCTCTTTTAGCGTCACTAGCTTGACGCATCATCCTGTTATCCTTGTTCCAACAAGGTTCCAACTTCCAAAACCTTCTTCTCTAGTCTCTTTTCCTCCATCACATTAACCTTCAAACAAACATTTTAGTCAGGCAAAGCTTTCTCTTCATGAAACATATCAAAACTGATTTGCTGGTCTTCTATGGCCATTTGTAGTTTCCTCTTCCCCATGTCTACCACACAGCTTGCAGTGGACATAAAAGGTCTTCCAAGAATTAGGGGAATGCCAGCATCTTCTTCAATGTCTATCACTACAAAATCAGCTGGAAAGATCAAATGTTTGACCCTAACCAAAACGTCTTCGATCACTCTATATGGTCTTGTGATGGAGCGATCAGCCAACTGGAGGGTCATTGTTAGCCAGTCAATACGACTAAATTTTGTGTAAAAAACTGTTGTAAATTGTATACAACTCCTCCCATGTATAGTTGTTTTTGGTGGTATTGTAATTACTTTTTGATAATTTAGGAAATAAATACTTTAGTATCCCAATTTTGTGTATTTAATGATCATTCCACTTCAATTTTAGGTAAAATAGGCAAGATTGGTGAAGTGCAGATTTCATGAACTCGCTCAGCCACTCATCATCTGGCTAAATGCATCATCTGCTAAGCGCCCCATCTGATGGCTAAGCGCATGGACAATTCTGGAAGAAGGATGAGCTGTATAGAGGCGTTGAGCGAAAGCCAACTCGCTAAGCGCACCGTCTTCACCTTCAGGTTGAGCGAGTGTGGCTGGCGCTAAGCCAAAAGTCACTTACTGCGCTGAGCGAGCTCATCTTCCGCTAAGCTCGCGTCCACCGACAGGATTGCCTATTTAAGCTGAAATCACGATTTTTGAAGGGGGGCAGTTTTTTTTTAGAGTTTTTGGCTGTTGAGAGACTAAGAGAGAGCTAAGCTTGAAGAGGAAGCCATCTTGTGGAGCTTTGGATGAGATTTTGAGAGATTGTGAGGTTTCTAGAGGTGGAGGAGACATCCCCACTACTTGTATTTCTTCTATCTTTCATCCTCTCTTCTCATTGTTGTAAAGGAAGCTTCCCTGCTATGGAGAGCTAAATCCTCAGTTAGTTCTTCCTATGGGGTACTTGATGTAAATACTTTCATATCTATCTAATGATGTTTTATGTGTTCACTGTGCTATCAGTACTTAATTCTTGTGTGCCTTTGCCTTGATCACGCACTTGCATGCTTAGTTAGGGTCACTCAACATTGGGAAATGGTTTGATCCTTAGAACCTGATAGGACATGGCTAGCTTATCGTATTTTCGTGAGACATCGGGGCACGATAACCTAGTTTTTGTTATGTTATGTCTTAATGCGGTTTTGGTTAAGTTTAGTCCAACAAGAGGGATCTGAGGATGACGCTTGATTAGGATTAGGCTAAACATGCATGGGACATCGGGGTTTAGTAGTCCAGGAGACAACATAGAACACATGAACATTGTTAGGCAGAGAACATCCTTAATAACATCAGTCATCCAGTAAGAAGACCAACACGTTTTTTTATCTGTCTTCACACACCACTACTCACGTGATTTACTTTTGAATAGTTTAGTTTGCATACTTGCCCATACCACACACCAAACTTTCATCCAAAGACACTTATTTATTGAACCACAACTTTACCAAGTAAAACAAGTTCCCCGAGAGTTCGATACTCGGTATTCACTTACCGTTTTATACTACTTGCGCGATCTGGTGCACTTACTGGCCGTCGAACAGTCATGCGTGTGGGCATTATCTCTATCTCTCCAAGTCGCTAGAGCATGGAGAGAGGCATTAAATTGATACTAGCTCCCAAGTCTATGAGAGCTTTACCTACAACAACCTCACCAATAGAACACAGTATAGTGACACTTCTGGGATCCTTATGCTTCGGGGGAAGGATGCGTTGAATGACAACACTACAACTTCTTTCCACAACTATTGTGTCACTGTGTATGTACCCGTTCTTCTTTGTCAGCATGTCTTTTAAAAATTTGGCATAGAGTGGCATTTGTTGGAGAGCTTCTCCAAAAGGCAAAGTGATCTCAAGCTTCTTGAAGATGTCAAGAAATCTGGCTAAGTGTCGCTCTTTATCCTTCTTGGAAGGTACCAATGGATATGGTACTTCCTTGCCTTCAGCTGAAGTAATCTCTCTCTTTTTCTCTCTTGAAACCTCACTCTTGCTCTTCTTTTTCTCCTCATCAACCTTCTCTTTTTCTTTTTCATTTTTCTGATTTTTTTCTTTTTCTATTTCTTCTTTTTTTTCTTTTTGTTTTTCTTGTTCTTCCTTCATCTTTATTCCTATTTCACTCTCTTTTATTGGTGTCTCTCTCTCCTGTTGGTCATCTTTGTCTTCCACAACTTCCTCAAGTTCAATAAGATCAGAAACTGGTTCCAGTGCCGGCTCAGCTATCGACTGTTTTTTATATTCCTCCACCTTCTCTTCGGCTCTACCTTCATCAGCCTGAATTTCCATTCTACTCCTTGTCATTATAGCTTTACATTCTTCCTTCAGATTCTTCTCAGTGTTAACACTAAAGCTGCTTGACGGCCTATCCGCCAACTGGTTTGGCAGTTGTCCCACTTGGACTTCCAAATTCTTTATGTTAGACTCTGTGCTCTTATGGTTTGACATAGATACATGCATAAATTGAGCTAGGGTCTCTTCCAGCTTCGTTGTTCGATCATAGAGATTTGGCCCTTATTGTTGTGACCTGTTAGATGGACCAACCTGGTCTTTGTTGAATTGGTTTCCAGGGTGATTCCTCCATTGTCCTTGCTGTGAATTATATGGATGGCCATGTTGAAACCCGAAATATCCACCTGCATTGAAATTTTACCTTGGCTAGTTCCCCATATAATTGACTTCATGAGCTAGTTCATCATTGGGGATACAACAGCCAGAATGGTGAGCTCCACCACAGATGGCATACCCTACAACCTGCAAAACAGTAGATAGTAAAGATTGTGCATAATGTATTTTAGTTGGCAACTTACTTAGTGTTTCGGTCAATGCTTCCAATTGCTTGGACAACAACTTGTTCTGTGCCAACAATGCATCTTGTGATGTAAGTTATAGAAGGCTTTTCTTTGTTGGTATATGGGCTCTATCTTTGAGAATAGCAATGTCACTTGCAACCATATTTTCAATAAGATCCATGGCTTCTTCAGGGGTTTTCAACTTTATTTTCCCCCCAGCAGAAGTGTCTAATAGCTGCTTAGACTGTGGCCTTAACCCACCAATAAAAATGTTGAGTTGAATCGGTTCGGAGAATCTGTCAGTGGGTGTCTTCCTCAATAGACCACAAAATCTTTCTAAGGCCTCACTCAGGGATTCATCTGGAAATTGGTGAAAAGAAGAGATGGATGCTTTTCCTTCTACAGTCTTAGACTTCGAGAAATACTTCTTCAGAAATTTCTCAACCTCTTCATCCTAAGTCTTAAGACTGTTGCCTTTGAACGAGTGAAGCCACCTCTTAGCTTCTCTAGACAATAAGAATGAAAACAAACTCAATCGAATTGCATCCTCAGGCACACCAACCAATTGAATAGTATTGCATATTTCAATGTAAGTGGTCAGGTGTGCGTATGGGTCTTCATTTGGTAGACCATGAAACAAATTATTTTGAATCAACTATATCAAAGAAGGAGGATATGTGATTGTTTGTGCCTGAACCTCTGGTTATGCAATGTTGGTGAAAAATTGCGACACACTTGAACTTGAGTAATCTTCTAGGGTCACTCTCCTTGGATCAAAGTTGAAAAAATGCACACACATGACCTCTATTTATAGCCTAAGTGTCACACAAAATTGAAGGGAAATTTGAATTTTTATTCAAATGTCACTTGAATTTGAAATTGAATTTGTGGAGCCACATTTTGGAGGCAAAATTTCACTAATTATGATTAGTAAATTTCAGTTATGGTTCAGCCCACTAATCCAAGATCAAGTCCAAGATTCTCCACTAAGTGTGCTTAGGTGTCATGAGGCATGTAAAGCATAAAGAACATGCACAAAGTGTGACTATATGATGTGGCAATGGGGTGTAGCAAGCAAATGCTCACCTCCCCTTCTAAAATTTAATTGGATTGGGCTTCTCCTAATTCAATTAAATTTATTTCCTAACACACACATCAAATATTCACTTAATGCATGTGAAATTACAAACTACCCCTAATACAAAAACTAGTCTAGGTGCCCTAAAATACAAGGGCTGAAAAATCCTACATTTCTAGGGTACCCTACCTACATTATGGAGCCCTAAATACAAGGACCAAAAATAATGAAATCCTAATCTAATATGTACAAAGATAAGTGGACCCAACCTTGGCCCATGGGCTAAAAAATCTACCCTGAGGTTCATGAGAACCCTAGGGCCTTCTTCAGCAGCTTTAGTCCAATCCTCTTAGAGCCTCTTGCTCATGGCTCTAGTGACTGGTCTCCTCCTAGGGAGGATTGCATCATCGCAGAAGAAAAAGACGAACTGAGCTCGCGGAAGAGAAGAACAGGAATGCGAAAAAGAAGAGGAATAGGCGTTGGGTGCACAAATTTTTTTAAAAAACCACAGGGGTATTTACGTATTTTCACATAAATTGTTGGGTGCACTAGCAATAATGTTGGGTGCACCTAGCAATAGCCCCCTACTTAATATGGGCCTAGGACCAAGGTTAGCTGTTCATTTTCCCATATGGCTTCTTTTTCTCCAATTTTCAACAATTATATTCAAGGGAAATGAAACACCGGAAAACGCACCGAGTCATCAAGTATTTAAAATTAAAACGGAATGATCCGAGTATCGAACTCAGGGAACTTGCTTCTTAGACAGAGTTTTATTCAAAAGTAAGGCATTGTTGGAACAACATTGATAATCAATGGTTAAAAACAGAAATAAACTACTTCTATGGTAAAAACAGTAAATGCAAGTAAGTAAAAGTTGACAGCAATAGGTAAAAAGCATTGGGTCTTTCTAACAAACAAGCTGATGCATATGAAGATATTTCTCTAATCAATCATGTTGTTGTGTTCTATGTTGTAGCCTAAAATACTAAACCTCGATCCCTCGTAAGTTTAGACTAATTTAACCTAAGCTTCGTCTGCAGATCCCTCTTGTAAGACTAGACTTAACTTAAACAGCATTATCGTAACAACATATTCAGAAAACCAAAACCCCAACAATCCATCCCTGGTAATGTGGTTATTTAGTCCTACTTCTATTAAGTTCTAAGGCAACTGTACATTTCCTAATGCTAAAGTCACCTAACTGTACACACAAATGGGTGATCAGACCAAGAGCATGCAAAAATTAAGCTTTGAAAGAAGCATTGAACACATAAAACACAATTAATTAGATATTAAAGTAATTACGTCAGTTGTTCCTTAGAAATCCCCATCAAGGGTGTTTAGCCAACCATTACAGAAAAACCCTAACACAAATGAGATTGAGAGTACAGAATAATTGTTCCTTACACAAGAAGGAGGATCCTTTTCTCAGCACCTCACAATCACTCTACAACTCACTAATCTCTCTCTAATTGAAGAACCCTAGGCTTGTCTGCAAAGCTGCTCCTCTTGCTGCCTCTAGAGCTTCTATCTCGAAATTTGCATTGTGGTGTACTTACTTCGAAATTTTGTATTTCTTACTAAAAATTGTGTACCCTAATTCTGCACAAGACAAGCTCTGAATCCGCGACGTTGCACTTAGTGCCACAAACGCGCTTAGCGCGAGTTAGTGGATTTGAGCTTAGCGCCAGTCATGCGCTAAGCCTGGCTAAAGACAACCATCACGCTTAGTGCGCAACCTTGATATTTATGCTCTGCCAGATTCTTCTGTCGCACTAAGCGCGCTAAAGTTGCACTTAGCGTTGGATGCACGCTAAGCTCAAATGGTGAGCTGAGCGCAACTGCTCCCTTTAGCACTTCAAGATTTTAGCCTCTTTTGACCTGAAATTGTGTAAATTTTATCATTAAATCACATGGGAGATACTCTAGAGACAGGTATAACAATAAAACAATATTTATTTACAAATCCCTACAAAATAACTATAAATTGGGGAAACTATACAAGTTTAGGAAAAAAATTTCTATACAAAAGTTAGTCGTATAAGACGACTAACATTAGCCCCCAAGAGTCATGCTATTTTAAAAAAGTTATTTTTTGACAGCTCTAATATCGTGAGTGGAGTTAGTTTCTAACCCAATAAATTAAAGAACATATGTGTTCTCTAATTGAGGAAAAAATAATGATTTACATATAAATTCTAATATGATATTTAAGTTTATATTTAAGGGAAGACAAAAAGTTTAAAAAAAATCTAAAAAACATAAATATAAAAATTTCCAAAATAAAGGAAAAAGAGGCCACAATAAGTTCAAAAACTAAAAATAGACTTGAGACTTTTAAAACTAAAAAAAAGAGTGTGTGAGAGAGAGAGAACAAGTCTAAATAATAAACAAATATTAAATTATGATCTAGGGTACTAGTCTTGACAAGTAGAGGGTGATGAGTTTGTCGAGCCTCTAAGTATGGACGAATGTTCTCCAGTGTCGGGTGTGGTAACCTTGACAGGTGAGAGAATTGTAGGTCATTGTGGCTTGTCAAGTCCCCAAGCCTAGACAAGTGTTGTCCGGGTTGCTTCTGTCAAGTTATCCGGGATGTACATATCTTTGATCTTGCAGGCTAAGTTTGACGTGTCAGGTGAGGGAAGTCTATAGATTTGATAAATCTGCCCTTTTCTGATAGTTGGAGGGTGCGTTGACGACAAACACTATGTTTTGTTTGCTACTGCAGACGTGTGCGGCGCACGCGCAATACTCTTGCATACGTGTCACTCGTGGAGTGGACACATATTGGAGTCGTGGTGCATGGGTCAGTGGGGGTGCATCGTGGTGCAAAAATTTAGGGCACCACTTCTACACCCGCCAGTTACCGAAAAATTCATCTCCCTTTTAAATGGAATGGAGGTTTGATTTTGGGTCATGTTACTTCAAACGTCTACCTTCTTTCTTGAAACTTCCTTGCTTCCTTGCTTGCTTCTTACGATTCCCTTTTGATGTAGCTACATGTGGAGCTTGTAGGCCTTGGATCTTCTTCAACAATGAAGTCCTTTTCTTCTTGAAGTTTAATGGCAGTGGAATGAAGATGGAATAAAGATGATTGAAGATGCCACTTCAAGGAGAAGATGAGTCAAGAACAAGCTCACCACCATAAGAAGCCATGGATAAGAGCTTGAAGGTAGGAGAAGATGAGTGGAGGGAGAAGGAGGGAAGGAGCACAAAATTTGATGCCACAAATGAGGTCTGAACTTTGAAGTTTAATTCTCAAATGATCAAAGTTGAAAAAATGCACACACATGGCCTCTATTTATAGCCTAAGTGTCACACAAAATTGGAGAGAAATTTGAATTTCTATTTAAATTTCACTTGAATTTGAAATTGAATTTGTGGAGCCAAGATTTCACTAATTATGATTAGTGAATTTTAGCTATGGTTCATCCCACTAATCCAAGATCAAGTCCAAGATTCTCCACCAAGTGTGCTTAGGTGTCATGAGGCAAGTAAAGCATGAAGGACATGCACAAAGTGTGACTATATGATGTGGCAATGGGTGTAGCAAGCAAATGCTTACCTCCCCCTCTAAAATTTAATTGGATTGGGCTTCTACCAAATCAATTAAATTTATTTCCCAACACACACATCAAATATTCACTTAATACATGTGAAATTACAGAAATACCCCTAATACAAAAACTAGTCTAGGTGTCCTAAAATACAAGGGCTAAAAAATCCTACATTTCTAGGGTACCCTACCTACATTATGGAGCCCTAAATACAAGGCCCAAAAAATCCAATATTCTTAGAGTCTTCTATCCAATGCCCTTAAGAGGTAGGATTGCATCACCTTTTTTCCTCCATTCATTTTCTTTGCTTCTTCAAGATATTCATTATTTTTTATCATGTCTTCATTCTTGTTTGGTTCTACCATTAGCATTGGTGGCAGTGATTCTGGGGGCTTGATTGAGCAACCCGTGATGTATTGAGAGGTAATTTCCATTGGCGGTTCCTCCTCAGAGGATACTCACCGTGGTACCTCTTTGGAGAGGGTGGGGGTTTCATGCCGTACTGGTGGGGCACTTCTCGACCTCGCAGGTGGGCGCACCTTTCCACTACTTCTGGGGAGCATGTCTTGGTTACTATGATCCTTCCCCCTTTACTTCTAGGGGAGTAAGGAGAGGTAGTAACGGTGGAGATGTCAGGGTGTCTCCTTGCATGCAACGTAGCATTGGGTCGCCATCGTCTCCACCTGCCATTGCTGGCTATGAGTGGGTGAGGGACAACGTTCTAAAGTACAAGTCCTCTCTCACTTTTGCGGTGAACGTTGCTACTCTACAATGCTAGGTGAAGCTGGCAAGCCCTAAGAACTCCTGTAAGATAGTTGTTCAGGCTTGTGGGAGTGATGACTTCCCTTTCTTGAGGGCGGCATCGGGCAGTCTGCCCTTCTTCTTTAAGTATAAGTGTCTGTTTGAGATCTTGGATCTTATTCTCCCATTGAACGCTTTTCAATGTGCTCTGCTTGAGCACTTGAATGTGCCCGCTTCTCAACTCCACCTAAATAGTTGGACAATGGTGAAAGCTTTTGAAATTTTGTGTCCTTTCTTCAACATCTGACCCAGTGTGCTGGTCTTCTTGTTTTTCTTCCAAATGAAATTAAATGGCAAGATAGGTTAGGTCTCCTTGAATATCATATCCAAGAAGTTGTTTGACTTCGACTCAAACATCTTTCACCACTTTAAGGACCATTTCTTTAAGGTCCTGGGTATTGATGTCACGACTGATGGTTTGCCACTAATGTTCAATAGGGACGAGGAGCCTTGCTTCCCGTTCTATTGGCAGTCTAACCTTACTAGGTTCAAGTCATTTGACGAGAATTTGTTTACCCTTGTGGATAGGGTCAACAAAGCTATTTTGGAGCAGTTACCGGCCTCGCTGGATGCACGGGCCATTTTGTCTCTTCCCTCAACGAGCGATCCCCTTGCTGCCTTGGACGGTAAAATGACTAACCTTGTCCTCTTTTATGTTTGAGGTCAGTGTCGACTGAGACTAACACTTGCTTGCACTATTGTTGCTTGTTTTGTAGGTATTATGGGTGACTTCACTTGGAGGCCACTCGTGAAGCAAGTAGAACCTGCTGTTGAGGTTGGCCCTGTTGTTGTTGTCGTTGACATCACCTCTAGTGCCACTTCCTCTGTTTTGGCAAAGAGGAAACGAGATGATGGTGTTGGGTTGTCTGGCCGTAAAAAGTCGAAGGCCTCCATGAGCCTTCGTGTCTTGAGGCAAGCTACAAGGTTGATGCCCGGTGCGGTTTGTGACATCCTGGAATTTCTACCCGGAATTTTGTAAGTATTACATTTAAATAATTATATATATATATATATATATATATATATATATATATATATATATATATATATATATATATATATATATATATATTCTTGGTAGAAGTATGTACATCGGGAGAGAAATACGCGGGTTAGACTAATTAACGAAGAGTAACCCATAACTGAACGGTTATAGATTAATTCGCAATTAATTAGTCTAAAAATTATCGTTTTGTGTGCAACTTATAATTAAACACAACCAACCTCTGAACCATGCTCAGGGTCTCATTCTGAGCATTTTGATATATATATATATTGCCTACCTTTGAAAATGGGCCTCGACGGGTGCAGAGAAACACGAAGAACTGGAACCGAAGAGGCGGCACGCAAACCGAGGCAAGATTTCAGCATCCAAAAAGGTCCCATTTTTTTCTTCTTTTATGGCTGAGTATTTGGTCAAGTCAAAGGTAAAGGTGGGCCCTTTTTGCTCCAATTAAAAAAATGACATGTGGAATTGCTTTTAAAAAAGAAAATGAAAAAAGAAAAGAAAAACCATTTTAAAAGCCAAATCTTCTCTCTCTTTCTCCAGAAACTTCCAGCACAACTCTCTCTTTCTTCCTCCACGTTTCTTTTTCATTTTCTTCACCACCATTGTTGTCTCTCTTCAAGCTTCAAATCCCCCTTCATTTCCACACCAAATTGCAAGATAAAGCTGTTTTTGGAGTCTAGGAGCCTACCTCTACCTCGTGGGACCTTCAATTTTAGGTAAGGGTGGACTTCTCCTCACTTGAAATCTGTGGGTGTTGGGTTCTTGGGAGCTATAATGGGTAGTTTTACTAGGTTATTGCTTTAGGGTAGTTGTTTGTGAAGGAAATTGTTGTAATTATGCTAAACTTGACATGTTTAATGTAAGCAAAACTGCCCATGTTGATTTAGGGTTCAATAATGATGTTTTGAGATATATGTGTGCTTAAAATGTAGATAGAAAACTGGTAGAGAGGATGGGGAGAGTTAGCTTAGAGTTAAATGTGAGAATCATAGTGTTGTAGGTGAAAAAGTGTGAGATTTTGAGGTTTAGAAAGCCAAATTTGGTGTTAGTGGAAATTTGAGTTTAAAGTGAGTTGATTCTAGTTTAGAATGCCAATTAGGACTTGTAGGAAAGCTTGGTCAGAGCAAATGAGGAAAATTAGCGGCAAATGTGAAAGAAAAGAGCCATTTATAGTGTAAATTGAGTGTTGAGAGGTCAAATTTTGAATACGTGGAGATTTTACCTTAAAATTAGTTTGAGCAAGTCTAATTCAATGTTATAGACTTGATGAAGATGAAAGTTTACCCCAAAATTACCCAATTTTAATTTTCACCTTTCAAACCTTGAAAATTCACTAAATTTGGTGGGTTTTGGATACGTATAATTTGCTTTACCTTGGTTTGAAGTTTGTTTTTGGCTTGAACATGATTTATACATGGTTTAGGACTTTTAGGATCCAATTCGAGTGGAATTGGATTCATGTAAGCTAGATTTTGAAAATCTGCAAAATTATGCAGAAAAGCTGCCCAATTATGCAGCAAATCTGCCAATTATGCAGAAAAAAAAACTGGTTGTGCAGTGCTAGTTTCTGCTGTCATGGAAAAGGTAGTATATCTTGTGTTCTAGACATTCTTTAGCATATACCAACGGTCAAAACTTATATTTCTGTATTAGGAACCCCCAGTTAAATTTTCAAGGCGATCCAATGGTTAACGAATCGGGGATGAGGACTTTACTGAGGTATGTTGGTAGGAAAAACTCTGTGGAATTCGAATGAATCTTGTGTAAAGATTTCTTCCTCCACTCTGTTTTTTTCCAAGGTAGTTTCATGTCAAATGGAATTGAATTGATTTGACATTGTGAAGGCTTAGAGGGGTTGATGGGGACTCGTTGCTGAGAGGAACGAGGAGAAGGGCTACGTACGTGTACGTGAGCTCAATTTAAAAGTGGGCAACTGGGAATGGTGTGCTTATTCCTGGGCTTGTGGAAATGGGATATTTGTTTTGCGCCATCGCCCGATCGCCACCTAGTACCACATATGACGGGTGCCCCATAACCCAATAAGCCCTGTGTGAGAAAGCGTGGAAGAGTCAGTCTTCCAACTTTTATTTGTTGACCACAAAGTGGTACCTGAGGATATGTCGCGGGGGTTAGGAGACCTTGGGGATGTCAGGTGGGGTGCTATTGCCCAAAACCAAGCTTGGCCAATCCCGACCCAACCCGGGCATAGTCAGCCAGTGAGAACCTGTGACGTACCTCAGCAGGCGAGCTCCTGGTAGTCAGCCAATAAAGGAACAAAAGTCCACGAAGCAGGGAGGCTTGTGTGGCGACTGGCCAACTATCTATCTTGTGTTTTTATCTGAAAAATTCCCTCTGGTAATTGATTACAAGACATTGTGTAATCGATTAGAGGGTTTAAAAAATTGAAACAGAACATTCAGTAGCTGCTGGTAATCGATTACCATTTGTGTGTAATCGATTACACAGTGTTATATGCTGCTGTTAATCGATTACCATTTATGTGTAATCGATTACACATTGTAAATTTTAAGTTCCAATGTGCAATGGCTGTTGTAATTCATTTTTGGGCACTGGTAATCGATTACATACTTTGGTAATCGATTACCAGAGAGGAAATCTCTTGAAAAAGACATTTTGACTGTGCGTAGCCGCTATGGGACGCATTGTATTGTTACCTGTGTAGTTAGATTTCTTGTGAAAGAGTCTACCCCCTTTCTTTTATCTCTTGTAGATCGCGATGACAGCGTAGTTGATCCATGATCACGTCGTGATGGAGTGCCTAAAGGGTGTTTGGGAGACCCTCGAAGGCAATGAGAGGTGCCGATTCCGTGGCATAGTTCGACTCACTGCTACTTCGCTAGTACATCCCGAGCAACCCGCATGCACACTTCAGCAGCCTGTGGAGTGGATACTACCTACGCCTACCCCATATCGACTAGTTGAGCCTGCTCAATTGATAGAGGTGTCATCCTCTGATGAGGATCTTGAAGAGGACCCAAAGGAGTTATCTCCTGAACCTACTATGGATGCCCTTGACTTACCAGAGGATGATGAGGACCCGCTCCCTGATGTTGATTCTCCAGAGGATATTATGCCAGCATCTGAGGCAGACTCTACAGAGGAGAGTGGCCCTGGAGGGACAGCGAATAGTGACGACTCTTCATCATAGCAGACAGCTCCTTAGATTAAGCGTACATACTTTTGTGGATGGATGTATCTAGTTCAGACTGCTAGGTTTACTCTTTTGATTTTTGGGTGGGTAGACCTCTTGTATAGAAATTTTGATGATTGTATATATATTGTGGCTGAAGCCACCACAGTTGTTACCTTTGCTCTGGATGTCACTGTGCTATTTTGCAAACTCCCATGTTTTGGACAGTTTTTGATGATGAAAACAATTATGTTTTATCTTATTATTTGAAAAAGAAATGTTAACGAACTTTATTTGAAAAGAGTTTACTGACCGCACCTTATTATTTCTCACGTGACGACCCAAAATGATGGCTGGTATTTTTTTCTGAAAAAGAAAAATAGTTTGGAGGTTATAAGTGATCAGAAATAAATGAATCCGAATAGAGTTGTGAACTGGCCACTCAGGACTCTATAGTGATAATATTCCTTCTGAAATTAATTACCGTGAAATAAATAACAGTGCGAAAAAAAAGAGAAAAAAAAAATTCTCATGGTTTCTGCTATTTAATTTATTACTATTAAACCAGTCATTATTTAGGGACGCCACACGGTTCACCTTTCAGGTTTGCAAGATGTGCCTTTGGCTCCATCGGCCATCGAGGCTTCTGCTTCTGCTGCTGTTGTTACTCTTGCTCCTCGACCTTCTCCTACTATACATGTTTAAGAGGCCACTCCTACTATTTCTATTAATGTGCCAGCCATTTCAGCTAGTCCTGTCGTGGTTCCGTCGTCCACCATCATTGCACCCTTGTTGAGTGTCAGTGTGGCGACTGTTGGTGCTCCTGTAATGTCGCCTCCTTCTTCTTCGGCTCCATCGGTTCCACCTTTTGCTGTGATGGCATCAGGTTACTCTTTTTCTCGCCCCCGTGTTTCATTAGATCACCTGTACACCTCCAGTGATGCTGATTCATTATGGGGTGCAAGTTATAGGCGGGAGCAGAAGACCCTGGATGGCTTTGTGTCAACCTTTGACAAAAATTTGATTCTATTGGCTGGGGTGCAGAACGCTATGGATTCTACCAAAGTTTTTCCCTAGAGAAGTTTGACAATTTTGGAGGAGAATGGACAATGACACTAACATACTTTGCACAAGGTGGTGTCCTTTGAGGCAGAGGTCGCCAAATGGAGGGCTACTGCTCACACTATTTGGAGAGTGGAGCGCCCTAAGGTAGCCAATGCCACCATTGCCTTCACTAAAGCCATATGGTCAAACCGCCAACTATCTTCCAAAGTTGGCGGTGCATTAGCCAAGTTGCTACGTACTAGGTTGGATGGTGATGAATTGTTCAAACATTGCAAGGACTTGCAGGTTGAGAAAAAGGACCTGGCTGGCAAGGTGGAAGGCATTGCGGTGGAGAGGGACAAACTTGCGAAGATGGTTGTTGATTTAGATGCCCAGCTTAAGGAGTCGGAGTCTAGGTTGGAGGAGTTCAAGCTTCGGGCTACTAGGGAGAGAAAGGCCAACAAGGAACTTGAGGATGAACGACTCGTATACAAGAAGGAGGTTGTGGAGCAGCATGAAAAGAGGTTCAACAAGGCCGTCAAGCATCTTGGGT
The DNA here is from genome assembly GCF_004193775.1 of Glycine soja. NCBI lineage: Eukaryota > Viridiplantae > Streptophyta > Magnoliopsida > Fabales > Fabaceae > Glycine > Glycine soja. The sequence continues at coordinate 22,362,143 of NC_041015.1, forward strand.
TCTTCGCCAAGGACCTTGACTTGGGTCTCTTTGACCTTTGCAAGGATGTGAAGGACGGTGTTCTCTTTGACAAGGAGGAAATTACTGCAGAGGAGAAGGTTGTTGATTAGGAGCAAGGTGCTAAGGAGCGAGGCGATGATGCCCAAGTTTAGGTTGCGTCTTGTTTATTTTCTTATTTTCTTCATAGTTGGAATTTTAGGCGTACAGGCCTTGTAACTATGACAATTATTTTTATTTTTCTTCAATGCACATGGTTTCATTCGATGATGAATTTTGCACTATTTATGTATTTCTTGTATGTTTGCCTTTATCTATGCAACACTCCGTAGTTGTGGTAGTATGAATAGGTCATCGTGATTATGAGTGTGGAGTCTTCGACGGGGCAAGAAGCAAGACCTTGTCGATGTAGAGGTGGGACCATGGTAGTCTTGTAAAAAGTGGATGATATGAAATCATCCCAGGTTTGATTTCAATCTGGTAAAGGTTTTGTCACCTATCTGGTGGGGTTTCCTTCTACTTTGTGGAGCTTCTCCCCTCATGCTGGTGAGGAGTATGTTTGACTCTCCCCTGGTTGAAGGTCTTGCCAATTAGTCTGGGGGTAGGTCACTTGACCTATGGAGTTTCTCCTTTGATGGTTATGAGGAATAGGCATGAGTTGTACTTGATTGAAGGTCTTGTCACTCAATTGGTAATTGGTCATTTAGACCTGTGAAGCTTCTCTTCTGATGGTTATGATGAGTAAGTATGACTTCCACTTGATTGAAAGGTCTTGCCAAATAGTCTGGTGGTAGTTCGTGTTGTTGAACTTGGACCTCTGATTGATAGTGGTCATCATAGTTGCTACGAGGGAGCGAACCAAGGGGATGCCTTGGGTTTTGTAGGAGTACGAACCAAAGGTAGACCTTGCGTTTTTTGGTATCAAAGGAAGACCTTGGGTTTTTGATAGACTTGTATTCCTACATAGATAAAAATTAGGAATAGAAGCAATCGTTAAGGGCAGACCTCGCATACCTTGAGTTCCTGTGGAGATGGAACTTAGTAACAAAAAGGGCTCACCAAGGGTGAACCTTGGATTTATCGAGCCTTGGACCAGGGACATGTTTGCCTTGAGTTTTGACAAGCCTATGGAGCTACGTCGAGGCTTGGGTTTTTTGAACTTGTGAGGATCTCCAAGTGCAGAGCTTGGGTTTGATGAGTTTTATGTGCAACGCATGTGTTGTGCTCTTGCATACATGGCACTGTAGAAGCAAGCTTCATGATGATGAATCAAGTTTATTCAAGATGTTTTGATGATAACAAAAGATGATGACAAAAAGCCCGAGAGAATGATTTCAAGATTGAGTCAACAATTCAAGAATCAAGAGAAGTTTGATTTCAAGATTCAAGAAAAGATGAATTCAAGTTCCAAGAGAAGAAATCAAGAAGACTTCACAAGGGAAGTATTGAAAAGATTTTTCAAAAAAACAAACATAGCACAATTTTGTTTTTCAAAAGAGTTTTCTCAAAATTTTCTAAGTTACTAGAGTTTTTACTATCTGGTAATCGATTACCAGTTTCCTGTAATCGATTACCAATGGCAAAGTTTGATTTCAAAAGTTTTCAACTAATTTGCAACGTTCCAATTAATTTCAAAATGGTGTAATCGATTACAAGATATTGGTAATTGATTACTAGTGCATCTGAACATTGGAATTCAAATTCAATTATGAAGAGTCACATCCTATCATAAAAAGCTTTGTGTAATCGATTATAAGGATTTGGTAATTGATTACCAGTGACAAGTTTTGAACAAAAATCAAAAGATGTAACTCTTCTAATGGTTTTCAGGTTTTTCTAAAGGTTATAACTCTTCCAATGGTTTTCTTGACCAGACTTGAAGAGTCTATAAAAGCAAGATCTTGATTTGCATTTGAACAACACTTACAAACTTTACAAACAACTTTTCCACATATTCTTTTGCAACCTTTGAATCTCTTTGAACATCTTCTTGAACTTTTTCTTCTTCTTCTTCTTTCTTTGCAAAAGCTTTCTAAAGTTTTTTGGTTTTCCAAACCTTGAAAATAGAAGTGTGCTATATCTTTTATTCTCTTCTCCCTTTGCCAAAAAGAATTCGCCAAGGACTAATCGCCTAAATTCTTTTTGTGTCTCTCTTCTCTCTTTTCCAAAAGAACGAAGGACTAACCGCCTAAATTATTTTGTGTCTCCCTTCTCCCTTGTCAAAGAATTCAAAATGACACAGTCTGAGAATTCTTTTGATTCTTCCCTTTCCCTTATACAAAAGATTTCAAAGGACTAACCGCCTGAGATATCTTTTGTATCCCCTTCACAAAGTTTCAAAGGACTAACCGCCTGAGAACTTTGTCTTAACACATTGGAGGGTACATCCTTTGTGGTACAAGTAGAGGGTACATCTACTTGGGTTGTTGTGACTGAGAACAAGAGAGGGTACATCTCTTGTGGATCAGTTCAAGTGGAGGGTACATACACTTGGTTGTTCAAAGAGAACAAGGGAGGGTACATCCCTTGTGGATCTTTGCTTGTAAAGGTTTTTACAAGATTGAAAAGAAATCTCAAGGACCGCAGGTCACTTGGGGACTGGGTGTAGGCACGGGTTGTTGTCGAACCAGTATAAATTCTTGTATTTGTTTTCTTCTTCCCTACACTCTTTAATTTCTGCTATGCACTTTAATTATCGCTTTTACTTTTGGTTAAGTTTTTATTTCTATTCTTTACTTTCTTAACATTTTAGTAAAAGCCTAAGAAGGGTAGATTTTTAATTAGTAAAGGTTCGTTAATAATTAATTCAACCCCCCTTCTGAATTATTCTGAGACCACTTGATCCAACAGGCACTCGCCGTGGGTGGCATGTACTGGAGATGTCATGGTGTGCTCTTGCATACGTATCACTCACCATGGGTGGCATGTACTGGAATCGTAATAACATGCTCGTGTTTACATGTTACTCGTTGTGGGTGATATGTACTGGAGTCATAGTAGCGTGCTCATGCCTACTTGTCACTTGTTGTGAGTGGCATGTACTAGAGACTTAGTGCTAGAAGGAGGCCTCACCAAGGGAGGTCCTTGGGTTTTAAGAGCCTTGGAGCTACGACTATGGATGTTCTTGATAAGAAAATTATGAGAAGGAAGGGGTGTAGAATTTTATTCAATGTATTAGATTAAGTACAAATTCCCTTTGTTATCCCAAATGTGCCTCGTTAAAACCCCTCTAGCCAAAACCCTAGTTTTTCTATTTTTGGGACAAAAGACCTGAGTAGGAAAAAGAGTACAACATTGGGTTTGCATTCAGGTTAACTGAAGTAGAACTTTAGGTGGGTGGCATTCCATGTTCTTGGAATTGCTTTGCTATCAAGTTCTTGCAGTCTGTATGCTCCATTGTCAAGATTGGATGTGGCCCCGAATGGGTCTTCCTAGTTGGGGCCAAGCTTTCCCACTTAGGGATCTTTTCTGGTTCACCTCGGACTTGCCATATGAGGTCATCATGTTGAAAGGCTCATGGTTGAACCTTTGTATTGTATCTCCTTGTTGCTTAGAGTATGACAACTTCTTCTCTAATACTTTCCTTTTCTTGGACTTCATCTATGGTTTCGAGTTCTACTCTCATATTTTGTTTATTTTGTTTTTGTTGGAACAACGGTCTCCCCGTCAACGGTTCCTCGACTTCAACGGGGATCATGACATTTGTTCCATATCTGAGTCGGTAATGAGTTTCGTTTGTTGCTGTCTGGGGTGAATAGTGGTTCTCTAAAGTATAGCGGGGAGCTCCTCTTTCCATAGACCCTTAGACTTGTTGAGTCTAGTATGTAGGGCCCTAAGGATGACTCTATTAGATGCCTTTGCCTAACCGTTGGTTTGAGTATGTTCGACAAAGGTGACTAGGAGCTTCATGCCTAACCTTGTCAGGAAATCTTCGTAAGTTTGAGCTTTGAATTGAGTGTCGTTGTCCGTGACAATGGCGTATGGGAGGTCGTACCTACAGATGAAGTGTTTTCAAGTGAATTTCTCCACCTCCTTCGCCGTATTTTTCCGTAGTGGTCTTGTTTCTAACCACTTGGTGAAGTAGTTGGTGGCGACTAGTAAGTATTTGACTGCTCTTGGGGCCTTTGGCAGTGGTCCCAGTATGTCTATCCCCAACATGGCAAAGGGCCAAGAGGAGCTCAGATTTAGGAGATTGTCAGGAGGGGTGCATGGAATGTTTGAAAACTTTTGGCATCGTTTGCACTTCCTGGTAAAGTCGAGGGCGTCTGCCCTTAGTGTTGGCCATTAGTAGCTAGCCCGTACCACTTTGGTGGCAAGGTGGTGTCCTCTAGTTTAGAGACCGCAGATCCCTTCATAAAGTTCTCTCATGACATATTCTGTCTGTTCATTGTTTAGGCATTTTAGTAAGGGTGTTGTCAACCCTCTTTTGAATAGCTCACCATCAAGGATGATGTAGTAATTGACCTTTCATTTGAGGCATCAAGCTTCATCCTCATTTGGCGGCAGTTGCCCCCGAATTTGGAAATTCTTGTAGGGGGTCATCTAGTCTAGTTCCTTCTTTTCTCCGACCATAACTTCCTTAGTGTCTATGGTGGGAGTTTGAAGTGTCTCCTGGATAACAGTCTTGAGATGCCCGGTTTTCTTGGTGCTGATTAGCTTGGAGAGAATGTATGCTCTAGTGTTGTTCTCCCTGGGTATGTAGTACATTTTAAAACATTTGAAATTGTCGATGAGTTTTAGCAAGGTGGTAGTACTTAAGCAATGTTGTCTCCTTAGTCTAATATCTGTTGGCAACCTGTCCCTGGACAAGATGTGAATCTATGTAACATTGTAGCTTTTTAGCCCCAATTTTTGTTGCTAGCTTCAGACTTGCAATGAACACCTCGTACTCTGCCTGGTTGTTTGAGGCTCTGAAGTTGAGCTTGAGGGCTTGCTCTAGGGAGATATTGTAAGGGCCTTCGAGAATGATTCTTGCCCTGCTTCCTTTTACATTGGATGCACTATCAACGAAAAGGTTCCACCAGTTTGGGGTGGTTGTGTCGTTTCTAGCGAATTCTACTAGAAAGTTAGCCATGAATTGTGTCTTCATAGGGCCACGAGGTTCATACTAGATGTTGAGCTCTGAAAGTTCTATAGACTAGGTCACCATCCTTCCTGCGAGTTCAGGCTTACGCAAAACCTGCTTGATGGGGTAGTTCATTTTGATTACCACATGATGACTCTGGAAGTAGGGTCTGAGTCATCGGGCTGAGGTGATGAGTGCTAGCGCTACCTTTTATATCATTTGGTAGCATTTTTTGGCGCCATGGAGTATCTGGTAGGGAACTGGAGCTTTCCTTCCTCTTGTATGAGGGTTTAGCTAATGACTTCGTTAGCTACTGAGAGATATAGGAGTAGGGGTACTCCTGGCCAGGGTCGGATCAAAACTGGCGGTGCGACTATGGTATTTTTTGAAAGTTAGGAAGGCTTGTTCACAGGTCTCGTCCCATAGGAAGGGCTCGATTTTCTTGAATAGTTTGTAAAATGGCTTTGCCTTTTCGGCGAGCTTTGGGAGGAACCTAGATAGAGATGCTAGCCTACCATTCAGTTTTTAGACTTCTTGGACGTTGGTTGGGCTGCGCATCTCTAGTACGATAGTACATTTGTCGGGGTTGGCTTCAATCCCCCGGTGAGTGATCATGAAGCCGGGGAACTTGCCTCTGCCTACCCCGAAAGTACATTTTTTAGGGTTGAGGCACATGTCATATTTGCGGAGTTCCCCCTTCCACTAGTTTGTCGATATTGGACAAAAGGTATGCATCTTTGGGGCATGACCTATTTAGATCAGTATAGTTGGTGCACATTCACCATTTTCCATTGGCATTTTTGACCATGACGACGTTCGCAAGCCAAGTGGAGTACCTGACTTCTCTGATAAAGTTAGCATTGAGTTGTTTGTCCACTTCTTCTTTGATAACTTTGCGTCGTTCTTCTCTTATCTTCCTTTTCTTCTGTGATATCGATTTGGCCTGGGGATAGATGGCAAGTTTGTCGCAGATAATGCTAGGATGGATTCCTAGCATGTCAGATGGATGCCAAGCAAACAAATTCGCACTTTTGTGTAGCACGTCGACGATGTATTGATGCTCATGATTGAGAGGTCCTTAGTGAGCTGCATACATTTCCTGGGTTTAGGTCTAAGTTGCAGCTTGACGAGCTCTTTGATGGGTCTTGGGCCTTTGTCAGAGGTGTCATCTCGCGGATCTATATCGAAATCATCGTCCTCGCTTGCCTGGTAGACAGTTAGGGCTCGGATTAGAGACCCTTCATTCAAGTTCATGACTTAAGTACCTTCAGCTGCTGTGGGGTGAGACTTGGCAGGCTCCCTAGTGGGAGGATAAGGTGCTACCTTCAGGTTCTCTACATAGCACTGTCGTGTTTGCTTTTGGTCTGCCTTGACATTTACAATCTCCTCGGTCAGGGTAGGGAATTTCATTTTCAAAGGCGGCGTGGAGACTATGGCCCTAAGCTCGTTAAGCGTGGTTTTGCCAATTAAAGCAAAATATGATCTATCTGCATCAACAAGAAGATATCTTATTATGAAGCAATTAGAAAGCTTGCCTTGATCGAAGGTGGTCATTAAGTCCACGTAGCCTCTGGTCTCTACTCTCTCGCCTATAAAGCCAAGGAGTGGACTGTCGTAAGGATGGACAGTGTCAGGGGAGACCTTAAGTCTTTGGAAAGTTTTTCAATACAAGATATTAGTGGAATTGTCCTAGTCGATGACGACCTTGGACACCATGAAGTTTGCAATGATGATGGAGACAACCACTGGGTCATTCTGGTTAACGGGGTTGATACCCTTGAAGTCCCTATCCGTGAAAGTGATAAGAGGGAGACTTCGTTGCGATGGTGTATTGAAAAAATTGATGTTGATGTCCCGAATGGCGTGAAGATTGTGCTTTCGGGACTGGCTGGACTGTTCTCCTTAGGAAAATCTGCCCATAATGGTGTTGATTACACCTCTGATTTGCTGGGGGGGTTCCTTCCTGTTCTTATGGAGGTTGTCTCTCACACCGCTGTTGCTGGTGTCTGTGTCTTCCTCAGTCTTCTGCTCTTTTACTTGTTTTTTCTACTTCATGATTCCTATGTTGCTCCTCTTGGTGTCCTTCAGGTCTCGTTCTTGCTTGGTGGTTGTCCGACCTTTTGACAAACTGGGCTAGGTATCTATCTTGTATAAGCTCTTCTATCTTGTCATTTAAGGCCCAATAGTCTTTTGTGTTATGACCAATTCCGCGATGATACATGCAATATTTGGTTGCGTTTAACCCCAACATGAAAGGTTTCATCGGGGGTAGCCTGATGGGTACCTTCAAGTTGAAAGCTTCCTCTAGAATTATAGTGTGATTGGCCATTAGGGGTGTGTAGCACTCGTACTTGGACCCTTTTGGAAGAGGCTAACGCTTGTCTAGCTTATGTCTCTTGTCCGACTTGTGTAAGTCGGTCTTGGTGTTTACTCCTTGCTTGTTGTGCTTTTGTCCGACTCATATCTGGACATTTTCTTTCACTGGATGTAATCCTTGGCTCGCTCACGCAACTCATGCTACTAGAGTTTCTTTTGCATAGATTGTTCGTGATCTTGCCGGGTCATAAGGTGAGGAGCATGGAATGCAATGCTACCTCTGGGTTAAGTTTTCAGATCTGGACGGTGATGCGCCCAAATCTATCCATGAAGTTTTTGAGAGACTCGATTGTCGTCTGCTTGTCACAGACTGACCAAGGTAGCCGAGATCATGCAGTAAAATCTGCTCGTTGCATACTGCGGATTAATATGTATACGTGTGATGTGCCATCATTTTCTTCTATTTTCTAAACCCTTTTTGCACCATTTTAATTATTGATTGGTCTTAATTGTCAATTAATTAGGCAGTTTTATTATTTGGGCTCATTTAGCTAATTTGATGTTTTTAATCTAATTTCAGGAATTAATGAAACATTGAGCTTAATCCGGATATTGTTTGTGGACTTGAAGAGGGCAAATAAAGCAGCGCTTACCTTAGTTAATTTCTAATTAGGAAATTTCGCAATTTTATTTTATGTTGTTCAGTGTTTATTTCGTTTTGGGCCAGAGTATTGAAATAGGGCCCAGTGACTTTGAGTGACTCTTTTTAAATAGCTGCCTTGGGATTCGTGTAGGGCATTCTATTCTGTTATGCTATTCATTATTCAGAGCTTTGTTTTAGGGTTTTCGTTTTTCTGTTTTGACGTTTCTGAGTTCGCAATGCAATTTTACGTTTTCTGCCTCTAATTACGAGTTCATTCTTGCTTCTTCTTCTACTTTCATTTACGTTTCTGTTCATTTACGTTTCTGTTCATTTACGTTCTTGTTCATTTACGTTTCTGCTTCATGTTTCATTTGCGTTTTCTGTTTGAATCCATGGAAGGCTAGATTTTCTGGTGTTGTTTCCTTTTGAGGACGAAGCCCAACTCTCTTTGAGGTTTCGTTTGTAATGTGGTTTCCTGGCAGTTTTCCCTTCACCAGTTATCCCAATTTCGTGAATATTAATCAGTGCACGCTTCGTGTTCGATTAATTGCCTCTGAGCCTAACTTGCGTTCATGCTTAATGGACGAAGGGCTAACTGGTGTATGTGGTGCCTAATCACGTATTGAAAACCCTAAGTTGATTTTCGCTTAGTAAATTGAAATAGGGTTGGATTAAGTGGTTGACTGTTAGGGACGAATTCTCCATAACCCAGGATAAGAGAGCGGCTTCTGAATCAGAGGAAACAACCCGTTTTTAGTATTAGTAGTTTCGTATTCCATTTTATTTGTTCTGCTCTTTAATTACCAAACAACCAAACCCCTCCCCCCCATCGTTACTGTTACTGCAAGTATATTATGAACATTTGGCTTGTCACTGCTCGTTGGGAAACGACCTAGGATCACTTCCTAGTTACTGCATTTTCATGTTTATTTGATTCGGGTACGGCCTCGATCAAATTTGGCGCCGTTGCCGGGGAGCAGTGTCCAAAGGTTCATAATAGCTAGCTAGTGTTGTGTGTTTAATCCTTTCGTGTTTTATGTTTAATTGTTAGTATTGTGTTAGTATGTGTGTTAGTATGTGTGTTAGTGTTGATTAGTGTCCTGGTATTTTGTTTAATGTGTGTTCTGTTTCAGTTTTACCATTAAGCGTTTCCCCTGTTTCAGTCTTGGGTGTTTTGCTGTGAAGATTGTGCTTGAAAACAGAGTAGTAGTAGAAATCAGCTTGCGGAAAAACAGAGTAGTAGTAGAAATCAATTAGAGACGGATTTTAGCGACCACCCATGCTGAATTAATTGGGATTTTTTGTTTTAGTAGCTAGGGTTGTTATTTTTGGCTGAATCTTTTTGTGGTAACTTCTTTTAATCCATATTTTGTGGGAAAAATAGCTAGAGCCTTTAGTTTGGTCAGATTTGAAAGTTCCAAAAAACTAGCAAATTTTGTGTTTGTCAAAACTTCAAACGGCCATAACTTTTGCTCCGGTTATCAGAATCGCAATTATTATATATGCATTTGGGGTAGAAAAAAATTTCCTACGCTGCGACAGCCCGCTGTAGGCCGGCTGAGGTCTCCATCGTCCAAAAAAAGCGATTCTGTCAAAAGTTTTTTATTTTTCAAGTTTTATTCACTTATTTTTCTTAACCTACCAGTTTTAGCTTTCATAGTTAGACTTTGAATTTTTGTCTGAAATTTTTTGTGCTATCTTCCCATCATTTTATAGGGTTGCTCACAAAATTTCAAGTCATTTGGATATCATTTGAGGGTAGCTGTAGTTCAAACCTACACCTTTATTTACATGACAAGGCAACTAGTTGTGTGCATGCTGAATGTAGTGTATGACTAGAGGCAATCCATCTGACTTACAACCCTTTGATCCTGAGATAGATAGGACATTTCATAGATTAGTTAGGCATCATTTTATACCTTTTGATCATTCTGAGCATTCCATAACTGGTGAATCTGTGCATTCTGTTATTGGTGATTTTGAACATCCTGATCTTGAGCATTATAATTTTGAGCATTCTGATTCTGAGCATTCTGATTTTGCACATTCTGAGAACATGGCACAACCTCCACCTCGTGAGAGGACTCTAAGGGAAATGGCTGCACCTGATTTCACCTACGAAAGCTTGTGCATCCAATACCCTGATGAGGATGTCCCATATGTTCTTAAGACTGGACTGATTCATTTGCTTCCAAAGTTTCATGGCCTTGCAGGTGAAGACCCGCACAAACATTTGAAAGAATTTCACATTGTCTGCTCCACCATGAAACCCCCAGATGTCCAAGAGGATCACATATTTCTGAAGGCTTTTCCTCATTCATTAGAGGGAGTGGCAAAGGACTGGCTGTATTACCTTGCTCCAAGGTCCATCACGAGCTGGGATGACCTTAAGAGAGTATTCTTAGAAAAATTTTTCCCTGCTTCCAGGACCACAACCATCAGGAAGGATATCTCAGGTATTAGACAACTCAGTGGAGAGAGCCTGTATGAGTACTGGGAGAGATTTAAGAAACTATGTGCCAGTTGCCCCCACCATCAGATTTCAGAACAGCTTCTTCTCCAATATTTTTATGAAGGACTCAGTAATATGGAGAGAAGTATGATAGATGCTGCCAGTGGTGGAGCCCTTGGAGACATGACTCCTGCTGAAGCCAGAAATTTAATTGAGAAGATGGCCTCCAACTCCCAGCAGTTTAGCGCCAGAAATGATGCCATAGTCATTAGAGGAGTGCATGAGGTAGCTACAAACCCATTTGCATCATCTGAAACTAAGAAGCTTGAAGGCAAACTGGATGCGTTGGTCAACTTGGTAACCCAGCTGGCCTTGAATCAGAAATCTGTACCTGTCGCAAGAGTTTGTGGTTTGTGCTCCTCTGCTGACCACCATACAGACCTCTGCCCTTCCATGCAGCAACCTGGAGCAATTGAGCAGCCTGAAGCTTATGCTGCAAATATTTACAATAGACCTCCTCAACCTCAGTAGCAAAATCAACCACAGCAGAACAATTATGACCTTTCCAGCAACAGATACAACCCTGGATGGAGGAATCACCCTAACCTCAGATGGTCCAGCCCTCAGCAACAACAGCAGCCTGCTCCTTCCTTCCAAAATGCTGCTGGCCCAAGCAGACCATACATTCCTCCACCAATCCAACAACAGCAACAACCCCAGAAACAGCCAACAGTTGAGGCCCCTCCACAACCTTCCCTCGAAGAACTTGTGAGGCAAATGACTATGCAGAACATGCAGTTTCAACAAGAGACCAGAGCCTCCATTCAGAGCTTAACCAATCAGATGGGACAATTAGCTACCCAATTGAATCAACAATAGTCCCAGAATTCTGACAAGCTGCCTTCTCAAGCTGTCCAAAATCCCAAAAATGTCAGTGTCATTTCATTGAGGTCAGGAAAGCAATGTCAAGGACCTCAACCCGTAGCACCTTCCTCATCTGCAAATGAACCTGCCAAACTTCACTCTATTCCAGAAAAAGGTGATGACAAAAATTTACCTAACAATTTCTGTGCAGGTGAATCTTCTTCCACAGGTAATTCTGATTTGCAGAAGCAGCACATTCCCCCTCTTCCATTCCCTCCAAGAGCAGTTTCCAACAAAAAAATGGAAGAGGCAGAGAAAGAGATCTTGGAAACGTTTAGAAAGGTAGAGGTAAACATACCTCTGTTGGATGCAATAAAGCAAATTCCAAGATATGCCAAATTCTTGAAGGAGCTGTGCACTAATAAGCGGAAGCTTAAAGGAAGTGAACGGATTAGCATGGGCAGAAATGTCTCCGCATTGATTGGTAAATATGTTCCTCAAATTCCTGAAAAATGCAAAAATCCAGGTTCATTCAGCATACCTTGTATCATAGGGAATAGTAAGTTTGACAATGCCATGCTAGATTTAGGAGCTTCTGTTAGTGTTATGCCTCTGTCTATTTTTAATTCTCTATCTCTAGGTCCCTTGCAGTCAACTGATGTGGTAATTCATTTAGCTAACAGAAGTGTTGCCTATCCTGTTGGTTTCATAGAAGATGTCTTAGTTAGAGTTGGTGAACTGATTTTCCCTGTTGATTTTTATATCTTGAATATGGAAGATGGATTTTCTCAAGGATCAGTTCCCATCATTCTAAGCAAACCCTTTATGAAAACTGCTAGAACTAAGATAGATGTTTATGCAGGCACACTGTCCATGGAGTTTGGTGATATAACTGTTCATTTTAATATTTTGGATGCTATGAAATACCCATCTGAAGATCTTTCTGTATTTCGTGCTGAAATAATTGACCATGTTGTTGATGAATACATGACTGATCTTTATTCTAATCTGCATGCTTCTCACTCTTCATGCATTGAGTCTGAAATTGTACTTGATCATATGTCTGAATTTGATGCTGAGAGTGAATCTGAGAGTGATATTGATTGCATGCCTGGTGGTGGTGTTTTACCTCTTGAGATTGATTTTATAGAGTCAGATAGGACTAACCATGTTTCAGGAAGTACACATACCTCTGACTTTCTTTATGAGGTAAAGGCTGAGAAACCATCTCCTTCTACCACTGTCCAGCCGACCACACCAGAATTGAAGCCTCTGCCATCAAATTTAAAACACGCTTACTTGGATGATAGCAAGAGTTTTCCAGTGATTATATCTGCCTCCCTTGCTGATGAGCAAGAGGAGAAGTTGTTGTCAGTTCTCAAGAAGCATAAGAAGGCTATAGGCTGGACCCTGGCGGACATTCCTGGTATTAGCCCATCCACATGTATGCATCGAATAAATTTAGAAGATGGAGCTAAACCAGTAAGACAGCCACAGAGAAGACTCAACCCGGTGATTCTTGATGTAGTGAAGAAGGAGATAACCAAGCTTTTGCAAGTTGGAATCATTTATCCTATCTCCGACAGCCAATGGGTGAGTCCCGTCCAAGTAGTCCCGAAAAAGACTGGCCTCACAATGATCAGAAATGAGAAGGAGAAGCTGATTCCTACTCGGGTGCAGAACAGTTGGAGAGTCTGCATTGACTATAGGAGGTTGAACCAGGTTACCAAAAAGGACCATTTTCCCCTGCCATTCATTGACCAGATGCTTGAACGCCTGGCAGGTAAATCCCACTACTGTTTCCTTGATGGTTTTTCTGGTTATATGCAAATTACTATTGCTCCTGAGGATCAGGAAAAGACCACATTCACCTGCCCCTTCGGCACTTTTGCTTATAGGAGGATGCCTTTCGGCCTGTGCAATGCCCCTGGTACCTTCCAGCGGTGCATGATTAGTATTTTCAGTGATTTTTTAGAAAATTGCATAGAGGTGTTTATGGATGATTTCACTGTATATGGATCCTCTTTTGATGGTTGTTTGAATAGTTTGGAAAAAGTTTTGAATAGATGCATTGAAACTAACCTTGTTCTAAATTTTGAAAAATGTCATTTTATGGTTGAGAAAGGTATAGTTTTAGGCCACATTATTTCCAATAAGGGCATTGAAGTAGATCCTGCAAAAATTTCTGTTATTTCACAATTGCCTTACCCCTCTTGTGTGCGAGAGGTGCGATCTTTTCTTGGTCATGCAGGATTCTACAGGCGCTTTATAAGGGATTTTAGCAAAGTAGCCCTTCCACTGTCCAACTTGTTGCAAAAGGAGGTGGAGTTTGACTTTAATGACAGATGCAAAGAGGCTTTTGATTGCCTCAAAAGAGCGTTGACTACCACCCCCATCATCCAGGCACCCGATTGGACAGCCCCTTTTGAGCTTATGTGTGATGCATCAAATTATGCATTGGGGGCTGTCCTTGCTCAGAAAATTGATAAATTGCCCAGGGTGATATATTATGCTTCTAGGACTTTAGATGCTGCCCAAGCAAATTATACTACTACTGAGAAAGAGCTTCTAGCCATAGTTTTTGCTCTTGAAAAATTTCGATCTTATTTGCTTGGTACTCGCATTATTGTTTATACTGACCATGCAGCTCTAAAGTACTTGTTGAAGAAGGCTGATTCTAAGCCTAGGTTGATCCGATGGATGCTCTGGCTCCAAGAGTTTGACTTGGAGATCCGTGATAGGAGCGGAGCACAAAATCTAGTTGCTGATCATTTGAGCCGGATCGAACGTGTCTCTGATGCAGATTCACCTATTCGGGATGATTTCCCGGATGATCATTTGTATATATTGTATAGTATTTCTGACTCTCTTTCTACTCCCTGGTTTGCTAACATTGTCAATTATTTAGTTGCCTCTGTTTTTCCTCCCTTAGCATCTAAGGCCCAAAAAGATAAGATTAAAAGTGATGCTAAGCATTTTATTTGGGATGACCCCTACTTGTGGAAATTGTGCAGTGATCAGGTCATTAGACGGTGCATTCCAGATCATGAGACTGACTCAGTCCTGCAGTTCTGTCATTCTTCCGCACCGGGAGGTCATCTGGGTGTTCAAAGGACTGCTCGCAAAGTGCTTGATTGTGGTTTTTATTGGCCCACCATCTTTAAAGATGCGTGGAAGATCTGCAGCACTTGTGAGCAGTGTCAGAGAGCAGGAAATACACTTACATGGCGACAACAAATGCCTCAGCAACCTATGCTATTCTGTGAGGTGTTTGATGTCTGGGGTATAGATTTCATGGGTCCTTTTCCTGTCTCTTTTGGTTATGTTTATATTCTCCTTGCAGTTGATTATGTTTCAAAATGGGTGGAAGCCAAGCCCACTAGAACTAATGATGCTAAAGTTGTCGCAGACTTTGTCAGGTCTAATCTGTTTTGCAGGTTTGGAGTACCTAAAGCAATTGTTAGTGATCAAGGAACCCATTTTTGCAACAGGACAATGCATGCCCTGCTTAAAAAGTACGGGGTGGTACACAGGGTATCCACACCATACCACCCCCAGACTAATGGACAGGCAGAAATTTCTAACAGGGAAATCAAGAGAATTCTAGAGAAGATTGTGCAGCCAAGCAGGAAAGATTGGAGTACCAGGCTTGATGATGCTCTCTGGGCACATCGGACTGCCTACAAAGCACCCATAGGAATGTCTCCTTATCGGGTTGTCTTTGGAAAGGCATGTCATCTTCCAGTGGAAATTGAGCACAAAGCATACTGGGCAGTGAAGACTTGCAACTTCTCTATGGATCAAGCTGGCGAGGAAAGGAAGTTGCAACTGAGTGAGTTAGATGAAATCTGCCTAGAAGCCTACGAGAATGCCAAGTTCTACAAAGAAAAGACCAAGAAGTTCCATGATAGCATGATAGTTAAAAAAGACTTCGTGGTTGGGCAAAAAGTGTTATTGTATAATTCTAGACTTGGACTCATGAGTGGTAAGTTGAGGTCTAAGTGGATTGGTCCTTTTGTTGTTACTAATGTTTTTCCTTATGGTACAGTTGAGATCAAAAGCGACTCCATAAACAAGAGCTTCAAGGTCAATGGACATCGACTTAAGCCATTCCTCACGAACCCTTCTTTAGTGGACGTAGTGGTGGAAGAGACTTCCTTACTCCACCCTACTCTTCCTCCACCATGACTTAGGGAGTTTTTCTTTTCCTATCTCCTTCTTTGCTTTTATTACACTTGTCCGATTCTCTTTGATGATTTAATTTTTTTTAATCTTTTAATTGTGCTACATTGAGGACAATGTGTTGTTTAAGTATGGGGGGGGGGGGGGGGAGTGTTCTTTGGTTTTGCTAGTTTTGTTGGTTTTGTTAATTTGTTAGTTGTGTTAATTTGTTAATGTTGTTAGTTTCGTCGGATTTTCAGTTTAATATTTTGGGTCAATTTCGTGTGCACGTACGACTTTGCATGTTTTTCTTTGAATTATAGGATATGTTCAAGAAATGGGTAATTGTTTTGAAAATAAAAGTTCTTGACATTTTGTGACCCGAAATCCTTGATTCTTCTCTACATGTCATGATAGTTTTGAAAGCTCAATTTGAAAGTGATGATTTTACCTTTGTGAGAATTTGAGCCATCCATCATTATAATCATTTGGTGTGTTTTGCCCCATTGATTGCTTGCACAATAGCCTTGGCTTGATTCTTGTTGATGCGTCCTAATTCACATGCATATTTGGAAATGATTAAGGCAATTTTGTTCTTATAAGCTTCTAGCCAAATGGACTTACCTTGAATTAATTCCTTTGATAGCCCTTTTGAGCCTTGTTTCCCTTTCCTTGTTTTGAAGCTCACTACAAGCCTTAAGTGAAAAACCATGATATTACCATATCCTTAAGGAATTTTGGAGCTTTGGAATTGTTTTGGGAATAAGTGTGGGGGGTTTTTGTTTCATTGGACAACTTGTTTTGTTGGCTATGCTTCATGATGTATTTTGGGCCATACTTGATGTACATTGTATATTGGTTAAATGTTGGACATGCTGAATGAAAAAAAAAAAAAAAAGAAAAGCAATAAAGTTGAGTGAATAAGATCTTAAATGGCATAAGAATGAT
Source organism: Glycine soja (assembly GCF_004193775.1). Lineage (NCBI taxonomy): Eukaryota > Viridiplantae > Streptophyta > Magnoliopsida > Fabales > Fabaceae > Glycine > Glycine soja. The sequence goes on from NC_041015.1 coordinate 22,378,589, forward strand.
GAAACTCTTGGTTCTACTCTTCATGTTTAATTTTTATCTTTACTTCTTTTTATTTTTTTTTCTTAATATGCACTTATTCCCCTTTGCTCCTCTATTCCTTTGGGATTTAGCCACTTATTCCATATTTCTCCATACCTTGTCCTTGGCCCCATTACAACCTTAAAAGACCTTTTGATCCTCATGTGCTCGTGTTTATGGGTTGATTGTCAATTTTAGAATCTTGCCAAGTTTATGTGGTGTTTGCTTTCATGGGTGCTTTGAGGGTAAATAGTAGCCTAGACACTTGAGAGATAGAGTGTATATCTTGTGAGGCTTTATCACTTTTCATTCTTGAGCTGATTAACTATTTTGCCATGATTGGGTTGCTTGGATGATTTTCATGAATGTCTTAACTTTTTGGATCTCCTTATGTTAGATGTTACCCATTCCTTTCATTCCTTGATGTTCATTGAGAAATATGTGAATGTTTTTGTTTGTCTCCCTTTCATATCCTTGGATTTTGTTCTTTGTTTCATTTTGCCCAGGAGTGCAAAAGGCTAAGTATGGGGGGTTTTGATGTGCCATCATTTTCTTCTATTTTCTAAACCCTTTTTGCACCATTTTAATTATTGATTGGTCTTAATTGTCAATTAATTAGGCAGTTTTATTATTTGGGCTCATTTAGCTAATTTGATGTTTTTAATCTAATTTCAGGAATTAATGAAACATTGGGCTTAATCCGGATTTTGGTTGTGGACTTGAAGAGGGCAAATAAAGCAGCGCTTACCTTAGTTAATTTCTAATTAGGAAATTTCGCAATTTTATTTTATGTTGTTAAGTGTTTATTTCATTTTGGGCCAGAGTATTGAAATAGGGCCCAGTGACTTTGAGTGACTCTTTTTAAATAGCTGCCTTGGGATTCGTGTAGGGCATTCTATTCTGTTATGCTATTCATTATTCAGAGCTTTGTTTTAGGGTTTTCGTTTTTCTGTTTTGACGTTTCTGAGTTCGCAATGCAATTTTACGTTTTCTGCCTCTAATTACGAGTTCATTCTTGCTTCTTCTTCTACTTTCATTTACGTTTCTGTTCATTTACGTTTCTGTTCATTTACGTTCTTGTTCATTTACGTTTCTGCTTCATGTTTCATTTGCGTTTTCTGTTTGAATCCATGGAAGGCTAGATTTTCTGGTGTTGTTTCCTTTTGAGGACGAAGCCCAACTCTCTTTGAGGTTTCGTTTGTAATGTGGTTTCCTGGCAGTTTTCCCTTCACCAGTTATCCCAATTTCGTGAATATTAATCAGTGCACGCTTCGTGTTCGATTAATTGCCTCTGAGCCTAACTTGCGTTCATGCTTAATGGACGAAGGACTAACTGGTGTATGTGGTGCCTAATCACGTATTGAAAACCCTAAGTTGATTTTCGCTTAGTAAATTGAAATAGGGTTGGATTAAGTGGTTGACTGTTAGGGACAAATTCTCCATAACCCAGGATAAGAGAGCGGTTTCTGAATCAGAGGAAACAACTCGTTTTTAGTATTAGTAGTTTCGTATTCCATTTTATTTGTTCTGCTCTTTAATTACCAAACAACCAAACCCCTCCCCCCCATCGTTACTGTTACTGCAAGTATATTATGAACATTTGGCTTGTCACTGCTCGTTGGGAAACGATCTAGGCCTCGATCAACGTGCAAATAACCAAGCATGGAAATTATTTATCAATTAATATATGCAGACTTTTGACATCTCCATAATTTTTTAGAATTCCAAACTTTTAACGCGAGATTTTTGAATTTCTTTTTGATTAAAAATGGATACAACTCCTTAAAAAGATAGATATAACTATCCACTAATAAAATAATCCATTTAATATACATTTATGTTAATTTGAACACTTAAATTTGGATTTAATTAGTAACCGATGCACCTAACCCAAATATAAGCAATGTAGTAACATGCATTTTTAGTATAATTTTTTTTGAGGAAGTATAAAATTAATCTGTATAGTAAAAAAAAGTATAAAATTAATGAGAAATAAAATATTTTATGTAATTTATAGTCAATATTAAAATTATTTAAGACTTTAAATTAAATCAACTTATTATTCTGAAAATTTTAAATTAAATAGGAAGAAATTATACATCAATTAGATTATTTATATATTTTAAGATATATTTGTTGATATTAGTTATTAATGTTATTATCAATAATGATTGATTGAATGTATAAATGGCACATATATATGAATATACGATTGCCTGGCTAATTCTTCAAGGACTATATATATAGTTGGCACATATATAATTGAGAGAATAAAGTAAAGTGAAATAAGAACTAAAATGACTATTTATGAATGCAAGAATCATTAATATAGCTATTACACATTGTATGATAATTAGAAGGTATATGAAAAGAAAATAATATGTATTTTTTTTACTCATTAAATAGAAAAGAAACATAAAATTTTAAATTTTTAATGTAAAATAACATTTTTAACTCCATTTAGTTACTATTATTGATCACTATGTTTTTTTTTGTTGTACTTCATATTGCGCACGTTTTTTTGCTTTTGCCTTCATTTTTTCATATTTCGATGCAAACTTTTTTTTATTGCTATTAATTCCTAGGTGAAGGATCTAACACACTTTTTTTTTTAAAACCCTTTCATTTTTTTTCAATTAATTTAAGCCCTTTTTTTTACACTTCATTATTGTAATTGAAATTTCACAACAACTCTCACCTACTTTCTTGTATATATATATATAAAGATAATATATTTAGTTAGTTTGAGGATTTCTGGCCTACAAGAGACCATTGCCTATTACATATATAAATGAAATTTCACAACTACTCTCACCTACTTCTTGTAAAATAGATTCCTTTGGTACGATGTTCGCAGTTCAATCTTGTGGTCGTGGCATAACCTTGTTCTCTCCCCCAATTTGGCAATTTCCGATCCAAATAATATTGCTCAAATTTTATGTTTTCAAAAAATGTACAATATACAAGAAATATATTTAAATTAATTTTCTCGTTGACTTATAAAATGATGACATAAAAGACCGAAGGAATAGAATTCAAAATTGAACTCATAAGTTTCAACTGTTAGAATCTATTTTCGTTTACTTATCTATATTTATATTTATAGTATGCAAACTTGAATTCAACGGTTGAAAATTATTTATGATGTTAGTGATTTAAATCTACAAAATAAAAAATTACAATATAACTCTTTTACAAAATGTTTAAGAAAATATTGTTTTTTTTTTCAAAAATACTAAACAATATTTTTATTTTTTAAATCAGTCTTTTATATCGGTTTTACAAGAACTAATTTAATAAAAATACCGTGACATTTTTTTAAATAGAAGGGATGTTTTTAAATAGATGATAAAGGAAGAGATCTAAAAAATTGTTTTAAAATCGGTTATAAAGATAATCGATCCCAAATCTAAAAGACTCTCTTTAATTTAAATCACTAATCTAAAAAACTATCTTAAAAAAAACAAATCCCAAAAATATACCTGCCTCTCCGGGTCGTGCCCTTACACTCTCAGTGTCTCTTTCTTTCTCGCGTCGCTCTACCGCGCCGTTCTCGACATTCATGACAACAACACCAACTCAAATGTGCTCTCTCTCGTGTCGCTGCTCTCTCTACCATGCTGCTCTCAACACCTACTCATCACCGTCGACCTTAACACTCTGAAGCAGTACGCACCAATTTGGTTTCGCCCTCATCTCATCTGTTGTTGTAGTTTTTCTAAGTCTTGAGTTTTTATACCTATTTTGATGTCCCGTTTCAAAAAACACCTATAGTTGGGCTCCTTGTTTGTTTCTTTGTTTGTCATTAGTGCTTTGTATTGTTTAGTATTTTATCATTTTGGGACCACTTGGGGAAGCATTGGCTTTTTATACATGTTGCTATTGGGACTGTAGATTAATTGTTTATTCCTTGAATCCTTTCACATCTTACTGTATTGGCTTAGTTTATTTTATCATTTTGGGACCACTTGGGTCCACAAACTGTGACCTTTGTCTCTATTCTGGCAAAAACGATGCATGGAACTTATAGTGTTTGATAAAATAAGAAAACTCTGCAATGAAAATCTGTTATGCTTTTTCTTTCATTTTTAGAGCTGAAATTGTAGGATACTATTAGTATTTAATATAATTAATAAAACAAATTAAAGGAACATATTTTCATTTACACTAACCTTTCACGTATAGGATATATTCACTCCATGGATTTGCCCTAAGTGCATGTTGATGTTGCTGCTAAGGAGTGTATTGAATATCTTAAATTATTGGAAAGCTAATCTCCAAACAGTTTGTTAAAAGTATCAAAGTTCATAGATGATTGATATAGAATTTTCCAATCTTAGTTTACTATGCTTTGTATGTTACTTGGTTATTTATACTTTGTATTAGTAATATACTGTCATGACAGACTTAAGTGTTAAGTACTAAATTTTAGTGAATTTGAGTGCTTCTAAGGTTCTTACCTTGAGTGTTTAGTACTGAGTCAATTGTTATAATCACTCATTATTTGCTTTGTTGTATAGTGCTTTCTCATAGTTAAACCTGGGCTATATGGTGAGAAGAATGTTTATTAAGAAGGATCTAGTACCGTTGCTACTTTATTATTATTGGTTTAGCTTCTCAAGAACTAATTAAGTGCTGATATTATTATGTTCACTGCAATACTTAGATTACTTCTTAAATGCATAATAACAAGTTCTAAAATAGACTTATTGGGTAAACTATTATTTTGCTGAGTATAGGATTGAAGTGCATGTTTTGTCATTGTCACCACATGGAAGGGTGCATGCAATTGATTGGAATATCAGGAGTGCTGAAATAGGATTGATTGTTGGCCTTGGACTTGTTTTGGTCCCATTTTTGTATTGGAAGCAATGGAGGCAATGATATATTGAATATGAAAGACATGGAGGACAAATCTATCAAGTTTTAAGATGAGGCATTAGTCATTAGGAAGTGAAAAAAATGTTCACCCAACAAATCAGCCAATATTTTTCATTTTTCATTTTATCTATATAAATTGTAGCTTTACTATTAATTATAACTTTCTCACTAATGATAACAATTTATTTAACAAGTGGTTGTATCCTTATCTCATGTACATGACATTCTACCCATGATGCTTGTAAGTTATTCCCATTGATTTAAAGTTAAGATAATAGGTTGGATTGATCCAATTTTATCCTCAACTTATCAAGTTTTGATATGATTAGGTACGAGTTTAAATCAATGTCCCAATTAGATCAATTATGCTTCCCCAACTTCCTATTATGCTTGAAAGTTTCAATGTAGACTAATTATTAATATTAACTACTATGGTGTAAATTAGAAAGAAGTGAATCATTAATGCTTTGAATTGTAAAAATTTTGCATAGGTGATAATTCTTCCGATACTTTATGAATGAGAAAGCAAGTATAGTGTAAGTAAGACATGCTTTGTTGATGTGGGTTTTTTCTTATTATTGGTAGTTTAATTTCATGAGTTCATTTCTTTTTTGGCTCATTTGAGGACTTGCTTGCTGTTTGAGGTATGTTCTCGATCGATTCTCATTTATAATTGAGGTCTTGATTTGTATGTTTTATAACTTCTATGTTTAATTAAATGATTTTTATTGAAGCTATGTATCATGAGTTATCCTTAGTTTCCCATTATGCATTGAATCTTGAATTGTCCTGTAGGACAATTTGGAATTTTTTTTATACTTGATTAATATGTAGAGGTTGATTATGTCTCATCCTAAATTTGATGAAATTTCAATCTACTGCATTTCGTTTTCTTCTTTAGGTGCATACTTGATTGTGGTGGATTTAATGTCACCGCTTTTATTTCGTGTACTTAGAGACCAATGTGAAATGTTGCCGAAATTTCATCGAATTTAAGATGAGACTTAACCTCCTAGTATTAATCAAGTATAAAAAAAATCTTCCTAAATAGGATATGGTCAAACCTTGAGTATATAAAAAAGTGAGAATTACATGCATGATATATGATTGATTATTATAGAACGTAGTTATGGATCATGGTTGGATTAATAGTAGTCGCATAAGTCATGAGTATAAGAAAGGAGTAGAAGAGTTTCTCAAATTTGCTAAAAGAATCTTCCTAATAGTAATGGAAGCTTTTACTGTCCTTGTGTTAAATGTTTGAATGAGAGAGAACTAGAAGTTGAGAATATATGAGCCCATCTTTTTTGTGATGGTTTTTGCAAGAGTTATACAACATGAACATGGCATCGTGAATATTTTGACAAGGAAAGTGTGTCCCAAACAAAGGAAGTTGATGTAGATATGGATGATCATCTAGAGAATATGATTCGTGATATTGGATCAAAGTCTTTTCAGCAAGCACATGTGTATGATACTTTGAAAAGTGATGTGGAAATCCCTTTGTATCTAGGGTGCACTAGTTTCACAAGGTTATCAACAATGTTGAAATTGGTTAATCTTAAGACGAAAAATGAGTGGATTAATAAAAGCTTCACTGAATTACTTAAGTTACTGAAAAAATGCTTCTGAAAAATAACACATTGCCAAGCTATCACTGTGAGGAAAAAAAATATATTGTGTCCGATGGATATGAAATATAAGAAAATACATGCATATCGTAATGATTGCATGTTATATAGGAATGAATTTAAAGCGATGCCCAAGTGCCTTATGTGTGGGGTATCAGGTTGCAAATTGAAGGATGAGGATTGTAGTAGTGATGAGGTAATAAAGGGTATTCCTGCAAAGGTGTTACAATATCTTTCAATAATTTGAAGATTGAAGTGATTGTTTACTAATGCAAATGATGCGAAGAACCTTACATGACATGTAGATGAGAGGAAATGTGACAAAAGACTCCATCATATGGATGATTCTTTTTCTCTCTCTCTGCACTGTAGCAACCTCATGTCAAGTGCCAAAGTTTATATAAAGCTTGAAGATGTCCGTGTTAAGGTTGTTGAATCATAATAGAATAATCTGAGACAACGAATAAGTGTTATAATGCTGTCCGTTTTATTGGACAAAGGAAACTTAACCAAATTGAGTGAATTTTAACTTTGCTAAGTTAGTGAGTTTCATTGTATTTGACCTTATTGTGTAAACACTCTTTGAGTGATTAGAACATATTTTCTATCAAACATATATTATTTGTAAAAGCCATAAGTGACTTAGTGACGAAGAATACTTGGGTCTTAATCTCAAGGGGAGATTAAGTGTAGTGCTAGGAGTGACCTAGAGAGTACTTGTTATAGCCAAAAGTGACAGAGAATACTTGATTGTAATCAAAAAACTTATTAGTAAAACCCTTTAAGGTTTGAAGGAGAACGGGACATAGCCCAAGAGTTGGGGTGAACTAGTATAAAACATTTGTGTTTTCTTTACTACTTCTATATAATTAGTTCTTTTCTATAAGTTACTTATACACTATTGTATTCAAGCTTTGTGAACTAGTTTTCTAAACATGTGATTTCGAACCCCTTGGACGAAATTCATCGTCCATTGATATTTGCGTAAGAAAAACTTTTAAAACTTTTTGAAAGACTAAGTTTTTATCCATCAGACTATTCAACCCATCGCCCATTACATATATATAAGTAAGAATATCAGAATAATTAATAACAACCATCAAATCAAGATTAAAAATAATAGACGATTAAAATTATATTAATAAATTGAAATATAAATCTAATATAATCATCAATTATCTAAAAGATTTACCAAACAAAAATTAAGTATATGAAATATATCAATTATCACGTCCTACAATATTTTAATTATTGTTAATCAATCACCATTACCATGACCACCACCACCTCTGTTGTCATGGCCTTCATCGTCGTCGCTATCGTCATCACCGTTGACGATGACTATGAACATTGTTGGTATCAGGTAGTACTTTTCTTAGCGATAACAAACTTGTTGACGTAAAAAATCACTTTTTTTTTACCAAAAACAAGTGTGTTGGCATAGACAACCAATTCTTTGCAGCAACTATGAATATTGTTGGCATTTAGTAGTACTTTTCCCAATGGCAACAAACATGCCAGCATAGAAAAACATTTTCACAACAACATTCGCAATGACAAGTTTTGTTGTTGGGATACATATAGTTTTTCCCACAAAACTAGTCTTATTGACAAAAGAAAAATCTTATCCAAACGATAATCAGTTGTCACTACCAAATGTTTATCTTTGTAAATGACTCAATTGTTGCTAGGAAAAGTCATTGCGAATACAATTCTTTCTTATAGTGATGCGACTTTAACTTATGACTCTATATGCATGTGGTATTAGTGAAAAACATTTTGAAATAAGCCCAGGAGGACATGCAATTGTCCGATTTCCACATCATGGGAAACCCGACAATACACACTCTAACTGAGGTGCGACTATTGGTAGCGTGTTAAGGCTATCCAGTTTTACAAGGATACTCCAAAGAATTGAATTCGCAACAATATTGTCATTTGTGTTTAAATAATATATAATTATCCTTAAAATTATTTTTTATATTAAATTTTGCAATGATATAGATAGTTACAAATGACTATTTATGGCAACAACTTTTTGTTATCAAGAAAAATATAACAATATTTACTCTTGGTAACAAAAGACTTTATTGTAACGACTTTAATTGTTGAGAAAAAGTATAATATCATAGCTAGATATTTATTGTTAAGAAAAATTATCTAATTATAGCGACTACAATTGATGACAAATAATATTTTTGTAACAATTTTAATTGATGAGAAATAATTTTTTTGGTAGCAACAATAGTTAGTTGTTAAGGCCTGTAAAATACAACAATAACTTCAATGGCTACTACAAATTACTTATGGTAGCAACAATTGTGTGAAAATAATGGCGATAATTATCATTGTTAAAACATAAGTAATGTCAACAAAATTTAATGTCGTTGTAGAAACTTTTAGCAATGGACTTTTAGGCAGCGACTTACAACGAAAATTTTGTCGGGAAAAGTTGTTTTCACAATGACAATATGATATGATGCATAAGACATACAAGACAATATGATAAGTGATGGAAGCTTGCTTGTGGGGCTTTTATGAAGGCTGAATCTTTGAGCTTCAATGAGGTCCTTTAATGGTGATTTTCCACCATGGAGATGCAGCGGAAGACAAAGGAGAAGAGGTGAGAGGAGGCGCCATCCACTAGGGAATAAGCCTTGGAAGAAGGAGCTTCACCACCAAGATGAGTCTTGGATAAGAAGCTTGGAGAGGGTGTTTCAATGGAGGAAAAAAAAAAGGGAGAGAAAGAGAGAGGGGGGAGCACGAAATTGAAGGAAAAAAAAGAGAGAGAAGTTGAACTTTGAGTTGTGTCTCACAAGAGTCTCATTCATCAAAGTTACAACAAGTGTTACACATGCTTCTATTTATAGACTAGGTAGCTTCCTTGAGAAGCTTTCTTGAGAAAACTTCCTTGAGAAGCTTCTTTGAGAAAAATTTCTTGAGAAGCTAGAGCTTAGCTACACACACCCCTTATAATAGCTAAGCTGACCTCATGCCAAAATACATGAAAATATAAAAAAAGTCTCTATTACAAAGACTACTCAAAATGTCTTGAAATACAAGGCTAAAACCCTATACTACTAGAATGGCCAAAATACAAGGCCCAAAAGAAGGAAAAACTAATTCTAACATTTACAAAGAAGAATGGGTCCAACCTTGACCCATGGGCTCAAAAATCTACCCTAAGGTTCATGAGAACCCTAGGGCCTTCTTTAGTAGCTCTAGCCTAAGCCTCTTGGAGTCTTCTATCCAATACCTTTGGGGGGTAGGATTGCATTATTCCCTCCACCTTGGAAAGGATTTGACCTCAAATCCCGAGGTTCTTCATACTCTAGGCTCCTTTCCTCGACACATGTAAAAAGAATAAAAACATATGTATTAGTGGTGTTGGGTATGTTAGAGTAGGGTAAGGTCTGAAAACTCCTTTCATGGACATCTTCCCATGAGGGAACATGGTTCCTCACCAACTCAATGAGTGGTGCTACAAGTATAGAAAAATATGGGACAAACCTTTTGAAAAAGTTTGTTAAGTCATGACAACCCCATATTTCCCTTATACTTGGTGGAGTGGGCCAATCATGAATGACCTTTATTCTCTTAGGGTCTGTGAGAACCCTTTGATCACTATTTAAAAAATTAAGGAATGTAATGCAATAAAGCGTACCTTTTTCTGTATTTTTATGTTGATTATTCCTACAAAAAAATACGACAAACCTAAGGTGTCCCATATGAGCACCTAAGTTTGTATTAAAACCAAAAATAAGAACAAACCTACCTAATGAGTCCCTATGTACATGAATCAGGAAGACGTTGGGTGCATGACTGATTTTACAAAAGAGGTTTGCAACACTCAACAAATTCATCATATCACTTATTGTAGGGATTTGATGCCTAATAATACCTATTTTGGGCACCAACAAAGCACAAGGATTTAAGCTCTTACGAACCAAACCCTCATCCAACAACTCCTTTACTTGAGGAATAACCTCAAGCCCAAGAGGTGTGACAGTGCTAACAAGTGTCTTTTTACAACGGAGAAGATGTGGAGGTTGTCTAAGAGGGGAAGTTTCTTTAATATTTGTCTTTATTTCAAAATGACTTTCCTTCTTAACTAACCTCTTGGAGGAGACACTTACCTCCGTACACTCCTCCTTAACCATTAAAGGTTGTCCTTCTTCTTGGGGGTAGATTTCTTCACTAGATTCTTCCCCTTTTGCTTCTTCACTTTCACTAGAGGAAGGTGACGTAGTAGCCTCATCTTGGCTACTATAAATGTCTTGGCTCCTCATAATCATGGTTTTTGTAGTGAGGCATTGAGAAGTAATGTGTCCTCTTCCAAGACATTTAAAGCACTTTATAGAGCTAGTCTTCTCTAGCACACTAGTCTTAGGGGCATGGTTTTCTATTGTCTTCCCCTTATCACCTTTGGGCTTAGAAGGTGTCACCCCTAAGATGCCTTGACCTTGGTCTTTCTTTGGATAAGAGTGAGAGCCATAAAATTTTGATGTAGACTTCTTTTTAAGTTGTTGCTCTACCCTTATTTCCCAAACTAAGTTAGCCTCTACATTGTCCTTTCCATGGAAGTATGGGAGGTTAATGTTAGCCTCTTGAGGCTTTCTTTCCTTTTCTCTTCTATGGGAGTGAGGTCTAAGATGTGACCTATGCCTTCCTTCATAATAGTCACGAAATTCTTCACTTAGGCTCTTGCAAGAGTTATGACTACTATAGGAGGCATGTTTTTCTCTTTTCATTTCTTTCATTATTTTTCTTCTTTCTTCCTCTCTTATTTTCTTTCTTTCATCTTTACTTATTTCTTCCACTCTTTTTTTTCCTTTTTCTTTTCTCTCTTGTTTTTCTTTCCATAACTTGAGGGAACTCAACTCATCTAAGATTCTAGATAAAGGGTCTTTATGACTAGTACCTTCGCCATTAACACTAGATGAATGATGACTCATGTTGGTTCCTAAGTTGTGGTTCTTTCTTGTTGGAGATTTGAAAACAAAAGGTAAAAGAAACTATGGTTGAAACTAGCCAAAATAAACACTAAAAAAGGTGTGAAAGATAAGGGAAAAAAACTAATTGGTAAAATGCAAGCTATCTAGGTGGTTTGACAATGGAAGGTAAAGGAAATAAGCTATGAAAGTAAGCAAGAAAAGTAAACTAGGTGAATCCTAAGAGTGTTTGGATGACCACATTCAAGGTTTCCAACAAAACACTCACTATCCTAAGGAAAAATTGCCTAAAATTATTACACACTAATGAAAGTTTGATAACCTATTGGAGGCTCCCAACACACTTCCAATGAAAGACCTTTTTGTTACAAAACTTGAAAGCAATAAAGGTAAGTAAATTGCAAATTACAAAATTACAAAACGGTCCTCAATTTTGGTGGTTGTTCTCTCTTTGGTGATTCACTCAATTTGGAGTGCTTCTTAGTCCAATAGCTTTTAAGGTGGTTGGCCCCTTTCTTCTTAACTCAAATTCTTCAAGGGATGACACCAATCCTTCTTCCAATTCCCTATATGACAACCCACAAACAAGGAAATAAAGAGACGAGCAATAACCAAAGACCAAATAAAATGAAATGAAAGTTAAACCAATGGAATTTTAACAAGACAATTTTTCAAGGATTACTCAACAATTAAAGCAATGAAAATGACATAGAAGCAAGCTAGGACACAATGAGAAACTTAGAATGGCTCTAGAGTAGAGTAAAAAAAACTGAAAAAAAAAAACTCAAAAAACCTCTAGCTTTGGCACTTGTCTTCACACTAATTTTCAATTGAAATTTTGGAACTAAGATTGGTATAACATAGGCACCAATTATAGAATAAAGTTTGAGCCAAAATAACAAGCACACTTCCCTTTCATTTTTTTTCCTGGATATTGATTTTCCTGCCAACTTGTGTGATTTTTCGTATTTTTTCATTTTATCCAAATCACTTGTTTCTTTTTTCTTAACTTTCTTTCAGATGACTAGAAAATTCAGTAAAAATTTCAGCTCAAAATTCGAAGTAACCAATTCTCAGTAATTTTTACAAGTTTGTATGTCCAAGCTGCTAGCACCAGCAATTTTGTTTTTTTAAGCATGGTATATTGATTGCCTTGGGCTTACTTTCAACCTTCCTATGTATGTTGAACTCACTAGTATTGTTTACCACAATTTTAGGAGTTCAATATTCACTTAGGATCAACATTTCAGCCAGCAATTCAATCACCAAAACTCAAATTCACAATAGACACAATCATAAGGAAACCTAAAAGTTCAAGAAAAGGTTCACAATCAAAGACTCTCTAAGAATTTTGCATGAACATGTTAAGGACTAATTAACATGAAAGATTTGACTCAAATCAAATAATAGGCTAAAATAATTTCATACACTCATGAACAAATGAGTTAGACAAAGAAACAAGAAAATAAAATTCAGCACAACATAAGAAATCTTATGTGACAAGTTTCATGACTAGACATGACTTCTATGACAAAACTACAATAGGTGAACAAGTCACTCCAGATTTTTGAGGTTTTCTTCTACTTTAATATTTTTGTAAGAATTTTATGATTTAGGTTTCAGCCACAAAAAATAACAAGACAAAACTCAAAGGAACCTAAACTCAACACAATTCATGGTTCAAGAACAAGAACAAGAACAAGAAATTTGAACCATAGAAAATCAAATCTAGCTTCTATAGCAAGTTTAATTGGTGGAAACTCTAAAGAATCATGTTAAAAACATTTAGCACAAGACATGTGAGGAGATACATGGAGAAAAAAAATGAAGAAAACAACAATGGAAGAGAAGGTAAAGCAAAAAATTAATGGAGGTTTAAGGAGCACCTACTTGAAGCTCTAGTGCTCTGATCACCACTTGATGGAAGCTTGCTTGTGGGGCTTCTATGGAGGCTGAATCTTTGAGCTTCAATGAGGTCCTTTAATGGTGATTTTCCACCATGGAGATGCAGCGGAAGACAAAGGAGAAGAGGTGAGAGGAGGCGTCATTCACTAGGGAATAAGCCTTAGAAGAAGGAGCTTCACCACCAAGATGAGCCTTGGATAAGAAGCTTGGAGAGGGTGCTTCAATGGAAGAAAAGAAAGAGGGAGAGAAAGAGAGATGGGGGAACACGAAATTGAAGAAAGAAAAAGGGAGAGAAATTGAACTTTGAATTGTGTCTCACAAGACTCTCATTCATTAAAGTTACAACAAGTGTTACACATGCTTCTATTTATAGACTAGGTAGCTTCCTTGAGAAGCTTTCTTGAGAAAACTTCCTTGAGAAGCTTCTTTGAGAAAACTTCCTTGAGAAGCTAGAGCTTAGCTACACACACCCCTCTAATAACTAAGCTCACCTCCTTGAGAAGCTTCTTTGAGAAGATTCCTAAAGAAGCTAGAGCTTAGCTACGCACACCCCCTATAATAGCTAAGCTGACCCCATGCCAAAATACATGAAAATATAAAAAAAAGTCCCTATTACAAAGACTACTCAAAATGCCCTGAAATACAAGGCTAAAACCCTATACTACTAGAATGACCAAAATAGAAGGCCCAAAAGAAGGAAAAACCAATTCTAACATTTACAAAGAAGAATGGGTCCAACCTTGACCCATGGGCTCAAAAATCTACCCTAAGGTTCATGAGAACCCGAGGGCCTTCTTTAGTAGCTCTAGCCCAAGCCTCTTGGAGTCTTCTATCCAATACCTTTGGGGGGTAGGATTGCATCAATATGATTCATGAGAGATACAATGAAAATTTAGCTCAACAACATTCCTCGAAAAACAATATGATATGATGCGTGAGACATACAAGACATCCATGCCATTTTTACACTATCGTAACATGGTGGTCCTTGTCCCACATAGACGTAGGCCAAATATTTATTGTCACAACCTACCCTTCGGCGGGAAGGCGAGGCGAAACAAAATGGCGCATCTTCTCATGAAGAAAATGCGTGGAGTCGCCACCAACGTTTATTTAACGGAAAATGTTAGAAAAACCAAAAAAGACGAAGGTCTGCGCATTTTGAAAATAAGGGTTCAGGAGTTGTTTATGAAATTCTGATACCAGGGGACAGATGTCGTACCGGATGTCACGACATCACGCTTCAGAACATGCAGATTATATGTGTCCGTATGAACAGATTAAACAAGTAAATAACACAAGAGAATTGTTAACCCAGTTCGGTGCAACCTCACCTACATCTGGGGGCTACCAAGCCAGGGAGGAAATCCACTCTCAATAGTGTTAGTTCAAGGTCTAACAGCCCCTGTTTACAACCTTCTCACCTAACCACTACCCGTGCGATCTCTACCTAAGAGCCACTCTTAGATATGAGAACCTCTGCTCACTCCCTCTCACTCACACTCCCGTGTTTACAATTAAGTCAAAGACACACCAGAGATCAACTCTGAACAAAAGAGATCAACTCTACACACTAGAGATCAACTCTACACACTAGAGATCAACTCTACACACATAGGTCCAACACTTGATGCTAGGGTACCATCAAGGTGGCTCACAAAAGACTCAAGTCCCAAAACTCACAAAATAACTCTTCAATCCCGGACTTGGTACAGAACTCGTGCAGCCTCCATGATTATATAGCAATTTGCGTTTCTGGGCTGCAACGGCTTGATGCTGGAGGAGATCTATCTTCTTCTGGAAAATCTGCAGTTAAAGAACTAAAAGATAACTTTTGATCTTTTAGTTTGAATCTTTAATCTTTAATCTTTAATCCCTGAACGAACTCTTCTACTTTGAAATTCGAACTTTAATGATCTTTTAATTCGTTCCTACAGATAGATCTTCTAATCTCTTGCTAACTGCACAATAATCTGTTAAAGATATAACAGATTTATATGTCCAGTATTTTCGGGCCGGATGTCAGGACATCGTGTCCGACATCGTGGATCCTGTAGCTTCACTTCTGCACTTGACTTTTATCTTGCATTGTACAGCAACTCCAGTATTCTCGGGCAGGATGTCAGGACATTGTATCCGACATCGTGGATCCTGCAACTTCAATTCTTCATTTGACATTTTATTTTGCCTTGTACATTGTGCAGCCCGATCTTATTCCTTGACATAACGTTGGACATCATGTGCAGCAACTCCAGCTTTCCTTCATTGTCTAAGTGCTTATGTTTTAACAAAATCTTAGCCAACCTTTTAAACACTCAGTAGAGCTAAACACTAACAATCTCCCCCTTTGGCAAATTTTGTCTAAAACATACTTAGACACTTCCTGAGCAGGTACGAGCAGTTATGCAAGTGGGATCAGCAACTTTCATTATCAGAGTAATCAAGCACAGCAGAAATTCTTCAAGTTGCAAATCTACAAGTCTTCTCCAGGATGTCAAGACATCTCACGTGACATCAGCTTTCTGCTTCTGCTCCCCCTGTCTTCATGCTTACTGCAGCATCTTCTATCAGCTACTAGTCTTTTCCAGGATGTCAAGACATCTCATGTGACATCCGCTTTCTGCTCCCCCTGTCTTCATGCTCTTACTGCAGCATCTTCTATCAGCTTCTAGTAGCTTACATCAGTCATCATCAGCAGCAGTCTCCCCCTCAAAATCATATTCATACACCTCCCTGCCATACATCGTATCAATCATAATACTACTATTGCATACATAGTATCCTACTACTCAAGATCATGCATAATAGCAAGCATAATACTATTACTCCCCCTTTTTAGACATAAATTTGGCAAAAGTAGGATGCATGAAATTAATGTGCAAATATTACAGACCAATAACTAGTAATTGTTCAAGGGACATGCCCCTTTAGCTAGTAAAAGTAAAAATAGAAAGGTCTGATGATCATGGGGTGGCTTCAGAATCATCATCTGATTCTGTCTCTTCTGCTGCATCTTCCTCTTCCTCAGCAGCTTCTTCTACTTCTTCAGCTGCTTCTCCTTCTTCCTCAGCTGCCTCTTCCTCTTCTTCAGCTGCTTCTTCATCATCAATGCCACTTTCTGAGAGCCTTTTGATCAGCAGTTCCAGCTCCATCTTCTTCTCTGTGTTGGCTTTGATGGTTGCTTCCAGCACCTTGCATGTGTCCTTGAGTTCAGCAATCAGAGCATCCTTGGACACAGCACCTGAAGCAGCTTTCCCTGATGTCGAGACAATGTCTGGGACATGTGTCCCCTCAAACAGTTTGTAATGCAGGGATAGAGGAGATTCTCTCTTCATTACAGAGTCAATGTTGTTTAAAATATTTGGATGTTGACTCAACATAATGCCACACAATACAGTAGGGAAGGCAATGGGTAATTTGACAGCAAATGATTCTGAATGCTTAACAGTTTGATCAAAGATATAGTTTCCAAAATTAAATTTGGATTTGGTTCCAACAGCATACAGAAATTTACCCAAACCTGTGGCAACAGTGGAAGTATGATTGGTGGGAACCCAGTTTGCAGCTCCAATCCTATGCAGAATTGCATACTTCACACTTAGCTTCCCTGCTGAAAGCTTCCCTTTCTTTGGC
The DNA here is from genome assembly GCF_004193775.1 of Glycine soja. Classification (NCBI taxonomy): domain Eukaryota; kingdom Viridiplantae; phylum Streptophyta; class Magnoliopsida; order Fabales; family Fabaceae; genus Glycine; species Glycine soja. The sequence continues at coordinate 22,395,609 of NC_041015.1, forward strand.
CAATGCTGGACTCGTTTGGCAGTGATTTCCTTGGCAATTTGATGCTCAGAAACATCAATATCTATCACTCCATCAGTAGGTCTGCCCAGATATTTGTTGATCACAGCAGGGGAGAATCTAACACACTTTCCTCTGACAAACACTCTTTGATAATCATCACTTTTTCTGTTTGATATGTCAGAGGGAATGTTGACAATGAATTCCCTGACTAGGCCTTCATAACAGTCTCCCAACTTGGTGACTGTCTTCAGTAGTCCAACAGCCTTGATGAGGTCCATGGTCTCCTTGCAATCCAAGGCATCTCTTCCCAGTTCTCTTTCAACCGCAAGTCTGCGTTGATACACATATTTCCACTTTTCAACATTGCCAATGGAGTGGAAAGAGATGTTGTCCAATGGTGCATCAGGAACATTTCCAGGCACCTTTCTTCCAGATTTCTTGGCCCTCTTAGATGTCGAGACATCTAGTTCGACATCATCATCTGAATCGGATGAGGAAATTTCTTTCCTTTTCTTGGAGGGGATAGCAACCTTGCTTCTTCTGGATGTGGCAGGAGTGATTGGAGTACTCTTCTTCTGTGCCATAGTCTTGATTCGTCCAGACCTCTTAAGGGGGGTTTTTCCCTTTCTGTTTTGAAGTCTTTCCGCAATGCCAGGTGCCAACCTGTTGGCAATGGGTTCTTCATCAGATTCGACTTCTTCCAGGTCAATGAGGTCACCTGGAGCAGGTTCTGGTGCCCTTGGTGCAGGGGTCTCCTTTGTCGCTTGATCATCTTCCTCTGTTGATCTCTCTTTGCTGGGGGAAGAGAGTACTTCAGCATTTGGGCCGGAAGATGTTGGAACATCTTTCTTGACATTAGGCACAGAAACATTTGGGTTGGACGATGTTGGGACATCTTCATCAGCTTCAGGAACAGAAGCATCTTTCAGAATGCTACTCACAATACTGCGGATTTTCTTGTCCATCTCCGTGTCTACTTCCCTAGGACTTATTGCAGGGTTAGGGTTTTCAGCAATCTTCACTCCCTGTTGTCTTCTGGGAACCAGTTTCTCAGGGACAGAAGCTTGACCAGGAATTATTTGTATGGGTTGAATGTTGAATTCCGGTTGTTCCTGGTGCGGAGATGATGGTACAGCGGGTGAACCAGAAGCGGAAGTTTCTTTTGGTGAGGTAGCCATGGAAAAGCAGAGCGTTTGGAATGATTTCGTAAATCTCAGAAGGCTATTGGGAAATGCTGGTAAAAACACGAATGCCAAGCAGATATAAATTTGAATGAAGAATGTAGAGGGGCGTGTGAGGCAACGGTCGAATTTGCTTTGTGGTGAACGTGCTATTAATGTTAAGTGATTCGTTTGGGCACGTTCAGATTGCAGTAGCTGCTATAATTCCTCTAGCAGACAAATGCCCAGCTTGCCCCTCAGTTTTTCAAACTGATTTGCATCCAAAGCCTTTGTGAAAATATCTGCTATTTGTTCCTCAGTGTCAACATGCTTCAGTGTGATCACTTTATCATCAACAAGATCTCTGATATAGTGATGTCTAATGTCAATGTGCTTGGTTCTGCTGTGTTGAACAGGATTTTTAGAAATATTAATAGCACTCATGTTGTCACAGTACAATGTCATGACATCTTGTTCGACATTGTACTCCTTCAGCATCTGCTTCATCCAAACTAGCTGTGAACAGCTGCTTCCTGCTGCAATATACTCGGCTTCTGCTGTAGATAGGGACACACAGTTCTGCTTCTTGCTGAACCATGAAATAAGATTGTTTCCCAAATAGAAGCATCCACCAGAAGTGCTTTTTCTGTCATCTGCACTTCCAGCCCAATCAGCACCACAATACCCAACCAGCATTGAATTTGAACAATGACAGTACATAATCCCATAGTCACTAGTGCCATTTACATATTTCAGAATTCTCTTTACTTGATTCAAGTGACTTATCTTGGGATTGGCTTGATATCTTGCACAAACACCCACTGCATAGGTGATGTCGGGTCTGCTAGCTGTTAAATATAGTAAGCTCCCTATCATGCTTCTGTACAGGCTTTGATCAACACTGGTGCCAGCTTCATCCTTTGACAGCTTCAAGTGAGTAGGTGCAGGTGTTCTTTTATGGCTGGCATTCTCCATCCCAAACTTCTTGATAGTGTTCTTTGCATACTTGCTTTGTGAGAGGAATATGGAGTCTTCCATCTGCTTCACTTGAAGTCCCAGAAAATAAGTCAGCTCTCCAACAAGACTCATCTCAAATTCAGATTGCATCTGTTGGACAAAATGTCGAAGCATCTCATTCGACATCCCTCCAAACACAATGTCATCAACATATATCTGTGCAATCATCAAGTTTTCAGCATCTTGTTTGACAAAGAGAGTCTTGTCAATTCCTCCCTTCCTATACCCTTGCTGAGTAAGGAACTCTGTCAGCCTTTCATACCAAGCTCTTGGAGCTTGCTTCAATCCATAGAGAGCCTTCTTGAGCCTGTATACATGATCTGGATGAGTCGGGTCTACAAATCCCTTTGGCTGCTCCACATAGACTTCTTCATTCAGGTATCCATTCAGAAATGCGCTCTTCACATCCATCTGGTACAGCTTGAATTTGAGGATGCAAGCTACACCAAGTAATAATCTGATGGACTCAAGTCTAGCAACTGGGGCAAAAGTCTCATCAAAGTCTACACCTTCAATCTGAGTGTAGCCTTGAGCAACCAGTCTGGCCTTGTTTCTGGTTATGACACCTTCTTCATTGGTTTTGTTCTTGAAGATCCACTTGGTGCCAATCACATTAGTTCCCTCGGGCCTAGGAACTAGCTCCCAGACTTCATTCCTTTTGAATTGCTCCAATTCTTCTTGCATAGCATTGATCCAGAACTCATCTGTCAGTGCCTCTTTCACATTCTTGGGCTCAATTTTGGAGACAAAACATGAGTTTGAGACGATCTCAACCTCCCTTGATCTTGTAGTGACCCCTCTGTTTGGATCTCCTATAATCAGCTCCTTGGGGTGCATCTTCTAGATTCTAATGGAGGGTCTCTTGTCAGGTTGGTTGATGTTTGAATCATCTGTAGCAGAATCAGAGTTTTCTGCATTTTCTCCACTTTTAGCTGCATCTGCTACATTGTCTCCAGATGTTCTGACATCTTCTTCGACATCCTTCTTTCTTGCTGGAGTTAGATCATCAACAACCACATTGATGGATTCCATCACAGTTCTGGTTCTGGAATTGAATACTCTATATGCTCTGCTGTTTGTAGAGTATCCCAGAAATATTCCTGCATCACTCTTGGGATCCATCTTTCTCCTTTGCTCTCTATCTGCCAAAATGTAACATGGACTTCCAAAGATGTGGAAGTGCTTGACAGTTGGCTTCCTCCCTTTCCAGATTTCATACAGAGTGGTTGGAGTCCCTCTTCTAAGTGTGACTCTGTTGTGGATGTAGCATGCTGTGTTCATGGCTTCAGCCCAGAGATTATAGGGAAGTTCTTTGGCATGAAGCATGACCCTAGCAGCCTCTTGCAAAGTCCTGTTTTTCCTTTCAACTATGCCATTCTGTTGTGGTGTAATGGCTGCAGAGAACTCATGGGTGATGCCTTCAGATGTGCAGAATTCAGTGAACCTGCTGTTTTCAAATTCTCTGCCATGGTCACTCCTGATTCTCTTGATGACACAGTCCTTTTCTCTTTGAAGTCTTAGACTCAATTCTTTGAATGCTTCAAAGGTTTCTGATTTCTCTCTGATAAAGTTGACCCAGGTAAATCTGGAGAAATCATCCACAACAACATAGGCATACCTCTTTCCTCCAAGGCTTTCAACCTGCATAGGCCCCATCAAATCCATGTGAAGTAGTTCCAGCACCCTGGAAGTGGTCTGATGTTGAAGCTTCTGGTGGGACATCTTGACTTGCTTTCCAATCTGACATTCACCACAGATTCTGCCTTCTTCTATTTTCAGATTGGGGATGCCTCTAACAGCACCTTTGTCAATGATTTTCTTCATGCCTCTTAAGTGCAGATGTCCAAATCTTTGATGCCATATTCTGACTTCATCTTCTTTGGAGGATAGACATGTGGAGGAGTAGCTGGTTTCTTGAGGTGTCCATAGGTAACAGTTGTCCTTTGATCTGCTGCCCTTCATTAGAACTTCACTCTTCTCATTTGTCACCAAGCATTCTGACTTTGTGAAGTTTACATTGAATCCTTCATCACACAGCTGACTGATGCTGATCAAGTTTGCAGTCAGACCCTTCACCAGTAGTACTTTGTTCAAACTAGGAAGTCCATCATGAGCTAGCTTTCCCATTCCAATGATCTTTCCTTTAGAGCCATCTCCAAATGTCACATAACTAGTGGAGCAGGGCTCAATGTTCAGCAGGAATTCTTTGACTCCTGTCACGTGTCTGGAACAGCCGCTATCTAGGTACCAATCTTCCTTAGCTGATGCTCTAAGTGAAGTATGAACAACAAGACTGACAGCCTTGTGTTTTGGAACCCACATCATCTTCTTTCTGCTGTTGCTACTTTGAGTTCCATGATGTGGATGGCCATGTAGATGATAGCAAAAGGGCTTTATGTGACCATACTTGCCACAGTAGTGACACCTCCACTTCTTTCTTTTGCTCTTTTTCTGCTGCGTTCCATGATGTCGAGACCGATGTTGTGACATCGTGGCTCCAGTCCTGTTTTTGGCAGGAACAAATTCTGTCATGGTTATTCTGCCAGCAGACTTAGGATTAAATCCAAGTCCTCTCTGGTTTCCAGCATTCTTTCCAAGTAGCAGCACCTCATCAAGCGTATCTGAGCCTTTATTCAGCATCTTTATTGATTTTGTCATGTTTTCCAGCTTAGAGTTCAGAAAACTGACTTCACCTTTAAGCTCAGAGATCTCCTCTTTATGTGCCTCCTTTTTAGCCTCCAGATCTGCAATGACCTTCTTCAGTTGTGCTTCTTGCTGAAGAATCTTCTCACTTCTGATGCATAGTTCTCTATAGGATGTAGCAAGCTCATCAAAAGTGATTTCACTGTCTGTATCACTTGAATCTTCAGCAGTTTCAAATCTCCCAGTGAGTGCATTCACATCTCTGTCAGAGTCACTTTCTTGTTCACTCTCTGTATCAGATCGACATACAGAAAGTCCTTTCCTCTGCTTCTTGAGATGAGTGGGACATTCAGCTATGATGTGTCCATAGCCTTCACACCCATGGCATTGAATTCCTTTGCTGTGACTGGGCTTTACATCTGATCTTTTCTGGTATTTACTGCCTTTCCTGATGTCGAAAGGGATGTTCTGGACATGTGGTTTCTGCCTCTTGTCCATTCTGTTCAGCACTTTGTTGAACTGCTTTCCAAGGAGCACAACTGCCTTAGTCAGACCTTCATCAGTATCCAGGTCATACTCATCTTCTTCTCCTTCATCATTGGACACGAAAGCCAGATTCTTGCTCTTCTTTTCAGCCCTATCCGAGAGTCCTAGCTCAAAGGTTTGAAGGGAACCAATGAGTTCATCCACTCTCATGTTGCAAGTGTCTTGGGCCTCCTCTATTGCAGTGACTTTCATGTCAAATCTCTTAGGCAAGGATCTGAGGATCTTTCTCACCAGCTTTTCATCTGTCATTCTTTCTCCCAAGGCAGTGCAAGCATTGGCAATTTCAAGAATGTTCATGTGGAAGTCATGAATACTCTCTTCCTCCTTCATCTTCAGATTTTCGAATTTTGTAGCCAAGAGTTGCAATCTGGACATCTTCACTTTGGAGGTTCCTTCATGAGTGGTTTTCAGGATCTCCCATGCATCTTTGGCCACTGTGCAAGTGTTGATTAGTCTGAAGATATTCTTGTCAACTCCATTGAATAGAGCATTCAAAGCTTTGGAGTTTCCAAGTGCCAATTCGTCTTCTTCTTTAGTCCAGTCTTCTTCTGGCTTCAATTCATCAGTGGGCTTTCCTTCTGTGTCCAGCATCTTGGGATGTTCCCAGCCTTTGATGACAGCTTTCCAGGTTCTGCTATCCAGTGATTTGAGGAAGGCCACCATTCTTGCTTTCCAGTATTCATAGTTGGTTCCATCAAGAATTGGTGGTCTGTTCACTGGTCCTCCTTCTTTCTCCATGTTCATCAGAATTTATCTCCCTAGATCTCACTCTGTGATTTCGAGTGTTGGCTCTGATACCAATTGAAATTCTGATACCAGGGGACAGATGTCGTACCGGATGTCACGACATCACGCTTCAGAACATGCAGATTATATGTGTCCGTATGAACAGATTAAACAAGTAAATAACACAAGAGAATTGTTAACCCAGTTCGGTGCAACCTCACCTACATCTGGGGGCTACCAAGCCAGGGAGGAAATCCACTCTCAATAGTGTTAGTTCAAGGTCTAACAGCCCCTGTTTACAACCTTCTCACCTAACCACTACCCGTGCGATCTCTACCTAAGAGCCACTCTTAGATATGAGAACCTCTGCTCACTCCCTCTCACTCACACTCCCGTGTTTACAATTAAGTCAAAGACACACCAGAGATCAACTCTGAACAAAAGAGATCAACTCTACACACTAGAGATCAACTCTACACACTAGAGATCAACTCTACACACATAGGTCCAACACTTGATGCTAGGGTACCATCAAGGTGGCTCACAAAAGACTCAAGTCCCAAAACTCACAAAATAACTCTTCAATCCCGGACTTGGTACAGAACTCGTGCAGCCTCCATGATTATATAGCAATTTGCGTTTCTGGGCTGCAACGGCTTGATGCTGGAGGAGATCTATCTTCTTCTGGAAAATCTGCAGTTAAAGAACTAAAAGATAACTTTTGATCTTTTAGTTTGAATCTTTAATCTTTAATCTTTAATCCCTGAACGAACTCTTCTACTTTGAAATTCGAACTTTAATGATCTTTTAATTCGTTCCTACAGATAGATCTTCTAATCTCTTGCTAACTGCACAATAATCTGTTAAAGATATAACAGATTTATATGTCCAGTATTTTCGGGCCGGATGTCAGGACATCGTGTCCGACATCGTGGATCCTGTAGCTTCACTTCTGCACTTGACTTTTATCTTGCATTGTACAGCAACTCCAGTATTCTCGGGCAGGATGTCAGGACATTGTATCCGACATCGTGGATCCTGCAACTTCAATTCTTCATTTGACATTTTATCTTGCCTTGTACATTGTGCAGCCCGATCTTATTCCTTGACATAACGTTGGACATCATGTGCAGCAACTCCAGCTTTCCTTCATTGTCTAAGTGCTTATGTTTTAACAAAATCTTAGCCAACCTTTTAAACACTCAGTAGAGCTAAACACTAACAGTTTATGTGCGGGCAAGGTATTAGCACCCTATGTGTCTGTCACAAGGGATGCCAACCTTTAATCGAGTGTGTAAAATCAGGACTTCAATATTTATTTTATTTTCCCTTTTTTATGTTTTTTACATTTTGGGGTCGACAAGGGTGTTGCCCTTGTTCCTACGTATTCTCAGGTGCGATGAGGAGTTCAGACCTACTTAGTTCTTTAGATCTGAAAGTTTGTGTGTTACATTGATTTTAATTATGAACAAAAGTCGTTTAAGGTGATGGACCTTGAAATGATGTTTTCAACTTTGAAAAAAGCTAGGAAAGTCGTTAAGGCATTGGACCTTGAAATGACCTTAAGTGATGTTTGATGAAAAGCGGAGAGAATCGTTAAGGCATTGGACCTTGAAACGATCTCAAGCGATATTTGATGAAATGAAGAATTTTATGAGTTGGTTTTATTTTGGTTTTGCTTATTAACCTTCAATCCTTTTTTAAGATAACTTGGGCACTAATAATCGGTTAAAACTTACTTTACAAGAAAAAAAAAGAGATTACTGATGATAGACTAAGGAGTTGAAGATGCACAAAACAAGAAAGAGGACCCCTAAGGGTGCATAGATAGCATCCAAATCCTTAAAACAAAAACTAATTGGATGACGAACGAAGAACGAACAAAGAACGATGTAGAAGTTGATTACGGTCATAATTCGGTAATGCCTCGACCTCTTTTTTCTCTTATTTCTTCTTCTTCTCTCTGATTTCTCTCAATTTCTCTCAATGTTGGACCCTGGAACCCTTTACTCAGCCTCTCTCATGCCTATTTATAGCAAAAGATGGCATTAGGGATCATGAAAGCTCGCCCAGGCGAGTTGGTTACTTCACCCCTAAGCTATTTGGGGGCCCAGGCGAGCCAGAGGCTAGCCTGGGCGAGCCAGCGTTCAGAAAACCCTCTAAAATGACCCTTTTGCCCTTCCCTTTCGGTATCTTTCGCATTCTTGATTAAAACATTGAATGATCATTTGTTTTGCACTGTAACTGGTGTTCAACACTGTAAGTCGACTAACAAGGATCAAAAGATCAACAAACGATAGTCCCCGGATGAAATTAGGGTATGAAAGTTGCCCCTCTTTACTTATCTTTTATTGGAAATAAAAGGGAAGTAAATATAAGGACACTAATTTCGTTCGAACGATCTTGCTATTCAACCGGGCAACCAAGGAAGTAAAATTGATAAAACATGAGGATGTTGAAGTTCTATAGAGCGGAAGACATTTGAAGTTCTTCTTTCTTTTTTTTTCTCAAAGCATAGAAACAGAGGACGTCGAGTCCTATGAAGCACAAACAAGGACATTGAGTCCTATAAAAGACAAAAGATGTTGAAGTCTTTGAAATGTAAATGAAGACATTGTCGTCTTTTGAAAGCGTAAATGACTGAAGACATTGAAGTCTTTTGAAATGTAAATGAAGACATTGTCGTCTTTTGAAAGCGTAAATGATTGAAGACATTGAAGTCTTTTGAAATGTAAATAAAGACATTGTCGTCTTGACAAAATACTCTGATAGTCTTTGAAATTTAAAGGCAGAAGACATTGAAGTCTCTAAAAGACAAAAGACTTTAATAGTCTTTGAAAGATAAATGTGAGGACTTTGGGTCCTGTGAAACAAGCCAATAGGTACTAGTACCAAAAGGCTTAACCTTATGAGAAAGCAAGAGGTTGACTCTTTGAGAGGGCCTCTCATCCTAAACTTGAAAGAATAAATTTGGGAAAGTGGTATATAAAGAGAAATATATGCACTTATAGCCTACTATGAACATGATTTGGGATGCAGATGCATGTGACCTTCATCTTGAAATGCTAGTAATGCAAAAGGTTTTGAATCATGAAAATTGTGTAATACTCATGACATTCTTTCCTATTTTTGTGATTTTGATTTTGATTTGATTTTTTGCCTCTTTATTTTCTTTTGTGAAAAACACAGATTGATTGTCTCTTTTTGGAAGATGCGATAATTCATGCAATCTCATTCTATTTTTATTTTTTTTGCAAATCTCTTTGGGATCAATCCTGCGCCCCCTGGAAGGATGGCAATGAATTGTTACACTTTGGTATGTGACCAAGTGAGACTTTCCTGATTTAAGGTCATAGAGTGATACCAAGGGTCTATCGATCCCGCTAAAACTTGATGACATGGGCTGATCACGAAAGAATTTATAACGAAGCTACCCTTAGAGTCGAAATGAATCCCAAAGAGTTTGCATGAGAGACTAACATCAGATGTATCCTACTATCACAATTGTCTTTGGGCATTTTCCGCGAGGTCTTGGTCGAGTGAGTTTTCTTCTTGAATGTGCAAGTGCGAAACCTTGAGGATTTTTTTTGTTATATATATATATATATATATATATATATATATATATATATATATATATTAACAATCATAAGCGTGTGCAGGTTTCATTCCAGAAGCCCAACTTAAAAGCTAAATTAGTCATTCCTTGATCCACATGGGCTTTACTAGGCTTATAATGTGGTCATGAGTAAGAGGGCCATGAAAGAAAGGATTAGAGAGGCTCAAAGAGTGTTTGAGGGTTATATTGAGTAAGAACCTTGAGAATCTTGCTTGTATTTTATTCATTTCAACTTTTGAGTTGGGCTCTACTCCTTTTGTCTTATACATTAATCTTTCATTGCACTTTTGTGCCTTTCTTGCAAAATTTTGAGATCTTTTGTCTCTGTTTTTTTTACTCGCCTTTGGCGAATTTTGTTTTCTTCATTGTTGCCCAACTTCTTGCATGTGTTCTTTGCATTGCTCTTCCCGCCGGTTTAGCGGTGGTTCCCACTTAGTGTTTCTATTTTGCTTTTGCTGTTTTTTTTTTGTTGTTTTTAGAAAACAAATATGCTTTGGCTCGGAGGGGGTAACAAAGGATAAACTAGTGTTTGGGATGTTGAAGCATGACCATGTGTCATTTTAAATATTGACTTAGATCTTTTTGTAGTTTGGATTTTGGGACAAAACCTTAATATTCTTCGTTGTTGCCCAACTTCATGCATGTGTTCTTTGCATTGCTCTTCCCACCAGTTTAGCGATGGTTCCCACTCAGGGTTTCTATTTTGCTTTTGTTGTTTTCTTTTTGTTGTTTTTAGAAAACAAATATGCTTTGGCTCAGAGGGGGTAACAAAGTGTTGAATCAAGTGGCCTCAGAATAATTAAGAAGGGGAGTTAAATTAATTATTAGTGAACCTTTACTAATTAAAAAAAAAAACTTATCCTTCTTAATGTTACTAGATTCAATTAGGCTTTTACTACAAAGTTAAGAAAGTAAAGAAAAGAAATAAAAACTTAACCAAAAGTAAAAGTGATAATTAAAGTGCACAATGAAAATTAAAAAGTGTAGGGAAGAAGAAGACACACACAAGAATTTATACTGGTTCGGCAACAACCCGTGCCTACATCCAGTCCCCAAGCGACCTGCGGTCCTTGAGATTTCTTTTCAACTTGTACCTTCTCTTGTTCTCAGTTACAACAACCCAAGTAGATGTACCCTCTACTTGTACCACAAAGGATGTACCCTCCAATGTGTTAAGACAAAGTTCTCAGGCGGTTAGTCCTTTGAAACTTTGTAAAGGGGAAACAAAAGATATCTCAGGCGGTTAGTCCCTTGAAATCTTTTGTTTAAGGGAAAGGGAAGAATCAAAAGAATTATCAGACTGTGTTGTTTTGAATTCTTTGAAAAGGGAGAAGGGAGACACAAAAGAATTCAGGTGGTTAGTCCTTTGTTCTTTTGGAAAAGGGAAAAGAGAGACACAAAAAGAATTCAGGCGGTTAGTCCTTGTCGAATTCTTTTTGGCAAAGGGGAGAAGGGAGACACAAAAGAATTTAGGCGGTTAGTCCCGTGTTCTTTTGGAAAAGGGAGAAGAGAGACACAAAAAGAATTCAAGCGATTAGTCCTTGTCCAATTCTTTTTGGCAAAGGGAGAAGAGAATGAAAAGATATAGCACACTTTTGTTTTCTGTGAGAGAACAAGGTTTGGAAACCAGAAAACTTAGAAAACTTTTGGCAAAGGAAGAAGAAGAAGAAGAAGTTCAAAGAGATGTTCAAAAGTTATGAAAAAATGATCTCAAGTACATAAAATGCAAGTCAAGGTCTTGCTTTTATAGACTCTTCATGTTTGGTCAAGAAAAACATTGGAAGAGTTATAATATTGAGAAAATCTTGAGAAAATCATTGGAAGAGTTACATCTCTTGATTTTTATTCAAAACTTGTCACTGGTAATCGATTACCAAAACCATGTAATCGATTACACAAAGCATTTTATGAAAAGATGTGACTCTTCACAATTGAATTTAAATTTCAACGTTTAGATACACTGGTAATCGATTACCAATATATTGTAATCGTACACTATTTAAAAAACAATTGGAACGTTGCAAATTCAGTTAAAAGCTTTTGAAATCAAACTTTGTCATTGGTAATCGATTACAGGAAACTGGTAATTGATTACCAGAGAGTAAAAACTCTGGTAACTTAGAAAATTTTGAGAAAAACTCTTTTGAAAAACAAAACTGTGCTATGTTTGTTTTTGAAAAATCTTTTCAATACTTTCCTTGTGAAGTCTTCTTGATTTCTTCTCTTGAATCTTGAATTCATCTTTTCTTGAATCTTGAAATCAAACTTCTCTTGAATCTTGAATCTTGAATCTTCTTGATTTCTTTTCATGAAACTTGAAATTAATCTTGATCTTGATCTTGAACTTGTTGACTCAATCTTGAAATCATTCTCTTAAGCTTTTTGTCATCATCAAAACTACTTGAATCAACTTGATTCATCATCATGAAGCTTGCTTCAACACAAAGGATAAACTAGTGTTTGGGATGTTGAAACATGGGCATGTGTCATTTCATATCTTGACTTAGATCTTTTTTTAGTTTGGATTTTGGGACAAAACCTTAATAACACATCCCTGATTGTGTTTTTTTTATATCAACCCTAATTTTTGCTTAGGCCGCCTTTTTGGGTTTTCAACCTACCGGGTGAGAACTTTTGATTTGCCCCTAAGTTCACTTAAGGCTCATGCATGGTGCCTCTCATTGTCCTAGTGTAGGGCTCTGAGGTATCCATTGTTGTCTTTTGTCACGACCTTGTAGCAAGGAAAAATGAAAGAAACTGTGTAGATTCTCAAAAATGAATTTTCAAGGACGAGAAATATTTAAAAGATTTTCAATTGACAATTTAAGTCAAATGGCTCTTGTTCTTGATAACTCACTTTTCTCTCAAAAAGACAACTTTTAAGAACGATAAAATGAGGTCACATGAATGTTTGTACTTCTTATTTTGATTTATAACACAGTCAATCAACGTTTTTCTATTCTTTTTTTGCTTTACTTGTCGTTTACGGCACCCTTACCAAACGTATAGAATGAGAAGTATCTGATTGAATAGACTTGGAGATCAACTCAGGAGCGCAAGTCACTTGAGCAAAGAAACCAACGACTTCCATTCACATTCCAGTGAAAGTTAAATAAGCAAAGATGTAATTGTGAGAGAATGAGATAAGAACATCAAATTTATCCATATTATTTGCATTATGATTGTTGTTTACAGTAATGTCATAAACTTGAAAATTCTAATAAGTCATTGGAGACATCTAACAACAACCTTCAAATTGCCCCATGCATAGTGTCGCTTGCCAACGTCAGAATTCACAAGTGATTATCCTCATCAAATTTTAGCCAGCCTGCATCAATAATATTTTGTACCTTATGTTTCAGGGTCATACAAGGCTCAATGGAATGCCCCAGAACTCCTCCATGATAAACAAACATTGTGTTCAAGTTGTATCCTCAGAAAAATGGAGGTTGACGAACCTTGGCTGGGGTTATGGCTACCATTGCATTATTGAGTAGATATGGGAGTAAGTTAGCATACGACATCGGAATTGGGGTGAATTCTACAGGCTTCTTTACTAGAAAATTCCTTCCTTGGTTGGTGTTTTGGTTTGTGTTAAGAGTGGTGTTTGGTATTGGATGATTTAGGGGTGGCCTTTGTGGATGATTGAGTGTTCTTGGTTGATAGGGTGGTGGGTAATGAGAAGAGCTAATATTGGCTGAGTGTTGACATTGTTGAGCTGGGGGGAAATTTGGCCATGTAGGGACGACATTCACAGCATGGGTTCCTCCCTCCTTATTCTCTTCATTTTCCCAGGCTTCCTATTCATCAAAGCAGGATAATCAAATTTGTCTCTGCTCAAACCCACTTCGATCCTTTCGTCGGCGAAAACTAAATCGGCAAAGGTTGAAGGTGTGTAACCTACCATCTTCTCATAGTAGAACACCGATAACGTGTCCACTATCATTGTTATAATCTCCTTCTCCTTCATTGGGGGCACTACTTGAGTTGCCAGATCCCTCCACCTTTGGGCATATTCTTTGCATGATTCATGCTCCTTTTTACACATGTTATGTAGCTGCATCCTATTCAGAGCCATATCAGAATTGTACTGATACTGCCTAATGAAGGCCACCATTAGGTCCTTCCAAGAATGGACTCGGGAAGGTTCTAAATTAATATCAGGTGACGGCTGCCCTAGTAAGACTTTCCTGGAAGAAATAAATCAATAATTTTTCATCTTTCGCATATGCTCCCATTTTCCTGCAGTACTTCTTCAGGTGATTCTTAGGGCAAATAGTCTCATTGTACTTATCAAAGTCCGACACCTTGAACTTCAGAGGGATGACGATGTCGGGTACTAGGCACAACTCCGCCATGTTAGCAAAGACATAATCTTCGCCTCCTTCAATAGCCCTCAGTCTTTCTTCTATGTGATCAAATTTTTCCCTTTCCACTATGGCAGGAGGCAATTTTTCCAACGCAAAATGCAAGGGTTGTGGTTGTGGGTGATACTGAGGTCCCCCCAAAGTGTTTGGCAGGGGTATGCCACCAAATGTTTGCCCCTCAGTGGCACATCTAAGGTGAGGCTCAAAGTCGGCTAGAGTGCGGTCTCGGGGCGCTTCATGTGTCCCCTCCATGGGTTGAGAGACATGTGCATGATCAGATTGGGGATGTTGGCTCTTAATGGGTATAGGTGCGGAGTTGTCGACATTCTCATTGGGAGCATGTGCAACATTGGGTGGTGTATAGTTGGGAGGCAAGCCATATGGTGGGAAGGAATGCTTGTTCTGAAATTGCACAACATATGGGTCGCCTGTACTTCCTGATGCTTCGCCTCCCTGACCTACCATATCTAAGGTTGGATGACTTGCTTGATTGATGCCAGATGAGTGAATCGGGTCCACCTCAGTGGCAGTACTTGCGGCAATGACTGTAGCCGTGTTGACCTCCATCACTTTTTTCATACTCATCATGGCTTCCATCATTGTGGTCATTTGCTCTTTCATTGCCTCCATGTCGGCCTTCATCTGCTCTTGCACCTCCTTTATTTCACTCATTACTCTAGCTCTAACATGCGTTTGGTAAGGGCAATGATTACAATTCTAATTTCAAGGAAAGAATACAATGAGCAATGCCACCAATGTGAAAAGAAAAATAAGCATGAATGTATGTGAATGATGCATTGTTGAAGTATTGCGAATTTTACATAGAACATAGTGTCGAATCAATTTAGATTTTCATTAAAACAACATGGTTCATCATATATTGTCAATGTGAAACTGGAAATGAAACATGGATGTCAACAATCCTTAATTTTGTAAATTATTTAGCTCAATCATGTGTTGGCAGTAGACAAAGAAGCGATGTAACTCGATCCATCTTCTGCCTCCACTTTTGCAAGCTGGTTACTTCCATACTTGACCTTGACTTGATGAACCTTTCCTTAAAAACACGTGCTTGGTTCAACCCCATAATCCAAGGAATAGAAATTTTGATTGTCAATACTTCGACAACATATCATAGAGATGAATGATTAGGGCATACTCATGCTATGCTTGACACATGTAGTTATGAGATTGACATGAGATGCCCGAAGAACCATCATTTCCTAGTTAACCATGCATTAGGTACCATGTTCACATGATTTTCAATCAATTTTTAAGAGAAATGAGTGTATAATCCCAACATGGTTGGTTTATAGCCCTCATCATGGTACTCGACGCACGTAACTAAGAATGTGGTGTAAACTTTCATGCCTTATTGTGACTTTCTTTTGTTTTTTTTTTGCAAAGGAAAATGTAAGGATTATGCATGAGTGAACATAACATACGAACTATGAAAATAGAATGTATGCAGTTGGCAGAACAAAAGCATGCTAAATGAAGATGTATGATAATGCAATGACTTATGCAAAATGCAATGCATGAATATGATAAATGATAAATGTAGGAATGATATGTCCATTACGATACCATGAAGAGATGCATGATGCAATCAAGGAACATGCCAGAGTGAGTTTGCTATGTGCCCCTAATTTAGGAACCTAATGGAAAGGATCCAAAAGTCCACTTCAAGTGACAACTCCCAAGGGTGGTTTCATGTAACATTACTGGCTTCTAGAGATATCATCCTCTTAGGAAATACATTGTGGCGATAGGAACTATCAGCGATAATGCATCACTAAAAGAGGAAAACTCTAGATGAGACTTCACTGTTATCAAGCGAGTCGGAGACCCAGCATGACCACAGATCGACCTCCACTCCTTATGACTCACACAAACCTGGGTATAGGGCCTAACATCTCAATATGTGTGCGAGGTGTAGGTGCCATGTGTGCGTAGAAAAAAATATTTCTAACTATGAATGTAATCGATAGACAAACACATACCAAACATAACAACATGGCAAAGGTTATATACAAATATGGACAAAACAAAAGATAAAAAGGAGAAGGGAACATAAATAAAGAAGAAGCCATGATAAAAAAAACATTGCACACTGATCGAATGACTTGACTCTCTAACAAGTCCGCAGTGGAGTCGCCAACTGTCACAACCTACCCTTCGGTAGGAGGGCGAGGCGAAACAAAATGGCGTGTCTTCTTATGAAGAAAACGCGTGGAGTCGCCACCAACATTTATTTAAGAGAAAATGTTAGAAAAACCAAAAACGATGAAGGTCTGCGCATTTTGAAAATAAGGGTTCGTGAGTTGTTTACGCACGGGGAAGGTATACGCACGGGAAAGGTATTAACACCCCACTTACCCGTCACAAGGGACGACAACCTTTAATCGAATGTGCAAAAATGTGATTTCAAAATTATGTATTTTTTGTTTTTAAATTTTTTTATTTTTTGGGGTTGACAAGGGTGTTGCCCTTGCTCCTACGTATCCTCAGGTGCGATGAGGAATTCAGACCTACGTAGTTCTTTAGATTTGAAAGTTTGAGTGTTACATTGATTTTATGTTTTTTTTTTAAAGATTGATTTTAATTATGAACAAAAGTCGCTTAAGGTGTTGGACCTTGAAACGATGTTTTAAACTTTGAAAAAAGCGAAGAAAGTTGTTAAGGCGTTGGACCTTGAAACGACCTCACGTGATGTTTGATGAAAAGCAGAGAGAATCATTAAGGCATTGGACCTTGAAACGATCTCAAGCGATATTTGATAAAATGAAGAAGTTTATGAGTTAGTTTTATTTTGGTTTTGCTTATTAACCTTCAATTTTTTTAAGATAACTTGTGGCACTAATCATCAGTTAAAACTTACTTCATAAGAAGAAAATGAGATTACTGGTGATAAAAGAAGGAAATGAAGATGCACAAAACAAGAAAGAGGATCCCTAAGGGTGCATAGATAGCATCCAAATCCTTAAAACAAAAACTAACCAGAATATGCATGAAGAACGATGTAGAAGTCAATTATGGTCGCAATTCGGTAGTGCCTCGACCTCGTTTTTCTCTTCTTTCTTCTTCTTCTCTCTGATTTTTCTCAATTTCTCTCAATGCTAGACCTTGGAACCCTTTACTCAGCCTCCCTCACGCCTATTTATAGCAAAAGATAGCATTAGGGGTCATGGCAGCTCGCCCAGGCGAGCTGTTGCTTCAACCTGAAGTAACCTTGCTCACTCAGGCGAGCTGGTTACTTCACCCCTAAGCTATTTGGGGCCCCAGGCGAGCCAGGGTTCAGAAAACCCTCTGAAATGACCCTTTTACCCCTCCCTTTCGGTATCTTTCATATTCTTGATCAAAACATTGAATGATCATTTGTTTCGCATTGTAACTGACTTTTAACATCGTAAGTTGACTAACAAGGATCAAAATATCAACAAACGATAGTCCCCGAACAAAATTAGTGTATGACACTTATCATCACAATACATTATCAAGATATCACTTGATCCACCTCATGTGCATATATACATCACTCATATCAAGTATATCTTAACATTCATATCAAAATATACAAGACAGAACATGCAATACAATAAACATATATACATTAAATGAAACCATCATATTTTCAAACTCCAACACAATAACAATTTTAGAAACCATGCTATAACAACACTATAACATCATAAATATCATTTAATAATTTAGAACAATACAATAAATAATTAAATAATAATAATAATATACTTCATATAAACACAATATGTACACATACACATAACATAGGCATATATGTTGACCAATGTTTTGACAAAGTGGATCCAATTTATACATACATATATATATATATATATATATATATATATATATATATATATATATATATATATATATATAAAGAGAGAGAGAATAATTAATCATCCTCAAATCAAGATTAAAAATAAACGGTTAAGATTAAAATATTTATATTCAAATTAAAATCTAATATAACCATCAAATTTCTAATAGATTCACCAAACAAAAATTAAATATATAAAAGGTATTCATTATCATGTCCTAAAATATTTTAATTATCGTTAACACATTACTATCACCATGAATGGCACTACCTTTGTCACCATGACCATTGTTGCCGTTGTCGCCACTGCAGTTGGCGGCGGTAACAACGACGATGACGATCATGGCAGCAGAGGTGGTGGTCATGGCAGCAATGGTGGCGGCAGCAACAATGATGATAATGGTGGTTCTTGTGGTTTAATTGAGATCTTTTAGAAAATGATAATTGATGGGATAATCTTTATAGATTTGATTTTTGTTTGTTGAATCTTTTAGAAATTTGATGGTTATATTAGATTTTAATTTGAATTTATAAATATATTAATCTTAATCATATATTATTTTTAATCTTGATATGATAGTTATTATTAATTGTTCTCAAGTTCTCACAAAAAGAGTGTCCTCATAAGAGTTGTACTTTCTCTCTCTCTATATATATATACACACACACATATATACATATACATATATATATACACACACACACACACACATATATACATATACATATATATATACACACACACACACACACACACATATACATATACATATATATATACACACACACACACACATATATGTGTGTGTGTGTGTGTGTGTGAGAGAGAGAGAGATTTTCTAATATGCACACCCTTATTTTTTAGTGTGCCTATGTTAGCAAGTTACACCACGGGTATGTTTTAAGATATTATCTAGTTATAGCTTGTTATGCACTCATACTAAAAAACAAGAGTGTGTACATTAGCAAATCCTATAAGCATTTGCTACTTACACACCCTTATTATTATTTTTTTTTTTAAGTTAAACATCTCATATGATAACTTGAAGAGGTTGTGAGAGCCCTCAGCTCATGATCTACAAAAATCTAGACTTGAGAGGGAACAACCTCAATCCAAACTAAGTTAAGAGAATTAAAAGCTATCCTAGCTAGACAATCTGCAACATAGTTTCTTGTCCTTCTAGTATGAATTAAACAAGAATCAACTCTATTAAACAAAAAGTAATTACAGTCCTATAAAATCCCATTTAGATATGTACATTGGTGTCTTTCTCTATTCTTCCAAGGTGACACTAGTTCAAGTTAATCAGACTCGAACACTATACGTTGAAACAACAAATAATGAGCAAGTTGGATGCTCCAATGGAAAGTGACACCTTCAACAATCTTTGGGTCAAAACATTGGTTTAGGAAACCAGTAGCAGCAACCATAGTCTGGCCTTGGGAGTTTCAAAAGATAACTCCCATACTAGTTCCTTCCCCAAACTAAACCGAGGCATCAAATTTCCATCAGGTGGAGACTTCCATATGGTGGGTCTAGCAGTGGTCTTAGTAACGATTGTCTCCTCTTGAGAATGCATGGAGATGGCTCTAGAGAGGAGCTGGGGAATGGGTATACTCTTCCTCTCAAAGACCAGCAGATGGCAGCAACTCCATGTATTGTATAAAATCTCAAACACCAAGGTTGCACTCTCATTATCACTAACTAATAGGAAGTTGCTCATCCAAACTACAAAATGGGACTCCTCCCTGATATCCACCTTGAGATAGAAAGGGGCTGCTAACCAAATGTGCTTTACCTCATCAGACCACAATAGTGCATGTGTTATTGATTCTTGAGAAACCCCACACCTAGGACAAGTAGGGTCCAATGGCATGCCTCTTCTCAACAAACTTTTCCTAACCCGTAAGGCATTATGACAAGCTCTCCACAGAAGATGCTTTCATTTTGGGATAGTGTTTACCTTTCAAACCTTCTTCCCCAAGTTCCCTAGAATCAGACTTGATGAAGTGTGATTATTTCTTTATTGGTCAAGTTAAAGCTAGTATCCATACTTGATAGTGTAACAACCATCTTGATTTAAATTCCATACTAGCTTATCCCTCCCCTGTTATAGGTGAAGCAAGATAAAGGGAATGCAGTTCTTTGCTTTTAGAAGGAAAATGGACTCAGTCAAGTTGTGGTTCCAGCCACCGGTTTCCACATCAATTAACTCTAAATCTAGCAAATTTAAGTCAATACCTGGATTGGGCTCCCAGCTATTATCCAATGTACTCAACAGCCATTTATCTTGCCAAACCCAAACCTGGCTGCCATCTCCAAAAAATTAAACTTTCGAGTCTTTGATCTACCCACAATGGTAGGGAGGCCCAAGTCCCTATCATGATTCTCTACTGCCTTAACATTCAGAAGTTGGACAAGCTGATTAACTCTGAGATTCAACACGTTTTGACTAAATGAGAGTTCTGACTTGGGAAAATTAATCATCTAACCTGAAGCAAACTCTTACCTATTAAGGATAAAAGATATTTCTTTTGCCTCCTCCACAATTGGTCTTCCAAAGACAATGTTGTCATTTGCGAATAAGATGTGTGATATGGTATGTGCTCTTGGAAAAATATTCAAACCATGGAGATTTCTTGCTTGTATAATTTGGGAGATCAAGATAGATAAAGTTTCAGCACAAAGGATGAACAAATAGGGAGAAAGGGGGTCCCCTTGTTCTGATCCCCCATGTGGCTTGAACTCTCTTCCAAGAACACCATTGAGCATGATAGAAAAGGAAACTATTTGAATGCATTTCATTACCATATTCATAAACTTCAGAGGGAAGCCCATAGAACTAAGGGCCCTTTGCATAAAAGTCCACTCAATCCTATCATACGCCTTTGACATGTCAAGCTTCAATCCTATCATCCCATGCTTTCTTGTTACTTTCTTTTTCGTGTAATTAAAACACTCAAAAACTATTAAGGCATTGTCAATAATAATCCTATTTGGAATAAAAGCACTTTGGGTTTCTCCTACAATGTGAGGGAGTATTAATTCAAGTCTATTAGCCCAAGTCTTACTAATAATTTTAAATAGAACATTACATAGGCTAATAGGTCTGAATTCACTAGTATTAAGAGGTTTTTTTTTTTTTACCTTAAGGATCAACACCGAAAGAGTTTTATTGGATTTAGATGGATCACCTTCTTTATTCAACACATGAAGAGTAAGGTTGGTCACTTCCTCTCCTGCAATATGCCAAAACTTTTGATAAAACAAACCAGGGGTGCCATCTAGCCCATGAGCTTAAGTTGGGTGCATTTGAAGCAAGGCCTTTCCAACCTCCTCTTTAGTAAAGTCCTAAGCTAGTATAGAGTGGATCTTAGAATTCACCCTCCCCCAACCAAATATGCTATCTCATCCATATTTTGTGGGTCTGAGGTCTTGAATAGATTGGCATAGAAATCATATATCACTTCCTCAATTTGTTCAATATCATCTACCAAGTGTTTGTGGAAGAAATTTGTATTCTTATCTCCACTTTTCAGCCACAAAGCCCTTGAACATTGCTCCCATATCTTCTCATCTTTTATCAACAAGACATCCAGTTCCAACTCATGCTTCTGGTCCTCGAAATTGTCTCCTGAGATTTGGTCCTCTTCTAAAGATTTTGTAGTTTTCTTCTCATCTCCTTGATTTGTTTTGAAATTTGGCCAAAATTTAGATCTCCCCATTCAACAAGATTCAAGGTCATTCTTTGGAGATTTGAGATGGCACTTTGACCCCGAATCCGTGATGCATTCATTATATCTTGAAAATTCAAGTCATTTAACCATACCTTTTTAAAGTGGTAAAGTTTCTCCCTTTTCCTTCTGCTCTCTCTCCTAGCTCCCTGTTTGCAAAACACCAAAGTTATAGGGTTGTGGTTTGAGTTATACCTGAGTAAAGAATGAATTAAGAACTCCTTCCAAACTTGACACCAAGGCTTGTTGGCAAAAACCCTATCCAACTTCTCCTCCACCATATCGGGGTATATTTGCTTGTTTGACCAGGTGTAACTATACCCTTCCATCCCTATATTAGTTAGGCCACTTGCTTCCACTATATCTCTGAACTAATTCACATTATGCGGGTTAATGGGGCCTTCCCCTTTTTAGCTTTCGACCCCATGACCTCATTAAAGTCCTCTATGCAAATCCATGGTTGACTTGGTTGGGGTTGCTGGCTTCGGATCAGAGGCCAAGGGAGATGCTTTTTATGAGTTTATGGGAAACCATAAATGACAGTGGCCCTAAAATCTTCATCCTCCCCATCATCTCTGACTTGGAATGTGATGTGATTCGTGGACCAAGAGAGGCATTCAATATGAATATTCCCTTTCTACAACACAACTAATCCTCCAACCATATCTCTCTCACTCCTAGCACAATCAACACCCAACACAATCAACCTTTTTTGCTATGTGTTGTGGGGGCCTCCCCTGCTACTACATCTTTCCCTTTTGATAAAATATTAATATAGTAGCTCTCCAAACACTGCACAACTTCTGTCACCCTGTCCGTCAATGTACCCCTTTCTCCCATAGGGTCTTGTGCATTAGGCATGTGTCCTCCATCCATGGTGATCTTCTACTTTTGTCTCTATTCATCCAACTATTGCCTCGGGACCTTCTTCGTCATACTGCCAAATGAGACTTCATTTTTTACCCTTGCCACCACATTTGGCCTCATTGTTTAGAACGACCATATTCATGTAAAAACTCCATGGGATTCCTTTCATAATATGGTCTTTGTCCCTTTTTTTCTCTCTAGAAGTCGAAAGGTAAAAAGGTTCTTCCTTGCTTCTTTGTATTTCCAACCCTCTTCACTCTCCATATGTGTTCCATAGTGGTCATGAAGACTTTGTGTTGAAAAATCCTTGAGTAAGGACCCGACCCACCAGCCATGCTTTCCCATCTTGTTCTCCCTGACCTCCGTCATCGCCATTTGGGACTTTTAGGATTCGATCGTCATCCTCCGTAAAGTCCAGTTCTTTCCAATGTTCCATCTACCTAATCCTCCATTCCAAGCAAAAACATTGACCATTAAGGTATCAACCTAAGAGAAATTCAAGAGCCAACGACCTTCGGGTGAACTCACAATGGTGTAGTTAAATATGCCCTAGTGCTATTGCGGTGAGTGACTGGAGTCAAACCCTAGCATAGACCTAAAGGGACTTGTTTTTTCACACCCTTATTTTTTAGTATGAGTGTGTTAGCAAGTTACATCATTGCATATTTTAAGATATTATCTAGTTATAGATTACTAATGAACTCATACTAAAAAACAAAGGTGTGTAAGTTAGCAAAATCCTTCATATGTATTACACTGAACTAGGCTAGAATACCAAGGGGTTAACCCAATTGATTGAACAGTGTATGTGTGAGTTATTATAAATTCTTTGGTACCTGAGTTTGATTTCTACATAAATAAAAAAAAAAGAACTAGACTAGCACAACTCAAAGTATAATATAAATCTCTTTCTTAAGTCCAATTTCAATCCCCAAACCTATAAAAACCAACCTTTGGGTGAGAGGGGTTAGTACGACAGGTTGAGCCATACTCTCCCCTACTTAATGTTGATATTTGATATGCAATGAGGGAATTGCAAAAGGTAGGAGTTAATTAGTTATGGATTAAGGTCCCCAATTGAATAATCATTCTAAAAAAACTTATAGAAATAAATAAGAAAAAAACTTACTTCATAAGTTAATTAAAAATGTTTTTTTAGATAAGTTTTTTTTTAGAGAAGTTAAATGACTTAAGTTTCTTAAAAAATGATTTTAACTTATGATGGATAATTAAATTTAAGTTATGAGATAATATTTTTTTTTATAAGTGTTTATGAATAAACTTATGAGGTTTTCCGAGTGGTGGATATATAAGTTATGCAATTAAAACGATGAAAGAATATCATTATCAGAAAATATTGGAGTCCATCATGGCCAATAGAACCGTAGACCTTTCCTTTAGTTATGCTTCTCCAAGTCTTTCCCCTTGATAATCAGTTGCTTAATACTAGGTGTTTTCAAGAATCAACTCCATGGGTAATCGATCGAGTTACGTACTTGATTTTGCAAATGTGGTTCACCTAACAAACACTTAACCAACTCACGCACGACACCACATGAAGTGTGCCTTTTGATGGTCATCAATTTTCCAACATTGGACAAAGTTGACGATGAGGAAATTATGGTTGTGCCTACCTAATTATTTGTCTAGATCGAGCTATAAACTTTGGGTTAGGATTATTAATGGAATGATTAAATTTCTATATTGAACTGATTATGGTTGTGCCAACATATATATTATACTAATTTACAATTTATTGATTGAATTTGACGAACTTATGTGGATTTATTGAAAAATATATTTTAATGTCAATTAATTATTAATTATATGATACATTAGCTTACCCAAAAAAAGTACTGTATATGATACATTAGTAAAATCAATATACAAAATTATATATATGAAAATGATATAAAATTTTAAATTAACATAAAATATTCAATTATATGTTTAATTTTGTAAAATAAAAATAAGAACCTTCTAACAAACATGATATAAATTAAAGAAAGAATGCCGAATAAAAAAAATAAAAAAAGCAAGAATGACACTTGTATTGTTTTAGTACTTGAAAGTGTCATAATAACAGCGAGAAACATCCAAATATACAACACCATCACCATGAAAAAGGACATTTATACCTTAATTATTTATATGTGAATCTTACATGCTTTTTTTTTTTTTTAATTTGGTATGATTTTTATTTGGATCCAAAACATATTTTAATTGGGTTGAATTAAATTTTTCAAAAATTATTTTAAGCTAATAAACAATCTATTTATTGATTCACTAATTTTTGGTTGAAGGTTTGGTTATTTTTCCTTTTTTTTGAAAGAGTAAAACTTACACTATTTTTTATTTGTTGTTTTTTTTTTTTGTGTTTTCCACATGTCTCCTCATTCTGAGGCTATCCTATTTTTGAAAGATTTAATATTATTCTTTGAATTAATGCGTAAAATTGTTCAAATTAATTAAGAGTACAATTATATACACTTCTTCAAATATGCAAAATTTGAACGATAAAAAATAATTATATATGCATTTTAATTTTATTTTCATTCTTACTCTTCGAAATTTTATGAGTTTGGTTGTTTATAATAATTACATATATAGCTTGAAGAGGATTTGAAAATACTTTTCATTTCTTACCAAAAATGAAAAATTGTATTAAAATAATCTCATCTCGGAAAGAGTTAAAGTTTAGCTCGTTCCTTTGCACGTGTGCTATGCAATCTATCCTTTTTAATGTATGCTTTCGATTTCCTAATTCTTCCTTCTCATACAGTGTTATATGTATAAAAAGATTTTGAGAAAAAAATTATATATTGATTTGTAAAAAGTATTAAATAGGTATTCAATCACAATGTGTATAGGTATTAATTTTTGAAATAATTATTTTAAAATAATTTAAATGATACAATTTAACAGGAAAATGTAAATTATCAGCTACATTGGGAAAAAACTGCTGGACTTTATCATCTTTATATTATTTAGTTTCATACACTTTTTGTTTTTTTGACAGATTTTCTCATTTCTTGTTAATGGATAACGATATTAGAATATATAGTATGTAAGAGTATCCAATTACAAAAAGTCTCCACTTTTTCTTTTAGACAGAAAACGCCACTTTATGCACAAAGAGTATTTACTTCCATTAATTTAAAATGTCTTAATTTGTTAATTATTTTAGTTGAATATATTAGTAAAAGAGTGTGTTATTTTTAACTATTTATTAAACATGGTGCTGGCTAGCATGCACAAATTATGTAACTTGTGTATGGTGCACAAAAAATAACATTCTTTAGATTGATCTCGTTTTATAAAATTATGGTACACCTTATCATACTTTACTGTCACCTCTCTTCTTCTTTCCAACTATTCTATCATCGGCTACTGTTTGTCGCTGTCTAAGGTGATTTCGAGTAGTGGTACACCCTCCGCACCACAATTTTGACATTTCTTCCATCATCACTGGAAATCAGTACCACCCACCACCGCCAAAAACATCATCGTTAGTCCGTTACCCACCAATCCCCTCTCACCCTTCTTCCCTAGATCTCCTTTCCTCCATTCAGACAATCCTCCTTTCCACACATGGATTTTGACCCCCCCTCCCCGAACTTCAACAACGATTCATATCAATCCTCTCTTTCCCCCATCTTCTCGTGATTTCAATCCTCTCTTTCCCCCACCATGTTGACCTCCACCACCTAGGACATAGTGCAGAAAGTGCATTTTACGATGGTCAAAATAAGCTTTCTATGACGGCTTCGAACAGTCTTTAAATCTAACATTGTAAAAAGTCAATACTTTCCACAACGATTAAAGAAAACAGTCTTACAAAAGTGTCTTTCTAAGATAGTTCTAAGCTAAAAACCGTCTTAGAATAAATTTTTAAAAAAAAAATTAAAAAAATTAAGAATTTTAAGACGATTATTTAAAAAATTATCTTAGAAAATATATTTTCTAAGATGGTTTTTGAAAGAACCGACTTAGAATCATTTTTTAAAAAAAATGATGAGAATTTTAAGATGTTTTTTTTCAAAAACCGTCTTAGAAAGTAAAACAGTTTTTTAGAAAACCGTCTTAGAATATCATTTTTAAAATAAAAAAAAAAAAAGAAGTTAATCTTATTTACTTAACAACTATATCTAATCTTTTTACTTAAAAAACTTCAAATTTAATTCAACATAATGTGCAAATTCATGTCACAAAATTACTGCAGCCAGAAAACCTCTTATCAGCCTCTATCACAACAATAAGAAAACAAATGTTGCAGTTAGTATTACTAGTCTAACTAAAGTTAATCTTATTAACCTTATTCACATGCAATTGCAAACTTATAATCGATGAATTGAATATCCAAGTGTTTCAACCATTCTTAATGACAGCGGATGGGTTAAAATATTTGTTGGGTTTGAGTTAGGCTGATAGTGTATTTCAGCCTTTTGTGAAGCTCTGTTTCGGGTTAACATACACATAAGGAAACTAAAAAACTAAACGGAAAGGATCTTAAAAACTGGGTATAAAACTGAATAGAAAACAAAAATAATTATCAAAAGAAACTATTAACGTTCAATAAAAAAAATGAAATTATTAAGTTTTGAATTTTCATTCACACAACTCGAACGGATCACCTAAGCAATTTTTAGTTAATTCAAACACACACTATAAACCAAACATAAACCGTGTAACAAAGGAAGCAATAAATAATGTTAGAATACTCAACAAATATTTAAAATATATTAAGTACTCGACTCATTAGACGATACACTTACAAATAAATATTAGAATGTGTTTCATCATAAACGTTTTTTTAGTTTTTAAAATTATTTTGTAGAATAATTTTAAAAATTAGTTTTGAAACACAAACAAAAACAAGTGTGACAGAAACATTAAAATAGGAAATTAAAAAGTCTAAAAATTAATGTTCTAGATTTCTAATTTTGTAAAAAATGATGTTATTTTTAAAATAATGTTCAAAGATTGTTCTTATAAATCAAACATATTTTTTTTTCTTTTAAAACAAATAATAATTTTCAAAATAAGAAACAATCAAGCCCTTTAATTTTTTTTCTTCTAAAGTGGTAATATCTCATTTGTGTATAACAAAGTGAGAAAAATCTTGCAAGTCCTACAAAATGTAGTACCCAGAAATTTTGTTTGGGATATATCGAGGGGATGGACTTGAAGCCTTAATTAGAGGAAAGTATGGTGGACACCCAATCAATGATCAAACGAAGCCATATAAATACTCCAATGCTCTGAGGATAAATCCTAAGCTCTTTAATAGATACATAGTCTTTAATATTTTAAAATGTCATAATAAAGTTCTTAACTTCATAATACTAAGAAATACTAATATTTTATGACTATTAAAAATAATTTTATAATTTAATAAAAAATAAATAATGATTCATAGTTATAAAAAAATTATGGGTGTAAAATTATTTTAATGGGAATAAAAATAGATAAAAAAAACAAATATTAAAATTTATTTTGAATACAAATTTCAGAAAATTGTATTGCTAACGCTCTTTATGATTTTATTATTTAAATATACTGATTTGAAGTGAATATGGAAGTGACTTTAATATTAATGAAAATGGTAATATTTTCAAATTAACTAATGAAATGACATTATTTTTAGTCAATATTGAAGTGGCTCAGGTCAAATGGTCTTTTTGTAGATGAGAAAAAAAATGCTATATCCTTCTAGCCTACGAAAAATTGACACCTATCAAATCTAAATTACTCCTGCTTCAAATTTAACATGGGAAGATTTTGTGCTATCATATTGATTATCAATCAAGTTTCTTACTGGCTATTATGAATTACTCCTTTTAAAATTAGTTGATAAAAAAATCAATTAAATAAAAGAACAAAAATAGAACACGAGAAGAAAAGAAAACTCACAAGATTTTGAGATCAGTGAGACAAGTAAGTTCTCTTGGGATGGATCATGTCAACATGTTGTTCAGTCGCCTAATTCATCAATGCAAATGGGTTAGTAAAACAGGCAAAAATTTATACATAACTGAAGAACAAAAATCAAAAACAAAATAAAAGGTTTTGCCTGCTTGAAGTCTTGCTTCCCCAAAACCCTTAAATCATCATAGAGAGATTTTACCTGCAAAAAAATCACATTGATAGTTGCTCAAACAATGCACAATCACATAATTTAGACAAAAAATACCTCTTCACTAGTTAGGTCATGATCCTTGATTAGTGAATCAGCTGGATCGGTAAAGGTTATGGAAGTGACTAAACCAAGGATCTCCAGAGGAGAATTTGACCAAATGAAATTTGCAACTGAAGACACCTTCCTCAAAGTTGTGTTTACATCTTCATAGTTGTAGTCACAAAGTAGTTAGCAACAACAGGTACCATATGTTTGGAAGACAAAACCACAATAAAAGGGTAAGCAATTAAGGGGGTGGGAATGGGGAACAATAAGTCTACTATTCATAGCAATAAATCAGCTCAAGCAATTGAACTGCCAACTATTTTGCATTCTTAATGTTTTCAGTTTTTCAGGATACCTTACCAATCATTGTAATTAGTTTGTTATGCAATATTGCTTGTGATGAATATAGCAGATAAAAAATTAAGATCATCCATTCCATTGCAAGAAGATGACTAGAATAATTTGAGAAAGTATGCCACAGAAAAGCTAATACAAATTAAAAGTCAAACCAAGTCTTTTAAAGAGGCACTAATTACCCATCACGATACCTTTTTTGCTTAGTATCTCTAAGTACATCCATCACCTGCATCACCAATACACCAATCACCACCCTAGAAAACCAAACCAAATGAACCAAAAACGAACAAAACTAAAAATGTCAACCCATCATCCCCGAAAACAAACTGAATTATCAATATATATAAATTATAAGGGAAAACTTTTATCTCCTAAGGAGAAAAGTTATACATGAGATTATTGTTAATTATCATAAAAAATGAGTATATATGTTCCAAAGACAAGTAAAATACTAATAAGAACCAACCTTTTTGTTCCGCATTTTCCTTAGAACCTGTAATTGTTTATGCATTTTCTTCATTCCATTTTCTGCACATATGCAGATTTATCACTAAATTAGCCTTCCACCCATTTTGCACATTCTCTGCATATTTCACGAAACTTAATTAGGAAAAATTTAATCAAATGAAAACATTTTGCTAGGATATGAAGCTTAATTAGGAAAAACTTAATCAAATGAAAACATTTTGCTGGGATATGAAGCTTAATTAGGAAAAATTTAATCAAATGAAAACATTTTGGTGTGAATCTTAATAAAATAAACTTTTCTGTCAGTGCTTGTCAATTCAATTCAACGCACAAGACCCATGTGAAGTTGCACCGAAGTTTCCATGAAGCCACAATCTATTACCTCCGTAGCCCTAATGATAAACTTTATTCACCTAACCCCTCTATTTGCCAATAACAACAGATAGTTCTAACAGTTTCAAGAATGATATAAGTTATAATAAAGTTGTTTAGCAGGGATAAAAAAAAGAAGCGGAAAATGAAGAACCTATCCCCAATAGGCTTAGTGAAAATCTGAAGCAGAGTACAAAAAGAAGCCTGAAATTGTTGTTTTCTTCTGTTGAATTCAAAACCAGTATTTTCTACTCAACAAGAAAAAAATAAACAAAAAGATATTGATGTATAACTATAGCATAGACAATATAGATAAAACCAGTGTTTTCTACTCATGAGAAATTGGCCTAAACCTCTCATAAACCATATGTCACCACATAAAGAGAACACGGTAATAACAAATGTATAATAACATTAAGAAGTAACCCTAGAAATGAAACAAACTACATCCCAAATAATCAAAATGGAAGCACCCCATTGCTCAGAAAATATGCTTCAGCACATTCAAACACTGTTTGCAGATGTCCCAACAGATTGAAAATGCAAGAAGATAAGAGCTACATATCGATGTTCAACATTTCCTCAAAAAGCCAAACAATATAGTGCATCAACAATCCCGAACACTACTGATTCAAATAAAACACAAAATCAAATAGTATTAAAAAAGAAAATTCACAAAGTGATTCTGATTGCCAAAAAAAAAACTTAAACCAGTGGAATGAAGTAAAACTATTGACTCGGATCAACAGTGGAAGCCGTGGAAATAATAAGAAAAACAAAGCAAGGGTTCTAATTAGGGATTATAGTGAGTATAAGAAAATCAATGGAAGGGAGAACTCTCTTAATCACGACGAGTTAACGAGTGGAATCAACAATTGAGAAAGCGAGTCGAAGCCAAGTGAGGGAGCGCGACGACTCTGAAACCCTAGCAGAGTGTGGGAAAAACAGAGACGCCAATGTTTTAAGTTTTTTCGGTTCTTCAATACTTGCTTCGGAGACCCTAGTGGAGACGACAATGTCGAGGCCTCGAATCCCGGTAGGAACCACCGCGACGGATCTGCATGTGGCGGCTACGACCCGACGTCCTTATAGCTGACGTATCGAAGCACCACGTCACCGTAAAGGAACACCTCCGTGAAGCCGGTGCAGCCGTCGAGGAGAACCGTAGATGACTACCTCTTCAACTTCCTCTTCGTGGTGCAGGACAAAGAGAGTGATGAGGAATTTAAGGTTTTAATTATGAGAGTGATTAAAATAAGGGTAGGACTGAGAGAGGCGATTCGCATTCCCTCTCGCATTCTACATCGGTTCTACAAGAACCGATGTCATAATGAATTTTCAAAGACGGGTTTATCAAAACCACCTTTAAAATTTTCCAATTATTTACAAAAATGTCACTGCTTTACTTATGACATCGGTTTTTATATAACTGTTGTAAAACCTGCGTCATAGAATACCATTTTTGTGGTAGTGAAAAACAAAAACAGACTCAGAAAGAAAGAATGCAACATAATGAGCATCAAAACTGAGTAATTGACAAAAGAGAAGATCAATCGACTAGCTGATCGAAATCCGTAAGCTTTTCGATGAGGACGACTTACCCTTACCCTTCTCTTTCTCTTATGCTTTGTCTTCCTCTTTTTCTTCTTCGTCTTCGACATTGTCTTTTTCTCGAACATTCTCCTTCCAAGTCCAAACCCTAAATACCCCCCCCCCCCTCAGAACAAACGCCGCCACCCTTAGATCCCACCACCACCGTCTCCGTCACTCCACAACCACTAATCCCAATCTCGAAATACTCCTCTCCTCGCAAAAAACCCCAACCACCATAGGGAAGTATGAATGACATGATTAAAATGTCTTTGATGAACTTCAGAGAAGCGTCTTCGTCACAAGGTTATGATGATGATGGGTTGCACTTGCACACCGAAGCGAATTATGAAAAGCTTATCAGAAAGGTTATTTAAGGAGATTCTCTCGATGTTGATGCAATAAAAACCCTTCTTCCCCAAATCTCACCTTATGCAAGGACTACTCTCCATTTCCAATCTACAGAAACAACACATAATCAATCGCCTTTATTTTCTTTCTCATGCCACCATATTTCTAAATTACTAACACTCTAACAACCAATTAAATAAAATATCACTTTTCATTTACAATGTGACTTGGGAGAGAAGATCTAGGGAAGAAGGGTAAGAGGGGAGTAGAGGAGGTTTAGTGGGTAACAACGATGTTTTTGGTGGTGGTAGATGGTAATCGCTTGCCAGTGATAGTGGAGGAGCAATCGAGATTGTGGCGCGAAAGGTGCACTGTTGCCGAAAATCGTATCTGGGGCGACGAATGGTGGTCGATGGTAGAGTAGCCAAAGAGAAGAAGAAGGATGGTGGTAAGGTGTGGTAGGGTGCACCATAATATTATGGAATGAAATCAATTTAAAGGATATTATTTTTTGTGCACCTTACACAAGGTACATAGCTTGTGCACCTTACACAAGTTACATAGCTTGTGCACCATAGCCTGCACCATGCAAGTGAAGTTAGAAATACACACATCCTAGTATGTCACTATTTAGCATGTCATCTCTTAAACACATAAATGGTAATTTGTATGTGGAAACCTTTTTTTAAAATTTTTAAACATTTTAAAAATTAGGGAAAATAAGTTTTGCCTAAATGATGGTTAAATTATATTGTCATTCCCTTATTTAATAAAATTAACTTTCATTCTCTTAAAGATCAACCTTTTCTTGGTAAGCTGTTTAAGGTGAGATACTTCCCAAGGAAATTTTTTCTAAATGCACTCCTAGGTAATAATCCAAGTTTTAACTGGAGGAGTATTTGGTTAGCCAATGGAGTGGTGTAAGATGGTCTAAGGTGGAAGTTGGGAGATGGATCTAAAATTAGTGTTGGTTAGGATCCATGGTTAAGAGACAAGGAGAATGCTTTTGTTAATGATCAATTAAGACAACTAACAGGTGATATAAAATTTAGTCAGTTGATTGATCATGAGAGAGAGTGGTGGAAGATGTAGATTGTTCAAGCTATCCTCCATGAAGATGATGTGAAATTTGTGATATCTATACCATTGGTGGACACGAGGAAGGAAGAAGAGGTGGTGTAGAGGGGTAGTAATGAGTGTATCTACACAAGCAAAGAATGAATACAAGTGGGAATATAATCAAACACATTGCAAGCATTAAATCTTGAAGCTCTAGCTAGCTTATGAGCTACATGATTTGTTTGCCTCCTTTCAAAACTCACCCTTGAGTTTGTGATATTTTGAATTTTATCTCTACAATTTGATAAAATGACATGAAACTCAAAGAGAGCATCTACTTTATTGTTGAAACTATTAGTTACCATTTTTGAGTCAACTTCAAAAATTACATTGTGATATCCAAGATCATGAATCCATGCGATCGCCTGGTATAGGCCCCAAGCCTTCACTTCTGATGGTGAAGGGTTGCCATTGTGCAGTGAAGTTTTTGCTTTCATGAACTCTCAATTGTCTCCTCTAATGTAGATGCCAATCCCAAAGGTGCTGTTGTCGCTAAAATGAGCCGCATCAAGGTTACATTTGATTGTGGTTGGTTGAAAGGGTCTCTATTTGATGTTTTGGTCTTCATCTTGTGTAATGGATCATACTTTCAATGAACGAGCATTTAGCCATTCATGATAGAATCGATTGTGATGGCTAGTGACATATCATGTAGCTTCTCTAAATCATCCCATATTTTCTTGTTCCTTTGAATCTAGATGCACCATAAAACAAAGCAATTTGAGCATTCTGTGTCAGGCTAAGGTTGCTATAATAATTCAAACACAAGTTCATTGATGCCATTAACCAAGAAAGATTTTTCAAAAATAGCTCCCACAATCTTGCTAGTTTCCATACTTATTGGGCTCTAGGATAGGTCACAAATAATTGCCAAGCATTCTCCATTTCTGACAAATAGTAAGCACAAGTAGCAGGGTAATTTATACCTTTTTTAGATAATCAAGCTCGAGTTAGGAGGTAATCTCTTTGAATTCTCCAGGTGAACTGCAATATTTTAGGTGGAATTTTGAGATTCCAAATCAAAGACCAATTCCCAGCAACCTTTAAATGAGAAGTATCTAGAATTGACTCAATGATGCCATGATAAACACTTTGGACATTGTATTTTCCATCTTGACTGTAGCTCCAAATCAGCTCATCATTTGATTGATAGTTCAAGAGAGGTTTCTTTAATATTTCTTGCATCTTCATCATTGAAGATTCCTTCAATCAATTCTTTGTCCCGTTCTTGCGAAACATGGTTAATGAGATTCCCTACCACCAAATTTTTTTAGACCTGCAATTGTGGGAGATATGATATAGGGGTTGTCAAAATATTTTAACCATGGTTGGGTGCACACATTTATAGAGCTTCCATTTCTAATCCTTCATCTCATGCCTTGTCTTACCCCTATGGTGAAGTGTGAATACTACACCAAACAAAACTTGGATTATGTCCTAGAGGGGCATCCAAAAAATTCCTTGAAGGAAAATATTTAGCTTTGAACACCTTTAAAACAATAGTATCATCATTTGTTAACAATCTTCAACCTTGCTTCCCTAGCATAACAAAATTAAAAGCATGGAAATGTTTGAAACCTAAGCCTCCAAATTCTTTTTTCATTGTAAGTTTCTCCTAGTTGAGCCAATGAATTGCTTTTAAGGAGCTATTGTTAGAACCCCACCAAAAGGAATTCATCATTTTTTCAAGCTCATCTTGTAAGGTGGAAGGGAGTAGAAAAACACTCATGCAGTAGGTGGGAATAAATTGAGCTATAGATTTGATAAGAATTTCTTTACCCGCTTTGGAGAGATGCTTTGTTGACTAGTGATTTATGTGGTTCCGTAATCTGTCTTTGGAGAGATGCTTTGTTTACCCGCCAATGATAGATGGGAGGCTCAAATATTTACCCTCTCCTACACTTTGTGAGACCCCAAGAGACGATGAAATTCTGCTTCTTGTATCTGAAGGTGAGTCATTGTTGAAAAAAATTCTGACTTCTAGAAGCTAATGAGTTGACCAGAAGTATGCCATAAGTGTTTAGAATCTCCTTTTAGAACATTTGTTTCCTTTTCTTCTATCTTGCAAAACAAAAAAAGTCATCAACAAATAATAGGTGTGAAGTGATGGAGGCTCCTGTACACACCTTCACTTATGGATATCTTTCTTATTCTCATGATATTTTAGAAGTGAAGAAATTTCCTCTTTGCATAAGATGAACAAGAGGACAATGAGTCCCCCTTCCTGAGTCCTCTCCCTAGAGAAATTTGAGGCCCACAAAATCATTATTAATAATCATTATTAATAAAAACAAAATATTTCACTGTTTGAAATGTATACTGCTAGTATGTTAATGTTTGAAATGTATACTGCTAGTATGTTAAAGGTGGTGGATAACTATAAACAAATTTCTTATGAGTATTTTTTTTCTCTTAACTTCTAATCATTAAAATCATCAATAATTAATTTTAAAAATTCTGTTAATTATTAGCTATTGTCTTAAAAACATAATTCAGAATTTTTATTTCACTTTCTGAAGTCTCAATTTTCACAATAGATATTAAAAACTCGTTGTCAATATATAAGGACAAGAGTCATAAGAGGAAATTGTTAGTTCAATTCGCTTATGAGCTAACGTGTCACTTGGGATATATATATATATATATATATATATATATATATATATATATATATATATATATATATATATATATATATATATATATATATATTAAATTTCATGTAAGTTTTTTTATCATCATTGATATCAAATATTTTCTTTGTTCATAACTAATTTTTATTAAAAAATTTGTTTGATCATTCTATAATAAGATTCCTTTATTAATCACATTTTTTTTTATCTATAACACTTTAACTCAACTTTATTTAAAAGGATGGAATTCAATATAATTCTACTTGAACCAACAATATAATAGGTTGGCTAATAAACTCCATATCTCTAAATATATTTGCGTAAAATGCGTGAAGAATAACATTTTGATAACTATTGTTTCAAACTCTTTTGGAATTATACAAATTCGTAAATGAGTTAAATATTTAAAAAAATATATTGAGATTCCTAGATAAATTAATGCAGTGTTTGACTTCTTTCTGTTTTTGTTTTAATTTTCTTTTTCTCTTTGAAAAGAGAGTTTCTCCAATTAACTTTTGTAACAGTTTTAATTTTTTTCATTAAAGAAAAGTTACATTTTTTAATAAAAAAACTTTTTTAAATTGCACATTTGATCTGGGTAACTTTTCCATAAATGTCTTATAGCTAAATAGTTTAAGAAAAATGCTGTTTAGTACATATTTCTTTTTTGTACTAATATTACAAAAGAATATGATTGGCTGACAACTTAAAAGAAGGATATACATTAACGTAAAAAAAAAAAACCTCTTACAATGATCCCACGCCATGTATGATGATTTATTCTGCAGAGGAATTCAACCAATCTCCATTAAGAAAAAAAAATGTGCAAAGATCAAGATCCCTTCATCATAATAACCGATCGTAACACTCAGTACGAATCTAAAAATTATTAGTTTAGAACAATACTTATATACAAATTAGCCGAGGCAATATTCATGTTATAAATTTTTTTAGCTATATTTTAAATTATGGAGGCAATTTATATCCATAAAAATACATTATATTGAAAAAATTAAAATTCTTGTGGCCCAGCTGCCCCCCAAGCCTCCAAAGTGGATACGTCCATGGTAACACTGAAAATGCAACAAGTCTCAAACATGGGATGAGAAGCTAAAAACACAATCATGATGTCTGTATATATAGAGGTTATCAACTAAGAGAGAGCAATTGATAAACATTAAGAACATGGAAAAGAAAAAGTTTCTTGGCACAAGTCTTGTGTTGCACAAAGTATTTTTACCTGAATGAGACTTAAAAACACTTGAAAAGGCATAAATATTAATGGTAGCTGATCCAACTATAGTTTACGTACTAAATATTTCCTTTCAGTGAACACATGTATCTCTCGGGCAGAAACCAAATATTATATTAATCCTTCCAAATACTAAGAGTTTTAATAGGCACGGATAAGTTTGAACTGTTGACTACATACTTGAGTAATGTTATCACTCAATCATATCACACAATCGGTTATTTAAGTACTATATATTATATCTAATTAATAATGGCCTCCCAATTTAGTAGGAAGGCCAGTAATTGTCAAGATCCATGCAATGGTCCATGCCCATGTACCTATTGCCATGAGAATTTGCACTGGCCACTTCTCCACCATACCCTACATTGTCAGCAGCAAGAGCAATATTGGGTGTCACCATGTTGGAACTGAAGTCATGATGCACTTGGGCAATTGTGTGAGCAGGAGATGGCTGTGGTGGTGGCATCATTGGCCTCAAAAGGGATTGTTGTGCTTGTGCGGTGGTAGTAGCAACTGTTCCTCCCAGATTCAAATTAAGGCCAGAAATAGTAAACCCTTCTCCTCCTCCTCCTGCTACTGGGTTGTTCAAATGAGAGTATTGCATTGGTAAGTTCATGTTCATCACATTCACATTTGTGGGTCCACCACCTCTCAAAACCCTAGTCACTTCAGCTACCTCTGAAGGGTTCATCATGTAGTTTCTTCCATAAAGGAAATGAGCAGCAGCAGCAGGGTCTGCAAGGTGCATCATTGGTGGTGGTGGCATAATGCTAGGGCCAACTTCCAGACTAAAAGGATTCAGATTCAATGCTCTGATGTGGCTGGAAGAGGGGAACTTTTTTGCACCAGCACTCTTGCGGAATACCCTGCAAACCACCCATTCATCCTGCTGTGTATATGAGAGTGTACGTGAGTGTTAATGTTGGAAAATGATGCTTTGACACCCTAAAAATGTGTTTACATATCCTTAGAAGAAGTGAGAGATAAGGAGTAATAGAAAGTAGGTAATAACAAACCTGAGGGATGTCGTAATGAGAAAAGAAGAGACAAAATAGAAAGGAGAGTAGAAAGGAGAGAGTGGCGATATTTTGAAACCCCATGAATATTTCAAACACCCCACCGATAATTTTTTAATTTTTTATATTCTTTTCTTTTTATCACATTATATAATCTATTATACATTTTTTTTATTCTCTTTCTCTCACTAGGTGTCTTTTAGTATTTAGATGTCAAAAGGTATTTTCCAATGGGAAATAAGGTGGTAGGAAGTAAAAGAGTTGTAAAAATAATGTAAAGTTACATAAATAATCAATCACATTCTCTTCTCATTATATTTTTTTTCTTATATCGTTTTTATTTTTTATAGCCTTAATTAAGTTTTTTATACATGAAAAATAATTCATTTTTATATTATTATCTATCATTCATTTTTTCAATTAAATATCTGAAAAAAATTTATGTTTCAATTTATTATCTATCGTTATTCTCCTTCTGTTGAGTAATGATTTGGGTATTTTTTGGATAGCTTTCAAATATTGTTCATGATTAAATAGGTAGAGATACGTGGACAGTTAATATGATTATAGTTATTAATAAGTAATATTATAAATTTATTTTGTAATTCGATACAAATTAAGTCATGTTTAGGATTTTTAAGGTCATTTAATTGATTTTATTCGGATTATTATATAAAGGTATATATTTTCTAATAAATTTATTTAGCTTGTAAAGAAAGAATATACATGTTAGCAAGTAAAGAGTTTAAGTCGACAATAATTGCGTCTACTCTTGTAGCGTAAATACAACTTCATCCAAATGTATAAGCAGTTTTATTTGGTTTACATAAAAAGAAACGACTATTTCACACTCTTTGGGTTACGCCTCATTTCTACCCACCCACAGGGTTTTAAAATGCTAATCGCAATTGAGATTTGAAAATTTGCACAGGTAAATGAGTTTAAATGTAATGTTATGACTATACAAGTAATTGAAAGGAGAGAAAAAAATAAAGAGAAATATATAATATTTTTTTCTTTTCATTTCTTTAATTTTGATGTTTCAGTTTTTTATTTTTTCCTCAAAATAATTACTATTTAAAAAATTCAGAGTCTAATTAATATTTTTTTTATAAATATATCTTTATTTATAATACTCACAACTAGTAATGTAGACATCATAAATAAAGGTATTAAATAAGAAAATTTTAGTTTATATATAATATTTTTTTAGTTTCATTAAATATTTCTTAATTCCAGTATGATAACCCTAAACATAAAAAGAAATGAGAAGGATGAAATATAAAATAGTGAGTGAAAAAAATCATCATCCCTACATAATTGGAGGATATTATTCTATGCTTGCTTGTCTATTAATTTATACCTTGTTGGTTCTGAAGCTGCTGGATTTTGAATGAATGCGGTATTCATGCATGACCCAGTTGCTTTTCTCTCCTCTGGGAGCCCTGCCTTTGTAGAAAACCAAAGTCTTCTTCATACCAACCAACTCCGATGTAGCACTGTTGAGGATCTCTTTGTCTTTTCCTGTGGTTTTCCAGTACCCTGTGTTCGTGGCTCGGTTGGTTCTAACACCCGTTGGGTACTTACGATCTCTTAGACTGAAGAAGTACCATTCTTTTTGTCCCATTTTCGCCTTCTCTATTTCACAGAAACAATTTAATAAAAATATATTAATAGAGGAAATTAACTGATGCTAATTAGTCAGAATAAATTAGATAGGAATGTTTAATAATTTCATTTTGCTTACTAAAGAAAAAGATTTTAATGTTTAATGTGGAAAATAATTTGCTTTAGATAATGGAGGATGCTATCAAATTAAGTATATATAGTACGTAAATCTTCAACCAAATCACAAGACAAACTTATACACCTTAAAATTATATATATATATGATGAAATTGGAATACGTGCATCAATAACTTGCTTGTGAAAAGGGTGTGATATCTTGTATATCATATAGAAACCCTAGATGCATGGCGTTGACTATTTTCAGAACAGCATGTATGGAAATTAGACCAGGAGAAATATGTAAGTACTAAAATTGATGAACAAATTTAGCAAATATATACAGTATATTGATGGATCTGTAATTTCTTGATAAATAAATATGCAAAGGATAATGAAAAGTGCAAAATCCAATGAATTTTTGCAACTATTTATAGCATACGCATGAATCTACATATGAATTTCTAATTAAACGAAAAACAAGGTTTTATGTAAGATAAACTACCCGGAAGCTCCCATGGCTCACATTTGTTGAGATCTACATCAGCTATTGCTTTGCCTGTAAAATTAGAATCTGAAATCTTGTTTGTAAGATAGTAAGAGATGAGTTCTTCATCGGTCGGATGAAACCGAAATCCTGGTGGGAGGGTTTCCTCCTTCTCATGATTCCCTTCCATTTCAATATCCTTACCCTCTTTGGTAATAACTTCCTTGTCTTTCTGTAACATAAAAAAAATAACATCATGTATTGATGTACAAATTGCTATAAGAGCTTCAAATTTTGAAAATTAAAAGCCAGATGTATAAATGGTTAAAGAAAATTAAACTACATAGCTAGAAAGCGCTCTGATTTTATATATAAATCCCTTATTCAAAAACAAAGAAAGCAATAATTGTAAAATCAATTATAGGATCTGTTTGAATAATGACTTGCTGCTTACTTGCATGGAGAGAAAAACTTTTCTTCAATTCAGGGTTTGATGCTTTATATGAGCAAGGTTATTCACAAGAAACACTGACTTGAGGGTTACTACAATTGATTTCCTAGTGTAAAGGAGATTCAGGGGGATGGAGCTTTCTAATTAGTAATCACCACCATGCATGAGAAGTTAAAGAATTTAAGTACAAAGTCATTGAAGAATACAGACAAGTGTGTTTGTGAAGCTTTAACCAAACGTGGGTCTTTTAACCTTCTTGTTGCATTGAACAGCTGTGAATTCCGAGAAAGATACCTAGACTTGAAGTAAAATGACAATCTTGACCTTGTTGTCGTATGTTGTGTTTCAATGAACTATTCTATGCAATCGGAAAATGTTGAAAGTTTCGAAGTCCAACAACTGAATATATTTCTTGAATTATCAATTTTCTTCATGTCACGTGTATTAAGTTATATAACATACTAATTATAGAAGTATACAATACCATAAACTTAAAAAAGAAAACATCCAAAATATATGAAAATTAAGATATATGACAAACATTCCTAGATCATATGCATGTGTGTCATTAATACGTTAATCAATTGCAAATATGCTAATAAAATAAGACGTTAATAAGTATGCACTAAGTGTAGGCTTCTTTGTTAAAAAATGTGTAGGTTCCTACACTGCTAGTAATTAAAAATTATTATTGGTATGAGTTTTATTATGATTGAAGTAGGCTTAAATAGGTCAAAGTGTAACTATGATAATTGAAGTAGGCCTAAATAGGTCAAAATGTAACTATGATAATTAAGGTCAAATAAGGTTCAAGTGTGATATTAATGATTGAACAAGATTCAATTAGGTCTTATTATAATACTAATGATTGACTAAGGCCGAATAAGCGAACATGTAACATTATGATTGGTCAAGACTTAATAAGGCCCAAAGTAACACTAATGGTTGGCTAAGTGATAAATCAATTTTTGAGTGGTATTTTGTATGAGTTTTTGTGTCATTTGGCATGTATTTTCTTAGCAAAACTCATGTTTGGACACTAATTTAGTATAGTAGAAGCACAACCACTCAATTGAGTGAAAGAGTAGGAGATTGCACAATTTAAAGACTATACACTTGATCGCAACTATAATACATTTAACACAATTGTTGGATGAATAGTGATGCAATCCTACCCCCCAAGGGTATTGGATAGAAGACTCCAAGAAGATTGGGCCAGAGAGGCAAGAGAAGGCCCTGTGATTCTCATGAGCCTTAGGGTAGATTTTAAGCCCATGGGCTAAGTATGAGCCCACTTATCTTTGTAGATATTAGATTATGATTTCATTATTTCTGGGTCATGTATTTAGGGCTCCATAATGTAGGTAGGGTACCCTAGAAATGTAGGATTTTTCAGCCCTCGTATTTTAAGGCACCTAAACTAGTTTTTGTATTAGGGGTAGTTATGTAATTTCACATGCATTAAGTGAATATTTGATGTGTGTGTTGGAAAATAAATTTAATTGAATTGGGAGAAGCCCAATCCAATTAAATTTTAGAGGGGGAGGTGAGAATTTGCTTGCTACACCTCATTGCCATATCATATAGTCACACTTTGTGCATGTCCTTCATGCTTTACATGTCTCATGACACCTAAGCACACTTAGTGGAGAATTTTGGACTTGATCTTGGATTAGTGGGCTAAACCATAGCTAAAATTCACTAATCATAATTAGTGAAATTTTGGCTCCACAAATTCAATTTCAAATTCAAGTGAAATTTGAATAGAAATTCAAATTTTCCTCTAATTTTGTGTGACACATAGGCTATAAATACATGTCATGTGTGTGCATTTTTCAACTTTGATCATATGAGAATTACACTTCAAAGTTCAGATCTCATTTGAGGCAAAAAATTTCGTGCTCCTTTTCTCCCTCTCCCTCCACCCATCTTCTCCTACACTACTACAAAAGCAATTATTTAAGTCACGAGACCTACGAAGGTTGTGCAAAATCGCCTTAATATAAGGCACGGTGGCAATTTTGTAATTAAGGGGAGAAGTTTTATTTTTTAAGTCGCACGTTCTAAGGCGGTTACGAATAACCGACTTAGAATGAGTTGTTATTGCAAGACAACGACGGTCATACAGTAAGCCCGTCGTTGTTCCTCACTTGGCCCGTACTTGACTTTTTGAATTAAACTCGTAAACCCTCTCTCCCTCAACCTTTGTTGCCTCCACCATTGTTCTGCCAAGGTCTAACCCCTCTCTCCCTCAACCTTTGTTGCCTCAAACCCCTCTCTCCCTCAAACCCCTCTCTCCCTCAAAGCTCACTCTCCCTCAAACCCCTCTCTCCCTCAAACCTCGCGGTCCCTCGCCAACATCCATTCCGTGCAATGGAGCTCGCGCCTGTCGTGCAGTGGAGCTCGCGCCTGTCGTGACCTCGAGGAAGTGTATCTACTGTGCGCTTTAGGTCATCGTACCGGTAAGTCCCCATATTCATCGTAACGTTTGCTTAGGGCACATCTTCTGTGCTCCATTGGTTTTGGTTTTGGTTTGTTGCTTGACTTGAGAAGTCATGTGATTGCTTCTGTTTATGTCTCTAGTTCAATGATGCTCAATTTTTGGGCTTAGCTTCCTCAACTTGTTTGACGTTATCTTTTACCACTTTTCTCTCTTGTAATTAAGAAGCATTTTATTGATTCTACATGAATTTGTGCACATGTTGAACTAGACAAATAGTTAGCTAATTTGATTTCTCACTAATTGGGGCACTCAAATTCTCCTTTCTCTGTTAAGTCGTTTACTAATTGAGTATTATTGTTCAATGCAAATGCTTTTGAGTTCTTTGTCCCTTATTACAAATCATTTAGACATAATCTTTAGTTTTTTTTTGTAAAGCTTCCTTTTTATTTAATAAATACTAACTAATAATAAAAAAATATGTTAAAGAGTGATTAGTCGCCTCTTATATTCCATATACATATGTGAAGCATTGAAAGTTCTCTGAACTTCTATACTATTTTTTGAAGTTAAGACAAAGGAATGCTGTTTTGGAGTCAACTCTAGCCTGCGATTAAGTACCGATGAAGTCAGTCAGAGTGTTCCTAATTAGTAGTAATACTGTAGTAATTAACCCATTAAACTAATAATTGAGATGCTTGATCATTAATGCATTCAGATGAGGGACAAAAGGTATGTGCGAAATATATAAAGTTCTCTAAGAGTAACAAAATGTATGTGCTCTGGCTACTATAGATGACTTGGATATAATGTAACCAAATATATTCCAAAAGATTAAAGTGTTAAATGAAGACAAATGAATCACTTTGTATATTATGTGTGATGTGTGATACAAATTCGTTTTGTTTATATTACAAGGAAGGAAACCTGATTTATAGCTTAAAGTTGTATACTGTCAACATAATTAGAAATTATTCTAACTTTATAAAAAGCAATAGTCTTACCAAATATACTAATACATAGTACATTCTAATTAAATTCAATAATTGAATGATGTATCAATTGATGCATATATATTGCACACACTTGTTTGTCATACCTGTTTCCTATTTATTTGTGGTGGGTGATGAGCCTTTGCTCCACCTCAATACTTGCTTGAACCCAAATTCTGCCAAATGGGGTTCCATATTTTCATCAAATACAATGTTGCTGGCCTTCAAGTCACCATGAGGTATAGCTGGGTAACATTCATGGTGAAGGAAGCAAAGTCCTCTAGCAATTCCAACTACTGTTCTGAATTTTGCAGCCCAATCCCATTTCATTTCCATTTTCTCAGCCAAGTTCCCATTAGGCAAGTAATCATACAAAAGATAGACTAGATGCGGGTTGTGGCAAAACCCCAACAATCTGACTAAATTCTTGTCCCTTGCATTTCCCAGTCTTATTATAAATTCTGACGCAACCTTGCTGCTCCTCTCTTCCCACTCAATCTTCTTGACCAAAACTGTTATTCCTGTAGGCAGAACAGCCTTTGTAACTGATGGTCATTGAACTTCTGTAGGTTTTGTTGTGGCACTGAGGCTTGTCATAACATCATTTTGTTGTGGCACTGGTCTTTTTTAAAATGGCAAACATTCTGATGATTAATTATAAATTTACCATCT
Source organism: Glycine soja (assembly GCF_004193775.1). NCBI lineage: Eukaryota > Viridiplantae > Streptophyta > Magnoliopsida > Fabales > Fabaceae > Glycine > Glycine soja. The sequence continues at coordinate 22,440,245 of NC_041015.1, forward strand.
CATGTAGTAATTGAAAGAAAACTCACAAGTCTGGCAAACATAAAATCATTTTGTTTTTCCACTAGAATTGTATTTTTGTTGTTTCTAAGTAGGAATAAGTGTTGAAACTCTTTTTGTGGACCTCTACTTAGATTTCCTTCAATGGCTGTAAGTATAACTTTACACTTTATCCTCTAAACATATCATTAATCAATGGTTGTTCATCAATCATGGTTTGATTGAATAAAGATGCACTCATGTTTAGCTTGCCAACATATTTCAGCTTTCTTCCTAAATCTGCTCTTTTTTTCTCACATTCAGTTTATTGCTTACGATTTGGAATAGTGACAAGTAAAGACAAATCACAACTCACGGTCATCCAATTCCAAGAATAGAGGTTTGTTCCTTTCTTTATAGCTAATTATATTGGCTACTTCTTTTGTTCATTTATTCAAGATTTAAAGAGAAATAACATATCTAGAGTCTCACTTGTAAGACACCAACAAAAAATGATAGAGATATGTCTGATAGTTTTTCCACTGCAAGGAGAGACGAAGAAAGTGCACATAATGCCTACTCTAAGACAAATAAAAATGACCTAGTTAAAGTATTAAAAATATTTCTATTATCCAAAAAAATGTTCAATATTAATAAACTAAATTTAGTTTGTCTATCATGTAATATAAATAATTGTACTTTCTTGATTGATACCCATAAGAAAACTCTGCTCCTTGGGCTCATTGTTGTGGAGAAACAGATAGAAAAGAGAATCATATGTTGAAAATGTGTCAATGGACACTATGGAAGTATGGACAAAAATTTATATATGAATCTAATAATGAATATGCAGGTCCTGATTTCGTTCATAAAAATATATGCGATGACTTGGACCTAAAATTGTATGCATAATGAACCTGTAAGCTATATTAATAGATTACTATTGTTAGATATATAACATAAAACCATGTGTGTCTTCACCTAACAGCCTAACAACTTAATCTTTTGACAGAGTTGCAATTCAAGTTTATAACAAGCCCCCCTTAAGTGAGAGCATATAAATCATATGCACCAAGCTTGCTACACAAATAACCTGTGATTGTGTCAATCTCCTGTGATTGTGTGTAGGAACAAGGAAGTAAGAACCATTAGCCTAGGTGACATCTGGTAAATAACCAGATTGAGATAGTTTGGTGTGGCCATGACTATAGTTCTAATAGCAGCCATGATATTAAAAGTCCCTTTTTGTCAACCTAAATTCAGTTTAGTTAAAAAAAATTCAGTTCCCTTCTCCCTAATTTTGATCTCATGTTTCCCACTTTTTTCTCCAATCTCCCTATAGTATATTTAAAACAATAAATTAAATCTACAAAAGTATAGAAGATTAAATATTAAAACATAATAAATAAAATTAGAGTAGGGATAGTTGACACTAAATGAGAAATCAGAAAAAAAAAAACATGTCTAGAAATGAGTTGAGTTCACAGCTTGACTCTAATACAAACTTTCATGTTGTACTCTATCCTAAGCACATGAAGCTTGCTGCATGCTTTTGTTACCCAAAACAGCAGGCTTTTGTTACCCAAAACAACAAGCTTTGAGTTCAACTTAATATTAATGTAATCAAACTTTTCATAAATTTAATATTATTATGATCCAAAAAATTATTATTAAATTTTAAACTAATCGAATCAAATTTCAATTCACTTTTGTTAGGTTGAGTTTGATAGGCCAACCTTTTATAATCCATTTTTCTCACATATACAATTCACATGCAAACTGCAACTTAAATTGAAAAATAAAAGGAATCAAATTATCTCCCTCTACCAAACTTGTCAATCTCACTGTCATGTATCAAGCAAACATAAAAGCAAAGGCCAAAAACATCTCCTTGTTCCTTTCTCCTTTTTTTAGTGGGTTTCCTTTTTATTTTTTTTCTTTCCCTTCAAATTATAACCAGTTATTATAAAATCACAACTCTTTAAAAAAATGGATGGAGAAGATGGGAATACTTTTAGATTTTATTATTATTATTTGTCGAGGACTTGAAAATTTATTATCAGTAAGGAAGAAAAGTCCATAATCAATAGGATATATGCAATAATATTCCCCTACCCTCTGTTTCCTTTATAATATAAGATGAGCTCATAGTTTTTAAATTTTAATTTAACAAAAAGCAAAATTGAAACCTTTCAATTTTCAAATAACATCAACAGAAGAGAAAAATAAAAAAGAGAAAAAAAAGCTGAAACATTTACTTCTTATACAATACAAGAGGTCACATACATAGACCTTCTCTCCCTCTCTCTCTTTCTCTGTCAACATTCAACCTTCTTTTCTTTTCCTCTTTCCACAACCATTTGTGAGATTCCTCCAATGTTCTTCTCTCTTCCATTGGATTGTACAGATTTCCAGCTACAATACACACATCAATCCCTTCAATTCCTTCTCTCTTCTTTTGTTCATTTATTCAAGATTTGAAGAAATTTCACTCATAAAGATGGATATTTAAAGTTGTCATTTAGATCTTTGAACTCTCATGGCTAATTTTACAAAAAATTAATATATTAAATTTTTTTTCCTAATTTAACTGGTAGCTCTCTTTAACAAAATTTTGACAAAATTAATTTCATTCAAAAGTCCAATAATAAGCTTTTTGTTTCTTAGTTATCAATTTGCTCTTCAAATTATATTAAAAGGTTTAATTTGATTTCATATTTTAGCGGCTTTTATTTATGAACAGTGGCAATTACTATATTTATCATTAGTTTAAAAAATAAAACAAATTTCATTTTTTAATGTAATGTAGGTTGACTGTGATGAGCACAAGAGTTTGTGCAGCAAATATGGAGTCTCTGGGTACCCAACAATTCAGTGGTTTCCAAAAGGATCTCTTGAACCCAAAAAGTGAGGAGATTTTTGTCTATTGGAATATAACATTAACACAATTTTATATCTTAATTCATAGTTATTTACCTGTCATTTCACATTTATCATTCCTTTTGCATTCAATACTTGATTTTGGAAAATTCCCATAGGTATAAAGGGCCACGCACTGCTGATTCACTTGCTGAGTTTGTAAATATGGAAGGAAGTACTGCTTGAGCTTTTGAAACCTTGTGCTTTAATTTCTATGAAGGCGAAGGCATTGTGATATTAACATGTTTGTGTAACTTCTGAGGGAATGTATTATCTTGAATTGGACATATCAGAAATTAGCCATCTTGCACCAGCTTTTGAAAAAAAGGAAAAATATTTTATGTAGGAAAAATGTTACCAAGCCACTAAACTTTTTGGTTTCATTCATATCTTACATGAACATCACTGTCTACACACTTTCCGAGTTTCCCTATATTTTTTAGTTATGGTGATGTTGAGGATAGGCATCAATATAATTTGGTTTTCCCTTTGTCTTCTATTATGTGCTTTTGGCTTGCAATTTTAATGGGATTTCCTGACTATGAGATTTGCTCGCAGGAACAAATGTGAAGATTGCTACAGCTCCTTCCAATGTAGTGGTGCTTACATCTGAAAATTTTAATGAGGTTGTCTTAGATGAAACCAAAGATGTCTTGGTTGAGTTTTATGCACCCTGGTACTGACTAATAATTTTCGTATTGTTTCTATTTTTGTCTTCAATTCATGTTGTGGTTTGGACTAAAATTTGGTAAAACTTAGTTTTACATTACACACTGAATATTGTGAAAACACTCATACTGCTAGATCTAATAAATTTTGTGATTCTGCTAGGTGTGGACATTGCAAAAGTCTTGCTCCTGTAAGTATATCTTTGAGGATTTCTTGTAAAGTCTTACCCGAATGGAAGAGGAAGTTGAGAAGCTGAAGGGTTCTGCCTCAAGGTAACTTAAATAAGCATCATCCTTCTAGAACATTTTCTTTTAGTTATGTCACTTGAGAATAGTTTAATTTGCATTGTTGTGTTGCATATGTTCTGCAATCTTTGCCCAAAATAAGAAACTAGATGCGGTAATCTACTAATCCTTTTTTTTTATCATTAGGCACGGGAAGATTTACTTGAAAGCTACCAAGAATTACTTGGAAAAAGGTTCTGATTATGCTAATAACGAAATCCATCGCCTACAGCGCATACTTGACAAGGTAATATTCTCTTTCAGTCGAAGCAAACCTTGAAAGTTTTACTCACTCGTGAAATAATTATGAATATTCTTTTTTTGTGGTAAATTTCAATTATTTGGTTGCAAAGTGAGATTAAGAATTGAATGCATAATCGTGCTACTCACTTGCCTATGTTGATTGATTGATTGATGCAGTCCATTAGTCCTGCGAAGGTCGACGAGTTAACTCTAAAGAAAAATATCTTGTCGACATATGCTGCTTGACTTTTTGGTGCATCATTAACCATCTCTCATGGAAGCTCGTGATCAATCGCAGCTCCTAATGATTGTTTGACTTTGATATCAAAATTGCTCCTGAAGTGATGTTAGGCCTTCAATATGATGAAAAGATTGATATATGGTCTCTCGGCTGTATCTTGGCAGAGTTATGCTCTGGTGAAGTATGTTCTAATTTGCCTTTTTTATGATATTCATGAAATATATTTTTCTATGGCTTTAACATGAGCATGGAATTTATTTATTTTCATATAGTTTAATCAGGTTTTCGTTTTGGTAAGCTAATATAATTGAGGAATAAACATAATTTCAAAGAATTTTTTGATATTTATTCATGCTGAATTCTTATGTCTTCTGCAGGTGCTATTTAATTTTCAAATAATGCAGTTGTGATATGATTCTAGCACGCATGATTGGAATGTTGGTTCTATTGATATGAAGATGTAGCATATTATTAGTGTCGTTGATATGAACGTTTTTTTAACTTTTTGTGGACTGCAGAAATTCATCCATAACAGGATTTCTGTTAAATAGATCATCCCCATTTATTGTTATTACTATTATTATTACTATTATTATTTGACTAAATTACAAATAAAATGTTTAATTTAATTTATTTTTAAAAATATTTAATATGATCATTTCTTCTAGAATGAAAATCTAGTATAAATTTGCTTTGACAGACTTATTAATTTATTGCATCATTTTCATTTGATAGTTTTGGTTCCCATCAAATTAAAAAAAAAACAAAAAAAAGGAAATATACCAAAAAAAATTAAAAAAACTAAAAAAAAAACAATACTACAACAGTTATTCTATAACCGTCTTAGTATATTGCACTTACTACGCCGGTTACTTCACAACCGGCGTAAAAAGGTTAAAAAAAATTGGTAATATTACGACGGTTATAATACAATCGTCTTAGTATATTGTACTTACTAAGCTGGTTATAAAATAACCGACGTAAAAAGCCATTTTTGCATGTCACATACGAAGACGGTTATTTAACAATCGTCGTAAAAATTACAGATATATAACGACGGTTCATCAACAACCGTCGTAAAAAGCATAAACATACAACGACGGTTCATCAAAAACCGTTGTAAAAAGTTGAATTTACAATGACGATTAGTAGAACCATCTTTAAAATATTTCAACCTTTTACGACGACGGCTGTTATGACGGTTAAAAACCGTCGTTAAAAGCACTACTTAACCGACTTAAAAAGACGTATTTCTAGTAGTGCTACCTTCAAGCTCTTATCCATGGCTTCCACATGGAGCTACATCATGTGGTATCAGAGCTTGTAGGCCTTGGATCTTTTTCATCAATGGAGTCCTTTGCTTCTTGAAGATGAATGACAGCCAAATGGAGAAGGAAGATGATTGGAGACGCCACTTTAAGGAGAAGATAAGTCAAGAAGAAGCTCGCCACCATAGGAAGCCATGGATAAGAACTTGAAGGTAGGAGAAGATGAGTGGAGGGAGAGGGAGAGAAGGAGCACGAAATTTTGTGCCTCAAATGAGATATGAACTTTGAAGTGTAATTCTCAAATGATCAAAGTTGAAAAATGCACACACATGACCTGTATTTATAGCCTAAGTGTCACACAAAATTGGAGGGAAATTTGAATTTCTATTCAAATTTCACTTGAATTTGAAATTGAATTTGTGGAGCCAAATTTTCACTAATTATGATTAGTGAATTTTAGATATGGTTCAGCCCACTAATCCAAGATCAAGTCAAAGATTTTCCACTAAGTATGCTTAGGTGTCATGAGACATGTAAAGCATGAAGGACATGCACAAAGAGTGATTATATGATGTGACAATGAGGTGTAGTAAGCAAATTCTCACCTACCCCTCTAAAATTTAATTGGATTGGGCTTCTCCCAATTCAATTAAATTTATTTTCCAACACACACATCAAATATTAACTTAATGCATGTGAAACTACAAAACTACCCCTAATACAAAAACTAGTCTAGGTGCCTTAAAATACGAGGGCTGAAAAATCCTATATTTCTAGAGTACCCTACCTACATTATGGAGCCCTAAATACAAGGCCCAAAAATAATGAAATCCTAATCTAATATCTACAAAGATAAGTGGGCTCATACTTAGCCCATGGGCCCAAAATCTACCCTAAGGCTCATGAGAACCCCAGGGCCTTCTCTTCTTTCTCATGCCCAATCTTCTTGGAGTCTTCTATCCAATGCCCTTGGGGGGGTAGGATTGCATCAAATAGAGATAACCAACTCATAAGGGTTGTGGTCAACCAAGAGGGCCATGGTCAATCCATAAAGCTCCAAGGCTTTAGCATCACTTCTGACCACAATCATGGTGGATTCACCATGGGCGAAGTGTGCCCTTTTCATGTAGAAATCTTTAAGAAACTATATATAGGTCTCTAGACTTAGTAAAAAAGATTATTCGGTTTAATTCTTATATTTAACGAATTTGAGAGAAATTTGAGGGATTTTGATAGTTGAAGAGCATGGATAACAACTCTAGGACAGAGCATGGATTGCTAGTTTTGCTCTAATCATGAGTGACTAGTCCCCTAGTCTGGAGTTTATGATGTAACTGCCCATATGTAATCATCTCCTTGTTCTTAATGGGATTTTTCATTTTTTTATGTTAATTAATTTTGTTCCTTACTTTAATGTTTATTTGTAACTGGATATTCTAATACTCAATCGATTGCATAGTAGTGATCATTTGTATGAAATTGGTAGATCTAGGTAGAGAATGTTTTGCACCAAATTGCATGATCAAACTGCTTAGGTAATCTTTGATAGATTAGTTAATCTTTGATTAATTATCCCTAGAATTGATCTCATCCTTTGACTTAAATTGATAGATCCATGATCATTGGGGTATTTATTTAAGGCAAAGAGCATCTTCTAACCTTGATCATAGGCTTTGGTTGATTTTGGGGATCGGTAATTTGGGAAGAAATTTCATTAAGACTAGGATTGGGGGAAAATTGGTACTAGTGAGTTATAACCTCTGATCACTCCTATCATAACTCAAAACCTCTTTTTATATTCATTTAATTGCTTTCTTATAAAAACCAAAACCACAAAAAATATTTAAATCCTCTTTTTAATAATTTATATTGTTAGTTCCTGGTCCTTTGAGTTCGATATTCGGACTTTTGAGTCCACTATTACTATTTTGTAAGGTACACTTGTCCTTGTGTGAGTCTAACATATTTTATGCATCAAGTTTTTGGTGTCGTTGCCGGGGACCAATTGCGAAATTCCCAACTAGTTTAATTTTGTTAAACCAAACAATTTTGTTTATAGAAATTCTTTTATTATTGATTGAATTTTCTGTTATTTCTATTTTTATTTTGATCTTTTATTTCTTGTTGCACTTGATCTTCTCCTCTGTTTTGTAGTGCATGCAAACCAGGTCCCAAAATCCACCGTTGCAATATGAACCTAATATCGACAAGCAAATTCTGAAACTTCATGTAGAAGTCCATGAAGAAAGAGAAAGAGCAATGACAACTAATCAGGCTTAGATCCTTATGGATTACCTCACCCTTATCTTGGGGGACACCAATCCTATATTACTATCTGAGCTACTGAAGGACTCACTTTTGACTTCAAGCATGGGTTCCTACAAATGTTGGAGAACAACCTATTCAATGGTGCTGCGCATGAAAATCCTATGCAGCGCCTAAGGAAGTTCATTGACCAACACGGTGAGATAGGACTGTGTACTAGCAAAGTATATCATACTTGATGCCTTCCCTTTCTCTCTTAATGGGAAGGCATGACACTTGTTGTGATCAATACTTGAGAATAGTATCACTACATGGAACCAGTGCACAAGTGTCTTCTTAAGGAGGTATTTCTCTCCCAAGAAGATAGATCAATACATTAGGGACATTGGAAACTTTGTGCAGAGGGAACAGGAGAATTTACCTAAAGCTTTGGAAAGGTTGCAAAAAATGATCAAAAGCTGTCCATATTATAGCTTCTCCCCACAGAGGCTAGTTCACACTTTCTATGGTGGAGTGTCCTCACACAATAGGAAAAGTTTGAATGCTACTTGTGGGGATTATGAAGATATGTGCTCCAACTCTTACAACAACTTAGGGGATAAAAGGATTATGAAGAAATGCATCAACTATGTGGAGAAGGATGGAAAACATATGCAAGCTTTGACACTGAAGATTGAGACACTCATGAGAGGTCAAGCCTAATTCCTCATCACTACACTTCATCCCTAACATGTGAAAGATGTAGGATTATGCACGGGCTAGGAGAATACACTATTGATGTCAAGCTAGTTGGAGCCATGGATAACATCAACTTTGTTGGGGGAGAAAAAAATTCTTATAATCAATACCCCAACAATTTCAATCAAGGATAAGACTTCAGGCAAAGTCAAGGGATGTATAGACCTAAAACCATGAAAAATCAAAGGCTTAGACAAGAGGAGAGACAACCTACTCTTGAAGAGACCATGCTTCAATATATGACCCAGAATGACTAGAGAATGAAGTTAGGGGAGTCTCAACTCACCAATATACAATTCCTCTTGTCATGAAGATAGTCAAGCAACCTCCCTTCACAACCTGAACCAAATCCTAAAAGGGAGGATGTTAACGCTATGAGGACTAGAAGCAAGAGGATTCAAGAGGACTCCGAGAAGAAGGAAGGTTCTTTCCCTAAAGCTACAGATAATGTCCTTATTGAGAAGGAGCAAGCAACTAGGAAAGTTGAGGTTCCTATGGATAGGAATCCAGTGGCAAGCAAAGAGGATGAAAAGAAAGTATTAACACCTCCTCAGGTAAGTGTTCCCTTCCCTCAAAGGTATTGACACCTCCTCAGGTAAGTGTTCCCTTGAAATGGAGCATATTAATATCCCTTTTGCTAAGGCAATTGCTCAAATTCCAAAGTACATCAAGTATTTAAAAGAAATTCTTTCAAATAAAGGAAATTTTCTGGACATTGATACAATTGGTCTCAACAAAGAATGCTCTTCTATAGTTTTAAGGAAGTTTCCCCCTAAGCTTAATGATCCAAAGATTTTTTCAGTCCCCTGTACTATTATCAACTTACAAATTAATCTAAAGCCTTATTTTCTATATAAGAAGTTGGGGTTACAAGAACCTCAACCCACTAACATTTCTCTTTTGCTAGCAAACAGGACCCTTACTTATTGGCAAGGAATAATGGAAAATTTGCTGGTTAAAGTAGAAAATTTTATTTTTCTAGCTGATTTTGTGATTCTGGACATGGAGGAGGATGAAAAAATCTCAATTATTTTGGGATAACCCTTCCTTTGTACATAATGTCGGATAAAGTGGCCTCGGAATAATTAAGAAGAGGGGGGGGGGGAGGGGTTGAATTAATTATGAACGTGTCTTGACTAATTAAAAAATTATCCTTCTTAATATTACTAGAATCAAATAGACTTTTACTACAAAGTTAAGAAAGTAAAGAACAAAAACAATAACTTAATCAAAAGTAAAAGCGGTAATTAAAAGTACACAACAAAAATTAAAGAGCGTAGGGAAGAAGAAGACAAACACAAGATTTATACTGGTTCGGCAACAACCCGTGCCTACATCCATTCCCCAAACAACCAACAATTTTTAAGATTTCTTTCAACCTTGTAAAATCCTTTACAAGCCAAAGATCCATAAGGGATGTACCCTCCTTTGTTCTCTTTGAACAACCAAGTGGATGTACCCTCCACTTAAACTGATTCACAAGAGATGTACCCTCTCTTGTTCTCAGTAAAACAATCCAAGTAGATGTACCCTCTACTTGTGCCACAAAGGATGTACCCTCCAATGTGTTAAGACAAAGAATTCTCAGGTAGTTAGTTCTTTGAATCTTTGTAAGGGGAAACAAAAGATATCTCAGGCGGTTAGTCCTTTGAAATCTTTTGTTTAAGGGGAAGAGAAGAATCAAAAGAATTCTCAGGCGGTTAGTCCTTTGAGTTCTCTTGGAAAGAGAGAAGGGAGACACAAAAGAATTCAGACAGTTAGTCCTTCTATTCTTTTGGTAAAGGGAGAAGTGAATGAAGAAGAAGAATAACACAAGTTTTTGAACAATGAACTTTTCTTGGAAAAGAAAGTATTGAACAAAAACTCTTAGAAAGAAGTTGAGAAAATGAATCAAAAATTTCTGTAAAAACTTGTTATTTTTTAAAATTCATGCCATGGTCACATATTTATAGTCATTTGATTACTCAAGTTAAAGTTTGTAACTCTTGGAAATTTCTTTAAAACTAATCATTTTAAAAGATTGTGACTCTTTTGAAAACTAGTCACTTAAAGGTTGTGACTTTTGAAAAATTCTTCAGAAACAAGTCACTTTAAGAATTGTGACTTTTGGTAATTTTTTTTTCGAAACCAATCACTGGTAATCGATTACTGTTCGTGGCCGGCAAGGGCACCGGATCACACAAGTTGATGCAATCCTACCCCCCAAGGGTATTGGATAGAAGACTACAAGAGGATTGGGCTAGAGCTACTAAAGAATGCCCTAGGGTTCTCATGAACCTTAGGGTAGATTTTTGAGCCCATGGGTCAAGGTTGGATCCACTCTTTTTTGTAAATATTAGAATAGGTTTTTCCTACTTTTGGGCCTTGTATTTTGGCCATTCTAGTAGTATAGGATTTTAGCCTTGTATTTCAGGGCATTTTGAGTAGTCTTTGTAGTAGGGACTTTTTTTTGTATTTTCATGTATTTTGTCAAGGAGGTGAGCTTAGTTTTTAGATGGGTGTGTGTAGCTAAGCTCTAGCTTCTCAAGGAAGCTTCTCAAAGAGGTGAGCTTAGTTTTTAGATGGGTATGTGTAGCTAAGCTCTAGCTTCTCAAGGAAGTTTTCTCAAAGAATCTTCTCAAGGAAGTTTTCTTAAGAAAGCTTCTCAAGGAAGCTACCTAGTCTATAAATAGAAGCATGTGTAACACTTATTGTAACTTTGATGAATGAGAGTCTTGTGAGACACAACTCAAAGTTCAACTTCTCTCCCTTTTTCTTCCTTTAATTTTGTGCTCCCCCCTCTCTCTTTCTCTCCCTCTTTCTTTTCCTCCATTGAAGCATCCTCTCCAAGCTTCTTATCCAAGGCTCATCTTGGTGGTGAAGCTCCTTCTTCCATGGCTTATTTCCTAGTGGATGACGCCTCCTCTCACCTCTTCTCCTTTGTCTTCTGCTGCATCTCCATGGTGGAAAATAAACATTAAAGGACCTCATTGAAGCTCAAAGATCCAGCCTCCATAGAATCCCCACAAGCAAGCTTCCACCACAAGTAGTATAAAACGGTAAGAACCGAGTATCGAACTCTCGGGGAACTTGTGTTATCTGGCAAGCTATTTCGATAAATAGGCGTCTGGTATGGAAATATAACTGTGGTTATGAACAGGTATTTAAACTATCTAGGCAAAAAGAAAGAAAATCACGTAAGAGAAATACTATGTAAAAACAAGTAGAGAAAGCGTTGGTCTTCCTCGTAGGTTCCTGATGCTAAAAAGGATGTTCTCTATTTAACAATGCTTATGCGTTCCTATGTTGTCTCCTGGACTACTAGATCCCGATTCCTCATGATAGCCTAGCCTAGTCCTGATCAAGTCTCATCTGCAGATCCCTCTTGTAAGACTAAACTCAACCAAGACCACATTAAGACACACATACACAACTAAGTTCTTGTACCCCGATTACTGATCGAAGAATGAAGTCGCTAAGAGGAAAATAGATCGAGTTGGTGAAAGTGCAGTGGGGACCCGACGAGGGTGATTCAACCTGGGAGTTAGAGGATAGGGTGAGAGAATTGTACCCAAGTTTGTTTCTAGAGTAGTAAATTTCGGGGACGAAATTCCTTAAAGGGTGGGAGTATTGTGACATCCTAGAATTTCTACCCGGAATTTTGTAAGTGTTACATTTAAATAATTATATATGTATATATATATATATATATATATATATATATATATATATATATATATATATATATATTATTCAGTGTATATATATTCTTGGTAGAAGTATGTACATGGGGGGAAAGATACGCGGGTTAGACTAGTTAACAAAGAGTAATCCATAATTGGACAGTTATAGATTAATTAGCAATTAATTAGTCTAAAATTATCGTTTTGCGTGCAACTTAAAATTTAACAAAACCAACCTCTGAACCACGCTCAGGGTCTCATTCTGAGCGTTTTGATGTATATATTGCCTACTTTCGAAAACAGGCCCCGACGGGTGCAGAGAAACGCGAGGAATTGGAACCAGAGAAGTGGCATGCAAACTGAGGCAGAATTTCAGCATCCAAAAGGTCAAATAAGAGGTTCCGATTCCGTGGCACAATTCGACTCACTGCTACTTCATTAGTACATCCGGAGGAACCCGCACGCACACTTCAGTAGCCTATGGAGTGGATACTACCTACACCTACTCTATATTGACTAGTTGAGCCGGTTCAAGTGATAGAGGTGTCATCCTCTGAAGAGGATCTTGAAGAGGACCCAGAGGAGTTACCTCCTGAACCTGTTGTGGATGCCCTTGACTTCCCAGAGGATGATGAGGACCCACTCCCTAATGTTGATTCTCCAGAGGATGTTATATAAGCATTTGAGGCAGACTCTACAGAGGAGAGCGGCCCTGGGGGGACAGCGAATAGTGATGACTCTTGATCGTAGCAGACGGCTCCTTAGACTAGGCGTACATACTTTTTGTGGGTGGGTGTATCTAGTTCAGACTGCTAGGTTCACTCTTTTGATTTTGGGTGGGTAGACCTATTGTATAGAAATTTTGATGGTTGTATATATTGTGGCTGAAGTCACCACAGTTGTTACCTTTGCTCTGGATGTCACCATGTTATTTTGGCAAACTCCCATATTTTGGACAGTTTTAGATGATAAATGTAATTATGTTTGATCTTGTTATTTGAAAGGAAATGTTAATAAACTTTATTTGAAAAAAGTTTACCGACCGCATCTTATTATTTTTCACGTGACGACCTAAAATGATGGCTGGTATATTTTGAAAGAGAAAATTAGTTTGAAGGTTATGAGTGATCAGAAAAAAATGAATCTGAATTGAGTTGTGAACTGGCCATTCAGGACTTTATAGTGATAATTTTCCTTCTGAATTTAATTACCGTGAAATGAATAACAGTGCGAAAAAAAAGAAGAGAGAGGAAAAGAAAAAAAAAATTTCCCATGGTTTCTGCTATTTGATTTATTACTATTAAACCAGTCATTATTTAGGGACGCCACACTTCTTCAAGAAAAATGCCAAAATCCCTTCACAAAATCTGATTTCAGGCTTAAATAGGTGGCCTTGTTCGTGCTCGTGCGCTTAGCGCACGTATGGACCGCTTAGCGCACGTTAGTGATTTTTGGCTTAGCGCGCTTGTTTCGCTTAGCGGATGAGCTGAAGCGGTGCGCTTGATGACCTGGAGCAGTGCGCTTAGCGAACTTGACAACTCATCTTCTTCTGGATTCTTCCTCGCGCTTAGCCATTGAAGGTTGCACTTAGCGAATTCTCGCTAAGCCAGCAGCTTGGCTTAGCCAAAGAGTGAAAAATAGCCCTTTGCCAAAGTTGCCTATTTAACCTGAAATTGAGAGAAATTGATTATTAAAAGCACAAAACAAAAGTATAAATTGTCTATTACCTATATTTAACAAAAAGTACTTACAATATTACAAAACAACCATAAATTGGGAAAGTTTGATCCAATATACACAGGTTTTATACACAAAAGTTAGTCATTTTCATCGACTAACAACTCCCCCAAATTTACAGTTTTGCTTGTCCTCAAGCAAAAGAGAACAACTCACTTGTCCTCAAGTGGTAAAACATGCAGTGTTTATGTACAAAGGTGTATGCATAAAAATTTATTGATTGCATGATGAGAAAGATGAAGCAATGTGTACCTATCACTTGTTTTCACAGAATATGCGGCTAGACAAATAGGAGAACAAAATGTGAACAATACAATTAGATGAAGTTAATCATAAGACAAATATCAAGGAAAGTAGCTCAAACCACAGTCTCACGACTATTGTTTCACTCAAGCACAAGTGTTTAAGCTATTAATTGATAACAACTAACAGGAGGTCCAATCTTTGCATTTCATCTCATGCAATCAAGTCAGAAATGTATAAACAGAATCAGAAGGACTTTTTCAAGCTTGTAGTGAGGTTTGGCTACAAAAATTCATTGGTTTTTCTAGGATTAAAAGGTTTAGGTTCTAAGAGAGCACAAATCCTTGACTTATCCCAATGGTCTTGTATTATACCAGTAGCTTGCTCACTATCTTTTCCTTTCAAGTTGCTTTTGACCTTATTGTAACAACTCAATTTATTCTTTTTTTTTTAACATACAACTTATTTGTTGTGTGTGCTGATGCTTAACCTTTTTCTTTTCATTCTTTTCAACTTTTCTCCCCCAAATTTAGAGTAAATTTGTCTTGAACCATATGCTCTCCTAGAATCTAAACAAGGTATTAGGAGATAATCATTTAAAGTTCATGGTTCAGTTAATGACAAATCAATAAGCTTTATACAAGGGAACAAAAGATACAAGTATCATTCAAGGTAAGCTAAGTCGTCAAAAGAGCTTGTGTATGTATAATTCATGGCCTTCATCATGTTCTGAGTTATACAAATCATTCTAGAAATCAGAGATTTATGCAACGATCATTATTCACAGTTAGTTGTTCACTCACAGAGTAAGGTCACACTCTCACCGGTTTTTGGTTCAAGCTTTTCTTTCACAATCAGTCTGTCTAGTGACTAACCATTCTATTATAAGTTCACACTCTTGTTCTTTCTTTGTCTAACATATGCACTTGCTCAAACTCATGAAAGGAAACACAAATTCCATCAAAATGATGCATTTAGTTCAAAATGAAAGCATACAATTATTTTCACAAAAAGATAAAAGTGTTTCACTGCCATGTCATCAAAAACCAAGTTAAACTGTTCAAAATGCTTTAGGATAAGCATACTAACTATTCATTGATAAAACTAATAGTGTATATAAATATAAAGGAAATATTGTACGAAAACCTTAATTATAATAATAACCCAAAAAGCAAAAAGTGACATCTAGAATTAACAATGTTAGAAAGTTTTTAAACTGGGGAATCAGTGAGAGCAACAACTTTTCCAGATGATGAATCAGAAAGATCAGAAATTCCTCCAATTGGGGAAACAGGGGGGTCAACTGTTTTTGCAGCTGGTGAATCAAGAGGAGCAGCTGCTTCATCTGATGATGCGTCAGAAATGACAATCAGAGGAGGAGATGGGGGAACTGTTTCAAGCTCAGGCGAAGAAGGTGGATTCACCACTGGAGATTGTGGGTTAGCTGGCTCTGAATTGACCTGTACATGTGTGGGCTCAGGCGGAACAGCCTCGTTGGGTCTCACCAATGGAAGTTGAGCTTCAGGACAGGCTACTTGCTCAAGAAAATGTTCCATAAATATCATTGGCCTATTGTGAGCCAACTCTTGTAGGCTGTGCATGAGAATAAACTGTCCTCGGAATAAGCTTTGTAGCATAGGAACTAAAGTTAGTGAGCTTTGCACATCCTGTCCTACAGTTACTGACGGAGGAGCTGGAGTGGATGACGAAGGGATATCTTCTGTTCTAGCTCTTTTTCTTGATTCCATCTGTAACTAAAAAGAACTCAAAATTCCTAAGACCAAAATCGTTCAAGTTAAACAACAACAATAAAGGCTAAAATTAACAATAGGCGCTTAGCGGGATATAGCTCGCTCAGCACGTCCTGAGCAACATAACATGTCGGCTTAGTTGAAGCTAAGCTCACGTAGCCTAAAGGTTGTCGTGATGAAATGCGCTTAGCTCCAATAAACTCGGCTTAGTGCAAGGCTTACAACATGAAATTTGGTTAAGTTACCCGGGCTTAGCGATTCAGCCTCGCTTAGCCACAGGTAGTTCAGCAAGAGGATGAGTGTTCATCCTCAAAAAGATGAACTCGCTTAGCACAGTAAGTGTGCTTAGCGAGTTCTTCAGATAAAACTTATATACAATGAGTATTGATGAACTCGCTTAGTGCAGCATGCTCGCTTAGCGAGTTCATCGCGTTTTCCAAAAAATGCAGAAAACATAGCTTGTTTTCTCGCACTTTTCAAGCCTCTAAAAGGCATATCAGACATGCAATGTGTGCACAATACTCAATTCAGTATACAAGCTTACATAACCCTAATCTTAAACTAATTCTAACAAAACATAAAAACCCTAAAAATCTAAAGCTATAGTTAAAGTCTTCTACCCTAGAGTTAAGACATGAAAAAGAGAAAACGAATCTAGGAACCTACTTGGATAGTGTATGATTGATGCTTCAAAGTCGAAAATGCACAAAGAGAGTACAGATGCAAAATGTGCAAATTTTTTAAGAGAGAGAATGCAGAGGCGAGGTTTCTGTAATCTGGCAAATGTGAGTGTAACTGCTGTTACACTCACTTAAGCAGTTTTTCGATACCTTCGCTTAGCAGACTGTTGCGCTAAGTGAGCAAGAGAGACGTTTGGTTTCTCAACGAGGTTCACTTAGCGAACATGTGCGCTTAGCCGACATTTCAAATTCGAAAACAATTTTTTTTTAACAGAAACTCGACTTAGCATAAGAGTAAGTCCGCTTAGCGAGGTCTACAGATTAGAAAAGCTACAACTCTCGCTAAGCCTGGCTCTGACCAACTTAGCTAAAATGATGCATCTTGAGTACAAAGGAGCATGCGCTTAGCTGAGAGGAACTCGCTTAGCGCTCATATTGTCACAATGAATCTCGCTTAGCTGCCATGACTGGCGCTTAGCTTCATCGACCTTAGTTAAAGTCGTAAGGAATTGCGCTTGGCGACAATAGGTCTCGCTTAGCCATGGATAAGCTGTCACTTAGCGATCAGGCTAAAGCTTAGTTGAATTCAGATCGAATCGAAGTTAGATTAGCTCAACCTTAGCATGCTTAGCGAACCAAATCAGGCTCAGATGCAAGGGTTGGGCGCTAAGCGTGTGAGACTCTCAGCTTAGCGCATGAACACAGATGCACATAGCGCGAGGCTTGCGCTTAGCGAAAGGACTTATTGTCAAAAATATTTTCTAAGTTATAAACTTAGTCCTTTCCTAAGAAATTGAAACCCTTATGTTAAACATTCAAAGATAGGCCGATATACTCCTATGTACAGATTATATAGCAAGTTCCAAATGATTGAATGCATGAAAAACAAAGATAACAGAAATTAAAAACTGGGTTGCCTCCCAGGAAGCGCTTCTTTAACGTCATTAGCTTGACGCATAGCTTACTACCTTCAAGGTGGCATGAAAGTCACAAAGAACACATCTTCCTTGAAGTTTCGCCTTTTAGCTAGAAATTTCATGACCTTCATATAATCTGGAAGGACATTCCAAATCATTTCAAGAAAGGTGTTAGTTATTAAAGAAAGAATGGCACTTAAGATTTCCTCATGCTCTCTTTGCCTTCCTTTCTTGTCAATCAGTTGATGAGGAAGGTTATTGCTTTGGAGAATATTTTCTTGTTGGTTTTCTACTGTTGAGTATTTCTCCCATTGTTGTTGTGCTTGTTCCTCATCTTTCTCCTCATCTTTTTCTCTTGACTCATGCTCTTTTACAGGGCTTTTCTTTTGAGCTTCAACCTCTACAAAGGATTTTTCTTGTCTGACCATAAATTGAGTCACTGCTTCTGCCAGCTCACCTACCTGGATTTCTACACTTTGGAGTGCCCTTGTTTCGCTTAGCGGATGAGTTGAAGTGGCGTGCTTGATGACCTGGAGCAGTGCACTTAGCGAACTTGACATCTCATCTTCTTCTTGATTCTTCCTCACGCTTAGCCATTGAAGGTTGCGCTTAACGAATTCTCGCTAAGCCAGCAGCTTGGCCTAGCGAAAGAGTGAAAAACAACACTTTACCAAAGTTGCCTATTTAACCTGAAATTGAGAGAAATTGATTATTAAACGCACAAAACAAAAGTATAAATTATCTATTACCTATATTTAACAAAAAGTACTTATAATATTACAAAAAACCATAAATTGGGAAAGTTTGATACAATATACACAGATTTTATACACAAAAGTTAGTCATTTTCATCGACTAACAATTACCATTAAGGTGTAATCGATTACACATCAACAGATGTGACTCTTCATGTTTAAATTTGAAAATCAAAATGTTTAGAAATACTGGTAATCGATTACAAGTATGTAATCGATTACACAAGTTAAAAATAATTTGAAAATGTTTTATCACTAGTTGTGACTCTTGAAATTTGAATTCTAACGTTTTAAAACATTGGTAATCGATTACAACTTTGTAAATCAGTTTTGAAAACAATGCTAGCTACTGGTAATCGATTACTACATTCTGGTAATCAATTACCAGAGAGTAAAACTCTTTGGTAAAAGATTTTGTGAAAAATTCTTGTGTTACTCAATGTTTTGAAAAACTTTTTTGGTACTTATCTTGATTGAGTCTTCTCTTGATTCTTAAATCTTGAGTCTTGAATCTTGATCTTGATTGTTCTTGAATCTTTGGAATTTTCTTAACTCTTGATTCTTTGGCATCATCAAAATAATCTTGGAAGTCATTGCTTCCACACATAAGGGGTTTTGATTGATCTCCAACAAGGGAAAATAATTTTGAGGTTGGGGGATGAGGAGGAAGTGTTTAAAGTGTTTGATCTGGATACTCCTCCTCCTCTCCTACATGTAATTTTGTGCAAGCCACCATCAAGATGAAGACTATTATGGCTAAACCACACCCAAGTGTGGGGAAGGAAGACCCTCCAACGAAGAAAGTCATTTCAAAAGACCCTGGATGGAGTAAGAAAAAAGGGAGATAACATCACCATTCAAGCTCTTGGTTATGGAGTGGATGATTATATTGAAGGATCGACACAAAAAGGGAAAATCACATTGTTCAAGGGTGGTTGATTTTCAACTCATCATCACACGTCAGGCTCGTGGCGTTAAACAAGCATTTTTTAGGAGGCAACCCATGATTGATATCCATTTAATTACGCTTTGTTGTGTGTTTTCTTTTTCATTAATAGATAATTTGTTTGTCAGTACTACGATCGTGGTCAACTGACCATGGCCTATGCATTCATCATTAAACCTAAGTACAGTCATGGTCAATTGGCCACGACCTAGGTAGTTTTCCTCAGTGTCCATAACGATCGTGGTCATGCCACCACAAACGTGGTCATAAAAAAAGTTTCAGTTTTAGTTTATTTTTATTTAAGTTTCAAACTTTATTTTCATTTGTATTTCAGTACTTAGTTTATTTTAATTTAGTCTTTATTTTGTTCTTATTTTTATGCATTAAGGACACTATACATGTTTTAAGTGTAGGGAGGGGTATCATTGCTCCCCCAACTTTGAGCTCTCTGTGATATATGTGAATTCTGGCATTATTCTAGTTTCATCACTATGGTAAAAATTTCTTGTTCCTGGGTTTAGAAATTTGTGTTTTCAATTATTCCCGTGATAAAAATTTTGTTTGTGTGTATTGGGGTTTTTGGAGTTTTCTTTAGGAGGGAACATTAGCATGCATGATTGTGAACTATTCTTAGAGTTATCCTCACAAATGTGAGTATTGAGATTTGATTCTTTTAGTGTGGGTGAATTGATCATTTCAATAGGATTTTTCTAATCTCTTTTTCGACATACATATCCTTGAATGCATTCTAGATTTTCTGAAAAGTTGAGACTCTGATAGGATTTCTTGAGACATGTGAATTATTTTGTTTAGTTTTTCCCTTAGTTGACCACTTTGAGCCTGGATGATTATTCTTTGTTAGTCCTGTTGGATCAAGTGGCCTCGAAATAATTAAGAAGGGGGGTTGAATTAATTATTAATGTGTCTTGACTAATTAAAAAACCTATCCTTCTTAATGTTACTAGATTCAATTAGGCTTTTACTACTAAGTTAAGAAAGTAAAGAACAGAAATAGAAACTTAACCAAAAGTAAAAGCGATAATTAAAAGTACACAGTGGAAAATAAAGAGTGTAGGGTAAAAGAAGACAAACACAAGATTTATACTGGTTCGGCCACAAATCGTGCCTACATCCAGTCCCCAAGCAACCTGCGGTTCTTGAGATTTCTTTCAACCTTGTAAAATCCTTTACAAGCCAAAGATCCACAAGGGATGTACCCTCCCTTGTTCTCTTTGAAAAACCAAGTGGATGTACTGTTGGATCAAGTGGCCTCGGAATAATTAAGAAGGGGGGGGGGTTGAATTAATTATTAATGAACCTTTACTAATTAGAAATCTATCCTTCTTAATGTTACTAAATTCAATTAGGCTTTTACTATAATGTTAAGAAAGTAAAGAACATAAATAGAAACTTAACCAAAAGTAAAAGTGATAATTAAAGTGCACAGCGGAAACTAAAGAGTGTAGGGAAGAAGAAGACAAACACAAGAGTTTTATACTGGTTCGACAACAACCCTTGCCTACATCCAGTCCCCAAGCGACCTACGGTCCTTGAGATTTCTTTTTAACCTTGTAAAATCCTTTACAAGCAAAGATCCACAAGGGATGTACCCTCTCTTGTTCTCTTTGAACAACCAAGTGGATGTACCCTCCACTTGAACTGATCCACAAGAGATGTACCCTCTCTTGTTCTCAGTCACAGCAACCCAAGTAGATGTACCCTCTACTTGTACCACAAAGGATGTACCCTCCAATGTGTTAAGACAAAGTTCTCAGGCGGTTAGTCCTTTGAAACTTTGTGAAGGGGAAACAAAAGATATCTCAGGCGGTTAGCCCTTTGAAATATTTTGTTTATGGGAAAGGGAAGAATCAAAAGAATTCTCAGATTGTGTCGTTTTGAATTCTTTGACAAGGGAGAAGGGAGACACAAAAGAATTCAGGCGGTTAGTCCTTGGCGAATTATTTTTGGCAAAGGGAGAAGAGAATGAAAAAGATGAATAGCACACTTTTGTTTTTCTGTGAAAGAACAAGGTTTGGAAACCAGAAAACTTTGAAAGCTTTTGGCAAAGAAAGAAGAAGAAGAAGAAGAAGTTCAAGAAGATGTTCAAAGAGATTCAAAGGTTGTAAAAGAATATATGAAAAAGTTGTAATATTTTTTTTTAAATGCAAGTCAGGGTGTTGCTTTTATAGACTCTTCATGCCTGGTCAAGAAAACCATTAGAAGAGTTATAACCTTTAGAAAAACCTGAAAACCATTGGAAGAGTTATATCTCTTGATTTTTATTCAAAACTTGTCACTGGTAATCGATTACCAAAACCATGTAATTGATTACACAAAGCTTTTTATGAAAGGATATGACTCTTCATAATTGATTTTGAATTTCAACGTTCAGATACACTGGTAATCGATTACCAATATCTTGTAATCGATTACACCATTTTGAAATCAATTGGAATGTTGCAAATTCAGTTGAAAACTTTTGAAATCAAACTTTGCCACTGGTAATCGGATACCAGAGAGTAAAAACTCTGGTAACTTAGAAAATTTTGAGAAAAACTCTTTTGAAAAACAAAACTGTGCTATGTTTGTTTTTTGAAAAATCTTTTCAATACTTCCCTTGTGAAGTCTTCTTGATTTCTTCTCTTGAATCTTGAATTCATCTTTTCTTGAATCTTGAAATCAAACTTCTCTTGATTCTTGAATCTTCTTGATTTCTTCTTGTTGACTTAATCTTGAAATCATTCTTTGGGCTTTTTGTCATCATCTTTGTTATCATCAAAACTACTTGAATAAACTTGATTCATTATCATGAAGCTTGCTTCTACATGTACCCTCCACTTGAACTGATCCATAAGAGATGTACCCTCCACTTGAACTGATCCATAAGAGATGTACCCTCTCTTGTTCTCAGTATAACAATCCCCAAGTAGATGTACCCTCTACTCGTACCACAAAGGATGTACCCTCCAATGTGCTGGGACAAAGAATTCTCAGGCGGTTAGTCCTTTGAATCTTTGTAAAGGGGAAACAAAAGATATCTTAGGCGGTTAGTCCTTTGAAATCTTTTACTTAAGGGGAAGGGAAGAATCAAAAAAATTCTCAGGCGGTTAGTCCTTTGAATCTTTTGTAAGGGAGAAGAGAGACACAAAAGAATTCAGGCGGTTAGTCCTTCGTTCTTTTGGCAAAGGGAGAAGAGAATGAAAAAGATGAATAGTACAAGTTTTTGAACAAAGAACTTTTCTTGGAAGAGAAAGTGTTGATAAAAAACTTTTAGAAAGATGAAGAGAAATGAATTAGAAAATTTTGTTGAAAGTGTTGAAAGAGATGAAAGAAGATATTGAGAGATGTTGAAAGATTGATTCAAGGATGTTGAAAGAAGATGATGTAAAAGATAGATGATTCAAAGATGATTGATAATTTATGATGATTGATGATAATTATTCTTGAAACTCATGCCATGGTCACATATTTATAATCTCTTGATGACTCAAGTCAAAGCTTGTGACTCTAGGCAATTTCTTTAAAACTAGTCACTTAAAAAGTTATAACTTTTGAAAAAATCTTCAGAAACAAGTCACTTGAAGAATTGTGACTTTTGGAAATGTATTTTTCGAAATTAGTCACTGGTAATCGATTACCATTAAGGTGTAATCGATTGCACATAAACAGATGTGACTCTTCATTTTGAATTTTGAAAATTAAAACGTTTAGAAGCTTTGGTAATCGATTACAAGTGTTGTGTAATCGATTACACTAGCTTAAAATGATTTAAAACTGTTAAACACAAGTTGTAACTCTTGAAATTTGAAATCTTAACATTTTAAAACACTGGTAATCGATTACTACCTTCTGGTAATCGATTACCAGAGAGTAAAACTCTTTGGTAATGATTTTGTGAAAACTTCTTGTGCTACTCAATGTTTTGAAAAACTTTTTTAGTACTTATCTTGGTTGAGTCTTCTCTTGATTTTTGAATCTTGAGTCTTGAATCTTGATCTTAATTATTCGTGAATCTTGATTCTTGAAACTTGATTCTTGAATCTTGAATCTTGATTCTTGAAACTTGATTCTTGAATATTTGGATTTTGCTTGACTCTTGATTCTTTGGCATCATCAAAATAACCTTGGAAGACATTGCTTCCACAGGTCCTTGAGCTATATTGTGTAAACACTGTTGATGTGAGGAAAAAGGGGGAACTAATACATATTGTAGGTTGTGCCAGTGAATAAATAATATGTCCTTGTCTCAAGTGAAATCAAAGACAAAAAGGAGTTGATGAAAAATAAAAAGAGAAAAGAGCAAACAAAAAAAAAAGAAAATAAAGAAAGGGAGTATATGTGTGTGTGTGTGTGTGTGTGTGAATTATTTTATCCCAAATCAAATAGAAAGAGAGGAGAGAAAAAGGGACCGAAAGTTAAATGAAAAAGAAAGGTGCAAAAACAGGTACAAGTTTCCCTAATTTCTAAGTGTTTTCATATAATTGAGTGGAGCCCTTTGATAAACCTATTTCTTTCAATACCTACCTATTTCTTCATGTAATTGATTTACAGAGTTGTGAAGCTTCTCATTAAAATGTGATCCTGAGTATAGCTGTTTTTCTATAAAAACATTGTAAACACTAAGAGATGGTGAGCAGAGTGAACTTGAAGCTCTTTAAGACTATCTGCATGTTAATTATAAGCCTAATGGATTCCTGAGTAAATTTTTTATGCCCTATTGTGAGTTTTTAGTTGTTGAATAAATGGGAATTTTTGTTACATGAGTTTTTACTTAAGGAATTTTTTTTTTATTGGGAACTGTAATAATTTCTTGAGTGTGGGGAGATTGATAAACCACTTTCTGAGTGCTATTATATGAGTTTAGTGTCATTTTGCATGTATTTTCTTGGTAGAACTTATGTTTGGACACTAGTTTTGTATTATAGAACCACAAACACTCAATTAAGTGAAAGAGTTAGAGATTGCACTAATTTATAAAGATTTGAAGAGTCTACACTTGATCATGAAAGTAGTACAATTACGACATTCAAGATCAGCACAACCATAATAAAGTGATAACAGTCCTATAGAATAGCGTCAAAATCTGACAACAACTGTGGTCAACTAATGAGGGTCATGGTCAAATGATGAGAGTCGTGGTCAACCAAGATGGATCAATTTATGAGGGTTGTGGTCAACCAAGAGGGCCATGGTCAATAAAATATCATTTTTATGTTATTTTAAATTGTTATCAATAGTTAAAAAGCATTGTATCACATTTACACATTAAAGTTGCTTATAATAAATTTGTTGATGATAAAATATGTGAGTATAACTATTTTATAGGTGAAAGCATGAGCACTTGAATTTAAATACTTGTTACCTTCCCATAGTATCAATGTGTTCCTATATTCAAATTATGACTAAACTGTTATTATGTTTAGTCTATTAGTTCCTTTTGGAACCGAGCACTATAACTAGTTGTTGCTTTCATTTTTTAATTGTATTTTCATTTTAGAAATTCAGAAAAATATTAGTTCCTATATTAGAGTAATTTGAAAGCTATCTATTTGGTATAGATGCTTTTAAATATATATTCCTTATAATATAGAATGTTTTTATACTTGGATTATGTTTGTTAGCTAGTGAGCTACATGGTAGAGATAGTTTTAATTATACTTGAATAGTTTTTGATAACTAGTGAACTACATGGTAGAGATGTAGTTTAAGTTGTTAACTATCCTTTTCCTTCTTAGTGTTGTATTCTTTGCAGATTTTGTGATATGTTATGTGTGCTTACTTGTGATCGTTGTTAGTTTTGCTGGTGAGAGAGATTGAGAATGTAATAAGGTGCCTTTGTCTATTGTGTGTGTTACGATTATTTGTGATTTTAATCCTCTCTTCCAAGTGCCTTTGTCTATTGTGTCTATTGTGTGTGTTACGGTTATTTGTGTTATGGTTAAAATATTTATCTGATAGAATTTAAAATTTTTGCCATGGTCTTGTATGGAACATCCACATATTTGGATTCAATTTAGCTCTATAGGTTCCTCTATAAGCACTTGAATTGAAATATCATGTTTGCTTAGCTACACTAGACCTAATTTATGTTTAATGATGTGTTAATAGTACTAAGTTGCTCTTGATCATATGATA
Source organism: Glycine soja (assembly GCF_004193775.1). Classification (NCBI taxonomy): domain Eukaryota; kingdom Viridiplantae; phylum Streptophyta; class Magnoliopsida; order Fabales; family Fabaceae; genus Glycine; species Glycine soja. Next base: position 22,465,674 of record NC_041015.1, read on the forward strand.
AGGTTATTCCATATTTTAAGAAAAGACATGGATGATAACTTCTTTTTCCCTTTATTCTTGTTAGAAGTAATGTAAATTCCTAAATATTGAAGGTGGATGAATTCTAGGTTGGATCATAAAAGGCATGTGAGACTTTAATTCAAAAGAGTTATTGAATTCATCCAATTTGCAACTAGTCAAGACAACTTCCAAAGGTATCCACGAATAAGGTGCCCTTGTCAACGATGTGGATGCAGAAGATACCACACTGGAGATGATGTGATGGTACATCTTTACGAAAGGGGATTCATTGAAAACTACTACTATTAGGAAAATCATGGAGAATTAATGCCACCATATCCCCCTGTTGTGGTGGAAGCATCATATTATGGTGGTAGTGAATGGAGGGAAGAGTACAATCCATTTGAGAAAAAAATCATGGATCATGTTGGCCCTGAAGTTGGTCAATTCATAGATGAAGAGGTAATAAAAAGGTTCCAAAAATTTGAGGAAGGTTAACATTCAGAGGCTAAATTTTTTTATGACATGTTGGCAAATGCACAAAATCCATTGTGGGATCAAAGTGAGGAATATACAAAACTGTCATTACTATGGTGGCATTGAGCATCGAATTTGATTACACCATGTTAGAAGGTTGTTTTAACTGCATGGAACAGTTTTTTGGTGATGCCTTGCCTAGTGGCAACTTGATGGTCCCTAATTGTAGAAGCAAAGCTTCATGATGAATCAAGATTGATTCAAAGATGTTTTGATGATAACAAAGATGATAACAAAAGATGATGACAAAGGTGATGACAAAAAGCTTAAAGGTCAATCAAAGAATGAGTTCAAGATATTCAAGATAGAATCAAGAACAATTCAAGATTCAAGAGGAAAGTTGATTTCAAGAATCAAGAATCAAGATTCAAGAGATCAAGATTCAAGAATCAAGAGAAGGCTTAATCAAGATAAGTATGAAAAGGTTTTTTTCAAAAACTGAGTAGCACATGGATTTTTCACAAAACATGTTTACCGAAGAGTTTTTACTCTCTGGTAATCGATTACCAAATTGTTGTAATCGATTACCAGTAGCAAAATGTTTTTGAAAAAGTTTTCAAATGAATTTACAACCTTCCAATTGATTTCAAAAAGTTGTAATCGATTACAATGTTTTGGTAATCGATTACCAGTGCCTTTGAATGTTGAAATTCAAATTCAAATATGAAGAGTCACATCCTTTTACATAAAAGCTTTGTGTAATCGATTACACTGATTTGGTAATCGATTACCAGTGATTGTTTCTAAATAAATCAAAAGATGTAACTCTTCAAATAGTTTTTGACTTTTTCAAATTGGTTTTAAGTTTTTCTAAAAGTTATAACTCTTCTAAATGGTCCTCTTGGCCAGACATGAAGAGTCTATAAAAGCAAGGCTTTGATTTGCTTTTCAATACACTTTTCCAATAAATCTTATACAATCCTTTACAAGCCCTGAATCTCTTTGAACTTCTTCTTCTTCTTTGTGCCAAAAGCTTTTCAAAGTTTTCTGGTTTTCTAAACCTTGAAAACTTGTGCTATTCATTCTTTTCATCTCTTCTCCCTTTGCCAAAAAGAATTCGCCAAGGACTAACCGCCTGAATTCTTTTTGTGTCTTTCTTCTCCCTTTTCCAAAAGAACAAAGGACTAACCACCTAAATTCTTTTGTGTCTCCCTTCTCCCTTGTCAAAGAATTCAAAATGACACAGTCTGAGAATTCTTTTGATTCTTCCTTTTCCCTTATACAAAAGTGTTCAAAGGACTAACCGCCTGAGAATTCTTTTGTATCCCCATTCACAAAGTATCAAAGGTTTAACTGCCTGGGATCTTTGTCTTAACACATTGGAGGGTACATCCTTTGTGGTACAAGTAGATGGTACATCTACTTGGGTTTGACTGAGAACAAGAGAGTACATATCTTGTGGATCAGTTCTAGTGGAGGGTACATCCACTAGGTTCAAAGAGAACAAGGGAGGGTACATCCCTTGTGGATCTTTCCTTGTAAAAGGATTTTTACAAGGTTGAAAGAAATCTCAAGGACCGTAGGTCGCTTGGGGACTAGATGTAGGCACAAATTGTTGCCGAACCAGTATAAAAACTCTTGTGTGTTTGTCTCCTTCTTCCCTACTCTTTTAATTTCCGCTGTGCATTTTAATTCCCGCTTTTACTTTTTGGTTAAGTTTCTCTTCTACTCCTTATTCTCTTAATAACATAGTAAAAGCCTTAGAAGAGTAAATTTTTAATTAGTAAAGGTTTAGGAATAATTAATTCAACCCCCCCTTCTTAATTATTCTGAGGCCACTCGATCCAACACTAATATATATCAAGCTAAGAAGATAGTGGCTGCCTTGGGATTGATTTGCATCAAAATTGATTGTTGTCCAGGTGGATGCATGTTATTTCATAATGTTGATGTAGACAAGAGTGTTACAATATGAAGGAATTACAAGAAGGACTGATATGAGATAATCAATAAAAAGGGTGTTGAAAAGAAAATTGATATAAGAAGAATGTGGTACTTCCCAATTACACCAAGACTCCAAAGATTGTATTCTTCAATGACCATTGCATCTCACATGAGATGGCATCATAAGAACCAGAGGGAGCCCAGGGTTTTATGTCATCTATCAGATGGAGAAGCTTAGAAACATTTTGATAAAATGTATCCAAAGTTTTTTAAAGATCCTCGAAATGTTAGAATAGGATTATGTACAAATGGTTTTGCACCTTTTGGTCAATATGTTAAAACTTACTCATGTTGCCCAGCCATTTTAACTCTATACAATCTTCCACATAGCATGAGCATGAAAGGGGAAATTATTTGCCTCACTATCATTAATCCTGGTCCAAACAATGCCAAAAGTAAGATTGATGTTCACATGTAACCTCTAATATGGGAATTGACTAATTTGTGGAATGATGGGTGATCGAGGTCGTACCCGAATCAAATAAACATTAAAAATGAAGTATCTAGGAAGTGATCCTAGGTCATCTCCCAACGAGCAATGGTCAACCAAACGTTCATAATAGATAGTGATAAAACAGTAACGAATTGGGGGGGTTGTTTATTTTTGTAAATTAAACAACAAGCAAATTTTAATTAGAAAATAACAGAATTAAAACATGTTGTTTCCCCTTGATTCACAAGCAAGTCTCTTATCCTAGGTTACGAGAATTTATCCTTAATCAGTTCAACCACTTAATTCAACCCTAAATTAAATTACTAAGGGAAAATTAACATAAGGCTGTCATTATGTGATTAAGCAACACATACACCAATTAATCATGAATGAAACTGATCATTAAGCATGAACGTAAATTAAGCTCAGAGACAATTAATCAAGCACTAAGCATGCATGGATTAATAGCAACAAATACAAAGTAATTGGTGAAGAGGAAAAACTTACCAGAATTCAATAGTAATAACAAAACCTCAAAGAGAGCTATGCTTGATCCTCAAGAGATAACAATGTTGGAGACTTAGCCTTCCATTAATTAGTAGAAAACGAAATTGTAGATTGAAGCAGAAACGAAATTGCAGAAAACGAATTTTATTCTACGTGAATAGTGTGCATGAACAGTAAAAACTGGAATTCTAAAATCCTAGAATTATTCTCCTTTCTCCAATAACTCCCTAAACTAAAACCCTGGTGCTGTTATATAGGTTCCCAGCCCCAAAGCTTACAAATCTGTTTTAAGTCCAAGCCCATAAATAAAATAAAATCTGGACAAGATAAGATAAGATTGGATGAAATAAAATCTAGATGAAATAAAATCTGGATAAGATAAGATTTGATAAAATAAAATTGTCTGCTCTCTTCAAGTCCAAGCCCAATTCTGGATTCAAGCCCAATTGCTTATAATTCTCTTGAAATTAAATTAAAAACACAAAATTAGTCAAGTAGGCCCAAATGATAAAACTGCATAATTAATTTGAGAATAATCAGTAATTAAAATGGTGACAAAAAGGGTTAAGAAATAGAAGAAAATAATGACACATCAAATCCCCCTACACTTAGCCTTTTGCACTCCTGGGAAAAATCAAAAAACAAAGCAAGGAACAAATCCAAAGACATTAAAGAGAAACAAACAAACACAAAAACAATTACATATTTCTCAATGAATCTCAAGGAATGAAAGGAATGGGCAACATCCAACACGTAGAGAGTTAAAGAATCAAGACAGTCATGAAAATCATCCAAGCATCTCAAACATGGCAAGATAGTCAATCAGCTCAAGAATGAAAAGTGATAAAGCCTCATAAGATATGCACTCTATCTCTCAAGTGTCTAGGCTACTGTTTACTCTCAGAGCGCCCATGAAAACAAACACCACATAGACTTGGCATGACTCTAAAATTGACAACCACACCACAAACACATGCACATGAGGATCAAAAGGTCTTTTAAGGTTGTAATGGGGCCAAGGATAAGGTAGAGGAAAGTATGGGATAAGTAGCTAAAACCCAAAGGAATAGAGGAGCAATGGGGAATAAGTGGGAACTATGAAAGAGTAGTAAACCCCAAAACCAAAATTAAAAATTAAGCTTAAAAAAAATCAACCAAATCCTCAAACCAATCCAAGTCTTCAAACCAAGACCTCATTTATTCAATTCACAAAATGCCAAGAAACTCCTATTTCAAAAACAATTACCTATTACCTGTACATAACTTATAATTCAAAGAGAAACATGCAATGTTGTACACAACATAAAACCAAAATAACAAAATTAACCTAGAAAACCTAAAAAAATTAAACTAGATAACCCAACAAAATCAACAAAATTAAATAACAATCTCCCCCCCCCCCCACACACTTAAACAACACATTGTCCTCAATGTAGCACAATCACAAGATCAAGAGCAATCAAAACAATCAATAAAATTGGACAAGTGCAATAAAAGTAAAGAAGGAGACAGAAAAAGAAAACTCCCTAAATCATGGCGGAAGAGAAGTAGGGTGAAGTAAAGAGGTCTCCTCCACCACTACATCCACTAAGGAGGGATTTGTGAGAAATGGTTTCAGCCGGTGTCCATTGACCTTGAAGCTCTTATCTGTGGATTCACTTTTGATCTCAACTGTACCATAAGGAAAAACATTAGTCACCACAAAAGGACCAATCCACTTTGACCTCAACTTACCACTCATGAGTCCGAGCCTAGAGTTATACAATAAAACTTTCTATCCAACCACGAAGTCCTTCTTAGCGATTAAACTATAATGAAACTTCTTGGTCTTCTCCTTGTAGAATTTGGAATTCTCATAGGCTTCTAAACGGATCTCATCTAGCTCACTTAGTTGCAACTTCCTTTCCTCTCCAGCCTGATCAATAGAGAAGTTACAGGTCTTTACAACCCAGTAGGTTTTGTGCTCTATCTCTACAGGAAGATGGCATGCCTTGCCAAAGACAACCCGATAAGGAGACATTCCTATGGGTGCTTTGTAGGTAGTCCTATGCGCCCAAAGAGCATCATCCAGCCTGGTGCTCCAATCTTTTCTGTTCGGCTGCACAATCTTCTCCAAGATCCTTTTTATATCCCTGTTTGAAATCTCAACCTGCCCATTAGTTTAGGGGTGGTAAGGTGTGGAAATTCTATACACAACCCTATACTTTTTAAGCAAGGCATACAGGGATCTATTACAAAAATGGGTGCCTTGATCACTAACGATGGCTCTAGGGACTCCAAACCTGCAAAACATATTAGATCTAACAGAATCCACAACAACCTTAGCATCGTTAGTTCTGGTGGGTTTAGCATCCACCTATTTTGAAACATAATCAACAGCAAGGAGAATATAAACAAAACCAAAAGACACAAGGAAAGGCCCCATAAAATCTATACCCCAGACATCAAACACCTCACAGAATAACATGGGTTGTTGAGGCATTTGCTATCTCCATGAAAGTGAGCCACCTGCTCTCTAACAAGGCTCACAAGTGCTATAGATTCTCCACGCATCCTTGAAGATGGTGGGCCAATAGAAACCGTAGTCAAACACCTTGCGAGCTATCCTCTGTATGCCAAGATGGCCACCTGGTGCGGAAGAATGATAGAATTGCAGGACTGAGTCAATCTCATGGTCTGGAATGCATCTCCTAATAACCTGGTCACTGCACAACTTCCACAAATAGGGGTCATCCCAAATATAATGCTTAGCATCGCTCTTAATTTTATCATTTTGAGCTTTAAATGCTAAGGGAGGAAAAACAGAAGCAACCAAATAATTCACAATATTAGCAAACCAGGGAGTAAGGAAGGAATCAAAAATACTATATAGAATGTACAAATGGTCATCCGGAAAATCATCCTGAATGGGTGAGTCCTCAGACACACACTCAATCCTACTCAGATGATCAACCACGAGGTTCTGTGCACCGCTCCGATCACGGATCTCCAAATCAAACTCTTAGAGCAAAATCATCCACCTGATCAATCTAGGCTTTGATTCAACCTTCTTCAATAGGTACTTCAGAGCTGCTTGGTCAATATAAACAATAACATAAGTACCAAGTAAATATGAACGAAATTTCTCAAGAGCAAAAACTATCGCTAATAGCTCCTTCTCTGTGGTAGTGTAATTTGCTTGAGCAGCATCCAAAGTTCTGGAAGCGTAGTAGATCACCCGAGGCAGCTTATCAATCTTTTGAGCAAGGACAACCCCCAATGCATAATTGGATGCATCGCACATTAGCTCAAATGGGGTTGTCCAATCAGGTGCCTGAATGATAGGGGTGGTAGTCACCGCACGCTTGAGGCAATCAAAAGCCTCTTTGAACTGGTCATCAAAATCGAACTCCACCTCCTTTTGCAGTAGATTGGATAGTGGAAGGGTCATTTTGCTAAAATCCTTGATAAAGCGCCTATAAAACTCTGCATGACCAAGAAAAGAACGAACCTCGCGCACGCAAGAGGGGTAAGGAAATTGTGAAATAACATCTATTTTTGCAGGGTCTACCTCTATGCCCCTACTAGAAATGATATGCCCTAAAACTATACCTTGTTCTACCATGAAGTGACATTTTCCAAAATTCAGCACAAGGTTAGTTTCAATGCATCTACTAAGAACTCTATCCAGACTATCCAAACATGCATCAAAAGATGATCCATAAACAGTAAAATCATCCATAAACACCTCTATGTAACTCTCTAAAAAATCACTGAAAATGATAAGCATACACTGCTGGAAGGTACCAGGGGCGTTGCATAGGCCAAAGGGCATCCTTCTATAGGCAAAAGTGCCAAAGGGACAGGTGAATGTGGTCTTTTCTTGATCCTCAGGAGCAATATGAATTTGTAAATAACCAGAAAAACCATCAAGCAATTGATCAATGAATGGCAGGGGAAAATAATCTTTTCTGGTTACCTGGTTCAGTCTCCTATAATCAATGCAGACTCGCCAACTGTTCTGCACTCTTGTGGGGATAAGCTCATCCCTTTCATTCTTAATCAATGTGAGGCCTGTCTTCTTAGGAACCACTTGGACTAGACTCACCCACTGGCTGTCAAAAATGGGGTAGATGATTCCAGATTGTAAGAGCTTGGTTACTTCCTTTTTCACCACATCTAGAATGACGGGGTTGAGTCGCCGCTGTGGCTGCCTCACTGGCTTAGCTCCATCCTCTAAAAGTATCCTATGCATGTAGGTAGATGGGCTAATACCAGGAATGTCTGCTAAAGTCCATCCAATGACTTTCTTGTGCTTCTTGAGCACTAGCAACAACTTCTCCTCTTGCTCAGCAGGAAGGAAGGCAGAGATGATCACTAGAAAATTTTCCTTGTCCTCCAAGTAAGCATATTTGAGGGTTGCTGGTAAGGACTTCAACTCTAGTGTGGGTAGTGGCTGAACAGTGGGAGGAACCAGGGTAGGAGAAGAGGAAGGTTCCTCAGCCTATACCTCATAAAGCAAGTCAGAAGTATATGTACTTCCTGCAACATGGTTAGTGCATTCTGACTCTAAAAAATTAACATCAAGAGGTACAACACCTAGAAAATCAAAACCAGACTCAAATTCAGATTTAGATTCAATGCATAAGGAATGACAAGTATGCAGATCAGATAAAAATGGATGTTTCCTACCATGAAGAACAGAATCAAAATCAAACATATAATCATCGACGATCTGATCAATTATCTCAGCACGAAAAATAGAATGATCCTCAGATGGATGTTTCATGGCATCAAGAATGTTAAAATGAACAATAATATCACCAAATTCCATAGACAATGTGCCAGCATAAACATTTATCTTGGTTCAGGCTGTTTTCATAAATGGCCTGCCTAAAATAATTGGAACTGAACCACAGGAAAATCCCTCTTCCATATCAAGAACATAAAAATCAACAGGAAAAATAAGTTCACCAACCCGAACCAACACATCCTCTATGCAACCTACGGGGTAAGCAACACTTATATTTGCCAAATGAATCACCACATCTGTAGATTGCAAAGGTCCAAGAGATAAAGAATTGAAAATGGACAGAGGCATGACACTAACTGATGCTCCTAGATCTAGCATGGCATTCTCAAATTTGTTGTTCCCAATAATGCAAGGTATACAGAAAGTACCTAGGTACTTACATTTCTCAGGAATGTGAGGAACAGATTTACCTATCAATGCTGACACATTTCTGCCCATGCTAATCCTTTCATTGCCTTTGAGCTTCCTTTTGTGGGTGCATAGCTCCTTTAGAAACTTGGCATATCTTGGAATTTGCTTGATGGCATCTAGCAGAGGTATGTTCACCTCTACTTTCCTGAAGGTCTCCAAGATCTCCTTATCCACTTCTTCCATCTTTTTGTTTGGAATTGATGTAGGTGGAAATGGAAGCGGGATAGGAGGTTGCTGCAAGCCAGAATTACTAGAAGAAGGTCCACTTGCATGAAAATTTCTGTTAGCTCCCTCATGATCAGGAAGTTTTCTCTTTTGTGCAACTATGTCATCCTCTTTTCCAGGTGTAGAATGAAGCTTGACAGGTTCAGGTGCAGGTGCTGCTACTGGTGGAGGCACTTCAATTTGCTTCCCAGACCTCAAGGAGATGGAACTCACATTTTTTGGATTCTGCACAGTTTGTGAAGGCAATTTGTCAGAATTTTAGGACTGAGCTTGGTTCAACTGAGTAGCCATCTGCCCCATCTGATTTTTCAGACTCTGAATGGAGGCTCTTGTCTCTTGCTGAAATTGCATATTTTGGATGGTCATTTGCCTCACTAACTCTTCTAAGGAAGGTTGAGGAGGAGCCTCAGTTGCTTGTTGTCTTTGTTGTGACTGCTGCTGTTGCTACTGCTGTATTGGAGGAGGAACATATGGCTTGCCTGGACCAGCAGCATTCTGGAAAGGAGGGACAGGCTATTGTTGTTGTGGAGGACTTGCCAATCTCAGATTTGAATGATTTCTCCAACCTAGATTGTATCTGTTGCTTGAAAGATCATAATAATTCTGCTGTTGTTGGTTTTGCTGCTGAGGGAGTCTATTATAAATGTTTGTAGCATAAGCTTCAGGTTGCTCATTGACTCCAGATTGCTGCAAAGAAGGACAAAGATCTGTATGATGATCTGAAGAAGAACATAGACCACAGAATCTTGCAACAGGTGCAGATTTCTGATTCATGGCAAGCTGAGTTACTAGGTTGACCTAGGCATCAAGTTTTCCCTCAAGCTTTTTATTTTCAGTAGATGAAGATGAATTTGTGGCCACCTCATGGACTTCTCTAGACAATAGCATTATTTCTTGCATTGAATTGTTGGGAGTTGGAAGCCATCTTCTATATCAAATTCCTAGCCTCAGCAGGGGTCATATCACCAAGGGCTCCACCACTGGCAGCATCAATCATACTCCTCTCCATGTTTCTAAGTCCCTTAGAGAAATAATGCAGAAGGAGTTGCTCAGAAATCTGGTGGTGAGGGCAGCTTGCACACAATTTCTTGAATCTTTCCCAGTACTCATACAAGCTCTCTCTACTAAGTTGCCTGAAATGTCTTTTCTGATGGCAATGGTCCTAGATGCAAGGAAGAATTTCTCCAAGAACACCCTCTTAAGGTCATCCCAGCTGAAAATGGACCTAGGAGCAAGGTAGTATAGCAAATCTTTTGCCTCTCCCTCCAGAGAATGAGGAAAAGCCTTTAGAAAGATATGATATTCCTGGACATAAGGGGGCTTCATGGTGGAACAAACAATATGGAACTCCTTAAGATGCTTATAAGGATCTTCACCTGCAAGACCATGAAACTTGGGCAGCAAATGTATTAGTCCAGTCTTGAGAACATATGGAACACCCTCATCAGGATATTGAATGCACAAGCTTTCATAAGTGAAATTAGGTGCAGCCATCTCCCTAAGAGTCCTCTCATGAGGTGGAGGTTGAGCCATGTTCTCAGTATGAAAATTAGTAGTCGAATGCTCAAAATGAGAATATTCAGAATTACCAGCAACAGAATGCTCAAAATGCATAGAATGATCAGGTTGCACACTATTCCTAACTAATCTATGAAAGGTTCTATCTATTTTAGGATCAAAGGGTTATAAATCACCTGGATTGCCCCTAGTCATGCACTATATGCAACAAATCATGTATCTCTCAACAAGCACCTAAAAAGGGGGTAAAACTACAGCTATACTCAAACGATATCCAAATGAGTTGAAATTTTGTGAGCAACACCCTAAAATTATGAAAAGATAGCACAAAAATTCAAAGTCTAACTAGGAAAACTTCCTAAGGAAAGTTTAGAAAAATAAGACAATAATACTAAAAAAAAAACTTAGTAAATGGATGAGTTTTCAAGTTTAAAATGCCAATGGACCTCTGGTCTATTGCCACGGCATGGGAAATTTTCTTCTACCCCAAATGCATATATAGTAATATTCATTCTGATACCCGGAGTAAAAGTTATGGCCGTTTTAAGTTTTGCTAAAAACAAGTTCCCAAAATTTTTGTCTCTCTCAAATACTGCCACACCAAGTGCTCCTGGTATTTTCCATAAAAAATATGAATCAAAAGAAACTACCACACAAAAAATCAGCCAAAAATAATAACTCTAACTATCAAAACAAAAATCGCCAATTAAATTGCAAAATCAGTCGCTAATTCTCAGTTGTTAATCACTGTTTACAGCAAAACACAAAGCTAAAAAAGTCGCAAAACAGTCACTTACAACAGTCGCTAAACAGGGGACGCGACTGAAATGCAAGAAAGAACGCTACACAAAACAAAACAACTAAACACTGTTATGAACCTTTTGCCCACTGCTCCCCGGCAATAGCGCCAAATTTGATCGAGGCCGTACCCGAATCAAATAAACATTAAAAATGTAGTATCAAGGAAGTGATCCTAGGTCGTCTCCCAACGAGCAATGGTCAACCAAAAATTCATAATAGATAGTGACAAAACAGTAACGAATTGGGGGGGTTGTTTGTTTTTGTAAATTAAACAGCAAGCAAATTTTAATTAGAAAATAACAGAATTAAAACATGTTGTTTCCCCTTGATTCACAAGCAAGTCTCTTATCTTAGGTTATGAGAATTTATCCTTAATCAGTTCAACCACTTAATTTAACCCTAAATTAAATTACTAAGCAAAAATTAACATAAGGTTGTCATTATGTGATTAAGCAACACATACACCAATTAATCATGAACGAAACTGATCATTAAGCATGAATGTAAATTAAGCGCAGAGACAATTAATCAAGCACTAAGCATGCATGGATTAATAGCAACAAATACAGAGTAATTGGTGAAGAGGAAAAACTTGTCAGAATTCAATAGTAATAACAAAACCTCAAAGAGAGTTATGCTTGATCCTCAAGAGAAAACAACGCTGGAGACTTAGCCTTCCATTAATCAGTAGAAAACGAAATTGTAGATTGAAGCAGAAACGAAATTGCAGAAAACAAATTTTATTCTATGTGAATAATGTGCATGAACAGTAAAAACTAGAATTCTAAAATCCTAGAATTATTCTCCTCTCTCCAAAAACTCCCTAAACTAAAACTCTGGTGTTGTTATATAGGTTCCCAGCCCCAAAGCTTACAAATCTGTTTTAAGTCCAAGCCCATAAATAAAATAAAATCTGGACAAGATAAGATAAGATTGGATGAAATAAAATCTAGATGAAATAAAATCTGGATAAGATAAGATTTGATGAAATAAAATTGTCTGCTCTCTTCAAGTCCAAGCCCAATTTTGAATTTATAATTCTCCTGAAATTAAATTTAAAACACAAAATTAGTCTAGTAGGCCCAAATGATAAAACTGCATAATTAATTTGACAATTAAGGCTAATCAGTAATTAAAATGGTGACAAAAAGGGTTGAGAAATAGGAGAAAATAATGACACATCAATGGGGTCCTTACTTATGACATATCATTCAAGCAAAATTTCACGATGAAGATAGCTTTGTTGTGGACAGTCAATGATTTTCCTGCTTATGGCTTGTTGTTAGGTTGAACATCTGGAGGGATGTTTTTTTTTCCTAATATCTATAGAGCAGCCAAAGAAAATTTATCTTGATGGTTTAGAAGCAAAGCTTCCAAGATTATCTTGATGGTTTAGAAGCAAAGCTTCCAAGATTATTTTGATGATGCCAAAGATTTTTAAAAAGATGCATTCAAACAAGATTAAAGAAATCAAGAAGATCAAGTGAAGATTCAAGAGAAGACTCAAGATATGCAAGAATCTCAAGAAAAGCATCAATATAAGTATAAAAATAATTTTTCAAAGAAAAGATTGAATATCACAATTTGTCCAAAAGAATTTTTCAAAGAAAAGATTGAATATCACAATTTGTCCAAAAGAATTTTTCAAAGAAAAATCTTTTACCAGAGTTTTTACTCTCTGGTAATCGATTACCTTAAGGCTGTAATCGATTACCAGAAGCCCAAAATAGTTTTATAACTATTTTATAAAGTAGTAATTGATTACCATGGGCATGTTATCGATTACCAATGTTTTTGAACATTGAATTTCAAATCTCAAGAGTAACAACTTGTGACAAAATATTTTCAAAATAGTGTAATTGATTACACAATATTTGTAATCGATTACCACTAGTTTTTGAACGTTGGATTTCAAACCTCAACATGAAGAGTCACAACTTTTGATAAAATAATTGTGTAATCGATTACACCATTATAGTAATCGATTACCAGTGACTGGTTTTGAAGAATTGCCAAAAGTCACAACTTTTAAAGTGACTGGTTTTGAAGAAATTGCCAAGAGTCATAACTTTTAAAGTGACTGGTTTTGAAGAAATTACCAAGAGTCACAACTTTTAACATGGTTTCTTCAAGAGCATTCAAATGGCTATAAATATGTGACCATGACACGAATTTCAAAATGCTTATTCTCAACATCTTTCTAAGAGTTTTTGTTCAAACACTTGCTTTGTCAAGAAAAGTTCATTGGGCAAAAACTTGTGCTATTCTATTTTCTTCCTCCCCTCCATTCTTACAAAAAGCTTTTCAAGAGACCTACTATTGGTGACTGTTTTCAAGATAAGGTCTTCTTGGTTGCAAACACTGAACACAAGGGACCAACGTTCCTTGGGTTCATTACAAGAAGCAGGATTTGCTTCTTGGTTGATCACTGGACACAAAAGACCAACGTCTTTTGGGTTCATTGCAAGAAGTGGGTATAACTTCTTAGTTGTTATCACTGGACACAAGGGACCAACGTTCCTTGGGGTTCATTGCAAGAAGTGGGAATAACTTCTTGGTTGTAATCACTGAACACAAAGGAGGGAAGTCCTTTGTGGTTCATTGCTTATAAAGGATTTTACAAGGATAATGGAAATCTCAAGCGGGTTGCTTGGGGACTGGATGTAGGCACGGCTTGTGGCCGAACCAGTATAAATCCGGTTTTGCATTCTCTCTTCCCTTAATCTCTTTTACTTTCTGTTGTGTTCATATTTCTTTAAAGTTACTTCTCCTTATTTATTATTCGAGTAACTTATAATTAAAGAAATAATTGAATCTAAGGAATATCTAAGTAAGGGAAATTTTCAATTAGGAATAGTCAACGAAATCTTAATTCAACCCTCCTTCTTCTTAAAATTTCTGAGGCCACTTGTCCAACAGATGTTGCTCACAAACCCTCATTTTTTTAGTGCCACCATCAATTTCTTCCAAATGATCATCCTTATAGGAGGAAAAAATGTCTTTTAGAAGGAATTATGTTAAGATCTCTTCCCCTCCTCCTCGTTTGTGAGGAGAAGAAATATATCAAAGAATTCGCCAATTGTCATTCATATGAGAATTATCTAAAAAGAAAAAAAATACTTGACATTAATGTCTTGCATATTGAGAGAAATGTATTTGTGAATGTGTTTGACACAATTATGGACTTTAAGGGTAAGACAAGGGATACGGATAAAGGAAGATTAGATTTAGCACATTGGTAAAAATGAAAGGAAATTGAATTGATAGATGTTGGTGGAAAACTTATAAGACCAAAGCCCAAATATGCATTGAGCAAGCCTGAAAAAGTAGATGTTTGTGAATGGGTTAGACAACTTAAGCTACTTGAAGGGTATGCTTCAAATTTGGCTAAATGTGCTAACATAAATGAGACAAAGTTGCATGGAATGAAAAGTTATGATTGTCGTGTCTTCATGCAATGGTTACTTCCATTGCATTTGACTCTTTACTAAACTCTATTTGGAAGCCATTGGTTGAGTTTAGTCACTTTTTTAGAGAATTGACTTGCACAACATTATATGTAGACCAATTGATGGATAAGCAATGTGATATTTTGTCTTATTATGTAAGTTGGAACAAAGTTTTCCTCCAAGATTTTTTATTCAATGGAATGTCTTCCTATTCACTTGCCTTACGAAGCACGGGTGAGTGGTCCAATTCAATATCGTTGGATGTATCCATTTGAAAGATATATATTTCCAAATATTCCAATCATTTCATGCCATTCTATTTAACTATGATGTCTTACACAATTGTCATTCTTAGGTTCTTACGTTCCTTAAAAGAAAAAGTGAAGAACCAAGCTGGGATAAAGGGTTCTATTTTCCAGGCTTGTTTATTGGAAGAAACATTTACCTTTGATTCTTTTAACTACCGATTTAAAATCAACACAAGAAGGACTAGAATGCCACAAAATGTTGGCGGAGGTGAAGGTAACTAGTCCTCTGATTTTCAATTTCCATTTTTAACTATCTAAGACGTGCTAGTGAAAAATCCAATGAATATTACCTAAAAAATATATGAAAATTGGCCAATTGTACGTTCTTCAAAATTGTGAAGAAGTTGAGTCATATTTAAAGTTAGTATAAAGGTCATTTACTAATGAATTTTTATTCATTAAGTACATATTACAAATTGCCTATTATTTTCACTGACTTAATTTGATTCTTTTATTTTTTGTAGTTTGCTTATGAATGTGCTAAAAGAGCTTTAACCTGACATCTTGGATTCTCACATTAATAAGGAAATATCCTCTATTTTTCAAGATTGGTTCAAAAATTATGTAGGTTACTTACTTTACCCAAAT
The DNA here is from genome assembly GCF_004193775.1 of Glycine soja. Classification (NCBI taxonomy): domain Eukaryota; kingdom Viridiplantae; phylum Streptophyta; class Magnoliopsida; order Fabales; family Fabaceae; genus Glycine; species Glycine soja. Next base: position 22,481,187 of record NC_041015.1, read on the forward strand.
TTAAGTTGTGTTATTCCTTTGAACCAGTTTTAATTATTGTCACTTAATTTTTTATATTCATTAAATAGGTTCAAGACCCACTCTTGATTTCTTTAGCATGGAGACCATTGACAAGGGTTCGTTCATGGCCTATTTACATTATAAATTACTATAAATTTCACATAAAGGCATGGAGCGAAGGAATGAAAACTTCTAATTATGGTGTGCGTGTGTGTGTGTGTATGTGTGTGTACAAGGCACCAATGGTTAATTAGAAGATTATCTTTTTGGGGTATTGACCGATATTACCGAATTGGTGTATACTAGTATGCCCATTAAGAAGTTAGCTCTCTTCAAGTGTGACTGATTTGACAATACTAATAAGGGGGAAAAAGTAGACAATCAGTATGGAATGGTTCAAGTAAGGCAATCAAGAAGATATAGGGTGTATAAATCGTTCATATTTGCACAAAAAGTTGAGCAAGTTTATTACACACCATATCATATAGGACATTGCGGCTGGTTAGTTGTCATTAAGACAAAGGCACATTGTGCAACTACAAATAACATATTTAATAAGCCTGACAATGAAGTCCCATATCAAGATGTGCATCAAGTTCATGATCTCCATGTAATACTTCCTATTGATGCAGATAATTACGATAATAGTCTTATAGATATTGGTGGTAGTGGTGATGAAGTTAACATGAATTTACTTTGTCAACCTGATAGCAATAATGAAAATGATTTAAATGACATTAAGAGTGAGAGTGAGGATGAAACTTTAGTCAACTTGAGACCAATAATGAAAATGATAATTTCCACAATGAGAGTAATTTTCGTGATATAGAGTCTACTTAGGTAATAATTTAATTCTATTATATCATTTTTAATGTGTAATATTATACTAAATTAATTATTTTCTTGCATGTAAATGAAAAATGCAATAAGTAGAGGTCTAGGTAGAGGCAAAAGTCAAGGAAAAGGTGGGATTGTTATAGATTCCACACCACCAGTTTCATCTCAGCATCATGATGTGGATGGTTCTCTTATTGTTGCAAAATCACCAAGGGATGGTGTTGATGAAATTCCCATTTGATGTAGATCTTTTTATTAGATGTTGAAACATGTCTTATATTTTTGGATTTAGGATTTTCTATTAGTTGAGACATGTTTCATCTTTTTTGAATTAGGACTTTCTACATCATGTTAACATGTCTTATTCGTTTTGTGAATTTAGAACATTTTATTCCATGTGGAGACATAATGTTATTTTGATTAATGAGAATGGTTGATGCCAATTCATCTAATTTTAGTTGATATATGTTCTCATAATTGAGATATTGGAGGGTGTAATTTGTGGCCATGGTGGTTGTAATTGTGAGCATATGGTTGTAATTTTGGTAACACATGTCTGCATTAATGGAATTTAATAATTCTAAAAAATCCTGTACAACTAAATTAGCAACCAAAATATCTGTCGCAAAATAGTCATTCAAATAGATATATAATATTAGCTACCGAATTTAGCGACCAATACTTCAGTCACTAAGCCTAGCGACCAAAAAACTACAGTGGCCTAAAAATCTAAATAGCCACCAAATTTAGTCACCAACATAGCTTTCCAAATTGTCACCGAATAAGCCAACAACAACTATAATTTATAGTTTAGCGACTAATGTAATCATTTGTTAAATTAGTAGCTAAGCATAAAATTGGTGACAAGATGGTGTAATTAGTCACTGAATTAGTGGCTAAGCATAAAATTGGCGACAAGATGGTTTATTGTTCTTGATGAATGGTTGCTAAGTAAAAACATTTAGCAAATGACTCATAAAATCAGTGACAAAGGTCCTTGCAACTGGGGTTTTTGCTACCAATGTTGTCTGGTCGCTAAATTAGTGACAAACTTAATTTGCAACCGATTTTGTAATTTTAATGGTCATTAAATCGGTTTTTTTGTAGTGCTCTATGTGTACACGATGCCCTCTGACAATATCGCCCACGTGTGATAGTCTTATTGGTCCCTTTTCACCATGCACTATACAGACTCAATCCTATCCCCCCTCCCCCACATACATGGTACGGGGTGCGTGGTTGTGTGCATCTGACATGTCAGATTATGGTGCTTATCTGATCTTGTCGCCATTTCTTTGGAGTACTATTTCGTATCATACCTCTCATCGTTTTGCCTTCTCGATCATCGTGGGTGTTGAGCATCCCTTTAGCTACCCGACATTCTTAAGATGAGTTAGTCATCTGAAAGTTCTATCTCGAATTGTGTACAACCCTCAAACCATTGAGCCTTGTGGCATAAATAGGGCAAGTTGTTCCTCTCACCAGAATCAATATGTTCAGCAGTTCCATCCTGAATGGTGTACAAACTTCCAAGCATTGAGCCTTGGGGCATAAATGCTTAAGGCAAGACATTCCTCACGCTAGATTCGATATGCTCGGGATATCCATCCTTGATGATGTACAACCTTCCAAGCATTGACCCTTGTGGTGTAAATGCTTAAGGGCAAGTCATTCCTCCCACTAGAGTCAGTATGTCCAAGATATCCATCCTGGACGGTGTACAACTGTCCAAGCATTTAGCCTTGTGGCATAAATGCTTACATGTTGGTCATATTATTTTATTTGCTCTGTTTTGTGATTCATGTTAGAGGCGAGGTGTGTGGCGTGTCACTTTATTTGTGTCCTATGATATTTATGAAAAGTAATGATGGGTTTTAAACCTTTCGTGTGTGCCTTCCCCAACTATTGGATTGGTTTGTCTTAACCGTTCAGAACCATCGGATCCATTCTCGGATGGAATTTTCACATTTGGTCCACATCCCCAATTTTTTCGTCTTTAGAAGGGATGTCATTATCACTTCTTCTTCCTCCATTTCTTTTCCTTTTCTATTGTCATAAACTTGAGGAAGTATGTTTCTTAAGCTTTTGAGTTTGGCCTTTTTTTACTTGAAAGAAGATGAAGAAGTCCATCACAATTCACAAGTATTTTTCTTTCCAGTTCTTTACTGGTTTTTCATTTTTGTGGTGTTTTTTGGTTTTGGGGTAATCTGGTGGGTTCCTTCTATCTTCTCCTTGTTTGTTTTTGTTCATTTTCCTTGAGAATACATTGACTAGTTGTCGCCTAAATTGAAGTGTCTCTTTTAGGAGGTGAGGGTGACGATCAATGCATTCACTCAACTAGCAACGAAGTGGGAGCCTTGTCTTTCGCTTATGTCAATCAGTCAACATCAACGTTGTCGATCAGTTTTTTGGGAGGTTCTGCAAAGTCAAGGGTTTGTGCATAATCCCCTTAAAGGTATGAACAATCCCCTTGATAATAAATTCAATGTAGTAGGTGGCTGTGAGGACGTTGTTACCAATATAGAGCAAGAAAAGAAATGTGTATTGTTGATAGTCTATTTTGACAATGTTTGGGATATGTCCAATGAAGAGATGGTAGATGAAGATGATGTAACAGGTGACGAGGAAGTTGATGGTGAAGTTCTGACTAATGTTGAGTATAGTTGGGCAAACGAGAGAGCCCTGTTAATTCAATTGATATACACTAACCTAAGTCTGGTAGGTATTTTGAAAAAATAGGTTTGTAGAGTCAGTGGCACCAATTTAGTTGAGGTAGAGTCTTGTGACCCTAATGAAAGGATTTGTCAATCAATCATAGCAGGAGTGGGAGAGTACACTTAAATGTACGAGTATCTTGTTGGGAAATTTGGTGTCATTTTTCTTGTCAGACTTTCAATGTCCCATTCTATGTACACTTAATTGTGCCATGTCCTAACTTCACCCTAATGGTTTGGCATTTGTGTGTGCTTTTGAACTTTTATGTGAAGGGTTGGATGAGATAAGACCGTTAATCAATTCTTCCATTATATGTTTGTTCGGAAGAATTTGAAAGTCACTTGGGTATCATTAAGTAGCCAACAACAACACGATATTTTAGTGGCTTATGCTGGTAGCATCAAGTCTTGGATTATTATTCGATGATTTTGGGATTCCAACTTTTTCTTTATATTGGAATTAGAATCCCACTATAAAAATTGTTGCGGAAGAATGCTTCATGGAGTCGTCAAAGAAGGAACTGATTGCCAAGATTGACACTTTACATTCTTCCAAAAGTTTGTGTAGTGCTTTGCTTAAACTTCGCAATGATGAAGACAATTTAAAGGATTATATATGTATGTTCTCTTTGATGCTTATTTTTGCATTGTCATTCTAATTATTATATCATTTTAACCATGTCAATGTTTGTTGCAAGCAATTCTTTTCCAATCACTAAGGATCATCTCTATCAGGGCTACAAGCGAAAGACAAAGTTGTAGGTGGAGACGTTGAGGCATGTCTGTCGTGGAGGGGTCATTTCTTTTCCTTTTGTCAATTCCTCAAAGTCTTATTTTGTGGCTCCCAATCTTCTTTCAAATGTTTTATGAAAACCAATACTCATGAATTGTGTATCTTTGTGTGTCCAATAGGACAAATAACTTACATAATGATTTATATTATGTTATTAATGTCCAAACAATTAGTTTACACATGAAAGCATCTCGAGGATGATTTGCTCGTAGTACATTCTTATATTTGAATTTTTCCTCTTGATGAATGTTGTGATATTATTCTAACATTTAAATTTCAAGTGTATGAAGGTAGAGACAAATAGAATGTCATCAACGAAAAACTCATTCATACAAGTAGTAGAGCAAAGAGCCACAAAAGCATTGTACCTTTGTATTCTCTCTATTTCCACAACATGTTGCCACGTAACAGAAAGGATAAGTTGTTAATAATAGAATTATTTGAGGAAGGCACAAATGATGCAATCCTCCCTAGGAAAGGACTAGTTACCAGAGCCATGAGCAAAAGGCTCCAAGAGGATTAGGCTAGAACTGATAAAGAAGGCCTTAGGGTTCTAATGAATCTTAGGGTAGATTTTTGAGCCCATGGGTAAAGGTTGGGTCCACTCTTCTTTGTAAATATTAGAATAGGTTTTTTTTTTCTTCTTTTGGGCCTTGTATTTTGGCCATTCTAGCAGTATAGGGTTTTAGTCTTGTATTTCAGGGCATTTTGAGTAGTCTTTGTAGTAGGATTTTTTTTGTATTTTCATGTATTTTGTCATGGGGGTGAGCTTAGCTATTATAGGGGTGTGTAGCTAAGCTCTAGCTTCTCTTCTTAAGGAGGTGAGCTTAGTTATTAGAGGGGTGTGTGTAGCTAAGCTCTAGCTTCTCAAGGAAGTTTCTCAAGGAGGTGAGCTTAGTTTTTAGATGGGTGTGTGTAGCTAAGCTCTAGCATCTCAAGGAAGTTTTCTCAACGAAGCTTCTCAACGAAGTTTTCTTAAGAAAGCTTCTCAAGGAAGCTACCTAGTCTATAAATAGAAGCATGTGTAACACTTGTTGTAACTTTGATGAATGAAAGTCTTATGAGATACACTTCAAAGTTCCACTTCTCTCCCTCTTTTATTCCTTCAATTTCGTGCTCCCCCCTTCTCTCTTTCTTTTCCTCCATTAAAGCATCCTCTTCAAGCTTCTTATCCAAGGCAATTCTTGGTGGTGAAGCTCCTTCTTCCTTGGCTTATTCCCTAGTGGATGGTGCCTCCCCTCTCCTTTTCTCCTTTGTCTTCCGCTGCATCTCCATGGTGAAAAATAACCATTGAAGGACCTCGTTGAAGCTCAAAGATCCAGCCTCCATAGAAGCCCCACAAGCAAGCTTCCATCAAGTGGTAATCAGAGCACAAGAGCTTCAAGTAGGTGCTCCTTAAACCTCCATTAATTTTTTTGCTTTACCTTCTCTTCCATTGTTGTTTCTTCATTTTTCTCCATGTATATCCTCACATGTCTTGTGATAAATGTTGTTAACATGATTCTTTAGAGTTTCCACCGATTAAACTTGCTATAGAAGCTAGATTTTATTTTCTATGGTTCAAATTTCTTGTTCTTGTTCTTGAACCATGAATTGTGTTGAGTTTAGGTTCCTTTGAGATTTGTCTTGCTATTTTTTGTGGCTGAAACCTAAACCATAAAATTCTTACAAAAATATTAAAGTAGAAGAAAACCTCAAAAATCTAGAGTGACTTGTTCACCTATTGTAGTTTTGTCATAGAAGTCATGTCTAGTCATGAAACTTGTCACATAAGATTTCTTATGTTGTGCTGAATTTTATTTTCTTGTTTCTTTGTCTAACTCATTTGCTCATGAGTGTATGAAATTCTTTTAGCCTATTATTTGATTTGAGTCAAATCTTTCATTTTAATTAGTCCTTAACATGTTCATGCAAAATTCTTAGAGAGTCTTTGATTGTGAACCTTTTCTTGAACTTTTAGGTTTCCTTATGATTGTGTCTTTTGTGAATTTGAGTTTTGGTGATTGAATTGCTGGCTGAAATGTTGATCCTAAGTGAATATTGAACTCCTAAAACTATGGTAAACAATCCTAGTGAGTTCAACATACATAGGAAGGTTGAAAGTAAGCCCAAGGCAATCAATATACCATGCTTAAAAAACAAAATCGCTGGTGCTGGCAGTTTGGGCATACAAACTTGAAAAAATTACTGAGAATTGGTTACTTCGAATTTTGAGCTGAACGTTTTACTGAACTTTCTAGACATCTGGAGAAAATTTAGGAAAAAATAAAAAAGTGATTTGGATAAAAGGAAAAAATACGAAAAATCACACAAGTTGGCAGGAAAATCAGTATCCAGGAAAAAAAATGAAAGGGAAGTGTGCTTGTTGTTTTGCCTCAAAATTTATTCTATAATTGGTGCCTATGTTATACCAATCTTAGTTCCAAAATTTCAATTGAAAATTAGTGTGAAGACAAGTGCCAAAGCTAGAGGTTTTTGAGTCTTTTTTTCAGTTTTTTTACTCTACTCTAGAGCCATTCTAAGTTTCTCTTTGAGTCCTAGCTTGCTTCTATGTCCTTTTCATTACTTTAATTGTTGAATAATCCTTGAAAAATTGTCTTGTTAAAACTCCATTGGTTTAGCTTACATTTCATTTTTTTTGGTCTTTGGTTATTGCTTGTCTCTTTGTTTCCTTGTTTGTGGGTTGACATATAGGGAATTGGAAGGAGGATTGGTGCCATCCCTTGAAGAATTTGAGTCAAGAAAAAAGGGCCAACCACCTTAAGAGCTATTGGACTAAGAAGAATTCCAAATTAAGTGAATCACCAAAGAGAGAACAACCACCAAAATTGAGGACCATTTTGTAATTTTGTAATTTGCAATTTACTTACCTTCATTGCTTTCAAGTTTTGTAACAAAAATGCCTTTCATTGGAAGTGTGTTGGGAGCCTCCAATAGGTTACCAAACTTCCATTTGTGTGTAATAATTTTAGGCAATTTTTCCTTAGGATAGTGGGTGTTTTGTTGGGAACCCTGAATGTGGTCATCCAAACACTCTTAGGATTCGCCTAGTTTACATTTCTTGCCAAACCGCCTAGATAGATTTCCTTTTACCAATTAGTTGTTTACCTTATCTTTCACACCTCTTTTAGTGTTTATTTTGGCTAGTTTCAACCATAGTTTCTTTTACCTTTTGTTTTCAAACCTCCAACAAGAAAGAACCACCACTTAGGAACCAACATGAGTCATCATTCATCTAGTGTTAATGGCGAGGGTACTAGTCATAAAAACGCTTTATCTAGAATCTTAGATGAGTTGAGTTCCCTCAAGTTATGGAAAGAAAAACAAGAGAGAAAAGAAAAAGGAAAAAAAAGAGTGGAAGAAATAAGTCAAGATGAAAGAGAGAAAATAAGAGAAGAAGAAAGAAGGAAAATAATGAAAGAAATGAAAAGAGAAAAACATGCCTCCTATAGTAGTCATAACTCTTGCAAGAGCCTAAGTGAAGAACTTCGTGACTATTACGAAGGAAGGCATAGGTCGCATCTTAGACCTCACTCCCATAGAAGAGAAAAGGAAAGAAAGCCTCAAGAGGCTAACATTAACCTCTCATACTTCCATGGGAAGGACAATGTAGAGGCTAACTTAGATTGGGACATAAAGGTAGAGAAACAACTTAAAAAGAAGTCTACTTCAAAATCTTATGGCTCTCACTCTTATCCAAAGAAAGACCAAGGTCAAGGCATCTTAGGGGTGACACCTTCTAAGCTCAAAGATGATAAGGGGAAGACAATAGAAAAGCAAGCCCCTAAGGCTAGTATGCAAGAGAAATCTAGCTCTATAAAGTGCTTTAAATGTCTTGGAAGAGGACACATTACATCTCAATGCCCCACCACCAAAACCATGATTATGAGGGGCCAAGACATTTATAGTAGCCAAGATGAGCCTACTACTTCACCTTCCTCTAGTGAAAGTGAAGAAGCAAAAGGGGAAGAATCTAATGAAGAAATCTACCCCCAAGAAGATGGACAACCATTAGTGGTTAAAGAGAAGTGTAAGGAGGTAAGTGTCTCCTCCAAGAGGTTAGCTAAGAAGGAAACTCATTTTACAATAAAGACAAACATTAAAGAAACTTTCCCTCTTAAACAACCTCCACATTTTCTCTTTTGTAAAAAGACACTTGCTATCATTACCACACCTCTTGGGCTTGAGTTTATTCCTCAAGTAAAGAAGTTGTTGGATGAGGGTTTGGTTCGCAAGAGATTAAATCTTTGTGCTTTGTTGGTGCCCAAAATAGGTATTATTAGGCACCAAGTCCCTAAAATAGGTGGTATGATGAATGTTTTGAGTGGTGCAACCCTTTTTTGTAAAATCACCCGTACACCTAACATCTTCATGATGTGTGTACATAGGGACCCATTAGGTAGGTTTGTTCTTATTTTTAGTTTCAATACAAACTTAGGTACTCATATGGGACACCTTAGGTTTGTCATACTTTTTGGTAGGAATAATCAATATGAAAATATAGAAAAAGGTATGTTTTATTGCGTTACTTTTCTTAATTTTTCAAATAGTGATCAAGGGGTTCCCATGAACCCTAAGAGAATAAAGGTCATTCCTGAGTGGCCCACTCCACCAAGTATAAGAAAATTTTGGGGCTTCCATGACTTAACAAACTTTTACAAAAGGTTTGTCCCATATTTTTCTATACTTGTAGCACCACTCATTGAGGTGGTGAGAAACCATGTTCCTTCATGGGAAGATGCCCAGGAAATGGGTTTTCAGACCTTACCTTACTTCAACATACCAAACACCACTAATACATATGTTTTTGTTCTTTTTACAGGTGTTGAGGGAAGGAGCCCAGAGTATGAAGAACCTCGGGATTTGAGGTCAAATCCTTTCCAAGGTGGAGGGAATGATGCAATCCTACCCCGCAAGGGCATTGGGTAGAAGACTCCAAGTAGATTGGGCTAGAGATCCAAGGGAAGGCCCGAGGTTTCTCATGAGCCTTAGGGTAGATTTCGAGCCCATGGGCTAAGTATGAGCCCGCTTATCTTTGTACATATTAGAATAGGTTTTTCCTTCGTCTGGGCCTTGTATTTTGGCCATTCTATTGAGTAGTCTTTGTAGTAAGGACGTTTTTTTTGTATTTTCATGTTTTTTGTCATGGGGTGAGCTTAGCTATTATAGGGGGTGTGTAGCTAAGCTCTAGCTTCTCATCTCAAAGAGGTAAGCTTAGCTATTAGAGAGGTATGTGTAGCTAAGCTCTAGCTTCTTTAGGAATCTTCTTAAGGAAGTTTCTCAAGGAGGTGAGCTTAGTTATGAGAGGGGTGTGTGTGGCTAAGCTCTAGCTTCTCAAGGAAGTTTTCTCAAAGAAGCTTCTCAAGGAAGTTTTCTCAAGAAAGCTTCTTAAGGAAGCTACCTAGTCTATAAATAGAAGCATGTGAAACACTTGTTGTAACTTTGATGAATGAGAGTCTTGTGAGACACAACTCAAAGTTCAACTTCTCTCCCTTTTTCTTCCTTCAATTTCATGCTCCCCCCTCTCTCTTTCCCTTCTCTCTTTCTTTTCCTCTATTAAAGCATCCTCTTCAAGCTTCTTATCCAAGGCAATTCTTGGTGGTGAAGCTCCTTCTTCCTTGGCTTATTCCCTAGTGGATGGTGCCTCCCCTCTCCTCTTCTCCTTTTCCTTTCGCTGCATCTCCATGGTGAAAAATCACCATTGAAGGACCTCATTGAAGCTCAAAGATCCAGCCTCCATAGAAGCCCCACAAGCAAGCTTCCATCATTGAACCTCACTATCATTCCCCACCCAAAACCTTATAAACTTCAATGGCTCAATGAGCAAGGGGAAATGATAGTTAACCAACAAGTGAAGGTACCTTTCTCCATTGGGACATATAAGGATGAAGTTAATTGTGATATAGTTCCATGGAGGCAGGACATATTCTTTTAGGAAGGACGTGGCAATTTGATAGGAAGATCATTTACAATGGCCTAACAAATGAGATTACCCTCACCCATCTTGGCACTAAATTTGTGTTGCATCCTCAAACACCTTCACAGGTGGCCAGAGATCAACTAACTATGAAAGATAAGAGGGATGAGGAAGAAAAACTAGAAAACAAAAGAAAAAGAAGGATAGTAAGGCCTTGTCTTCAAAGGCCAAGGGGAAGGAAAAAGAGGAAAAGGATTCCTCCCAGAAGATTGTTAAGCAGGAAAATCATTTTGCAACAAAAGGTGATATTAAAAGAGCACTCCTTCTTAAACAATCTTTCTACCTTCTCCTATCAAGGGAAACATTCCTTAGCACTGCCACAATTCCTACATTTGAGACCTTACCCCTAAAGGTCCAAGAACTCTTACATGAATTTGGTGATATATTTCCCAAAGAGATACCCCCTGGGCTACCTCCTTTAAGGGGAATAGAACACCAAATAGATTTAGTCCCAGGAGCAAGCCTTCCTAATAGGCCAGCCTATAGGACTAACCCTCAGGAGACTAAGGAGATAGAGTCTCGGGTTAAAGAATTGTTGGAGAAGGGCTGGATCCAAGAGAGCCTAAGCACATGTGTTGTGCCAATGTTGTTGGTGCCCAAAAAGGATGGTACGTGGAGAATGTGTACAGATTGCAGGACCATCAACAACATCACTGTAAAGTATAGGCAACCCATTCCTAGACTTGATGATTTGCTTGATGAGTTGCATGGTGCCAATATCTTTTCAAAAATTGATCTTAAAAGTGGGTATCACCAAATCAGGATGAAAAAGGGTGATGAGTGGAAAACCGCTTTCAAGACCAAGTTTGGTTTGTATGAATGGCTAGTGATGCCTTTTGGGCTCACTAATGCACCAAGCACCTTTATGAGGCTTATGCATCATGTCTTAAGGGACTTCATAGGTAGATTTGTAGTTTTTTATTTTGATGATATTTTAGTGTACAGTAGGAGCCTAGATGATCACTTAGGACATCTAAGGCAAGTTCTTTCAGTCCTTAGGAAAAACACCCTCTATGCAAATATAGAGAAGTGTACTTTTTGGGAAGATAATATAGTTTTCTTAGGGTCTGTAGTTGGTAGAAATGGGGTCCAAGTGGACCCTAAGAAAATCAAGGCCATCCAAGAATGGCCCACCCCAAAAAGTGTGGGAGATATTAGGAGCTTCCATGGGTTGGCAAGCTTCTATAGAAGGTTCATTCCTAATTTCTCTACAATTGCATCACCTCTCAATGAGCTAGTGAAGAAGAATGTGGCATTTACCTGGGGTGAAAAACAAGAGCAAGCCTTTGCTTTGCTAAAAAAAAAAGCTTACTAAGGCACCTGTTCTAGCTCTTCCTGACTTTTCTAAAACTTTTGAGCTAGAATGTGATGCCTCTGGAGTGGGAGTTGGAGCTGTTTTGTTACCAGGTGGGCACCCTATTGCTTATTTAAGTGGAAAACTTCATGGTGCCACCCTTAACTACCCTACCTATGATAAAGAGCTTTATGCCTTAATAAGAGCACTCCGAACTTGGGAACATTACCTTGTTTCCAAGGAATTTGTCATTCATAGTGATCATCAATCACTTAAGTTCATTAAAGGGCAAAGCAAGTTAAACAAAAGGCATGCAAAATGGGTAGAGTACCTAGAGCAATTTCCATATGTTATCAAATACAAAAAGGGAAAAACAAATGTGGTAGCTGATGCCCTCTCTAGGAGACACACATTGTTTTGCTCCCTAGGAGCTCAAATTTTAGGATTCGATAACATTAAGGACTTGTATGCTTTAGATGAACATTTCTCTCCCATTTACAAGAGTTGTGGGAAAAAGGCCCAAGATGGATTCTATTTGGTTGAGGGGTATTTGTTCAAAGAGGGAAAGCTTTGCATACCCCAAGGAACCATCAGGAAATTACTTGTGAAGGAGAGCCATGAGGGTGGGCTCATGGGCCATTTTGGGATAGACAAGACCCTTGTCTTACTCAAAGAAAAGTTCTATTGGCCCCATATGAAGAAAGATGTCCATAAGCATTGCACTAGGTGTGTGGCTTCTTTACAAGCCAAGTCTAGGGTGATGCCTCATGGGCTATACACACCCTTACCCATTCCATCTGCACCTTGGGTAGACATTAGTATGGACTTTTTCCTTGGGCTCCCTAGAACCCAAAGAGGTGTAGACTCTATCTTTGTGGTGGTGGATAGGTTTAGCAAGATGGCACACTTTATACCATGCCACAAGGTGGATGATGCTTCCCACATCTCAAAACTCTTTTTTAGGGAAGTTGTGAGACTCCATGGTTTGCCTAGGACCATTGTGTCAGATAGAGATGCTAAGTTCCTTAGCCACTTCTAGAAAACATTATGGGCTAAGCTAGGAACAAAGCTTATTTTCTCTACCACTTGTCATCCACAAACTGATGGGCAAATAGAGGTGGTGAATAGGTCTTTATCCACCCTTTTAAGGTCTCTTCTGAAAGGCAACCATAAGTCTTGGGATGAGTATCTTCCTCATGTAGAATTTGCCTACAACAGGGGGGTTCATAGAACCACCAAGCAATCCCCTTTTGAGGTTGTCTATGGGTTCAATCCCTTAACACCCTTAGACCTCATTCCCCTCCCACTTGACACTTCATTTATACATAAAGAAGGGGAATCTAAGTCAGAGTTTGTAAAGAAGTTGCATGAGAGGGTTAAGACTCAAATAGAGAACCAAACAAAGGTATATTCAACTAAGGGCAATAGAGGAAGAAAGGAGCTAGTTCTTAATGAGGGGGACTGGGTTTGGCTCCATCTTAGGAAGGAAAGATTCCCTACTAAAAGGAAATCCAAGCTTAGCCCTAGAGGGGATGGACCTTTTCAAGTCTTGGAGAGGATCAATAAAAATGCCTATATGTTGGACCTTCCAAGAGAGTATGGAGTCAGCACCACTTCTAATATTTCTGGTTTAATTCCTTTTGCAGGTGGAGCTGATATAGAGGAGGAGGAACCAACAGATTTGAGGTCAAATCCTCTTCAAGGGGGAGGGGATGATGCAATCCCCCCTAGGAAAGGACCAGTTACCAAAGCCATGAGCAAGAGGCTCCAAGAGGATTGGGCTAGAGCTGATAAAGAAGGCCTTAGGGTTCTAATGAACCTTAGGGTAGATTTTTGAGCCCATGGGTCAAGGTTGGGTCCACTCTTCTTTGTAAATATTAGAATAGGTTTTTTTTTCTTCTTTTGGGCCTTGTATTTTGGCCATTCTAGCAGTATAGGGTTTTAGCCTTGTATTTCAGAGCATTTTGAGTAGTCTTTGTAGTAGGATTTTTTTTTTGTATTTTCATGTATTTTGTCATGGGGGTGAGCTTAGCTATTATAGGGGTGTGTAGCTAAGCTCTAGCTTCTCTTCTTAAGGAGGTGAGCTTAGTTATTAGAGGGGTGTGTGTAGCTAAGCTCTAGCTTCTCAAGGAGGTGAGCTTAGTTTTTAGATGGGTGTGTGTAGCTAAGCTCTAGCATCTCAACGAAGCTTCTCAAGGAAGTTTTCTTAAGAAAGCTTCTCAAGGAAGCTACCTAGTCTATAAATAGAAGCATGTGTAACACTTGTTGTAACTTTGATGAATGAAAGTCTTATGAGATACACTTCAAAGTTCCACTTCTCTCCCTCTTTCTTTTCCTCCATTAAAGTATCCTCTTCAAGCTTCTTATCCAAGGCAATTCTTGGTGGTGAAGCTCCTTCTTCCTTGGCTTATTCCCTAATGGATGGTGCCTCCCCTCTCCTCTTCTCCTTTGCCTTCTGCTGCATCTCCATGGTGTAAAATCACCATTAAAGGACCTCATTGAAGCTCAAAGATCCAGCCTCCATAGAATCTCCACAAGGAAGCTTCCATCAACAAATCCCACAATGGATAGATTTTTTAAGCCTATAAAAGAAACCTTAAGAAGCAACACAAAACAAGAGAAATGATCAAATCACACAAGTGTTATATCTCTATCAAAAGTGTTGGACGCTCAAAAATAGAACTTAGAAAGTCTCTTTCTTTGCTTAGCAAAGTTAATTTTTATATTCAAACTTCATTGGATATCCTCCCTTTGAGAGATTTGAATATTGTATTCATTCAAAATGTTGATTGGAAAGCCAAGAATGACTTAGTGATCAAAGAATACTTTGGTGTTCTTAATTTCCGGGGGAGATTAAAGGTAACCAACGAGTGTCATAGAGAATACTTATTGTAGCCAGGAGTGGCAGAGTAGAAACTCATTTGTAATTAGTTTAATTAGTGGAACCCTTTACAATTTCATAGAGGAGAACTAGACGTAGCTTAGGTTGAGTGAAATAGTATAAACATTGTGCTTTTACTCTAACTTCTATTATAACTTGGTTATTTTTAGTTGCTTCTCTCTTATCTTTGGATGCACAAGTTTTTAATTAAATACAATTTGTGAAAACCTTTGATAAGTATCTTTGAAAAGTATTTTATCTTTCAAAAAATATTGAAGTTTTTCTAACTTACTATTCATCCCATTTCTAGTGTGATATCTATTATTTCACTTCTTTCTTTTCTTCTTTAGCGGATGTTATCATTTCTTCCATGAAATCTGCCAACACTTGTGCTTTGATGGACCCTCTTTTCTCATAAGAGACATCAAATTCTGATAACTCTAGCAATCGAGCAACCATTCTTCCCGCCAAATCCAGTTTCTGAAGCACTTGCTTGACCGGGAGTTCTAATTGCAACACAATTGAGTAACTATGGAAATACGGTTAGAGCTTTTTGGGTTGCGATGACTATAGACAAAGATGCCTTTACGATTTTTTATATCTTAACTCAGCTCCGACATTTCTTTGCTTACAAGCCAGATGGATTTTTGTTCTTGGTTGCGCTCTTGCACTAGTACAACATTGATTGCTTGATCGACAATACACAAGTATACAAGTATAGAGCCTTTCGATTTCGGCCTTGTTAAAATGGGTAGTGTTGTGAGGAATTCCTTGAATTGTTTGAAGGCATTCTCACAATCTAGCACCCATTGGAAGTGCTTGTTCTTCCGAAATCACTTAAGCAGAGGGAGTTCCTTCTCTGTCGATTTTGATAAGAACCAAGACAGGGACATGATCTTCCCTATGAGTTGTTCACTTCTTTGACCGTTCTTGGAATTCTCATTTTCATGATGGCCTTGCATTTATTTGGGTTACCCTCAATTCCCCTCTTTGTCAACATAAAACCTAAGAACTTCTCGGCATGTACTTTGAAAAATCATTTTTCTAAGTTTAATTGGAGGTTATGATTCCTTATGGTATCAAACTGCATTCAAAAACTCCATCCACAAGCCTATCTATGTTGGGGTTAAAGGATATGAATCCTTGGGACAAGCTTTATTTAAGTCAGTATAGTCCATGCATATGCGCCACTTTCCATTGCTCTTTTCTAGCATGACAACATTTGCTAGCCAAGTTGGATACTCAAATTCCATAATAAAGTTTGCAACAAGGCATTTCTTGTTCTCTTCTTTTATCGCCTTTCTCTAGTCATCTCCAATCTTTCTCCATTTTTGGGCTAGCGGGCCTAGCTTTTGAATTCAAGGAGTGTTTGTGAGAAATGAACTCAAGATCTATTCGTAGCATGTCTTGTGCTTCCCATGCAAAAATGTCTTTATTGCATACCAAACACGTTATCAACTCATCCTCCACAATCAACTGCAATGATTGCCCAATTTCAGTTTTTTTCCCGAATTTCTCTAATGCAAACTTCTTTCAAGTCATCTTCTGGATGAGGTTGTCTTTCCACATGTTCCCATCAAGGATCTAAGTCTAAGAAGTTAACAGATCGACTTTTTTCATCCTACCTTTTCTTCCCCTTTTCTACATGCAAGCTATCCTCATAACATTTCTTTGTCATTTGTTGATCGGATCTCATAGTGCCAATTTTGTGTTGGTCCAAGGGGTATTTCATATATAGGTGTGGTGTTGAAACCACTACCCCCAATTCATTTAAAGTCGGCCTCCCCATGATCATGTTATAGGATGTTGTGGCATCAATCACCATCTACCAGATGATAACTATCTTTGCATTCTTGCCAACTCCAAACGTAGTTCTTAAATTGACGCTCCCTCAAATCTCAATTTGTTCTCTTGAGAAGCCAATCAATTACCCTAAGCAAGTTTGTAATTTTCTCTCAACATTTCCATCTTCATGTATACATTTAAGTATATTATATTTACCAAGCTCCCTTGCTCTATCAACACTTTCTCAGCATTAAACTCGTTTGTGATGACTACGATTAGCATCGGATAGTCATCATGGGGTTTTATTCCTTCAGGATTCTTTGCTGAGAAGGTAATCTTCGGTGATGTGACCGACATACACTTCTTGTCTATGTTTGCTCATGCTTTGGGCCTCTTTCTCTTCGCCCTATGTCTTCTCGACTTCGGGATTGCCGATGATGTCTCCTCTCTAGTCGGGGAGGGATTCACCTTCTCTCTTTCTACTCATTCTGGTCATATACATAATTTGTCAAATTACCCATATAGATTAGCTTCTTCATCTCGATTTTTAGATTCCTACATTTCTTTCTATTGTGGCCCCTAGTTCTATTCGCACCACTTATCACTTCTCGGTTCAATTTTTGCTTTTGTGGAATTCATAATATTTCACAAATGAGTGTGGTGGATCTCATTTAAGATTTGTCCACTTCACATCTTAAGGGGAGTAAAGTCGACGATTTGCTCCAAATTTCTCCTCTGATTTCCTTTAGGGCCTCTTCGTGGCTTAGGCTTATGATGTGGTCAGTCTCCACGATCTTGGGTGGTATTCTAACTGTGACTTTTGTCAGTTTCATGCTCAACCTTCCTTCTTTCTATCGCATCCTCCTCAACTTCTATGTTATTTTCGGCTCTTACACGTATCTCTTCCATGTTTCCCGGTCTTCTCAGCACCAAGGAATCAGAAAAGGTTCCAACAAGTAAACCTTTCTCAAAAGCTTTTACGAATAACTTCTGGTCGGATCATCCATGATGCAATCCTCCCTAGGAAGGGACCAGTCACTAGAGCCATGAGCAAGAGGCTCCAAGAGGATTGGGCTAGAGCTGCTGAAGAAGGCCCTAGGGTTCTCATGAACCTCAGGGCAGATTTCTGAGCCCATGGGCCAAGGTTGGGTCCAATTATCTTTGTACATATTAGATTAGGATGTCATTATATTTTGTCCTTGTATTTAGGGCTCCATAATGTAGGTAGAGTATCCTAGAAATATAGGATTTTTCAGCCCTTGTATTTTAGGGCACCTAGACTAGTTTTTGTATTAAGGGTAGTTTTGTAATTTCACATGCACTAAGTGAGTATTTGATGTGTGTGTTAGGAAATAACTTTAATTGAATTGGTAGAAGCTCAATCCAATTAAATTTTAGAGGGGGAGGTGAGCATTTGCTTACTACACCACATTGCCACATCATATAGTCACACTTTGTGCATGTCCTTCATGCTTTACATGCCTCATGACCCCTAAGCACACTTAGTGGAGAATCTTGGAATTGATCTTGGATTAGTGGGCTGAACCACAACTGAAATTCACTAATCATAATTAGTGAAATTTTGGCTCCAAAGTTTGGCTCCACAAATTCAATTTCAAATTCAAGTGAAATTTGAATTTCCCTCCAATTTTGTGTGACACTTAGGCTATAAATAGAGGTCATGTGTGTGCATTTTTTTTCAACTTTGATCATTTGAATATTAACTTCAGATTTCAGAGCTCTTTTTGAGCACAAAATTTCGTGCTCTTCTCTCCCTCTCCTTTCATTCATCTCATTCTTCCTCCAAGCTCTTATCCATGGCCTCCTATGGTGGTGAGCTTCTTATAGACTCTTCTTCTAGACACTTAGTGGAGAAACTTTGTAATATTATAAGTACTTTTTGTTAAATATAGGTAATAGATAATTTAGACTTTTGTTTTGTGTGTTTAATAATCAATTTCTCTCAATTTCAGGTTAATTAGGCAAATCGGCAAAAGTGTTGTTTTCACCTTCTCGCTAAGCCAATATGCTGGCTTAGCGAGCATTCGCTAAGCGCGACACTCAGTGGATAAGCGCGAGGAAGAATCCAGAAGAAGATGAGTTCTCAGGTTCGCTGAGCGCACCACTCCAAGTCATCAAGCGTGCTGCTTCAGCTCATCCGCTAAGCGAGAGAAGCGCGCTGAGCCAAAAATCACTAACGTGCGCTAAGCGGTCCATACGTCCGCTAAGCGCCCGAGCACGAACAAGGCAACTGATCGAGGCCGTAACCGAATCAAATAAACATTAAAAATGCAGTATCTAGGAAGTGATCCTAGGTCGTCTCCCAACGAGCAATGGTCAACCAAACGTTCATAACAGATAGTAATAAAACACTAACGAATTGGGGGGGATTGTTTGTTTTTGTAAATTAAACAGCAAGCAAATTTTAATTAGAAAATAGTAGAATTAAAACATTTTGTTTCCCCTTGATTCACAAGCAAGTCTCTTATCCTAGGTTACGAGAATTTATCCTTAATCAGTTCAACCACTTAATCCAACCCTAAATTAAATTACTAAGCGAAAATTAGCATAAGGCTGTCATTATGTGATTAAGCAACACATACACCAATTAATCATGAACGAAACTGATCATTAAGCATGAACATAAATTAAGCGCAGAGACAATTAATCAAGCACTAAGCATGCATGGATTAATAGCAACAAATACAAAGTAATTGGTGAAGAGGAAAAATTGATCAGAATTCAATAGTAATGACAAAACCTCAAAGAGAGTTGTGCTTGATCTTTAAGAGAAAACAACGTTGGAGACTTAACCTTCCATTAATCAGTAGAAAACGAAATTGTAAATTGGAGCAGAAATAAAATTGCAGGAAAAAAAATTTTATTCTACGTGAACAGTGTGCATGAACAGTAAAAATTGGAATTCTAAAACCCTAGAATTATTCTCTTCTTTGAAAAACTCCCACAAACTAAAACCTTGGTGTTGTTATATAGGTCCTCAGCTCCAAAGCTTACAAATCTCTTTTATGTCCAAACCCATAAACGAAATAAAATAAAATTAGGACAAGATAAGATAAGATTGGATGAAATAAAATCTGGACGAAATAAAATCTAGATGAAATAAAATTTGTATAAGATAAGATTTGATAAGATAAAATTGTTTGCTCTCTTCAAGTCCAAGCCCAATTCCGGATTCAAGCCCAATTGCTTATAATTCTCCTGAAATTAAATTAAAAACACAAAATTAGTCAAGTAGGCCTAAATGATACAACTGCATAATTAATTTGACAATTAAGGCTAATCAGAAATTAAAATGGTGACAAAAAGGGTTAAGAAATAGGAGAAAATAATGACACATCAGCCACCTATTTAAGCCTGAAGTCATATTTGCAAATGGAGTTTGGAGTTTTTCTTGAAGAAGCCTCTGCATGCACGAGAATCAGACCCAGGCTTGAAGCTTTTGCATGTTTAGGAAGTTCTAGAGAGAGAAAGGTCCAAGTTCCAAAGAGTTTTGAAAGATTTTGTTGTGTGAAGATCTACAGAGATGCGAGTTCGAAGCGAAAGCCATTCTGAGAACTTGAGATGAGTTTGTGAGTGATTGTGAGATCCTAGAGGTAAAGGAGACTGATGCAATCCTACCCCGCAAGGGCATTGGATAGAAAACTCCAAGTAGATTCGGCCAAAGATGCAAGAGAAGGCCCTAGGGTTCTTATGAGCCTTAGGGTAGATTTCGGGCCCATGGGCTAAGTACGAGCCCACTTATCTTTGTAAATATTAGATTAAGGTTTCATTATTTTTGGGCCTTGTATTTAGGGCTCCATAATGTAAGTAGGGTACCCTAGAAATATAGGATTTTTTAGCCCTTGTATTTTAGGGCACCTAGACTAGTTTTTGTATTAGGGGTAGTTTTGTAATTTCACATGCACTAAGTGGATATTTGATGTGTGTGGTTGAAAATAAATTTAATTGAATTGGTAGAAGCCCAATCCAATTAAATTTTAGAGGGGGAGGTGAGCATTTTCTTACTACACCCCATTGCCACATCATATAGTCACACTTTGTGCATGTCCTTCATGCTTTTCATGCCTCATGACACCTAAGCATACTTAGTGGAGAATCTTGGAATTGATCTTGGATTAGTGGGTTGAACCATAACTAAAATTCACTAATCATAATTAGTGAAATTTTGGCTCTAAAGTTTGGCTCCACAAATTCAATTTCAAATTCAAGTGAAATTTGAATTTCCCTCCAATTTTGTGTGACACTTAGGCTATAAATAGAGGTCATGTGTGTGCATTTTTTTCAACTTTGATCATTTGAATATTAACTTCAGATTTCAGAGCTCTTTTTGAGCACAAAATTTCGTGCTCTTCTCTCCCTCTCCCTTCATTCATCTCATTCTTCCTCCAAGCTCTTATCCATGGCCTCCTATGGTGGTGAGCTTCTTCTAGACTCATCTTCTCCTTGAAGTGGCGTCTCCTCTCTCTCTTCCTTCTCCATTCCCCTGCCATTTATCTTCCAAGAAGCAAAGGAATCCATTGATGAAGAAGATCCTAGGCCTACAAGCTCCAATGGAGCTTGCATCATGTGGTATCAGAGCATCTTCATCTAGGTGATGTTCTTTTGCTTCCTCTATCTTTTTGTTCGGTGAATTCTCTTTAATTCCTTGTTCTTCATCTTATTCTCCATGTATATCCTCCATTTTCTTGTGGTTTGGTTCTGTTTACAGTATATTAAAAAAAAATAAACCGATTAAATCTTAGATCTACACTTGTTCTTGCATTTCTATGGTTCAAATTTTGTAGATCTACTCTTGAATCTTGTTTTTGTGTTGATTTTAGGTTCTATCATTTTTCATTCATAATATTCATGTGCTGAACCTTAGATCTAAATTTTCTTCCAAAATATTGATTAGAAAAAAAAAACACAAAAATCTAAGTGTAAATCACTTAATCCATGTTGTCTTAGAGTCATGTTTAGTCATAGTAATTGTCACATTATGTTCTAAGTTTGTGTTGAATTTTTATTTTGTTGATTGAATTCTAGATACATTTGTTCATGTATTCTTGTCATTCTTAGCCTATCTTTTGAATTTTGAGTCTAATTCATGCATGTTATTTAGTTCATAACATGTTCTAAATCAATTCCTAGAAGTAGTCTTGTTGTTGAACTCTTTTTTGTTTTCTAAGATTCCTACATGATGCCTATGATGAAGTTGAGTTGTGGTGCTGAGGTTTGGCTGGATTTGTGAATCAAATAAGTCTTAATCTCTCTTGAATTGTGTTATTCAAGATAATTGAGCATAAGCAAACACAAATTGTAACTATCCAAGCCTTAAGCAACATAAACACTACTCTTGATTTCTAGGTTGAAATCGCTGGTGCTGGCAGCTTGAACATACGAACTTGTATAAATTACTGGGAATTGATCACTACGTTTTTTGAGCTGAAACTTTTACTGAATTTTCTGGACATCTGACCAAAAATATAAAAAAAGAACCAAGCGATTTGGATTAAAGGAAAAAATAAGAAAAATCTCACAAGTTGGCAGAAAAATCAGTGTCCAGGAAAAAAAAGAAAAGTGAAAGGAAAGTGTGCTTGTTGTTTTGGCTCAAAATTTGTTCTATAATTGGTGCCTATTTTATACCAATCCTAGTTCTGAAATTTCAATTGAAAATTATTTTGAAAACAAGTGCCAAAACTAGAGGTTTCTTGAGTCTTTTTTTTTAGAGTTTTTCTACTCTACTCTAGAGCCATTCTAGGTTTCTCTTTGAGTCCTAGCTTGCTTTTTTGTGTTTTTCATTGCTTTAATTGTTGAATAATCCTTGGAAATTTGTCTTGTTAAAACTCTATTGGTTTAGCTTTCATTTCTTTTCTTTTTTTGTCTTTGGTTATTGCTTGTCTCTTTGTTTCCTTGCTTGTGAGTTGTCATATAGGGAATTGGAAAGGAGGATTGGTGCCATATCTTGAAGAATTTGAGTCAAGAAGCAAGGGGCCAACCACCTTAAGAGCAATTGGACTAAGAAGCACTCCAAATTGAGTGAAACACTAAAGAGAGAATAGCCACCATAATTGAGGACTTTTTTCTTTGTAATTTTGTAATTGGCAATTTGCTTTGCTTTCAAATTTTGTAACAAAAAGGCCTTTCATTGGAAGTAAGTTGGGAGCCTCCGCTAGGTCACCCTACTTCCATTTGTGTGTAATAATTTTAGGCAATTTCCCCTTAGGATAGTGAGTGTTTTTTTGGGAACCTTAAATGAGGTCTTCCAAACACTCCTAGGATCCGCCTAGTTTGCATTTCTTACACTTTAATTTCTTGCTTATTTTCATAGCTTATTTCCTTTACCCTCCATTGTCAAACCGCCTAGATAGCTTGCCTTTTACCAATTAGTTTTTACCTTATCTTTCACACCTCTTTTAGTGTTTATTTTGGCTAGTTTCAACCATAGTTTATTTTACCTTTTGTTTTCAAACCCCCAACAAGAAAGAACCATAACTTAGGAACCAACATGAGTCTTCATTCTTCATCTAGTGTTAATGGTGAGGGTTCTACTCCTAAGGACCCCTTGTATAAGATATTAGATGAGTTGAGATCCCTTAAGTTGTGGAAAGAAAAACAAGAGAGAAAAGAAAAAGGTAAAAAAAGAGTGGAAGAAATAAGTCAAGACGAAAGAGAGAAAATAAGAGAGGAAGAAAGAAGAAAAATAATGAAAGAAATGGAAAGAGAAAAACATGTCTCCTATAGTAGTCATAACTCTTGCAAGAGCCTAAGTGAAGAACTTCGTGACTATTATGAAGGAAGGCATAGGTCACATTTTAGACCTCACTCCAATAGGAGAGAAAATGAAAGAAAGCCTCAAGAGGTTAACATTAAACTCCCATACTTCCATGGGAAGGACAATGTAGAGGCTAATTTAGATTGGGAAATAAGGGTAGAGCAACAACTTAAATGGAAGTCTACTTCAAAATCTTATGGCTCTCACTCTTATCCAAAGAAAGACCAAGGTCAAGGAATCTTAGGGGTGAGACCTTCTAAGCCCAAAGATGATAAGGGGAAGACAATAGAAAAGCAACCCCTTAAGGCTAGTATGCAAGAGAAGACTAGCTCCATGAAGTGCTTTAAATGTCTTGGAAAAGGACACATTACTTCTCAATGCCCCACCAAGAAAACCATGATTATGAGGGGCCAAGACATTTATAGTAGCCAAGATAAGGCTACTACTTCACCTTCCTCTAGTAAAAGTGAAGAAGCAAAAGGGGAAGAATCTAGTGAAGAGATCTACCCCCAAGAAGAAGGACAACCTTTAATGGTTAAGGAGGAGTGTAAGGAGGTAAGTGTCTCCTCCAAGAGGTTAGCTAAGAAGGAAATACATTTTGAAATAAAGACAAATATTAAAGAAATTTCCCTTCTTAGACAACCTCCACATTTTCTCCTTTGTAAAAAGACACTTGTTAGCATTGCCACATCTCTTAGGCTTGAGTTTATTCCTCAAGTAAAGGAGTTGTTGGATGAGGGTTTGGTTCGCAAGAGATTAAATCCTTGTGCTTTGTTGGTGCCCAAAATAGGTATTATTAGGCACCAAATCCCTAAAATAGGTGGTGTGATGAATGCTTTGGGTGGTGCAACACTCTTTTGTAAACTCACTCGTGCACCCAACATCTTCATGATTTGTGTACATAGGGACTCATTAGGTAGGTTTGTTCTTATTTTTAGTTTCAATACAAACTTAGGCACTCATATGGGAAACCTTAGGTTTGTCATACTTTTTGGTAGGAGTAATCAACATGAAAATACAGAAAAAAGGTATGTTCTATTGCTTTACTTTTCTTTATTTTTTAAATTGTGATCAAGGGGTTCCCATGAACCCTAAGAGAATAAAGGTCATTCCTGAGTGGCCTGCTCCACCAAGTGTAAGAAAAATTTGGGGCTTCCAAGACTTAACAAACTTTTACAAAAGGTTTGCCCCATATTTTTCTATACTTGTAGCACCACTCATTGAGTTGGTGAGGAACCATGTTCCTTCATGGGAAGATGCCCAGGAAATGAGTTTTCAAACCTTACCTTACTTCAACATACTAAACACTACTAATACATATGTTTTTGTTCTTTTTACAGGTGTTGAGGAAAAAAGCCCAGCGTTTCAAGAACCTTGGGATTTGAGGTCAAATCCTTTTCAAGGGGGAGGGAATGATGCAATCCTACCCCGCAAGGGCATTGGATAGAAAACTCCAAGTAGATTCGGCCAAAGATGCAAGAGAAGGCCCTAGGGTTCTTATGAGCCTTAGGGTAGATTTCGGGCCCATGGGCTAAGTACGAGCCCACTTATCTTTGTAAATATTAGATTAAGGTTTCATTATTTTTGGGCCTTGTATTTAGGGCTCCATACTGTAGGTAGGGTACCCTAGAAATATAGGATTTTTCAGCCCTTGTATTTTAGGGCACCTAGACTAGTTTTTGTATTAGGGGTAGTTTTGTAATTTCACATGCACTAAGTGGATATTTGATGTTTGTGGTTGGAAATAAATTTAATTGAATTGGTAGAAGCCCAATCCAATTAAATTTTAGAGGGGGAGGTGAGCATTTGCTTACTACACCCCATTGCCACATCATATAGTCACACTTTGTGCATGTCCTTCATGCTTTTCATGCCTCACGACACCTAAGCACACTTAGTGGAGAATCTTGGAATTGATCTTGGATTAGTGGGCTGAACCATAACTAAAATTCACTAATCATAATTAATGAAATTTTGGCTCCGAAGTTTGGCTCCACAAATTCAATTTCAAATTCAAGTGAAATTTGAATTTCCCTCCAATTTTGTGTGACACTTAGGCTATAAATAGAGGTCATGTGTGTGCATTTTTTTCAACTTTGATCATTTGAATATTAACTTCAGATTTCATAGCTCTTTTTTAGCACAAAATTCCGTGCTCTTCTCTTCCTCTCCCTTCATTCATCTCCTTCTTCCTCCAAGCTCTTATCCATGGCCTCCTATGGTGGTGAGCTTCTTCTAGACTCATCTTCTCCTTGAAGTGGCGTCTCCTCTCTCTCTTCCTTCTCCATTCCGCTGCCATTTATCTTCCAAGAAGCAAAGGAATCCATTGATAAAGAAGATCCTAGGCCTACAAGCTCCAATGGAGCTTACATCAGAGACATCCTCACCACTTGTGTTTTTGCAGTCTTTCATCTTGTTCTTCTCTTTGTTGTAAAGGAGGTTTTCGGACTATGGAAAGCTAAATCCTCCGTTGGATCTTCCCTGTGGGTACCTGATGTAAATATATTTCTATATATGTAATGATGTTTTGTGTGTTCTCTGTGCTATCTGCTTTTCATTCCATTGTGCTTTTACCTTGATCACGTAGATGCATGCTTTGTTAGGTTCCTTCAATAGTGGGAACTGGTCTGATTCTAAAGTCCTTGGTAGTACGGGACTAAGTTGTTGTGCTATCACGAGGGATCGGGGTACAATAACTTAGTTGTGTATGTGTGTCATAATATGGTCTTGGTTAAGTTTAGTCTTACAAGAGGGATCTGCGGATAAGGCTTGATCAGGACTAGGCTAGGCTATCATGAGGAATTGGGGTCTAGCAGTCCAGGAGATAGCATAGGAACGCATGAGCATTGTTAAATAGAGAACATCCTTTTTAGCATCAGGAACCTATGAGGAAGACCAACGCTTTCTCTACTTGCTTTTACACAGTATTTCTCTTGCGTGATTTTCTTTCTTTTTGCCTAGATAATTTAAATACTTGTCTATAACCATAGTTATATTTTCATACCAGACGCCTATTTATCGAAACTCGGTTCCCAGATAATACAAGTTCCCCGAGAGTTCAATACTCGGTTCTTACCATTTTATACTACTTGTGCGATCCGGTGCACTTGCCAGCCACGAACAAAGGGCTAGGTCCAAGAGAGCCTAAGCCCATGTGTTGTGCCAGTGTTGTTGGTGCCCAAAAAGGATGGTACATGGAGAATGTGTACAGATTGCAGGGCCATCAACAACATCACTG
The DNA here is from genome assembly GCF_004193775.1 of Glycine soja. Lineage (NCBI taxonomy): Eukaryota > Viridiplantae > Streptophyta > Magnoliopsida > Fabales > Fabaceae > Glycine > Glycine soja. The sequence goes on from NC_041015.1 coordinate 22,507,481, forward strand.
TAAAGTATAGGCACCCCATTCCTAGACTTGATGATTTGCTTGATGAGTTGCATGGGGACAATATCTTTTCAAAAATTGATCTTAAAAGTGGTTATCACAAAATCAGCATCAAAAAGAGTGATGAGTGGAAAACCGCTTTCAAGACCAAGTTTGGTTTGTATGAATGGCTAGTGATGCCTTTTGGGCTCACTAATGCACCAAGCACCTTTATGAGACTTATGCATCATGTCTTAAGGGATTTCATAGGTAGATTTGTAGTTGTTTATTTTGATGATATTTTAGTGTACAGTAGGAGCCTAGATGATCACTTAGGACATCTTAAACAAGTTCTTTCAGTCCTTAGGAAAAACACCCTCTATGCAAATATAGATAAGTGTACCTTTTGTGTAGATAATAGTTTTCTTAGGGTTTGTAGTTGGTGGAAATGGGGTCCAAGTGGACCCTGAGAAAATCAAGGCCATCCAAGAATGGCCCACCCCAAAAAGTGTGGGAGATATTAGGAGCTTCCATGGGTTAGCAAGCTTCTATAGAAGGTTCGTTCCTAATTTCTCTACAATTGCATCATCTCTCAATGAGCTAGTGAAGAAGAATGTGGCATTTACCTGGGGTGAAAAACAAGAGCAAGCCTTGGCTTTGCTCAAAGAAAAGCTTACTAAGGCACCTGTTCTAGCTCTTCCTGACTTTTCTAAAACTTTTGAGCTAGAATGTGATGCCTCTGGAGTGGGAGTTGGAGCTGTATTGTTACAAGGTGAGCAACCTATTCTTATTTTAGTGAAAACCTTCATAGTGCCACCCTCAACTACCCCACCTATGATAAAGAGTTGTATGCCTTAATAACAGCCCTCCAAACTTGGGAACATTAACTTGTTTCCAAGGAATTTGTCATTCATAGTGATCATCAATCACTTAAGTACATTAGAGGGCAAAGCAAGTTAAACAAAAGGCATGCAAAATGGGTAGAGTACCTAGAGAAATTTCCATATGTTATCAAATACAAAAAGGGGAAAACAAATGTGGTAGTTGATGCCCTTTCTAGGAGACACACATTTTTTTGCTCCCTAGGAGCTCAAATTTTAGGATTTGATAATATTAGGGACTTGTATGCTTTAGATGAACATTTATCTCCCATTAATGAGAGTTGTGGGAAAAAGGCCCAAGATGGATTCTATTTGGCTAAGGGGTATTTGTTCAAAGAGGGAAAGCTTTTCATACCCCAAGGATCCATTAGGAAATTACTTGTGAAAGAGAGCCATGAGGGTGGGCTCATGGGCCACTTTGGGATAGACAAGACCCTTGTCTTAGTCAAAGAAAAGTTGTATTGGCCCCATATGAAGAACATTGTCCATAAGCATTGCACTAGGTGTGTGGCTTGTTTACAAGCCAAGTCTAGGGTGATGCCTCATGGGCTATACACACCCTTACCCATCCCCTCTACACCTTTGGTAGAAATTAGTATGGACTTTGTCCTTGGGCTTCCTAGAACCCAAAGAAGTGTAGACTCTATCTTTGTGGTGGTGGATAGGTTTAGCAAGATGGCACACTTTATACCATCCCACATCTCAAAACTCTTTTTCAGGGAAGTTGTGAGACTCCATGGTTTTCCTAGGACCATTGTGTTAGATAGAGATGCTAAGTTCCTTAGCCACCTTTGGAAAACCTTATGGGCTAAGCTAGGAACTAAACTTCTTTTCTCTACCACTTGTCATCCACAAACTGATTGGCAAACAAAGGTAGTGAATAGGTCTTTATCCACCCTTTTAAGGGCTCTTCTAAAAGGCAACCATAAGTCTTGGGATGAGTATCTTCCTCATGTATAATTTTCCTACAACATGGGGGTTCATAGAACCACCAAGCAGTCCCCTTTTGAGGTTGTCTATGGGTTTAATCCCCTAACACCATTAGACCTCATTACCCTCCCACTAGACACTTCTTTTATACATAAAGAAGGGGGATCTAGGTTAGAGTTTGTAAAGAAGTTGCATGAGAGGGTTAAGAACCAAATAGAGAACCAAACAAAGGTGTATTCAACTAAAGGCAATAAAGGAAGAAAAGAGCTAATTCTTAATGAAGGTGACTGGGTTTGGCTCCATCTTAGGAGAGATAGATTCCCTACTAAAAGGAAATCCAAGCTTAGCCCTAGAGGGGATGGACCTTTTCATGTTTTGGAGAGGATCAATAAAAATGCCTATAGGTTGGACCTCCCAGAAAAGTATGGAGTCAGCACCACTTTTAACATTTCTAATTTAATTCCTTTTGCAGGTGGAGCTGATATTGAGGAGGAGAAACTAACAGATTTGAGGTCACTAGAGCCATGAGCAAGAGGCTCCAAGAGGATTGGGCTAGAGCTGCTGAAGAAGGTCCTAGGGTTCTCATGAACCTCAGGGTAGATTTCTGAGCCCATGGGCCAAGGTTGGGTCCAATTATCTTTGTACATATTAGATTAGGTCGTCATTACATTTGGTCCTTGTATTTAGGGCTCCATAATGTAGGTAGGGTACCCTAGAAATATAGGATTTTTCGGCCCTTGTATTTTAGGGCACCTAGACTAGTTTTTGTATTAGGGGTAGTTTTGTAATTTCACATGCACTAGGTGAATATTTGATGTGTGTGTTGGGAAATAAATTTAATTGAATTGGTAGAAGCCCAATCCAATAAAATTTTAGAGGGGGAGGTGAGCATTTGCTTACTACACCCCATTGTCACATCATATAGTCACACTTTGTGCATGTCCTTCATGCTTTACATGCCTCATGATACCTAAGCACACTTAGTGGAGAATCTGGGAATTGATCTTGGATTAGTGGGTTGAACCATAAATGAAATTCACTAATCATAATTAATGAAATTTTGGCTCCAAAATTTGGCTCCACAAATTCAATTTCAAATTCAAGCGAAATTTTGAATTGAAATTCAAATTTCCCTCCAATTTTGTGTCACACTTAGGCTATAAATAGAGGTCATGTGTGTGCATTTTTTCAAATTTGATCATTTGAGAATTAAACTTCAAAGTTCAGACTTCTTTAGAGGCACTAAATTTCATGTTCTTCTCTTCCTCTCCCTTCATTCTACCTCAAGCTCTTATCCATGGCTTCCTATGGTGGTGAGCCTCTTCTAGACTCATCTTCAACTTGAAGTGGCGTCTCCATTCATCTTTCTCCTTCTCCATTCCGCTGCAATCAGACCTCAAGAAGCATAGGAATCTATTGATGAAGAAGATCCAAGGCCTACAAGCTCCACATGGAGCTACATCAATCCACCTTCAGCATCATTATGTTGAATATGGCGAGATAATTTTAAGAGTCTCACCCTTTTGTTGCTTAACATCGAACAAGTCAGCTACCTCCAATCATTTGCTTTTTCTAGCTACAAACTGGGATTTGAACTGCCTGGCTAGTTTCTAGAAGTTGGAAATGGATCTCGGGTAAAGGATCGAAAATCATTACATGGTCAGGCCTCTTAGGGTGGTCGGGAAGGCCTTACAACTCATAGTGTCATCACCGCCACCGATGTACACCCCAGTTCAAAATGTTTGTAAGTGCTCCTAAGGGTCTGGAGTGCCATCAAAGGTGTTAGATACTTGATCTTTCAATATGGATGGTACCACCACTTAGTCAATCTCATCTGAGAAAGGCTAGCCAAAGCGGATATTGTGTCGGCTTGACTCTTCCTTCCCCAAGTTATCATAAAGCTCTTCCAGTTGTTGTCTATGACTTCCTTCCTCTCTTGGGCCTTCATTACGGTAGTCAGGTACCTCTCTTCCACCTCCCTTTTTTTGCATCTCTGCCTTGGTGCGTTGTTGTTGAGTCTCTTTGTTAAGTTTTTGTTGGGCATCGTTCTTGTTCTACAAGTCTTCCACTTTAAGTAGTTGTTGCCAGAGTGGGTTGCCATTAGTTGTGCTAGTGGTTGCTCCTCCATCAAAGTGGTTGGATCCTCCTTTAGATTTATTCCCATTCCTTGTAGTTACCATGCTCACAACAAATAGTAATTGGATTAGTGAAGAAGAAAAAGTGGTAGGCTCTTAATCTAGTGGTTTTGAGTTCTTGGTCAATATGTGGTGGTCGTAAGGAAGAGTTTTCTGAAGAACCCCACGGTGGGCACGAGTGTTTAGGTAAACACCAAGAAAAGAAGACGAAGGACTCTAACTCAAGCCACCATCAGCATCTCCCTCTAGCTCTACCTAACCACAAACCTGAGGTGAGCCATACAGCTCACCTCTATTTTATACGATGCCTTCTAACAATATCGTCCATGTGTGATGGTCTTATCTGTCCCCCTCATACATGGTACGGGGTGCATGGTTGTGTGAATCTAACATGTCAGGTCGTAATGCTTCTCTAATCTTGTCACCTTTCTTCAAAGTACTATTTTGCATCGTACCTTCCATCATTTTGCCTTCCCGATCGCAGTGGGTGTTGGGCATTGCTTCAGCTACCCGATATTCTTAAGATGAGTCAGTCGTCTAGGAGTTCTATCCCGGACGGTGTACAACCTTCCAAGCATTAAGCCTTGTGGCATAACTACTTAAGGGCAAGTCGTTCCTCCCACCAGAGTCGGTATACCCAAGATATCCATCCTGGAAGGTGTACATGTATTATGCTAGTTTTGTTTTAGATAGATATGTTGGTACTCTTACTCTAGAGAAATTTTGTATGATCCAGAGTTAATTAATGACTTTGGAACTTTCACTCTCTGTTTTTTTTAAAAAAAAAAATTGGACTATAACATTAATCTAGTATTTACAAGATGAAGTTTATGTTTGAAAAGTTATTTTACCTAATTTTTAGTTTTTTATTAGCTGAAAAGCATCATTGATTGTACGGTAAAATGGTTTTTTTTAGCATTTTCTAGTATTTTTTTTAAATGCTACTTCAAGTATTTTTTTTTAAAACGTCAGCTTCTACCTTTTTATATTTTATTATTTTTATATCTTTAAATATTTATTGAATTTCCTTATTATGTTTTTTAAATAAAATAGGTTTTCATTATTTATTTGTTTTTTTTTTACTCACTCCTCCTACACATTTTTTTATATTCCTCTATTTATTTTAACCATTGTACTAATCATAATAATTAATCTATTATTTTAACATTATACTTCAAGGAAATTGGCAATGATAAAATATATTTATTTTATTTTTTCTATTATTTTTTGAATAGTTTTATATTAGACAAATTATTTTAATTATTACACTAATTAATATAATAAAAGTATAATGTATACTTAAGTGTATATTTTTTACTTTATTTTAAACTTGATTTAAAATATTTTAAGATGTAATATAAGATTAATAGTAGAATACATAATATGAAAAAAATACAACAATTGAAATTCAAAATCTAAATTAAAATAATTTATTTATAAATAAAAAATTTAAGAGTTTAAAATTAATTAAAAACTAAAATTATAACAACTCAAAATATATTTTCATTCACAAAATAAAATTGAAATTTATATAAAAATATCATATAAACATGTTCATATATGTCATTTTATATTTTTAGCTACTTAAATATATAGTTTTATCAAACACTTATTACTTAATAAACTAGTTTTTTAGTTTTCAACTACTAAATTTCAGTTTTATGTTTGTTTTATCGAACATAGCTAAAAGCTAAAAAGTTAACGGTTTGTTGAACGTTAAAATTTGACAGTTTAAAGCTTTTAAGCTAGTTTTATTGAACAGAGCCTAAGTCATTGTTATTATATTCATAAGTTATCATACTTTTTTAGGCTTTTTAGTTACATGGTGAGGTACAATTTTCTTTTTCCTTTTTAATTGTTTGTGATATTAAATTTATTTTTTAAAATAATGTAATTTGAAAATATTATAAATTTCATCCAGCAAAGTTGTATTGTCAATTAAAATGAATCAAGCACGTAATAATCTAATTAATCTTTAATATTTCAATTGGTTGAATAATTTAATTTCATAACACCACCAAAAAAAAAGTTAATTTCATAATTGAAAGGCAAAGTATATGTATAAGGTTATTTTTGAAAGTTTCAACTTGATTTTAGAATATGTTGACACCCACTGTGGTGTTGGATCGAGTGGCCTCAGAATAATTAAGAAAGGGGGGTTGAATTAATTATTCATAAACCTTTACTAATTAAAAAATTACTCTTCTAAGGCTTTTACTAAATTGTTAAGAGAATCAGAAGTAGAAGAGAAACTTAACAGAAAGTAAAAGCAGAAATTATATGCACAGCGGAAAGTAAAAGAGTAGGGAAGAAGGAAATAAACACACAAGAGTTTTTATACTGGTTCGGCAACAACCCATGCCTACATCCAGTCCCCAAGCGACCTGCGGTCCTTGAGATTTCTTTCAACCTTGTAAAAATCCTTTTACAAGCAAAGATCCACAAGGGATGTACCCTCCCTTGTTCTCTTTGAACCTAGTGGATGTACCCTCCACTAGAACTAATCCACCAGAGATGTACCCTCTCTTGTTCACAGTCAACAACCCAAGTAGATGTACCCTCTACTTGTACCACAAAGGATGTACCCTCCAATGTGTTAAGACAAAGATCTCTGGCTGTTAAACCTTTGATACTTTGTGAATGGGGATACAAAAGAATTCTCAGGCGGTTAGTCATTTGAACACTTTTGTATAAGGGAATGGGGAGACACAAAAGAATTCAGGCGGTTAGTCCTTTGTTCTTTTGGAAAAGGGAGAAGAGAGACACAAAAAGAATTCAGGCGGTTAGTCCTTGGCGAATTCTTTTTGGCAAAGGGAGAAGAGAATGAAAAGATGAATAGCACAAGTTTTCAAGGTTTAGAAAACCAGAAAGCTTTTGGTACAAAGAAGAAGAAGAAGTTCAAAGAGATTCAAGGCTTGTAAAGGATTGATTGAATAAGTGTAAAAGTGTATTGAAAAGCAAATCCAAGCCTTGCTTTTATAGACTCTTCATGTCTGGTCAAGACAACCATTTAGAAGAGTTATAACTTTTAGAAAAACACAAAACCAATTTGAAAAAGTCAAAAACCTTTTGAAGAGTTCCATCTTTTGATTTATTCAGAAACAATCACTGGTAATCGATTACCAAATTAGTATAATCGATTACACAAGGCTTTTATGTGAATGGATGTGACTCTTCACATTTGAATTTGAATTTCAACGTTCAAAGGCACTGGTAATCGATTACCAAAACATTGTAATCGATTACAGCTTTTTGAAATTAATTGGAACGTTGTAAATTCAATTTGAAAACTTTTTCAAAACAATTTTGCTACTGGTAATCGATTACAACAATCTGGTAATCGATTACCAGAGAGTAAAAACTCTTTGGTAAACATGTTTTGAGAAAAATCATGTGCTACTCAATTTTTGAGAAAAACTTTTTATACTTATCTTGATTAAGCCTTCTCTTGATTCTTGAATCTTGAGTCTTGAATCTTGATCTTGATTCTTGAGATCTTGAACCTTGAATCTTGATTCTTGACTCTAAACTTTCTTCTTGAGTCTTGAATTCTTCTTGATTTACTTGTGTTTTTCTTTAATTGATCTTTGAGCTTTTTGTCATCACCTTTGTCATCATCTTTTGTTATCATCATTGTTATCATCAAAACACCTTTGAATCACCTTTGATTCACCATGAAGCTTTGCTTCTACATGTGGGACCCAAGGCCACCATTCTTGCCCCCTTAGTCTTGACTGGGAACTTGTTAGAGTATACCAAAAAATCTCATATCACTTAGGAGTCGAAGCCAGAGAGAATTTATAAACAACCTCCTCCCTTAACCAATCGAGGTGCCTTTTAAGGAAAAAACCGTGACAAGTCATTGGAAACCCAAGTGGACAATACCTCGAATGAGGTGACCTAATTTGAGATCAAAACAATTATATTGTTTTTTATTTTGTTTTTAAGAATCTAAAATAGGATAATCAATTAAATTTTAATATAATTTATTATAAAGGCTCTAAATTGTTTGTAAAAATCACTTTATTTGGAATAATTGATTCCCTAGGTTAGTAATTGACTACATTATTCGTAATTGAAACTTGGGCAATCTATTGAACAAATAATTTATTACAAGAGGTTGTAATTGATTATCATAGCAAAAAAAACAAAAATAACATAATATTCTGGATCAATCTTTTCTCATTAAATTCCTATTGTCTAAACACACAGTTATTCCTCTCACACCAGATATTCCAAAGAGTTGCTCCCCCAAACCACCATTCTCACCTTACTTTGTTGCTCGAGGTAGCTCCCTCTTGTTGCAAGAAATGAGATATTGCAGTTCCCAGGAGGACAAAGCTTTCATCAAACCAACCTAGACAAGTGTATCATACCATATCGATCTCTTTGCATAGGAATAGAACATCATCACTAGTTTCCTTTTATGATACGTAAAAGGGGCAGAAATTTGATTTTAGCATAACCCCTCCCAAAGTCAAATTATTTCTCGAAGCTAAACGGTTTTGAAGAGTCCTCCAAATAAGAACTTGTACCTTTTGCGAAACTTGAGCTTTCCAAATGGAAGAGAACATTGGACAAGCTTGGCTCCCCTCCTTCATCACACTAATAGCCAAATAAGTCGAATGCACCAGATAGACACCACTAGAATCACATAGCCATAGCCATGAATCTTCCTCGTGCCTCTTTAAAGATATATGACTTGGCATCTCACTAAGTTCCTCCCTCAAGGACTCATCTCACAAAAAACAATTCCTTCTCCATATAATGTTCCACTCCCACTCATCACCCCTCCACTCTCCTATCTAATTTAATGTATCCATTTTTTGTGAAGACATGACAAATAATCTAGGAAAAAAAAAAGCAAGATTATTGTCCCCAACCAATTGTCTTGCCAAAACCTTACCCTCCCACCACTACCAATTCTCCACCTCATTAATAAGTCAAACCACTTCAACGATTTTTGCCCATATGGATGCCTTCTTTGAGGAGTTAGCATCCACTAGTTCCCTCCAACCCCAATTTGGACTCTAGGTGATGGAAGCTTGCTTGTGGAGCTTCTATGGAGGCTGGATCTTTGAGCTTCAATGAGCTCCTTCAATGGTGATTTTACACCATGGAGATGCAGCGGAAGGCAAAGGAGAAGAGAAGAGGGGAGGCACCATCCACTAGGGAATAAGCCAAGGAAGAAGGAGCTTCACCACCAAGAATTGCCTTGGATAAGAAGATTGAAGAGGATGCTTTAATGGAGGAAAAGAAAGAGAGAAGGGGGGAGCACGAAATTGAAGGAATAAAAGAGGGAGAGAAGTTGAACTTTGAGTTGTGTCTCACAAGACTCTCATTCATCAAAGTTACAACAAGTGTTACACATGCTTCTATTTATAGACTAGGTAGCTTCCTTGAGAAGCTTTCTTGAGAAAACTTCCTTGAGAAACTTCTTTGAGAAAACTTCCTTGAGAAACTTCTTTGAGAAAACTTCCTTGAGAAGCTAGAGCATAGTTACACACACCCCTCTAATAAATAAGCTCACCTCCTTGAGAAGATTCCTTGAGAATATTCCTAAAGAAGCTAGAGCTTAGCTACACACACCCCTTATAATAGCTAAGCTCACCCCCATGCCAAAATACATGAAAATATAAAAAAAAAAGTCCCTATCACAAAGACTACTCAAAATGCCCTGAAATACAAGGCTAAAACCCTATACTACTAGAATGGCCAAAATACAAGGCCCAAAAGAAGGAAAAACCAATTCTAACATTTACAAAGAAGTATGAATCCAACCTTGACCCATGGGCTAAAAAATCTACCCTAAGGTTCATGAGAACCCTAGGGCCTTCTTTAGTAGCTCTAGCCCAATCCTTTTGGAGTCTTCTATCCAATACCCTTGGGGGGTAGGATTGCATCACTAGGACTCTTACCTACAAAGCCTCACTTTGAGAAAAAAAAAGTCTCATCTCTACTTTCATAACAAAGTCTCATTAAAGGAAGCCAAGTCCCTCACCCCCAAACCGCCATGACTCTTAGGCCTACAAACTGCTAACCATTTCACCCACATAATTTTCCTCTCAAACTCTCCCACACCTCATAGGAAAAAAATTTCAATCTCTCGATCTTTTTTATCATTCCTCTGGGCATCCAAAAAAAAGACTAATAAAATAAAGGGAGAGAAGAAATTATCGAATTTATTAGGCAAACCCTTCCCGTAAAAGATAGAGTTTTGTGCTTCTAAGATTGTAGTCTCCCTGTAATTTTCTCCATAATTGGCACCTCCAGTCTCTTCCTTCCTGGGATTTGCACCGACCGGAATACCAAGGTATATGAAATGCAACTTTATGATTTTGCAATTCATAACACTTGCATAGCTCTCCAAAAAAATTTGTACCACACCCAAAGCTCCAAAAAAAGAAAACTTTTATGAAAATTCATATTTAGGCTCGAAATGAGTTCAAAGCACCTAAGCATACTTTTGATAGTAATCACATTAGCTAAGGTAGCCTCACCAAAGAACAAAGTATCATCGGCACAATGAAGAAGGTTCAACTCCACTTTCAACTTACCCACTTCGAAGTTAGTGTAAATCTTTTTTTGAATTGCTTGTTTTATCATCCCACACAATCATTTGGCCATTATGTTAAAAAGAAAAGGAGCTAATGGGTTCCCTTGCCTCAATCCCCTTTGTACATTTAATTCTCTTGTAGGATTCCCATTTACAAAAACTGAGATTGAACTTACTCCAAGCATGCTTTGATCCACTCCCTCCATTTTTGGAGAAAGCTCAATCTCCTAAGCATATAAAACAAAAAAATCCTAATTGGTGGCGTCAAAAGCCTTCTCATAGTCCACCTTAAATAATAAGAATTTTTTCTTCTCCCTCCTAGCCTCATCAATGACTTCATTTGCAACTAAAGCACTATGAGTAAGGTGCCTATTTGTCAAAAAGGCACTTTATCATTGATCAACAATCCCATGCATCACTTTCTTGAGTCTATTAGCAAGAAGTTTTGCCAATATCTTGTACATGCACCCTACTAAGGAGATTGGTCTAAACTCCCCCAATGATTATTGAGCTTCCACTTTCACTTTCAAGAGGTGAAAGATGCATTACATCCTCTTAGTAATACTCCCATTACTATGAAATTCATTTACAAGTCTCATCACTTTCCCCTTCAAAGTTTTCCAAAAGCATTCCAAAAAAATGAAATTAATGTCATCTAGGTCGGGACCTTTTTGGCTATCACAATCCCAAATTACATCTTTCACCTCTTGTTCTTCAAAACAAGCGACTAGCATATGACTTTCCTCACAAGAAATTTGTGAGAAAGTGGCCCCATCTAGCTATGGTCTATTAAAGCCATGCTCTATGAACCTACTCTCAAGGAAACTCCTTACCTCCTCTTTCACCAACATAGGATTCACTTCCCACCTACCATTTATTTCAACCCCCTCAAGCATTTTTTTTCCTCCTCCATTTCACCCAAGAATGAAAATATTTTGAATTTTGATCCCCTTCCCTCACCCATCTACATCTAAATTTTCATCTAGATATAGATTCATTATATGTGGCACCTTCCAAAACTCCCTATCAAGAATTTTCCTTTGAAGGTACTCCTCCTAACTTAGCCCTACTCTCTCCTCTTTCAAATCTAACTCATTGACATTTTTTCACAATGTCATTTTGTTTTTTTCACAACATCCCCAAACTCTTTTTCACTCCAATCTCTCAATTTTTTTTCCACATTATCTTTATTTTTTATTTCAAGACATACGTGCCCCAACCCCTCACCTCCAAAACTTTTCATTCCTCCTCAACAAATTTATGGAAAGTTTTCTTCTTTAACCAATAATCGAATACCCTAAAAGGCTTGGGTCCCCAATCAATAGTTAAAATTTTAAGAAGAACCGGGCAATGATTGAATATACTCTCAAGAATATATTGGGAGCTATCATGCCAAACATCTAGTCACTCATTTGACACCAACATTTTATCCAAACTACTCTTAGTCATTCCATTTGATCATTACCAAGTAAATTTCCTACCAATAACCAACACCTCCTCCACCTCCATACTATCAATAAAATCATTAAACTCCTCCCACTCCGCTCTACCATAATCAAGATCTCCCTCACCCTCCTTTTCATTAGGACTTATAACACAATTGAAATCTCCCACCAAGAACCACCTCTTAATAATATAATTTTGTCTTCTTCTTTTGAGCCCCTCCCACCCTCTACACCCACTTCTTCTTTGACAAAAAGCATATACATTTATCACCACCACCTCCTTTTCACACCAAATACCTTCCAACCCAATGTAGCCTTCTCCTATAAAGCAAGATGTAACTTCAAAATTTTGAGTGTCCCATAAACATAGCATACCTCCCAATTCTCCCTCCGATGCAACAAAAGACCATTGGACCTCATTATTCCCCCACAAAGCATAGCAAACTTCTTTAGTCACTTCTTCCTTTTTGTTTCTTGGATACAAAGTAGTTGTACACCCTCCCTAACCATCATTTCCCTAATAGCTTTCCATTTTTTTCTATTCCCCAAGCCCCTCACGTTATAGGATAAGATCATCATAATCCACCTAGACTTTCCCCTCTTCTCTTCCTCTCAATCTCCACTTGATCCTTTCTTCTCTGAACACAACAAATCATCCTCAATATTATCTTTACATCCATAAAGAGACATCCCCATATTTTTTCCAAGCACCAATACTTTTTTCGCTTCCTCATTCTCATTTTTTGCCCAAAAAATATCATTGCAATTTCCCACATTTGTATTTGAAATAAAGTTTTTAATAGAGTGATGGCATTTTATATTTTTCAAACTTTATTTTTTAAGAATCTTACCTAGAGAGGATTGCTTAAACTTGGAGCCTGCTGACAAAGAGCTCGAGCTAGCACCAATAGGGCCTCTTACCACCCCCACCCCCCTTCAAGGCTTGCTTGTGACAAGTTGACTAGTGTCTCCTTCTCCAAGTCAAAAATACTTTTCTTACCACCTTCTTTCAAACAAGCATCTTTGCATCACCCTCAAATCCTCCATTGACCAAAAATTTTCCCTAGATTGCATGCACTTTTTATTTACTGGGCAACGCAAGTTTATCTCACTAGTCCCAGGATCAAGCATTCCTTCTACATCCAGATTGATTGGTTGGACCACAAGCTCACTGGAACCTTCCTCAATGTGTGCAAATGAGGTATATTAGGCCATAAGTTGTGGCCCATTTTTCTCTCCAGTGGCCTTACTCCTCTTGCCAATATGTCTCTCTTTGTTATGCCCCTTTTGTGACTTAAATTTGAAAGGTCTCTACCCTTACTCTCATCGTTTTCTCCTGCCATTGGTTGGCCCACTTCATTGTCTTATTCCTACTTACCTTCCACACTAACTCTGATTTGGCTTAAAGTATCAATACCCAATGTATCTTGCACAACAGTTTCAACAAGACCGTTAATGATAAGGTTCTCATTAACCACTAGATAAACCCTCACACCTTCCTCATCCAGAAACTTAGGCTTTGACCACCGTGCACTCTCTCCTTCACCTACCTCATCTTGGTTACACTTCAAGTCAGATGAAGCCTGGTCCATGCCAATCACACCTTCTAATGATCCTTCCTCACTAGACACACCATTTTTCTTCCATGCACTTGAACAACCTCGCCATTAATCTTTGCATTATACTAGTGACCCATCTGGCTTGAATACGAGATACAAACAAGTAGTTGTGTTGTATCTAATCTCTTTATCTTCACTGTTTCATCATCATCCGCCACCAAAGCTTGAAACATCCCCATCAACGATGTGAAGCATTCCTCACCCCAAATTTGCAAGGGGACACCATAGCACATGATCCATGCTAGTCTATTGTTTGAAACTCTATATTGTTTGGAATAGCGAAAAAAACCCCTTCATCCTCTTATTCACTCATTTGTTTAGCTTTCTCTAGAACCAAACCTCTAATTAGAACTAGGTCATCTGTCAGATAGTTGACACACATATCCCCACTTACCTCCAACACAATTGCTACCCTTAGCTTATCAAACATCTTAGGATCATTCAGTGTATCCACCAGACTATTAAACAAACACTCCTTCTTCTCCATGTGCACAACTACCCCTATTCGCTTTGGCACCCTTGCTTTACTTGCCCCCTCCAATTTTTTTTTTGTGACATTGGCTTGCATCTTACCATACCTCCCTTCCACTTTTTGGTTATACCTATAGTTGTTTCCAGTGTTTATCCTTTCTTCGTATCTCTGCCTATAGTTTGTGTTGGAACCAGAGGAAAGATAGAGCTAAAAAATAGGAATATATGAAATGTATTATTGAGAAGTTATTTCAATTACAACATGTATTGAGTTTATTTATAAGCAATAGTAATTATGCCTATTTACAAGGTTAACCAGTAAACCTCTTGGTTACAGACTAGAGGTATTGAATTACCCTTTTTAACACCCCCCCTATAATTCAAAAGCTCAGGACTTATACAATACTAAACATTGCTAAAAAAACATCAGAAACACACAATGTTTAGCATCTTTCTCAGCATCAAAAACCTCTCAGTCTTTAATTCTTTGGTCAAAATACAACCACTTGAACTTCTGTTGGAAAATGATGCAAACCTATCCTTCCTCTACACACTTGATCCCTGAGAAAATGAAACTTAGTCTTTATATGTTTGCTTCTCCCATGACTCACAGGATTCTTGATGATGGAAACTTGCTTGTGGGGCTTCTATGGAGGCTAGATCTTTGAGCTTCAATGAGGTCCTTTAATGGTGATTTTCCACCATGGAGATGCAACGGAAGACAAAGGAGAAGAGGTGAGAGGAGGCGCCATCCATTAAGAAATAAGCCATGGAAGAAAGAGCTTCACCACCAAGATGAGCCTTGGATAAGAAGCTTGGAGAGGATGCTTCAATGGAGGAAAAGAAAGAGGGAGAGAAAGAGAGAGGGGGGAGCACGAAATTGAAGGAAGAAAAAGGGAGAGAAGTTGAACTTTGAGTTGTGTCTCACAAGACTCTCATTCATCAAAGTTACAACAAGTGTTACACATGCTTCTATTTATAGACAAGGTAGCTTCCTTGAGAAGCTTTCTTGAGAAAACTTCCTTGAGAAGCTTCTTTGAGAAAAATTCCTTGAGAAGCTAGAGCTTAGCTACACACACCCCTCTCATAACTAAGCTCACCTCCTTGAGAAGCTTCCTTAAGAAGATTTCTAAAGAAGCTAGAGCTTAGCTATACATACCTCTCTAATAGCTAAGCTCACCTCCTTGAGATAAAAAGCTAGAACTTAGCTACACACGCCCTATAATAGCTAAGCTCACCCCCATGACCAAAAACATGAAAATAAAAAAAAAAAAGTCCTTACTTCAAAGACTACTCAAAATGCCCCGAAATACAAGGCTAAAACCCAATACTACTAGAATGGCCAAAATACAAGGCCCAAACGAAGGAAAAACCTATTCTAATATTTACAAAGATAAGCGGGCTCATACTTAGCCCATGGGCTCGAAATCTACCCTAAGGCTCATAAGAACCCTAGGGCCTTCCCTTGGATCTCTAGCCCAATCTACTTGGAGTCTTCTACCCAATTCCCTTGCGGGATAGGATTGCATCATTCCCTCCACCTTGAAAAGGATTTGACCTCAAATCCCGAGGTTCTTCATACTCTGGGCTACTTCCCTCAACACCTGTAAAAAGAACAAAAACATATGTATTAGTGGTGTTTGGTATGTTGAAGTAAGGTAAGGTCTGAAAACCCATTTCTTGGGCATCTTCCCATGAAGGAACATCGTTTCTCACCAACTCAATGAGTGGTGCTACAAGTATAGAAAAATATGGGACAAACCTTTTGTAAAAGTTTGTTAAGTCATGGAAGACTCAAATTTTTCTTATACTTGGTGGAGTGGGCCACTCAGGAATGACCTTTATTCTCTTAGGGTTCATGGGAACCCCTTGATCACTATTTGAAAAATTAAGAAAAGTAACGCAATAAAACATACCTTTTTCTGTATTTTCATATTGATTATTCCTACCAAAAAGTATGACAAACCTAAGGTGTCCCATATGAGTACCTAAGTTTGTATTGAAACTAAAAATAAGAACAAACCTACCTAATGGGTCCCTATGTACACACATCATGAAGATGTTAGGTGTACGAGTGATTTTACAAAAGAGGGTTGCACCACTCAAAACATTCATCATACCACCTATTTTAGGGACTTGGTTCCTAATAATACCTATTTTGGGCACCAAAAAAGCACAAGGATTTAAGCTCTTGCAAATCAAACCCTCATCCAACAACTTCTTTACTTGAGGAATAAACTCAAGCCCAAGAGGTGTGGCAATGCTAGCAAGTGCCTTTTTACAAAAGAGAAAATGTGGAGGTTGTCTAAGAGGGAAATTTTCTTTAATGTTTGTCTTTATTGTAAAATGAGTTTCCTTCTTAGCTAAACTCTTGGAGGAGACACTTACCTCCTTACACTTCTCTTTAACCACTAATGGTTGTCCTTCTTCTTTGGGGTAGATTTCTTCACTAGATTCTTCCCCTTTTGTTTTTTCACTTTCACTAGAGGAAGGTGAAGTAGTAGCCTCATCTTGACTACTATAAATGTCTTGGCCCCTCATAATCATGGTTTTTGTGGTGGGGCATTGAGAAGTAATATGTCCTCTTCCAAGACATTTAAAGCACTTTATAGAGCTAGTTTTCTCTTGCATACTAGCCTTAGGGGCTTGCTTTTCTATTGTCTTCCCCTTATCATCTTTGGGCTTAGAAGGTGTCACCCCTAAGATGCCTTGACCTTGGTCTTTCTTTGGATAAGAGTGAGAGCCATAAGATTTTGAAGTATACTTCTTTTTAAGTTGTTGCTCTACCCTTATTTCCCAATCTAAGTTAGCCTCTACATTGTCCTTCCCATGGAAGTATGAGAGGTTAATGTTAGCCTCTTGAGGCTTTCTTTCCTTTTCTCTTCTATGGGAGTGTGGTCTAAGATGTGACCTATGCCTTCCTTCGTAATAGTCACGAAGTTCTTCACTTAGGCTCTTACAAGAGTTATGAATACTATAGGAGGCATGCATTTCTCTTTTCATTTCTTTCATTATTTTTCTTCTTTCTTCCTCTCTTATTTTCTTTCTTTCATCTTGACTTATTTCTTCCACTCTTTTTTTTCCTTTTTCTTTTCTCTCTTGTTTTTCTTTCCATAACTTGAGGGAACTCAACTCATCTAAGATTCTAGATAAAGGGTCTTTATGACTAGTACCCTCGCCATTAACACTAGATGAATGATGACTCATGTTGGTTCCTAAGTTGTGGTTCTTTCTTGTTGGAGGTTTGAAAACAAAAGGTAAAAGAAACTATGGTTGAAACTAGCCAAAATAAACACTAAAAGAGGTGTGAAAGATAAGGTAAACAACTAATTGGTAAAAGGAAAGCTATCTAGGCGGTTTGGCAAGAAATGTAAACTAGGCGAATCCTAAGAGTGTTTGGATGACCACATTAAAGGTTCCCAACAAAACACTCACTATCCTAAGGAAAAATTGCCTAAAATTATTACACACAAATGGAAGTTTGGTAACCTATTGGAGGCTCCCAACACACTTCCAATGAAAGGCCTTTTTGTTACAAAACTTGAAAGCAATGAAGGTAAGTAAATTGCAAATTACAAAATTACAAAACGGTCCTCAATTTTGGTGGTTGTTCTCTCTTTGGTGATTCACTCAATTTGGAATTCTTCTTAGTCCAATAGCTCTTAAGGTGGTTGGCCCCTTGCTTCTTGACTCAAATTCTTCAAGGGATGGCACCAATCCTCCTTCCAATTCCCTATATGGCAACCCACAAACAAGGAAACAAAGAGACAAGCAATAACCAAAGACCAAAAAAAAATGAAATGAAAGCTAAACCAATGGAGTTTTAACAAGACAATTTTTCAAGGATTATTCAACAATTAAAGCAATGAAAAGGACATAGAAGCAAGCTAGGACTCAAAGAGAAACTTAGAATGGCTCTAGAGTAGAGTAAAAAAAACTGAAAAAAAAAGACTCAAAAAAACCTCTATCTTTGGCACTTGTCTTCACACTAATTTTCAATTGAAATTTCCAATTATAGAATAAATTTTGAGCCAAAACAACAAGCACACTTCCTTTTCACCTTTTTTTTTCTGGATACTGATTTTCCTGCCAACTTGTGTGATTTTTCGTATTTTTTCTTTTTATCCAAATCACTTGTTCCTTTTTTATAACTTTTTTCCAGATGTCTAGAAAATTCATTAAAAATTTCAGCTCAAAATTCGAAGTAACCAATTCTCAGTAATTTTTACAAGTTTGTATGTCCAAGCTGCCAGCACCAGCGAATTGTTTCTTTAAGCATGGTATATTGATTGCCTTGGGATTACTTTCAACCTTCCTATGTATGTTGAACTCACTAGGATTGTTTAACACTGTTTTAGGAGTTCAATATTCACATAGGATCAACATTTCAGCCAGCAATTCAATCACCAAAACTCAAATTCACAATAGACACAATCATAAGGAAACCTAAAAGTTCAAGAAAAGGTTCACAATCAAAGACTCTCTAAGAATTTTGCATGAACATGTTAAGCACTAATTAACATGAAAGATTTGACTCAAATCAAATAATAGGCTAAAAGAATTTCATACACTCATGAACAAATGAGTTAGACAAAGAAACAAGAAAATAAAATTCAGCACAACATAAGAAATCTTATGTGACAAGTTTCATGACTAGACATGACTTCTATGACAAAACTACAATAGGTGAACAAGTCACTCTAGATTTTTGAGATTTTCTTCTACTTTGATATTTTTGTAAGAATTTTATGATTTAGGTTTCATCCACAAAAAATAACAAGACAAAACTCAAAGGAACCTAAACTCAACATAATTCATGGTTCAAGAACAAGAACAAGAAATTTGAACCATAGAAAATCAAATGTAGCTTCTATAGCAAGTTTAATCGATGGAAACTCTAAAGAATCAAGTTAACAACATTTAGCACAAGACATATGAGGAGATACATGGAGAAAAAATGAAGAAACAACAATGGAAGAGAAGGTAAAGCAAAAAAAATTAAAGGAGATTTAAGGAGCACCTACTTGAAGCTCTTGTGCTCTGATTACCACTTGATGGAAACTTGCTTGTGAGGCTTCTATGGAGGCTGGATCTTTGAGCTTCAATGAGGTCCTTTAATGGTGATTTTCCACCATGGAGATGCAGCGGAAGACAAAGGAGAAGAGGTGAGAGGAGGCGCCATCCATTAAGGAATAAGCCATGGAAGAAAGAGCTTCACCACCAAGATGAGCCTTGGATAAGAAGCTTGGAGAGGATGTTTCAATGGAGGAAAAGAAAGAGGGAGAGAAAGAGAGAGGGGGGAGCACGAAATTGAAGGAAGAAAAAGGGAGAGAAGTTGAACTTTGAGTTGTGTCTCACAAGACTCTCATTCATCAAAGTTACAACAATTGTTACACATGCTTCTATTTATAGACTAGGTAGCTTCCTTGAGAAGCTTTCTTGAGAAAACTTCCTTGAGAAGCTTCTTTGAGAAAACTTCCTTGAGAAGCTAGAGCTTAGCTACACACACCCCTCTCATAACTAAGCTCACCTCCTTGAGAAGCTTCCTTAAGAAGATTCCTAAAGAAGCTAGAGCTTAGCTACACATACCTCTCTAATAGCTAAGCTCACCTCCTTGAGATGAGAAGCTAGAACTTAGCTACACACCCCCTATAATAGCTAAGCTCACCCCCATGACAAAAAACATGAAAATACAAAAAAAAGTCCTTACTTCAAAGACTACTCAAAATGCCCAAAATACAAGGCTAAAACCCAATACTACTAGAATGGCCAAAATACAAGGCCCAAACGAAGGAAAAACCTATTCTAATATTTACAAAGATAAGCGGGCTCATACTTAGCCCATGGGCTCGAAATCTACCCTAAGGCTCATAAGAACCCTAGGGCCTTCCCTTGGATCTCTAGCCCAATCTACTTGGAGTCTTCTACCCAATTCCCTTGCGGGATAGGATTGCATCACTTGACCAAACCTATGGCAAATTTACTGTCAATTTGCAGCTCAATCTTCTCAAAACTGCCACACTTCAACTCAGCCAGTAAGGACAATAGCCAAAGACCTTGACACGATGCATTGCAGGAAACTACATACTCAGCCTAACAGGTTGACAAAGCAACAACATCTTTCTTCCTCGAGCTCCAGGATATTGGAGCACCTGATAGCAAGAACACAAAACCAGAAGTGCTTCTTTTATCTACTTTATCTCCACACCAGTCTGAGTCTGTATAACCCACAAGATGTAGATCACCCTTCTCTTTCTGATTTCGAAACAAAATACCACAGTTTTTTGTCCCCTTTAGGTACCTCATGATCCTTTTGGCTGCTGCTAGATGAGATTGCTTTGGACGAGTCATAAATCTACTAATCACTCCAACACCATAAGAAATCTATGGTCTACTGTGACAAATGAACCTCAAACACCCAACAATATACAAAGTTGCATCTACATTTTGTTGACTTTCTGAGTTGTCAATCTTCAAATTGGCCTTTACTGGAACTGCTACTGAGTTACAGTTTTGCATGTGAAACCTCTTCAAAGTTTCAGCGATGTATTTCCTCTGATGCATTATAATGCCTCTACTAGTCTTCATGAACTCAATGCCCAGGAAGTAAGAAAGTTCTCCAAGGTCAGTCATCTCAAATTCTAGCCCTAGTTGTGTCTTCAAATTCTCAATTTCCCCTATGTTGCTTCCTGTAATTACCAAGTCGTCTACATAAAGGCATAGTAGTAGAGCTTCATCATTCTTGAGAAATTTCACATAGACACCATGCTCTACAATGCATTTCTTGAATCCACTATCTGTTAGGAATGAGTTAATTCTCTTATTCCATGCTCTAGGTGTTTGTTTGAGCCCATAGAGTGCTTTCTTCAACTTCAGCACTTTATCTTCTTGCCATGTAGTCTCAAATCCAGGAGGTTGTTGTACATATACTTCTTCTTCTAGGGGCCCATTTAGGAAGGTAGACTTTACATCCATTTGACATAGTTTCCATCCTTTCCAACTTGCCAAAGCAACTATCAACCTCACAGTCTCAAACCTAGCCACTGGTGCAAAGACTTCTTTGTAATCATAGCCTTCTTTCTGCATAAAGCCCTTTGCCACTAGCCTGGCTTTGTGTTTATCAATACTTCCATCTGGGTTGAGCTTGTTCTTGAAATCCCATTTGACCTTTATAGTTGTTTTTCCATTTGGTAGACTAGCCAGCTCCCATGTCTTGTTCCTCTCTATGGCTTTCAACTCTTCTTTCATAGCTTTTAACCATACTTACTTTTTAATTACTTCTTGGAAGGTGACAGGTTTTGCTTCTCCCATTAATGCTAGATGAACCAATTCACCATCATCATCTATTGCATTACTAGGAAACATCTCATAATCTTCTAGTCTTGTTGGCAAGCTTCTAGTCCTTGTGGATCTTCTTCCCTCTATTGCTTAAACTGCACCTGTAGGTTTAGCTTGAACTTCACCTGTAACATCATCAGGTTCTGGTTCACTCAATGTTTCTCTGTTGATCTGCATCATTGGCTTCTTGCTTGGATCATGCTCGTCCTTCATCCATGTGTTTAGCTCATCAAATTGCACATCCCTACTGAAAACTATTTGATTCATTCTTGGATTTAAGAGTTTGTATGACCCTGTGGGATTGTAGCCAACAAAGATCATATGTTCACTCTTGTCATCCAATTTCTTCCTTGTTTGATCAGGAATATATCTATAACATGTTGAGCCAAAAACTCAAATATGCTTCACAGATGGTGTTTTCCCTGACCATACAACTTCTAGTACTTGAATTTTAAGTTGTTGTGTGGGGCACCTATTCAGTACATATGTTGTTGTGACAACTGCTTCTGCCCTTAGGGCTTTAGGTAGATTCTTTCCTCTCAACATGCTCCTCACCATGTTCATGATGGTCTTGTTTCTTCTCTCAACCACACAATTGTGTTGTGGTGTGTATGGGGCTGTTACTTCATGTAGGATGCCTTTGTCTGTGCAAAAGGCTTCAATTTCTCTAGAGTTGAAATCTCCTCCTCCATCTTTTCTAATGATCTTCAACTTCTTCCCTGATTATTTTTCAGTCATGGTTGTGAATTTCTTTAGGTTCTCAAATACTTCACTCTTAACCTTGAGTAAGTATGTCCACATTTTCCTGCTAAATTCATCAACCAAAGACACAAAGAACCTATTCCCACCTAGAAAGGGAACCTCAAATGGTCCACAAACATCAGAGTACACTACATGTAGTAAATCATTGGCTCTAGTAGGTGTGTAGTTACTAAAGGATGCTCTTGTTTGTTTACTAATCATGCAATGGTCACAAACAGATTTGGGGATTCTAACTTGTGGCAAACTAGTCATTATATCTTTTGCATGTAGAAGGTTAAAATCTTTGAAGTTAAGATGTCCATACCTCATGTGCCAAAGCCAAGACTCGTCTTATTTGGTTTCTGCATTTAGGCACTGAGAATCAAATGCTCCTAGCTTCACTTGAAAGGTCATGTTCTCTGAGATTTTGGCCTTCAGTATTTTCTTCTGCATTCTGTCAAAGATCTCCATTGTGCCATCATGGAGGTTCATGCTGAATCCTTTCTGGAGTAATAGACCAATGCTTAACAGGTTGTTCTTCATTGTGGGAACATACAAAACCTCTGTTATCAAGGTCTGGCCTCCATCTTTCCTTTGGATAAGCACATCACCAGTTCCTTTTGCTTCAATGACTCTATTGTCTGCAAATTTGACCTTGCTTCTCTTCTTCATATCAAAATTCACCAGCCATTCTTTATGTCCAGTCATATGATTGGAGCATCCTAAGTCAAGATATCAAGTATCATCATTTCCAACCTCTGTATATGTTGTCATCATCAATAACAAGGTGTTGTCTTCTACATCAGCATCTTTACCTTTTGCCAAGTTTGCTTCTGAATCTTGTCTCCCCTTGGACTGATTCTGAGTTGGTGCCTGGCATTCTGCAAAGAAATGCCCAATTTTACCACAATTGAAGCATTTAAGCCTCTTTCTATCAAATCTTTTCTTTCCTCCTCTATACTGCCTATACCCTCCTCTACCATTGGACAATTCAGGTTGTTCTGAGTCATGTTTTTCAGGTTCTTGTTGTTGAGGAGCCTTTCTAGCATTTGATCTTGGATCTCTACCCCTACCTCGTGTTTTCTTGTAGCTTCTACCACTGCTTCCTCCTCTTCCATAAGTTTGTGCTTGCAACGCCTGATCTGTGTTCCTCTTAGTGGTTCTTTCATTGAGTCGTTGCTCATGGGCTTCAAGGGATCCTTGAAGTTCTTCGATCTTCAGAGACTCTACCTTTCCGGATTCCTCCATCGCTACAACGATATGATCGAATCTTGGGGTTAGAGTTTGCGATATTTTTTCAACAATCGTGGATTATGTGATCGTTTCGCCACACAATTTCATCGAATTCATCAACTTGATAATCCAATTGAAGAAATCTGCAATCTTTTCTGTATCCTCCATTTGCATTAGCTCATACTGACGCCTCATGGTTTGCAACATTAGTTTCTTCAATTGATTTGCACCGGCATTTCCCTTTTCCAGAATGTCCCATGCTTCTTTAGAAGTTGTAGCTCCTGCAATCTTCTCAAAATGGGGAATATCCACACACTGGTGAAGAAGACACACTTCCTTCTAGTCTCTCTTCTTGTTCTCCTTGTGGATAGCTTTCTGTGCCTCCGTGGCCCCTTCAGGAAGGCTTGGGTAGCCTTCTTCCACGATGTCCATGACATCTTGATAGTCGAGGATCGCCTTCATCTGGATGCACCATCTTTCCCAATTCTTGCCATCGAGGATGGGGAGGACGGTGGCAAAGCTTTCGGTGTTAAGAGCCATTCTTGCAGTAGAGTCTCCCTGGGATTCCTTGCTCTTGATACCAAATGTTGGAACCAGAGGAAAGATAGAGCTAAAAAATAGGAATATATGAAATGTATTATTGAGAAGTTATTTCAATTACAACATGTATTGAGTCTATTTATAGGCAATAGTAACTATGTCTATTTACAAGGTTAACCAGTAAACCTCTTGGTTACAGACTAGAGGTATTGAATTACCCTTTTAACAGTTTGGGATATTGACTTGTAGTTTCATGTTTCACATCAAAATGTGGTCAAGGTTCCACTCTAGCTCTCTCTCATCCCCCTCCCTATAGTATCTAATGAAACCATATATCTAAGCCTTCCTTATTCCTCTTAGGTACAATGAATATTTCCTTCATTGCACCCTATCTTCTAAAGGCAACTCCTAGTTCCTTCTCCCCAGCGTCCTCATGGATATGGGTTTTTTTTTCCCAAAGGCTTGTTTCATCTCTCCCATACTCTAAACTCTTTATATTATGTAATATTCATATGCTTATTGAGACTTATGAATCTTGATCTTTATAGAAACATATTCCATTAGACATTACATGAGCATCTCTTTGGCTACATCTTTAATTAAGCAGTCTAAATCAAATGAAAAGCTTTTATTACAAAAAGAATATAAAAAAATTAGAGGATATGAAATGTTCTTTGGAAAAGTTTTACAATCCGTTCTTAGATATTTCTTATCATTATATATATCACTTAGAATATTAAATTTATAAAACATGAAAATTAAAAGAGGTGAATTCTTTCCAGATGCAAGGATAAATCATATAATAGTATTAATCATTCCTGTTTTCTATTAGTATAGCTTTGGTAGAAATAAATATTTCAAATTTAAATTTAATCATCTTATTATTTTTTTATTTCAATGTGTCACGAAAAATTGAATAATTTAGTTGTTTTATCAATTAAATATTAATTTCTAAACGTGATTATTATATCATTTTAATATTTTTAAAGTATGTAATTTTAATAGCTGAAGCACAAAAGTGAGAAAAGTAATTTTTATTATTTTTTAATATATGTTCTATAAGACTTTCGTTTAGAGTCGCAAATATCCTTGAATTGAACTCGTCTGAGTTAACGTGTATGAGTAGGTGGAGGAAGAAAAGGTCGAAGCATGACCGTGTGTAGCCTACTTTGTTCTTCCCTTAATAGATTGTATTTATTTGACCAACATGTTCTTTAACTAGATAATAAAGAAGCATATATTAAAAACTTTAAGCTTCATGCATTATGCTCTTGATTTCTTCCGAATGATAGTTACACACCTATAGTGGCTACACCTGTCCCTAGTTATGTCTAAAATTTTATATTTCGGTTTCAGGGGCATGAATTGTTGTTGGATAAGGTGGGATAGTTTGAATTCCTTGGTTAATAGTTATTTATACTATGCTGAATGTAAATAGGAATTAACCAAGGCCTCTTATCTTTCTTGTGTACTCATTTTGTACGTCTAGTACCTATTGGCTATTAATATACTTTTTTTTATTGCTGACAAAAACAAACACACCTATACAGTCAAAAAATACAATAACTCTTCATATTTTCTAGAGAATGTACACCACTGAAGAATAAAACTAGACCTACGTAATTTTTAAGGAAAACTAAAACCAAGATATTGCACCTTAATTAGCGATTCCAAAGGACTAAAGAATAATAATTAGACTAATAATCATAAACACCTCAATATTTTTAACACCATACATCAATATACTTCTCATTTTTTTATATCTCTCTTTCTTCTATCCCATTATAAACTTATATGGTACCTATATTTTTTTATCTCTCTTTCTGGATGTTGCATTAGGATATGAGGTGTTCATTAAACTTTCTCTTTATAGTTATTAGGGATTTTGGCCTGTACTATCTAAACAACTTCCATATCTCAAACATATTTAGCGTTGTCTGCGCCCATTTTGTCCATTTTGTCTTGTTTGCCACCGGATTTATAATATGTTACACGAAACGCTACAAGCTTGGATCAACTCATATTACTTTTTAGTATTTTACTTTGTTCAAAAAATTAGACAAGCGCTAAATATTGAAATTTCTGATATTTATGAACCACAAGCAGACATTGTTACAGCTTCTTTGTCAACATGTAATTGGACTTTGCAACTATCCAATCAATCATAGTTATAAATTAGTAATCATATCACAAATTATAGATGAAAATTACTTATCCATTCATTTAAAGATTAACCATTGGTTAAAAGAAAAACTTATACGATATCAATTAATTACATATATAATATCTATATCTAGAACTATAATGATCTAATTGTCTAATTGACAAGATTACAAACGTCTCGTTTAATATCTTTCCGTCAAGATTACCTTAGCTTAGGTTATATATATTTCGCAACGACTTCGTTGACATTAATGGTGAAGTAGTTGGCGTGCATTTGTCACGAAGAAGCAAAGAAGAACCCTAACTCGGCATCACTAACAAGTCGTGCGTGCTTGTTATGCTACTTGTCATACACTTCAAATTTAAAATAAAATAAAATACCAGGGCTATAAAACAGGTTGGTCTTTCATAATTGACACATAAAGATTAAACTAACTTTTGTATAACTGAAGTTGTTGAATAGTTAAGATGCTAAGAAAATGACGTATACGGATAATTGCCGTGTGATAATGTTTGTTTCCACAAAGGATACACTTTAAAAGGCTTGTAAATCTCTTCCCTTTTGTATGTCCCTTTTCTTATCAACATCACTAAAAATGACATGCATACCAATAAGATCATCTCCAATAATAATACTTACGTGACTTGATTAACTTTAAATAATGTTACTTAACTTTTTATTTTTATTGGAGTAGAGGAAGAACACCAGTAAAAAGAATGAATATAACATCGTTATGTGAACATCACATCTATTTTTTAGAAAATCGATATTAACAAAAACGCAGTGGCATATTCGTAAATAACACGAGTTTGTTAACATTGGTTTTTGACAAAACCGATGTTAATATGAGTTTGTTAATATCGATTTTTCAAAAATCAATGTTAACATCAGTTCGTTAACATCAATTTTTAAAAAATTGATGTTAGCGAACTCATGTTAACATCGGTTTTTTTAAAAAGCGACATTAATGAACTCATGTTAACATCGATTTTCCAAAAAATCGATGTTGTGTTAGTTAAATTAAATTTGTATCTTTCATTTCTCGCGCTCATTCTGAACCATCACTCATTTATCGCGCTCTCGTTCTTGCTCTTACTCTTCTCGCACTATCATTCTCACTCTCACTCTCACGCACTCTCTGCGACAGCGCAGCCACACCCTTCTCGTTGTCGCTCTTGTTATCATCTCATTCTCGCAATCACTCACTCTCACGCTCTTGTTCTTGCTCTCACTCACAAGTCTACTAACTCTCATTCTCTCACTCTCGCGCTCTCACTCACTCACAAAAACAAAAGGTTAGTCTTCTATAAATGCTTTTTTCTGTGTTTGATTTTGATGGTGATGGTAAGTAAGAAGCTAGGGCTTGTTCTTGGTTTTGATGATTTCCAATTTTCGTTTTGATGTGCGTATTATTTCTGTGTATGTTGTTGTGTATGTTGTGGATCAGAGGAAATGGCTAACACCATGATGAAGATTAACAAAAAAAACAGAGGAAATGTTCGACATTGTTCTTGTTATGGATCAGGTTGGAAATTTCAAGACTATTCCCAAATAAACATGACATGATATAACATATTTTCTTATATTAGTTTGCTTGTTAAATGTAGCCTTATGGTGAAGTCAATATGTCCTTTGTTGTAAGATGAAAGGATGAACTAGAACATACTTGGCATCTGCTAGACAGTAATGACAACATGCACCCTGTTGCATACAACCAAGTGTTGGATCAAGTGGCCTCGGAATAATTAAGAAGGGGACCTTGACTATTTAGAAAATCTATCCTTCTTAATGTTACTAGATTTAATTAGGCTTTTACTACAAAGTTAAGAAAGTAAAGAACAGTAATTGAAACTTAACCAAAAGTAAAAGTGATAATTAAAAGTGCACAGCGAAAATTAAAAGTGTAGGGAAGAAAAAGACAAACACAAGAATTTTATACTGGTTCGGCAAAAACCTGTGCCTACATCCAGTCCCCAAGCAACCTGCGGTCCTTGAGATTTCTTTCAACCTTGTAAAAACCTTTACAAGCAAAGATCCACAAGGGATGTACCCTCCCTTGTTCTCTTTGAACAACCAAGTGGATGTACCCTCCACTTGAACTGATCCACAAGAGATGTACCCTCTCTTGTTCTCAGCTACAACAACCCAAGTAGATGTACCCTCTACATGTACCACAAAGGATGTACCCTCCAATGTGTTAAGACAAAGTTCTCAGGCGATTAGTCCTTTGAAACTTTGTGAAGGGGAAACAAAAGATATCTCAAGTGGTTAGTCCTTTGAAATCTTTTGTTCAAGGGAAAGGGAAGAATCAAAAGAATTCTCAGACTGTGTCTTTTTGAATTCTTTGAAAAGGGAGAAGGGAGACACAAAAGAATTCAAGCAGTTAGTCCTTTGTTCTTTTGGAAAAGGGAGAAGAGAGACACAAAAAGAATTCAGGCGATTAGTCCTTGTCGAATTCTTTTTGGCAAAGGGAGAAGAGAATAAAAAAGATGAATAGCACACTTTTATTTTCTGTGAAAGAACAAGGTTTGGAAACCAGAAAACTTAGAAAGTTTTTTGGCAAAGGAAGAAGAAGAAGAAGAAGTGCAAAGAGATGTTCAAAAGTTATGAAAAAGTTATATCAAGTACATAAAATGCAAGTCAAGGTCTTGCTTTTATAGACTCTTCATGTCTGGTCAAGAAAACCATTGGAAGAGTTATAACCTTAAGAAAATCTTGAGAAAACCATTGGAAGAGTTACATCTCTTGATTTTTATTCAAAACTTGTCACTGGTAATCGATTACCAGAACCATGTAATCGATTACACAAAGCATTTAATGAAAAGATGTGATTCTTCACAATTAAATTTGAATTTCAACGTTCAGATACACTAGTAATCGATTACCAATATATTGTAATCGATTACACCATTTAAAAAAAAATTGGAACGTTGCAAATTCAGTTAAAAGCTTTTGAAATCAAACTTTGCCACTGGTAATCGATTATAGGAAACTGGTAATCGATTACCAAAGAGTAAAAACTCTGGTAACTTAGAAAATTTTGAGAAAAACTCTTTTGAAAAACAAAGTTGTGCTATGTTTGTTTTTTGAAAAATCTTTTCAATACTTCCCTTGTGAATTCTTCTTGATTTCTTCTCTTGAATCTTGAATTCATCTTCTCTTGAATCTTGAAATCAAACTTCTCTTGAATCTTGAATCTTCTTGATTTCTTTTCATGAAACTAGAAATTAATCTTGATCTTGAACTTGTTGACTCAATCTTGAAATCATTCTGTTGAGCTTTTTGTCATCATCTTTGTCATCATCAAACTACATGAATCAACTTGATTCATCATCATGAAGCTTGCTTCTACACCAAGATCTGTTGAACCCAACTCTATTGACTGGATGGACAGAACTCAGACATTTCTATGGACTCACTGGAAATCATCAAGTGACCATGACCCATTTTGTTCATAGTGTTTTCTTCCTCACCGTCTTCAAAAACATTTCTGAACAAAAAGTTATCCTAAATGGTACTCCCTGTACCACCAAGTTCCTAACTCGACCACTTTTAAAGTCCTGCTGACTGAGTACAAAATGACTTGCAGCAGTTTGGTGAGTAATTAAGCACTCCTCTATCTATCAAATTTTAAAATCATATACATATATAATATGAATTTAATGTTAATTTCAGGATATTTTGAGTACCATGTACTCATTTATGAAAGCTGCATGATTCACCCATCTGAATTTGGAAGGGATTACAGAGTGCATGATTGTTTATAATCATTAGAGGAAGACTGCAAAAGTTGGAAATGGATGGAGGACTTTTGCCCAATTACAAAATTTGCAAGCTAGAATTTGAGTTCACAAATACAATTTCTAACTTTGTTTTATTTTAGATTTGTTTGTAGTTAAAGTACATTACTACTCTACTATTATCAGTCTATAAATTTTTGTTTATAAGTCTTGGTGGTATATTTTGTGGGAAATATTGAAACATCCTGAACACATTTGGGGTATATTTTGTTCATAAATGTTTATAACTACTCTTGGTGCATGATATATTTTATTTATAACTTTTGGTGCATGGCTTATTTTATGAGTTTTTTTACAACTTTGAATGATAAGTTGTAATATGAATAATTATAGGTTGGTAATTTAAAAAAACATATAAGATATTAAAAAAAATCCAAAAATCAACATCAATTTTTAGAAAAACTGATGTTGTCAGTAACAACATCGATTTTTCTAAAAATCAATGTTGGTGAGAAGAAAACAACATCGGTTTTTAGAAAACTGATGTTAACGTTGATACTTTAGTGTTGATAGTTTCGACATCGGTTAATAATTGATATTGAAAGTCCTTAATAACCTATGTAAAAGGTCTATTTTCTAGTAGTGTTATATAAGCATCCTTATTTATATAAGCAACGGTTGTTCAAAACATTTATACTATAAAATAATATTTTTCAAGCATTGTAGAATTCATAAAATTAAGTTAATTAAACACTCATTTTAGTAATCTTAATATTGGAATTAATTTTGTGTAGAATGTTTCAATTTGTGTAGAATTATAGAACCCACAAAATTAAGATAAATAATTCATCTATGCAACTATGCATTATAAATGTTGTTGGTTTTCTCTTTCTTTTAAATAATATAATTGTTTTTTTAGCTGTTAGATTGCTATAATATTACTTATTATTTAAGAAATATATAGAAGAAAACATACAAATGGGATAGAATGACGATCACAATTATCTATTAGAGGAAAAGTTTTTATTTTACAGTATAAAAAATTGTATTTTTAGAATTTTTGTTCGTATCAACTATAAAAAGCATTTTTTTCTGAAACATTTTGTGTTTACATCTATTCGATATCGAATACGCATGTAGTTATTTTATTCAGTATATCGTACCACCTTAGGAGTTGGGACTTATTCTTCATTTTATGTATGGACTAGATCTTATGCATCATGGCATGTTTATTATTCGTATTTGTTGGCATTAAAAATGTTTGTTACGGAGGTTAATCGTTTATCATTGGCTAATAGTTAATTCAAGTTAATTCAGTCAATGGTCGATAACTAATGCAATTCAATTTAAGTAGATTCTAGCTTGACCCGGTACTAAAAGTGACTAACGACTAAAATAGTCATTGTTGATGACTAACAAACAACATAATTGTTTTTGACACTTGACAACTATTTCTATCGACTAGTAAAACATAATTGAATTGAGAAGTGGTCCCAAAATCTTATCTATTTTGAAGAAGGCCAAGCTGAAGCAAAGATTTGAACATGGAAGGTAGTTGCAAGCAGTTTTTCCTAAGTTAAATGCATACGAAGTCATGATTTCCTAACAAAAATAGGAGAAGTGGATAGGTGTGGAAGCAATGACTTCCAAGATTATTTTGATGATGCCAAATAATCAAGAGTTAAGCAAGTTCCAAAGAATCAAGAGTCAAAAAGCTTCAAGAATCAAGATTCAAGAATAATCAAGTTTCAAGATTCAATCAAGTTTCAAGAATCAAGATTCAAAAACAATCAAGATCAAGATTCAAGACTCAAGATTCAATAATCAAGAGAAGACTCAGTCAAGATAAGTACTAAAAAAGTTTTTCAAAACATTGAGTAGCAAAAGAATTTTTCACAAAATCTTTTACCAAAGAGTTTTACTCTCTGGTAATCGATTACCAGAAAGTAGTAATCGATTACCAGTAGCCAGCATTGTATTCAAAACTGATTTACAAAGTTGTAATCGATTACCATGAGCATGTAATCGATTACCAATGTTTTAAAATGTTAGATTTCAAATTTCAAGAGTCACAACTAGTGATAAAACATTTTCAAATCATTTTAAACTTGTGTAATCGATTACACAATACTTGTAATCGATTACCAGAGTTTCTAAACGTTTTGATTTTCAAATTTAAACATGAAGAGTCACATCTGTTGATGTGTAATCGATTACACCTTGATGGTAATCGATTACATTTCGAAAAATAAATTACCAAAAGTCACAATTCTTAAAGTGACTTGTTTCTGAAGAGTTTTTCAAAAGAGTCACAACTTTTAAAAGGTGACTAGTTTTAAAGAAATTGTCTAAGAGTCACAAACTTTAACTTGAGTCATCAAATGATTATAAATATATGACCATGGCATGAATTTTCATAACGGTTTTTAAAGAACTTTCTGATTCATTTCTCTTCATCTTTCTAAAAGTTTTTGTTCAATACTTTCTCTTTCAAGAAAAGTTCATTGTTCAAAAACTTGTGCTACTCTTCTTCTTCATTCACTTCTTTCTCTTGCCAAAAGATTCAAAGGACTAACCGCCTGAGAATTCTTTTGTTTCTTCCCTTCTCCCTCTTGACAAAAGATTTCAAAGGACTAACCGCCTGAGATATCTTCTGTTTCTTACAAAAGATTTCAAAGGACTAACCATCTGAGATATCTTTTTCCCTTTCCCTTTATACAAAAGATTTCAAAGGACTAACCGCCTGAGATATCTTTTGTATCCCCCTCACAGAGAATTCAAGGGACTAACCGCCTAAGAATTCTTTGTCTTAACACATTGGAGGGTACATCCTTTGTGGTACAAGTAGAGGGTACATCTACTTGGGTTGTTATACTAAGAACAAAAGAGGGTACATCTCTTGTGGATCAGTTCAAGTGGAGGGTACATCCACTTGGTTGTTCAAAGAGAACAAGGGAGGGTACATCCCTTGTGGATCTTTGGCTTGTAAAGGATTTTACAAGGTTGAAAGAAATCTCAAGAATCGTTGGTTGCTTGGGGACTGGATGTAGGCACGGGTTGTGGCCAAACCAGTATAAATCTTGTGTTTGTCATCTTCTTCCTTACACTCTTTAATTTCCGCTGTGTACTTTTAATTGCCGCTTTTACTTTTGGTTAAGTTATTGTTTCTATTCTTTACTTTCTTAACTTAGTAGTAAAAGCCTAGTTAAATCTAGTAACATTAAGAAGAATAAATTTTTTAATTAGTCAAGACACATTAATAATTAATTCAACACCCCCCCCCCTTCTTAATTATTCCGAGACCACTTGATCCAATAATAAGAAGTTAATAGTTATTTTTCTAATGAATAAGGAACAGAGGTCAAAAGTAGGAAAATACTCAGGACATTTTTCTGGGCAATTACCCATGATCACCAAAAATAGCCATCATAAGTATAATAGTCAGCATATGTCAACTAATAGATAGAAGAAAATAAAACGACTAAACTTAATTGACAGAATAAAAAGGGTAAAATTGGAGGAACAAAAGTATCATATCCATGATCTAAGATGTAATTCATGATCTCCTAAAATCTAGGGTAGTGGGTTAGGAATAATTAAGTTGTTTGTGACTAATTTTATCATTATAAATAGGAAAAACTAATGTAGAACATGTTCTTAACCAAATCAATCAAATCTGTCTTTTTCTTTTTGAGTGTCTTCTTCTTTTTCAATTATTTATTCCTTTATTTATCGGTTTTAGTTTTTTTATCACATTCCTTTATCACAATTTTCATAGAAATAGGTAGCAATAGAAATTGCAATTCAATGACTGCCTTGGAGTGGACTAGGAACCCAATTAAAGGAACAAAATTTCTTCCTTGATGCTTCTCACTCCAAGGCTAATATTGACTTTAAAACATTTTCTAATAAATTAAATTTAGGACTACATTCATGGACACATTTTAATTGTAATCTCAACAAACATATCTTCTTCAAGATGACACTTTTATATATTCACTTGCCCATATTTTAATACCAAAGCTAGAAGAGCATTAATGACAATAATAATTTTGAAAAAAATATATAAATTTAGGATAGCTATCAACTAAGTTAAATACTTTTCTTTATCCGAATGAAATAAGTTATTGAGTCTTAAAAATAAGAATGAAGGTAATATATTTTAATTACGACTCACTTCATAATTATTTTACTACTTCTGCCATAGGTTTGAATTTGTCAAATTTTCTTCAATGGAACTAGGTTTGTGTGCAGCATAAAAAGCTTTACATTTCTATTTTCTTTTATTTTTTTCAATCACTATATAATAGGTGTGAAATTCCACCAGTTTTTTCATTGACTAATTTCAAAAGAAGTAAATTATGTTTCAAAACTAGTTTTACATTATTGTCTTTCAAAACTAGTAAATTGTGTTGGATAGAAAGGAAATAAATAGAGGAAGTGAAACAGATAAGTGCGAAAAAAAAAAACAAAGAAAAATAGGTAAGTAAAATATAAAAAAATAGTTGTTTGATTTAAGAGTAATAAAAGGAAATAAAATTGAAGTTGTTTAGTTTCAAAAAAAACATTAAGTTAATAATAAAAATAACACCTTAAACCCCTTGACACTGTGTTTAATTCTCAAATAAATAAAAAAATATCATTTCATCCTTAAAAAATGCATATTTTTTTAAACACAACTGATTACATACATATTTTTTAAACACAAAATACGTAATAAAAAACTAGAAGTAAAAATCAACACAATCTAGAAATGTTCTTTTTTAATTTAAAAATTAAAAATTTAAAAACTATTTTTATCACCTTTTTTTTCAAAAAATAAATTTTCGAAAGCAAAATCAATCAAACCCAATTTTTTTATTTTTATTGTATGCCTTATTTTTATTATTTGCTTGAACTACATCGTTGTTGCAAATTCTTACCCTTTTATTTACCTACTTTATTCTTAATTTATACCTTCCTGTCGGGTTGGCTTTAGTGTCCTCAGTCTTCCCATACTCTGAGCCTTTGTAGGACGTGACCTTTCCAGGAAGTAGTTAATTAAATAGTAGTATCAACAAACCAAAAATTCAAAAATTTGAAAAGTACAAATTATACTAGAAAAAAATATGAAAACATCGTTGATTGAGGATTTGACCTGATAGCAGTTTAGAGAAGTACAATTTAAAGGCAATTCAAGATTGCTATTTGTATTTTTTTTTTTTTTTTGTCAAAACACTATTTGTATTTTCTTAGTGTATTTTATCGATTCTATGCTTACAATCATCAACCTCGTCTTACTAACTATTTGGTTTCAAAGTTGGCATGTGTGTAATGTGGCTTCGTTTTCATCTCCCCAACACTTGGACAATGCTTCTACTCTGATACAAAGTTTTATGGATAAAGGCAATAAATTAAAGAAAATTGAAACAGTTTTATGAATCAAGAATCATCCTTTTTGGCTGCTGCATGTTTGCATGGAATATGTTGGTTTTGATTCTTTAGCTCATCTCCAGCCACCAAAAAATATGCAGTGTGCCTGAAAAACAAGAGTACAGTCAATGACTCAATGTTATCATGAACAACCATTTTCCGTGAAGTGGGACCTTGGGGTAGAAAATAAACCTGAAAAAGTTCATCATTTTGGTCTTTGAGTCATCATCTATATCTGTAGTACTGTCTAATGCATGTTGCATGTGATGTAACCACCTCTCTGCAGCTTGATGCGTGACAGGAAATGGTCGATGTCGAGCAATTAGAGCAGGATGTCCTGCCAAAAATCAAGAAAGGAACCAAGGTTCATTTTTCAAACTTTAAAGTTACTAGATGATTCAAAGAAGCAACCCTCCACACACACAAAGATCAGTGCAGAAAACATATAACATTCAATTTTTAATTCCAACAATCTAATTTTGTCTGGAAAACACAAGTTTAACAATCCCATTTAAGTACTAGGGCGAAGAACATGGTATAAGACCAATGGATTAAAATGTAAATGGACATTAGTACAGAAACTTATTCATAATCCTGTTAACATTTTAATAAGTACCTCACCCTCACTCAACAAGTTGCTAAAAATCATCAAGATTAGCTTCATTTTTAATGGTTTTGGATCCTGTCGTGATCATCAATAAAAAGACAAATTTTATCATGCAACCAAACCACCATGATTGGTTGTAGGATGATTCAATAATGTAGTCACATTCAAAATCATTTGTCCTTTTCTCTCTCTAATAGGATTATATCAAGTTACTCAACAACAGAAGATCCAATTTCATTCCTAATTCCCAAATATCAGTTAGCAAGTTGCCCCATCATCTTTTTCTATGGGAAGGGCAAATTGGGACAAGCTATTGGCACTAAATATTTTTCTCAAGATATTAGCACAGGCTGAATCACGGAAACAGTCTCTCCGTCAATAAGAGTGTGTTCATCCAACCTCTCCAGAGTCCAGACCCACAAGGTAGGAGCCCCATGCACCAAGTCACCCTAAGTTTTAGGGTATTTAGTGCCCAGTATAGGCTGAGAGTGAACTTCACTATAATAAATCTTTGAAATTTTGATACATTCTCTTACTTCAGTACTCTAAATATTCAATTTGCAATTTTGCAAAGGTTAATCTAACTCTTTGAGTAACCACTAACGACTAACCGGTGCTACCATTTGGCAAGGTGATTAACATCCACCCTATAAATTTTGCTTAGATAACATCATTTGAGGAAAGCAATGGCACAGGCTCAGAAACCAGCATCCTATCAGTAAGGGCATACAGACAGAGCATCAACATCACTTGGAATTACTATAATCTCTTTCATTCTCCCTCAGCATTTTGTGAAGAGCAACACATTCCTCAAATATTGTCAAATTAATCCCAAAACCATATTACAAAGACCAGCACCATGCAAGCAGGCCATTGTTTAAGAATCCATTCCAGGAGAATAATGAGTTCACAAATTTACTAAAACTGTTCTACTAGCTAGCTACATTCAATAGATTTCAAAGAATTAAATCAAATGCATCTTTTATTGTTAAAAAAATGTGAAAAACTAGAAACAGAAATATTTGAGTAAATTAGTCAAAGGAAAAAACTCATATGGGTGTAAATGAACCAACCTATTTGCAAACTACTGGAGCTTGACTCGTTAAATGCTGGATCAAACTTGTTTGTTTAATTAAATAAACAAACTCAAGCTTGAGATTGGGCTCAATTATTTAAATGAAGCAAATCCAAGTTTGACATTAGCAGCTCTTGAATAGCTCGTATATTTAGAGAGAAAATTAAAATTACATAGATTCTAAATTGATATTATTAAAATATATATTTTTTGACAGAATTATTATTAAAATAATTTATTAAATACTAAATTGATAAAGTTAAAAAATAATTAAGTTTTAAATGAGCTAAACAAGTCAAACCCAAACTTTTAATTAGGTTCTTCTAAATAAATGAGTCAAGTTTGAGCAACCCATTTTTTTCACAAGCCAAGCTTAAATTTCAAGTGCTTGGATCAACTCAGCTCATTTATATCCCTACTAATAAGTAATTCCTTAAGTTCTTTTGATGTTATTTTCCAAATTTGAAAAGGAATTTCACCCCGATAACTTTGAGTTAATTTTAATGCAGAATATTTATCAACTCTAATTGAAGAATAGTATGAAAAGAACGTAAACAACTGCATCTAAGTTTTGTCTATAATCAAACTATATAGCATCAGCCACATAATTAAAATTGCACATGTTAATCAGCTAAATAAACGTTTTGTATTTGTACATTTCTTTTGGTATAATCTTTCATGAGAGACAATGCTTCTCAAGACAAAACTTTCCCACCGAATATCCCAACTGAATATCTAGGACTCCAATTCGATGTCACTGCTAGTTTCACGCAACTGTATATCCAAGACTCAGGCTCAAGATCACTAATTAACCTGTGTGTTAGTTCACACCCTAGTTTATTAGTTTCTTTTTTTTTTTTTTTTGTACGCTTATTAGAAGGAATAATATGTATCTATGCATGCACTAAAGATGTTATAATTTTCACGGAGCAATTACACTATCTACTGTAAATTGGAAATATTTCGAGTCAGCAAAAAAATGTTACCTCTTCTCTGAGAAAAGAGAGGAGGACCACCCATTCGCTGCACGAAGAACTCGTATTGGTTTTGAATGGCATTCTCCTTCTCAGAATTCGCGAATATTGAACGAAACCATTCTTCCTCGTCATCGTAAACCCTACCCCAAAGACAAAATCAGTTTATTTATTTAAACGAAATAAATAAATAAAATTAAAAGAAAAAGAAAAAAGTGCTACCTGTTGTAGAAATTGGTGGAGAGGTTAATGAAGGTTTGGAGGCCGAGTTTCTGGAAGAGATTGGTGTCGTCGATGCCGAAAGCGTCGTCTATGGAAACACCGCTCCATTCGGAAGCCTTCTGTTGCAGACTCTGCATCTTTAAACGACACTTATTCACCGAAACGACGGCACTGATGTATGTATTGTATGCAGTCACTGGCACTGCGATATCTATGTATATATACGGAGCTCGTTGAATACGCGTGGATTGCACGCTGTTATTTATTTATTTATTTATTGTGTGTGGAAAAGGGATTTGGCACTTTTCAATTTGATTGGGAGAAGACAAAACAGGGGGCGCTGCTTGTGTTTTCCTTGCCTTCACAAGATACGCTGATTGAGTGAGGCAATAATGTCGTTATTCTTTACACATTTAGGGGTCACCAAATCCCAATTACCATGCGGGAATAAGATGCTCACTCAGGAAATTATTAATTATTTTTTATATATTGCATTTAATTTCCTAAGTTTTGAAATAAAGATTTAAATTTTGTAGAAAAAAAATAGTCATCTCTTGCTATAATTTTGTAAAAAATATTTTTCGTAAAAACTTAAAGAGAAATTTAGACTTAATTTATCGTGTCAGATATATTTAACAGAGATAAACTTTTTTTAAAAGAATAAGTAGCAAAATTTTACTAAATTCACGGTGATAAACTTCGTTACTAAAGTGTTTTTTAATCAAAATTATCATTTTTACATAATTAATATATATTTAATTACGCAACAAAAATTAAAATAAAAAATAGTGTTTTAAATTATTTTTAAGCCAATATTTATTCATTTTTATTTATTATCTTCTTAACTAAATAAATTATTCTAATTTTTCTTCTACCTGAATAAATTTTCATTTTCTTTTAATTTTACATTGATATGTATATGCAAAAATATTAAAATAAAAGTTATATATAAAATTTAACACATAACGGTGAATTTGTTATTATTATAAAAGCAAGTAAAACAATTTCACTTAATTAATGGGATGAATAACTTACCTAAAATCATTATTCTATTATAATTATTTTAATTTAGATGTATTTTTATAGATATCTCTCTATTAACTTAAATAATTTATTTAATTTTATATTTTTATAAAAATAGAAAGTATGAAAAAATATTTAAAATGGGCATGAATCTTTTTCATAAAAACATGAAGATAAATCCAGACTTAACTTACAGGATTAGATATATAAAATATAACTTATGGGGATGATCATTTTTTAAAATAAAAAAAGGACACAAAAATATACTTTGAATTCACGGGAATAAACTATTTTCTAATAATTTTTCTCCTATCAAAATTACAATTTATTTTACATAATTAATATATATTTAATTACATAAAAAATAAATTAAATCAACATAATTACAATTATTTTCTATAGACAAAATTAGTGTCTAACATTAATTTTTAATCAAATAATTTTTTATTTTTTATTTTTTATCTTTGCACTTATATAAACTCATGATTTTCTTATACCTAGAAAATATAAATTTTCTTATTATATTAATATCTAAATAATTATGGTGAATTTTATTATTTTTATAATAATTTTAGTTTAAATGTATTCTTTATGGTTATATTTTTCCTAACTAATTAATAACATAAAAAGTATGAAAAAAAATGAGGATGAATAGTATTCATGAAAGCGTGGAAAAATATTTAGACTTACGGTGTCTAAAAATAATTTTTAAGGAACTAATTATTTATTTTTTATTTATTATATTTTTACTTAAATAAGTAAATATATATATATATATATATAATTTAATACATAAATATAAATTTATTTTTTATTGATACAACTAGGAAAAAAATTACATTTAATTTACGGGATGAATAATTTACCTGAAATTTACATTAATATAGTAAAATTATGTAATTTTCAATTAAATATATTTGTATTATTGTCTCTTTTCTTATTGAAAAAATTTATTGAATATTTTATTTTATGAACGTATAATGTATAAAAAAAATATAATAAATGAGGATGAATATTTTAAAAAAAAACAAGTTATTCATTCATATAAAAAATATATTAAAATAAAAATTATATATAAAATATTTTTTTTATGATTAATTATGTATAAAGTATAAGTGTATAACGTATAGAGTTAAAAAAAATTCAAGAACGTTCATGCTCCAGGGAGAAGCTGAGAATTGGTGGAAGTTCGTGAAACCTACATTAGCAGCACCTAGAGGCGTTATTCCTTGGAATGCCTTCAAGGACAAATTTCTAGACAACTATTTTTCACGAGATTTCAGAAAGCGAAAGGCGAGGGAATTCCTGAATTTGAGGCAGGGAAACATGTCCATTGGAGAATACACGGTCAAATTTAATGAACTTCTACAGTACTGGCCTCAATACCAAGATGCTCGGAACGAAGAGGACTTATGTGCTCAGTTTGAGAATGGGCTTCGACTGGAGATGCAACAAGCAGTTAGCTACATGTAGATTATAGATTTCAATCAACTAGTGACGAAGTGTCGAATATTTGAGGACAAGATGAAAGAGAGGCAAGCCAGAGGCTTTGGAGGACCACAAAGAAGCCACCCTTTTAGAGAAAACAGTAATAAGAGGATGAAGCCATATTCTCGCAACAAGGGGAAACAACCTATGGCTACGTCCAACATGAGCCAGTCAAAGGGGACTGGGGTACAGTGCTTTCAGTGCGGAGGACCGCATCTTAGGAGAAATTGCCCACAACTCCAACAGACACAGTCGTTGCTATATTTGTGGCAAGGTAGGCCATTATGCTCGGGAGTGTAGAATGGTTGGGAGACTGACGATAACTGCAAATTCTAACATAGTCAACCGTGGATCTACTAATCCCACGAGGAGCAGTAATGTTAGCAACAACAATAACACTAGTGGTGGAAGACAGAAGGTACCCTCCCGGGTATTTGCTATGAGTGGATCAGAAGCTGCTGCCTCCGACGATTTGATACAGGGTAAGTGTTTAATTGTTGATAAACTGCTAGATGTACTCTATGATTCGAGTGCCACGCATTCGTTCATATCTCATGCATGTGTGGAGAGGTTGGGGTTATGTACGACGGAGTTACCATATGATATCGTGGTGTCTACTCCGACTAACGAGCCTGTAACCACCTCTCAGATATGTTTGAAGTGTCCTATAACTGTTGAGGGTCGATCTTTTATGGCAGATTTGATTTGCCTACCTTTAGCTCATCTAGATGTGATCTTGGGAATGGACTGGTTATCTACTAACCATATCTTTCTAAACTGCAAAGAGAATATGCTAGTATTTGGTGGAAATGTAATTCCAAATGAACCATTGAAGGAGAATGCTGCCAACGATGGAGTGGGGGACGTTCGAACCTACATGGTGTTGTTCTCCATGAATGTGGAGGAGGTCTCTAAAGTTAGCAGTATACCGGTGGTGTCAGAATTCCCAGAGGTCTTTCCTGATGACATTTGTGAATTACCACCTGAGAGAGAAGTGGAATTCATTATTGACTTAGTGCCTGGGGCGAATCCAGTGTCGATCGCGCCCTATAGGATGTCCCTAGTAGAACTAGCAGAGGTGAAGGCACAAGTACAGGATCTCTTAAGTAAACAATTTGTTCGCCCAAGCGTATCACCGTGGGGAGCGCCGGTCTTATTGGTTAAAAAGAAGAATGGAAGCATGAGGATGTACGTAGACTACCGGCAGCTAAACAAAGTCACTATCAAGAACAAATATCCCCTACCAAGGATAGATGATTTGATTGATCAATTAAGGGGAGCGACAATATTTTTGAAGATCGATTTGCGATCGGGGTATCATCAAATCCGAGTTAAGAAGGAAGATATTCCAAAGACTGCGTTTCGGACTCGATATGGACATTATGAGTATTTAGTCATGCCATTTGGAGTGACTAATGCTCCGGCTATCTTCATGGACTATATGAACCGTATATTC
Source organism: Glycine soja (assembly GCF_004193775.1). Classification (NCBI taxonomy): domain Eukaryota; kingdom Viridiplantae; phylum Streptophyta; class Magnoliopsida; order Fabales; family Fabaceae; genus Glycine; species Glycine soja. The sequence continues at coordinate 22,549,507 of NC_041015.1, forward strand.
CATGATTACTTATATCAGTTCGTGGTTGTGTTCATTGATGATATCCTAGTGTATTCAAAGAATAAGAAGGAGCATGAAAAGCACTTGAGAATTGCGTTGCATATCCTGAGGGATAGGAAATTGTTCGCCAAACTGTCGAAATGTGAATTTTGGTTAGAGAAAGTGCAGTTCCTGGGGCACGTGATTTCTAAAGATGGGGTTGCGGTGGACCCGGTTAAAGTGGAATCGGTTATGGAGTGGCAACAACCAACAACTCCAACAGAAGTTTGAAGTTTCTTGGGGTTGGCCGGCTATTATAGGAAATTCATTGAGGGATTTTCTAAATTAGCACTACCCCTAACTAAACTAACTCATAAGAATGAGAAGTTTGTCTGGAATGAGAAATGTGAGCAAAGCTTCCAAGAGTTGAAGAGGTGATTGACAATAGCTCCAGTGTTGATTTTGCCCGACCCTAAGAGACCATTTGAAGTGTATTGCGATGCGAGCGGGCAAGGCTTAGGGTGCATATTGATGCAACAGAGAAGGGTAGTGGCTTATGCTTCACGGCAATTGCGTCCTCATGAAGTTAACTATCCGACCCATGACTTGGAACTAGAAGCTGTGGTCTTTGCCTTAAAGATTTGGAGGCACTATTTATATGGCACTCGTTTTGAAGTTTTCAGCGATCACAAGAGCCTCAAATACTTGTTCGATCAGAAGGAACTCAATATGAGGCAACGAAGATGGATGGAGTTCCTCAAGGATTATGACTTTGGTCTTTCCTACCATCCAGGAAAGGCTAATGTAGTAGCCGACGCACTGAGCTGGAAGTCCTTATATGTTGCGACCATGATGATTCTGGAACAGAGATTGATAGAGGAATTCCAAGATCTAAATCTAGCAATCGAGATGCGACCCAAGAGCTTATTTTTGGGAGCGTTGCAAATCATCAATGAATTCGTAAATCACATACGCGAGGCTCAAAAGGATGACCAGTTTCTGCAAGACAAAGTGTTAGATGCAATGGGAGATAAGGATGTGGAGTTTAAAAAGGATACAGCCGGGTTACTTAGATTCAAGGGGAGGATATGTGTACCGCCATTAGATGATTTGAAAGTTAAGATCTTGGAAGAAGCACATAAAAGCCATCTTAGTTTCCATCCAGGGATGACTAAGATGTACCAAGATTTGAAGAGAAGTTTTTGGTGGCATGGCATGAAGAAAGATGTAGCTGAATATGTAGCAAAATGTTTGACATGTCAAAAGGTCAAAGCTGAGCACCAGCGACCATCAGGAGAATTAGAGCCGCTAGAAATTCCGGAATGGAAATGGGAGAGCATATCTATGGATTTTGTATCTAGTTTACCCAAGACGAGTCATGGACACGATGTTGTGTGGGTCATAGTAGATCGACTCACCAAATCTGCTCATTTTATTCCGGTAAATATGAAATATAAAATGGAGAAGTTAGTAGAGTTGTACATCAAAGAAGTAGTAAGGTTACATGGAATTCCTTCCAGTATCGTATCAGACAGGGACCTGAGGTTTACCTCGCAATTTTGGACAAGTCTACATGAAGCATTGGGGACAAAGCTGAAGCTCAGTTCAGCTTATCATCCCCAAACAGATGGTCAGACTGAGCGAACCATTCAGACTCTAGAAGATCTACTCTAGGCGTGTATTATAGAGCAACAAGGTAGTTGGATGGAATGTTTGCTATTGATTGAATTTACTTACAACAATAGCTACCAAGCCAGCGTATGGCTCCTTTTGAAGCTCTATATGGGCGAAAGTGCAAAACTCCTCTTCGTTGGTACGATGATGGGAAACAGTACTTCTTGGGTCTGAAATGCTACACCAAATTACCGAACAAGTGAAATTGATTCGAGAGAAAATAAAAGCATCCCAGGATAAGCAGAAGAGCTATTATGACAGAAGGAGAAAGCCATTAGATTTTCAAGAAGGAGAACATGTGTTTTTGAAGGTTTCTCATGTAACTGGAGTCGGGAGAGCTCTCAAATCAAGGAAGCTGGCGCCCAAGTATCTGGGTCCGTATCAAATTTTAAAGAAGGTTGGGCTTGTAGCCTACCAAATCGCTCTACCTCCGAGCTTATCGAATTTGCACCCTGTGTTTCATGTCTCTCAATTGAGACGATAAAACCCGGATCCATCACATGTACTCGCACTGGACGAAGTACAAGTGAAGGATAACCTCGCCTATAAAGCACAACCTCAGAAGATTACTGATCGAAGAATGAAGTCGTTGAGAGGTAAAGAGATCGCGTTGGTGAAAGTGCAGTGGGGACCCGACGAGGATGATTCAACCTGGGAGTTAGAGGATAGGGTGAGAGAGTTGTACCCAAGTTTGTTCCTACAGTAGTTAATTTTGGGGACGAAATTCCTTAAAAGGTGGGAGTATTGTGACATCCTGGAATTTCTACCCGGAATTTTGTAAGTATTACATTTAAATAATATATATATATATATATATATATATATATATATATATATATTATTTAAATGTAATACTTACAAAATTCCGGGTAGAAATTCCAGGATGTCACACATGTCCCAATGTCACATCATATCAGAACATTGTGTCCTAGCGTCCTCCAGCACGAGGTTCCTTAAAGCAATCCACCTAGTCATCTGCTCCCACGAACACAAGGTTCGAGATCATCACAGGATCCAAACACAAACAACACACAGAGAGTGATTCATCACATTCCTCAACGAATATAGATAAATGGAAGCATACAAGTATGATATAAATATAACAATAATAAATTATAAGAACAATATATGCATAACAAGGCTCAACTTTGGCACAGTTTGCATCATTTCAACACTTAACACGTAACATCATTTGTCCTAGAATTTAATCACAAATCATATTCCATGCCTTCATGATTAATCACATATTCAAGACAACACATCTCAAATACAATACCGCGTCTCACACTTACATAATTCATTACACGCCATCGCATAACAAGTCATAATGATCATTACACATGCGTTATGCAACAAATACACTAAGACTCAATCATATATGCAATATGGTACCATGTCAGTGAAAAACCTCGCCGGATGCCTAGGATTACATGACAAGATAGACCACACACCGATAAGTTAGGTCACTCTCACAAGGTAAAATCATAGGAAGATCAATCAAGGTCACGCTATTTTGCGAGAATGCTCCAACCATGTGGGATCGGCACAAACTTAAAGGGGCACTAAAATCGGGTGTATTTACCCCCAAGGCCTAGACTCCGAAGAGTCTGTCAGGGTCTTTCCCTCCTGATTCAGGTCCAATCCATAAAACATTTTAACACATAGACTCTATCTATGAACTATACAAAACACACAACTCCTCAATTATTCTCAAAATAATTTTAACTCGTTGCGCCTCAAAGTAATTCAACTCGTCGGGTTCCCACAATGGATCTCATCATAATACTTGTTGCGCATTAACTCCTCGTCCTTAAAGGGTCTTACAGTCGTGTGATTGTATAGTTCATAGCTCACAACTCAATGCACACAACATCTCAATACACGTGTGATCTCACAATTTAACACAAACTTAACTTGTCACTTACACACAATTCATCACACTTTCATAATCCCAAGACATCACGTTATCACACCTCATGCATCATATACATATCACATAGTGATAATATTAATATGTTATGTTCATATGACTAATCATCTCAATAAAACAGGCATTTGAAATCATATATGTGTCATTGGAGTTTAAACTATGCAATACACACAACTACTTAATTGTTTTCAAAATCATTTTAACTCGTTGCACCTCAAAGTGATTCACACAGTGGATCCCATCACAATACTTGTTGCGCATTAACTTGTCGTCCTTAAAGGGTCTACAGTTGTGTGATTATACAGTTCATAGCTCACAACTCGATGCGAACAAAATCTTAATATAAATGCATCTTACAATTCAACAAATACTTAATTTATCACATACACTCAATCTCAATCACAATGTGATAATCCCGACGCAACATATTATCACACCTCATGAATCATATAATCATCACATCGTATTAATATTTACATGGCACAAAACATGTATATATTAAATCGAACTATATTATTTTCAATTAAAAAGAGTTAATAAATAATTAAACTAAAAATGCATTGAAAATATTTATCGTTGAATCTTAATATATTAATTTCCTTCAATTTAATTTTATTATTTGAACTGTTAATTCCTAATTCATTTTAACAATTCATATACATATATGTGTTATAATCATCAACACATAATAAGCTTATGAGACCAAAACATGACAAAGAATGTTTCCAACAATCTAATTCTCACGCTAATCTAGTAAATCTTGTCCAAAATACAAACGAACTATACATAAATGCTTCTCACAATATGGGGAGTAAAACCCCTCAAAAAATTTCACATAATCATATCAAAATCATTGGTTCAAAAACACGAAAACACCAAGAGCATTCAATTTTATCAACCAATTTGGATTAGGGCATCAATTGGCCCATCAAACATAGCAATCTCGTGATTATAATCATAAAGGCAGAATTATAATATAGTAAACATTCCAAAATAAACCCCAATTTGATCCTTTAAGAATTCCTACACATGTTCATTCTAATCCAAATTGCGATAAACTTATCCATTACCTCTAAGTGGGCTCACGTGTGTAGTCCGACAGTGATAACGATGTCTTTAGCGGTTTCCTAAAATTTCTCAAGCTTTTCCTCTGGTTGTTCTGCTGGGGTTTCCAAGTGTTAGAGAGAAGGAGAAGATATTAGAGCCTCAATTTCAATGTCTCTGTGCGAGGGGCATATCTCTCTTTACAGATATTATTTTGCAAATCCCAACGATAGGAATGCGCCAAAATAAGTTCCAAAAGTGTTATCCAAATTTCAAGAGGATCCAACAGTTAACGAGTATGAGACTATAGTTTTATTGGAACAAGTTTGGATGTATGCGGGAAAAAGAGAGGATTTTGGGAGAGGAAGAAGGGAGAACGAATTAGGGAGGAAGAGAGAGTGTAACACCTTATCGTAAATGTAAAATATGATGTAATATGTTTCTATTTATAGTTGGGGTGCTCTAAGCCTATTATTTACTCTGTTTTTCTGTATTTTATAAAAGGAACTCTATTTTACTCTTTCATTAAATGAATAACCAATTAAAAAAATTCCTTTATTTTCTAAAATATAATTTTACTCTACTTATTTTCTAATACTATAAAACCCTTATTTTAATTAAAAAAAATCATTTTCTCTCATTTATTTAATTTCTAAAAACTCTATCAATTTTTAAATAAAACCATTTTTATTTATTTTACAAAAAATAGGGTGTTACAAGTTACCTCTGGGAGAAGGTAACCACGGTTGTAATGACCTCCATATATCTTGGCTTTCACAAAATTTTGTTTGAAGAGAAACTAGGTTTTGTAGAGAAAAATATGTTTTGGTGAAGTCTGTCTTGAGAGATGTTTGCGTGCATGTTTTCTTTCTTCACTTTGCTTTGTTTGTTCTTTAGGAGAGCTCCAAATACAAAGAAGACTCTACCAAAATTTTTCCAAAATTTTTTAGACAAGCTTGGAATTCGAAAATTTGAGCCACAATGAAAGAGACACTTACTAGAAAATTGAGTTCTTTGGACCAATCTCAATGTTTTAAACCTATCACAAAAATATACCTTTTTCATTAAATTGGTCTTGTTTTACTCTAGACAAAATTTGCAACAACTTTTTCGTTGGAGTCCTTGTGAAATGAGGTCAAATTAAGGCATATTTGTGGCATGCAAGACGATTGCCTTATTTTGCAAATTAGGTCTAGCAGTGTGTTTTTTCCTTAATTTTGAGTCTTTATGGTGATCTTCCTAAAATGGTGTTTACAGTTTATTAAACTAGAGAAAAAATGATTTTTAACCATGTATATTAGTAAAATTACAGAGGTTATCTTCAAACTTTAAAGGGGAAGGCAAAACAGAGTGATTGCTAGAAGGAGCTCTTGTGAAGTCTAGGGAAATGGCTTGAATAAAAAATTTATTAGGATTGACAAAAATGAATTTTTGAAAAATTCTTACCTTGTTGGAAAGATACATTTGTTAAATTTAAACTAAAAATTAAAACTCAAATTGGTTTTGGGAAGGAAGAGAAATTCACAAATCTTTGAACTATGTCAAAACTAGGAAACACTTTGTCTTGCTGCCTTTTGGAATTTTGCTAGCCAATTGGATTACGTTGTTAGAAAGATAAGAAAAGTTTCCTCGAGGCTATGTAAAAGGTTTCTCTAACTAAATTCATTTGCTAAATTTCAGAGAGCCTTGAATCTGTCTTATTTTCTAATGTTAGGATTTTGATGCTTGTTACATTGTTGTGTTAAAATTGCATGTTTTTTTACTAAGTGTTGGTATGATGAATTTGATTGTTGATATATGTGTCATGATATGCTTTGAACTCTATGAAAGACCCAGGATGTGTAAATTTCGAGCAATTATTGTTGTTGTATGCACTAATTTATTTAGAGACTGAGAGGTTTGACCTCAGGCACTGAGAAATGCATGTGGTTATTGTTGTTACACGGTTGGTTTCCAACCATAGTCGGTGATTCGCTGTGTGTTAAATATTGTTGTTTGATAATTGCAAGGACTCAAGTAGGAGTCTCGATGTTGACTAGAACCTAGTTCTAGTAGGCACTGCATATCTCGAAAGACATGTCACTTGTGTGATAGTTCACAAGGACTCAAACATGAGTATCGGTGTGATTAGAATTCTATTGCAATGAGAATAGTACGCGTAAGAGACGTGCAAGTAGACGCGAATATATGGTGGAATGATGAAATACAAGTTGAAAAGAGTCGTGTGAGGTGTCGCGCTAGAAGTTGTCAAAGCTTGTAAGGTGGTGACCAACTGGTGCTTTTCACACTGCGTGGTGTGGAAGGATGGTGTCCTCGATTGTCTATTCAACATTGTTCAATACCAAGTACAATGAAACTCCATAGCGATGAAGAACATGAAATCACTGTGAGATATATATGTTGAGATAAAAAAAATAACGCATTAGGATGCATACGAGATCCGATAGATAGGCACATCATCATGGATGTTAGTTTGCGTGTATGACTTGTTTAAGTCTTCTATGTTTAGTTGACGAAGTAGGAAGACTCACCCCTTACTTTTTTTTAGGACTAGATGGCAGGTGAGGAGCCGACACTCCATCTCGAGGATGAGTGCACTTGGAGGTGATAGATACCCGACGTGACTAAAGGTGTGGATCACTTCCTTGGATATCTCTATTATGTGTGGACACCTATTGACTTATGCTTTTTGTAGTTTTAACATAGGGTTGGGTGTTAGAAATGATTGCTCTGAGTCTAGGACCTTTCCTTTTATGTGTATTTGGTATGGATAGGCCTATAGTATTTTTGTTTATGTATATATTTTGTCATCTACCTTATTATCATATACAATCATATATATATATATATATATATATATATATATATATATATATATATATTAAAATTTGGATGTGTTATTTCTTTTATTATGGTTTACTTATTTGAGTAGTAAGCTTCTAAGCCAAATTGCGCTATACTTTCTTTTTGAAAATATGAACAAGTCATTTTAATTATTACGTGGTGTTGACCTTAGAAACCAATCAATGGAAAGTTTTTAAAATTCACTAAAATTTCCTGTTTAGGTTTTCTCGGTTTTACTTGATTGTGAAAATGTAAATGGATTAATACACTTTATAAAATAAAGTAATGAATTGATTAAGTTATATTTACACTCTTAGAATTTAGGATGTTACGGTGGTCACCCTTGCAAATGAGATATTATTTTTTTATGAATTTTTTTTTTATTGGACTTCAACACTTTTTATCTTAAGTTTTAGGTTTCTAAACGCTTTGGTTTGGATGACTTTGGATTAGAGGCAAGAACTTCTTTATCTTTTGTTGGACTTGAATGTAGAGAAGAACTAAAAGTGAACCTATATGTTAGACCCATAAGAAAAGATCTGAGGCTTTAAATCATCAAGGTTTTACCCTTTGATAAACAATTTAATTAACAAAAAGCGTAGGAGATCTAATTGAATATAACTACCACAAAAATAAGGATTAATTCTATTATATACATCTCTATGTCTTAAAAGGAGATAAAATTTACTTTAAGCTAATTCACCTTCAAAGGAACCAATTAGTGCACTTAGACAAGAAATTAATCCATTAGAAAATCATTCTACGAACTCCGCTCCTAGTCCCAGTAGTTTTCGCTTATTGATATCTCCCAATTTCGATATTGCTTTCTTTTATTCTAATTTGAATCTCAACCCATCCAATCATTCAAAAATCTAATCTCTTTCTTGATTATTTTTTCTTGTTTAATTTTCATTATTCCCTATATATATATATATATATATATATATATATATATATATATATATATATATATATATATATATATATATATATATATATATATATATAATATGGTCTTTATTTTATTACTTGACAAAAACCATACACTTGTAATTTTTCTTTTATCAATCACTAAAAAAGGCATCAATTTAGGCATCGAAGGACTTGATAAAGATAGGCACAAAGGATGTGTTACATTATGTGTGTGAAAAGACAACATCGAACTATCCAAAAATTTCATGTTAAACATATTTGATTGATCCCCATGTCATGTCATCAACTCTATTAAAAATTGGACTGCAACTTAATAATTGGTTCAACATTATCATTCTTGAAATATATGGATTACAATTCAGCAGTTAAAAATATAAAAATTAACATGGTCCAAACACTATATGAGGGAAACTTTTTTTTTGGTTCATCTATATGAGAGAAACTAAAAGTTTTTTTTTTGTTGCTTATTCTGGAAAATATATTAAAAAATATAAATATATTTTGACCCAATTTGTTTATATTTAATTTTAAGGGTAAAAAATTATATTTTTCTTCAATCCATTTTAGAAAGAAAAAAAAAAGTCAAATCATAAATGTGATAACATTTCGGCTTTTGTCTCATATCTTTAGATTTTAGTTTTGCGTCTTGAGTTTATAATGTTTCCCTTTGGTTCCTTATAGTGTTTTTCTTATATCAAATTGGCCTTTTCTTTAGTTTTTGGTACTAATGATGTTAATTTGGGTTGGTGTAGACATGTGAAATATCTCACAATTTGCCATATGTTAAATTATTGTGATATGCCAACAAAAATATCAATTTAGTCTAAGAGAGGAAATTTAAAGCATAAAAGTGAAACTTAAAAAAAATTATAAGAAAAATAATTTTACTAATCATATCCAAATTATGCACAAGATGTACCAAATTGGAGAGACAAAAACTTTTTAAACTTAAGCGGTCAAACCGAAACCTAAAATATAATAAGAAACCCAAATTCTATTTTAGCCCTTTTTTAAGTTACTTAAGTAACCTTTTTATTACCCTTTTTCAGACATTCTCCCTTCCCTTGAACGCTCCCTTTTGGTAACACACTCCCCATTTTTTTCACCACACTCCATTGGTTCCCTCCTTCCCTCTTTCTTTCATCACACTCCGTCTCTCTTTCACCACACTCCTTTTGGACTACTAACATGGTATTCCATGTCAACATAAAAATAAAAAAATGAAACAAATTGAGAAAAATTAGAAAGGGTTTTGAAAAGTAGTTTATGAAAAAATATTGAAAAATACTCTCCACAAAAATTATGAAAATTACTTTATGAAAAATTCTAAATAGTACTTTCCATAATTGTCCATGAATGAAAAAACAATGAAATCGACCTAAGCTATGCACAAACAAAATGAAGAAATTGATAAATACAAAATTATATAAACAATCTAATTAAATAGAATCAATTAAGGTAAAATTCTTATACTTTTGATTAAGAGAGAAAAATGGTAGGAAGGATTGAGAGAAAAATGGTAGGAAGGATTGAGAGAAAAATGATAATAGAGTGTAAAGAATAGGTTTTATATCTAATTTTTAGATAAAGGAGTACCTTTGGCAATAAATTGTTTTTTAAAAAAAAAGGAAGAAGAGTGTAAAGAGAAGTTACTGAGAGTGTAAATAGCAAACGCCAATCTTTTTTAAGACTTATTTTTATAGTCTAAAGAAAACAAGGGGAGAAGTCTAACATTCGAAACCAAAAACGGAGTCAGAGGTAGTTGCTTTTAGCACTTTTTGTACTAAAGATATTCTCTCTTGTCTCTTTTATACATTCTAGGTTAAAAGTTAAAAAACACTGAAAAAATATTAAAACCATACATTTTAAAATATAAAAGATTAAAATAGAATTTTTAAAACTTAATTGTATCAATGCGAAATAATTACGAAGTATAATAAATTAAAAGTGACATCAAGCCTAATTGAAAAGGATCAAAGGTAGTATTTTTGAAAATTTTATATTAAATTACTTCTTTTTAAATAAATTCAGAATATTATTCACTTCCTGCATGACTTTAATTCCGAAACATATCAATTATGTTTGAAATTTTAATTCCGAATCATATTAATTATCTTTGAAATTTTAATTCTGGAAGTAATTTGTAAACTCTTTTCTAGAAATTTGTTTCTAAAATTATTTCTAGAATTAAGATTTCGAAAGAGAATTTAATACACTCTGGAGTCAAATTTTGAAAGGTGTTTTATAGATGATTTCTAGAATTAAATTTTCAGAAGAAAAAATAATGCATTCTAAAATTAAATTTTTGGAAGTAAATTACAAAATAATTTATTATTAAATTGGGATAATTTTGAAATTAAGGTTAAAACAATGTATATGTTTATTAAATGTATATGTTTTAAAAAAATTAATAATAATTGATAAAAATAATTTATATCTATTTGAAATATTTAATAATTTTTTTATTTATCTTTAAAATATTTTATATTATATTTAAAAAATTTAAGAAAAAAAATAAAAATACCGGTTTAAATCAATTTTTTGCACTGATTTTGGCTCTGTTATCACCAGCTTCTGAAGTCGTCTGATTTTGGTGAGTATTCGCACTGGTCACTAGATCGGTTCTCGGTTGAATCAATTATTTTGGTCTGATTTTGACAACTATACTTAAAAAAAAAAAATAAGGAGTGATACAATTAAGAAACTGGATAAGTAAAGGTGAAACCCATATAGGTATGGTAGTGGATGGCTTATTTTATTTTAAGAAAAAAGTATTGAATTAAATGGAACTATTTTAATAGGCTAATTTTTTTTAATCTAAACTGTTTTGGATTAAACAAAGTGATTTGGATTCTAAACCAATTAGTTTTCAGCTAAACTAGTTTTAAATTGCTTTTGAACTTGTTTGAAATCTTTTTTAAGATTATTTTTTAACCTGTTTGAAACTTCTTTTTTTATAAGAAATTTTTTTTCTGTATTAAGTCTATTATTTTGGTCTTAATGATACTAGCAAATAGGATTGTGTATGGTTTGATTTTGAAAGAAAAAAAAAAACAAATTGAACCATTTTATGGTTTGGTTTTAAATCCAAACCACTTTATTAATATTTGACGAAATGGTTTGTGTTCTAGATAGGCCTCTGGTCCATCTGCTTTCGCTCTTTAGTTGACTTACAACACCATCCCATGCACATCGCAACATCACTTTGTTTCTATATACAACCTAAATCTTGCACTCGAGAAGCAACATTGAGGCAAGGTCGATCATTGAGGTCATTCTCCTTAGCTAGCCTTTGTGACTAACATGTTATATTGTTGAAATTAAATTAATTTTTTTGTAATTAGGAATCTTGTGCTAGTGGCATTTTTTTTTTAATTTTAACATATTAAGTGTTTGCTCTAATGTAAATTTTAAGGTAACACTTAGATAAAAATATCTATATATGTTAGATCGATGTTGTTTTAAGTTACCACCAAAGATACTACAATAAAATAAAAAAAAAGAAATTTATGTTTAGGTAGAGTAATATTAGAAGTTAGGAATGCCACATTTGAGAATCTAAAATAACGTTTTCGTTGTATAAAAAAAACTAAATTAATTTAACCATCGTAGGTGTCAGGTAAGAAATTTGCCGTGTAGCATAAGACTAAAAAATTCAATGGGAAGAAGTCGCCACCGTTGAATTAGTGGAAGGAAGAAGGCTAGCTCTAGAGTTTTATGGTATTCAAATCATGACTTGATGAAGGAAGACGATTCCAAAGGCTATACATAAAAGGGCGTCGTGGTGTTGGGGTAAATTTGTACAAATTATCTTGGGTGGTTTGAGTTCTATGTAATTGGTTTGTAACTCAAATCCAGTTCAAGTGTTTGGATGAGGTTGAAGGGATAGTGGAATAATTGTTTGGCCACAATGGTGAATTGCTGTTTGGGATGCAATTAATGTTGTAAATATGGAGTCATTCTCATAAATAGTATAAAATATTTAAAGTATACATTAAATATTTTTTTAAGAAAATAAATTAAAGTAATATGGTTTGGTTTTTGGTGCAGCAAACTAGTTAAAAGAAATAGTGCATCATATCTAAATTTAAACAATAAATAGCTTGTTTAAAAAGCATTTTAAATGATTTGCTTTTTTTTTAGATTTAATTTGATTTAGTTTTGTGTTCGATTTGGTTTATTGTTTTCTTTCATAGTCGTACATATAGGGGGGGGAGGAAAGACACCTAAAGTGCATAGCAACAAATCCAAATGGTAGAAAAGACGCATGTATGCAATGAACTCGGTGCATGTTTAATTTAATTTATTTTGAAAAATAATATCATATTTCTTTTAATTTTTCAAAATAAGATATGGCCTCTAAATTGAAACACATCTAAACATACTATCAGTAAAAGAGGCTTTTAGTTATGGCCTCTTAATTGTAATGAGGAAAGGGATGATAGATGGAAAAAGATAAAAAAAACTTTATCCACATTCTAAATTTTTTACTTATTTTATTTATTTATGAGAAATGTTAGTTATATTTTCTTTTTAACCTTCTTTATGTTATGGATGAAAATTACTAATTTCGATTCATTTCACTTTTAGATTAGGAGAAAGAATATTAAAGAGATAATGTCATTAACATTCCACTTTATTTATTTATTTTTCTATTATATTATTTATCACATTTTTTATACTTCTCTCTCGTCTTATTCTGATCTCTATTTTCTACTTGCGTAAATGCTCAAATATGGGCGTGAGAAACTAACTTTATCCATTGAATTAGCACATATAAACCGTTACCAGTTTACGGGATGCACCTTTTTTGACACAACAATGCAGTTTAATTTTCATGACTCCATGTAGGTTCTGATTCTATAAGCAAGACTAGCAAGTAAAGAACACGCAGGCACTGTAAGATTCTTTCTTTTTATTTTATCCGCATCTTCCACACTAGCGAATTTATTAGAGTATGGATATGAGAAGTTACATCTAACATTTTTTCCTTGTTATTAAAGGAAGGTAAAGAAGAACAAAAGTTATTGATACAAATGATTTCACATTTGGATTTCATAATTAAGGTTTATGGTTCGATCCTTACCTTATGTATGAAATAATAATTGGAGGTACTACTTTACTTTAAAAATGTATTAACTGGGTGGGAAGAAAATTACATCTCCTAATTATATCAAAAAAAGAAATAAAAAAGTTTGATGTTAAATTCTTGTTATTATTTTAGTTTATATTGACACTATGTTGTTTTCCTCATGGTATTGTTATATAATCACGAGAGGTCAAACTCTGATGTACAAAAACATCGAAACGCTCAGAAGAACAAACATATAAGCCACAAATTAAGATCAGGGTTTTGTTAACTAGTATTTTTAGGAATTGGAGAAATAATAGGAGAGTGTAAAGAAAAGTCATGAGCACCACAATTTTGTGCATTCCAATAAACAAAAAGAAAAAAATATATAAATTTGATGTCTATATTCTTCTGGCTCAAAATAAATGAATGAAGGGTCTATGCTATTTTGTCCAATTAATGTTTGGACTTTAAACCTACAATCAACGTTTTCTACTTCGCATAAAATCATTGTTTAATCAACACCTTCAATGGTTAGACATCATAATTTTTTTATCTATACTAAATATTTCTCCAATCAATTAATAATCGAAAACTAATTCTTATGAACAGTAGATATCAATGAAATGAGTATTATTATCAATTTCAACAATGTTTTTTTCATACACTTAGTCAGAAATATTGAATCCCGAATAACATGCTTAAGGTTCTAATTAGCTATCTATCAACTATATCGAAACTTTGTTGGTTAAAGATATGATAAGTTGCAAGCAACAAAACTACAAAAGCCAAAGGGAAAATCAAGAAGTATGTTATCAATGTTACCTACGGAGAAAAAGAGACGGGTTGAAAATGTGAAGCCATCAGTTATAGAACAAAAATTAAACAAATGGAATTCAAAATCAAGAAGAGAAAAAAAGTAAATTCCTTTATACATTTATAAACATGATTAATCCAATAAATGTCTAGGTGGTAAGATCCTAGATGGGTCAGCATACCGAGAAGAGAAGGAACGAGGGAGGTTATCAGGCTCCATCCATCCAGTTCCATGATCAAAGTTCATAGAGTATGATTCCGGGTCATAAATACCCTCCATTGAACCAAACCCTTTCTTCTTATGATCCCTTTTGAGCTTTCTCCAAAGCATTTGCCACATTGGTTTTGTGCCATCACGGTTGCTCTCATAGTGCGGTTTTGTGTAGCTCCGACCCAACCTTATGCTTTGAGTAGTACTTGGGCTGCTTGCATTGAACCAATACTTCTTGATATCCTTCATTTGCTTCAAGTACACCAAGTCACCAAAGTTTCCTTGAATCCTTAACCTTTTAAAGCTATGCTAGCTAGAGTATGTATGGTACTTTTTTTATATGAGTATGAAACATGTCACATGAGATTATGATGTGGCTAGTGTGATATGTGGGTATATATTATTGTGATTTCGGGTGGAGGAAGGAGGAAGGAGTGAGGTAGGGTTCATTTGGCCTCCCTTCTAGGCTTTTCTTTATGGAGTGGCTCTCTCCAACGTCTAACTACCAATTTTTGTTGAAAGCTTAAGTCTTACTTTATCAAACGGCGCGTTCTTATCATTTGGTGCGTGGACCACTCCCCATGGCAGCTACCAGGTGTCTCCTATTCATTAACCACTTATCAATAATAATAGAAAAAAAAGGTTTAATTTTAATATTTTTCAAGTACAAATATTTTATGTCGAAAGTAATATCCTATTTGAGTTGAATAGAATAAACGATAAAATTCTTTGAGTATTCAAATAAGATCAAATCTTGTATGTGCGTGGAAAAAAAGTAATTAAGAGTGAAAATTTTATTAAAGACGATCATTAGTCAATTAGATTCTCTATTAGAAATTATTATTGACAAACCTGATAAATAGTTCACACTAATATTATAATAATAAAATAAAACTACTCATTGAACTATAATAATTTTACACTAATTGATCTATGTATTTAATAATAATTTTACTATATTATTAGTATAAAAATTTGTATACTACCAAGTAATTAAAAAAAATTTAAATTTGCCTTTTAAAATAATTATAACATGAGTAGTTCATAATTGAATAATAATAATCATATGAGAAATTTATGCATTGTAATTTATTAAATTGATAAAATGACCCGAGTATATGCTGTCTTTGAAAAGGAGTTGTGTCAAAGTAAGACCGCCGAAAGAGTCATCCTTTGCTAGCCGTCTGCCTCTCTGTCCCTCAGGGCTGTGTTCACAATTAGGGTTAGGGTGCTTTGAATGTAAGGAAATTAATTTTATTATATTGAAATAGATTGTGTTGAATATTATAAGCTGATCCACCAACGACACTGCATAATGCAACACCAAATACGTCAGCTGTAGAGGTGGTTCCGTAGTTATTCTTCATAAGTCAACGGTAATGTAAAGAAATCTCTTACCACTCATTTTGTGATTTAAATGTGTTCTTTATTAGCTTATTTTGTTTGGTTGGAAGAATAAAATAACAATAAATTTTTTTTCATACCATCTTATTAATCTATCTACCTATTATGAGTTTTTTAGAACACATTTTATGAGAAATAATCACATTTGATTAGAATAAAATTATTACCAATAATAAAATTCTTTTTTTAAATATTTAATTCAATTACATACTAAAAACTTAAAATTAAAACAATTGTTTTAAGTTGTACAACAGTTACTTATAAAAAAAAAAGTTGCAAGTAAATTAGTCCACATACTTGGTAGTGTCTACTATGAGTTTAAATTAAATTATTTTTAGAAGGCTTAATTCATTTAGTTTTTATAATTGTTTAAATTTTATCTTTTGGTCTTTATAATTAAAAATCATTCATTTTAGTTTCTACACATACTATTTTAATCACTTTTAGTTCCTATACATAATATTTTTAATCTTTTTTTCAGTCTTTATGTACAAGGACCAAAAGTGATGATTTTTAAATATAAGAGCTAAATTTTAGTTCTTATCATATTCATGATTCTACGTAGACTCGTTGAGGTTCCGTAAACTCGACTTGTAAAATCGAATCTTAACCTTATAAGAGTTTACTCAATTCAAAAAATATATTAATATTCCTATCTATAAAATCATAACTAAATATTTCAATCCTAAAATAAATTAAAATAACAAACTTTAACAATAATTCAACAGATTAACGTAATTTACGTTCACATCCAATCAAACATAAATTCATACAATACAAAACATAAGTTCTTAAAATAAAAACACTTAAAAACCAAATAATCTCAATTTTTAAGGTTACCAACTAGATAATTGATTCCAATGTTTAGTAAACATTATCAACTCTAATATATTCAAACTAGGACATTATGTAAGAGTGATATTGTCCTACAAAATATGGCAATCAACCACCACTTTCATTGTATACAGCAAAAATGAAAACTAATTTAGGACGCATTGTTGACTTTTAGTCTTAGATAAACTAGCATACTAAGAATAACTTACTATTTCCATACCATTTGCTTATGAGGAAAAAAACCACCTTTTTTTCTAGTTCTAAAACAACAGTGAATTGATACCTGTAAACAAAACAATGGTCAATTATTATTTAATCATACCATACTAACATCCAAAGTTAATGTCTACCTTTTGACCCACAATGTTTCTTGATACACAAAGCCTATAAGGAGTATTTTCGGTAATAGCAAAAGCAACCCCCCGCCCCCCAGAAAATCTAGCCAACCCAGAAACACAAAACTAAATGTCAGTAGTGAAGAATTTCATGTTTCTATTTTTCTATGTGGTAACAAGTTAACAACTCACTTTGCTTGGAATTAAAGTACCATTTGACCCTCAACCTCAAGTGATTCCAAATTTTAATTTGTAGGAATGCAAGAGACATTAATACTGAGAAATAACTGACAAAAGATTATTTATTCATATCTCATATGTCATTCTACTCAATTAATATTAAAATATCATAATTTTGACAAATATGGGAAAATTTGCAACTTCCCATTTCCCCAACAATGATAAAATCCAGTACATGACAATCAATTAGTCTTTTAGTTGTAAAAACAGTAGCCATCAACCCAACACAATACCAAAATGTAACAACAAGAAACATAAGTTAACACAGCAAATGACCAACAAAACTCACACATCAAATGCCAAGGAACATTAATCTTGAAGATGAACAACAAAACAAAATCACAAAAACAGGCATTGGTCAGGTAGTGAAGGGATAAAAAAACCTAGTCTTGAACTCGCACAGTCGCACTCAAACTTTACCATCGCACACTCGTACTTGAACTTCACCGTCGTGATCTCGCGGAGGATTCCTTCATCGCCACACCTCACCGTCATACTCTGACATCGAACATGTCGCAAGGAGGAAGAAACTACAAAGAAAATGAAATAACCATTAAGTAACCGCAAAACGAACCCACGTATGAGGAAGACAAAAAATGAAGCGCAAACGAAACGATGTCATTTTGGGTTTTTCGCAAACCCATAGACTCAGCCCAGACTTGCGAGTCTACCTTAACTCTCCCGAGTCTACGCAAACTCGACCGAATCCACTTGATTTCGATTATGCTCCTGTTTTAATTCGTTGAGGCTTCATGGAATTGTAGAATCGTGTGATTCTATGATTTAAAACGCGATTTTGATAACCATGGTGTAAAGTAAGGATTTTTTTCTTCATTCTTATGAGTGACTAATTTACAAGAAGCAAGCAAATGCCTTTAAACTCAAAAACAGGAGTCCTAAATAAAGTTTTTAACAAATATTATAAAATTTGGTAAAAAAAAAACAAATGCTCATAAAAAAGTAAGTTTTCTCATAAATTAAAATTAATTTATACAAATTATTTTAACTTATACAAAAAATAGTTAGATTCAATTTATCTTATTTTCCTTTTCTATAAATATTTATTAAAAAAGTTATCCAAATAAGACCAATATGGAAGTAAAGTATCCTTATACGAATGCACTTATACAGAAATAATAACACAAGCAAGACTATACTGTGCATCGATGAAAAAAGAAAACAAGTGTTGACATAAATGCACCTAACTTCTTCTACAAAGCTATCTGAATGTCAAAAAAGAAAGTCATTGCTTAAAAGAACTTGCTCGAGTCTTCTTGAATTTAAATTTAATGCAAGCTCAAAACATTTGCATTTCGAAAAGCATAAATCTACAACTTTTACTTCTCAACAAGCACTATATGTTGGAGTTTCCTTTAATTCTCAACAGCTCCCTTTAATTCCTTCGTAGAAACTTGTGGAATAATTCATCAATCTTCTTGTTATTACACTTCAACAACATAGTACTAGTATATGACAAGCGAAAATTTCATATCACCGAAACCGCTCACACTCCGCTCATTGGTAATTGCTACCATAGGAGTCTAATCCAATTAATTGGCATGTCCGGAATTTGACTCCTCAATTTTGAATTAAAAAACTTCATTGGAAAATGCTAGTTATAATCTCATTAAAGGATTCTTGAAAAATCATTTGAAATCCTTTGCTGTCAATAACAAGGTACCTCATTCCTTTTTATTTCCTAACGACCTTTTATTCTTTGTTCCTCCTCGAATATTTAGTTACACTTATTTAATTCACAATCTTACTCCCGATCTTGATAAATTATCCATTAGTGCTGTAAAATGTTTTTCTTAGTCTCTCTCGAGTTCAAAAAGGATATTAGTATTATTTTCCTTCCACACACCATATCCATGTCTACAGATTAAAGTAAATCCTAATTCTAAGCAGCAGCATCTGCAGCAGTAAATGACTTACAGTAGCCGCAGTAGTAATAGCTTAATTACAGTAGCTACTACGGTATAACTTTTGATTTTTGGTGGGAGGTAGAACTTAATAACTTAATTACATCAACATATTTGCCGGCTACCTTTTCAATTTCAGGCTAACTCTGTTTTTTACCTGAAATATCTACTTCAATACTTTACTTGCCATTCCCACTAACTTTTATCTTGTCTTGGACCGAGTTTCACAACACCAACGTGCTTTTGACTATCTCATTTGTTGGAAACATTTTTAACTGCAACAAGTTGTGAAAAACATTTCATCTGATTGTCAGCAATTCAATTCAGCACTAGATAGAAATACACATATTTCCTATGGTTAAGGGGGTAGCTTACATTCCAACAGAATTTTTTGAGATAGTAAAATCTGAAACATTCTGATTAAACAAAAAAAAATCAATTTTGAAAACATGAATTATAGCTCTCCATGTGACAGCTAAACATTCTTATTCCAAACCTAGAGGTGTGGCTAAGTTGGCAATTAGAGCTACATGTCAACAAACTTTGGCTACAATGTAGGGATTCAAATCTCAAAAGGAAATGTAGACATCACTTGGGAGATCCAAAACACAAGCAAAACAACTCAACAAACAAACACAAGTTCACTTTTCAACTTTCTCCAATTACACTAAACAACCGAAGATAATAACCTAACTTTGATTGTAAAACACATGGCAGAATGCCATACCAAATCTTGTGGATTTTTTCTTCCATTCAAAAATTTTATATAATTATTTAAACCACAAGAGTAATAAAAAAAAAATCAAATGAGAATGTCAAGTCAAGTGTGACAAATCCCCTTAATTTTTTATCAAAAAAAAAAACTACTTTACAACAAACAATTAAAATGAGTGAATAGGTAATTTAGTCCCTGAGATTGTACTCATTTTACATATTAGTCTCTAACCTAATATTAAATTCAAAATAGTCTCTATCTTTGCATAAGTGTTGCAAAATAGTCCTTCTGTTAAATTTTAAAGTAACGCCGCCGTTAGTGAAGTCTATTTTAGTGCCACGTGAACTATCTAACGTGGCACTAAAGGATGATGTGGCATGACACGTGGATGTGTCTCTTAAAAGATGTCACGTCATTTGATGATAACAAAACGAGTAAATACACAATTTAGTCCCTGACTTTGTACCCCTGTTGCATGTTAGTGAGGTCAATTTTAGTGTCACGTCATTTGATGATGATAGAATGAGTGACTTCTTCAAATTTGATGGTTCTGAACCAATTGAGGCATATATACGAAAAAGAACTCACACACACTTGCACAAATAAAAAAAACCAAAAATCCACACAACCTTTGCAATGCATGGACACTTTAAGCATGATTTCTGGCATTTTTTAAGTTAGGGACTATTTTGTAACACTTATGCAAAAGATAGGGACTATTTTAAATTTTTCATTAAGTTAGAAACTAATATGCAACAAGGGTACAAAGTCAGAGACTAAATTGCCTATTTACTTGTTTTGTTATCATCAAATGACTTGACATCCTTTAGGAGGCATGTTCACTTGTCATGCCACATCATCATTTAGTGTCACGTTAAATAGTCCACGTGACACTAAAATTGATCTCACTAACAGCGTTATTTTAAAATTTAACGGAAGGACTATTTTGCAACACTCATACAAAAATAAGGACTATTTTAAATTTAACATTAAGTTAGGAACTAATATGCAAAATGAATACAATCTCAGAGACTAAATTGTCTATTCACTCCAATTAAAATTTTACAGCACAGATTCCAAACGAATAAGATCACATAATACCTTCAATTCCCGCAGCAACCTTGACATCTATCTGATCCACTACTTTCAATTGCACAACATCAAAGAAACGATAGTACACATAATCAGCCTTTGCTTCACCTGACGGTTGCGGATTCCCAACGTCCTTAGAAATGCAAACAACATTGCATTTCCCTACAATAGCTTCCTGGTGCAAACAACAAGCAAAACATTCAAAACGACACAAAAATATCCAACAATATTAAAAAAAAATGGACAAAAACACTCGAACAAACAGAAAAACGTCCAACACTCAAAACAACCGAAAAATGTCCAACGCTCAAAACGACAGAAAAAAGACCAACACATCTAATGGAGAGAAAACAAGCTCAGAATCCAAAACTTACCAAGACGACAGAAACAGGTTCAGTATTCGCGAAGTAAATACTCAAAACGACATAAAAAAAAACAGCCAAAGAAATACTCAAACGACAGAAAATGGCAAACACTTAAAAACGCCAGAAAACAGGTTCAAAATCCGAAACTTACCAAAGCATCGGAAGCAAACACTCAAAACGACAGAAAAATAGCCAATAATACTCAAAACGACAGAGCAGAGATTCAGAATCCAAAACATACCAAAGGATTGACATTGGCAAAGCCCTTGGCGCCGTCGCCGCCGCACGCGAGGAACAACTCGTTCGGCTTCACTTCGATCCCAACCAAGTACTTGCAGATCTCGGCGGGGCGGAAGAACCACTGCACCTTCACCTTCCTGGACTTGTCGCGGGTCTCCCAGATCTTGATCAGCCTCCCGATGTGGGGCTCGCCACCGCCGATCCCGCTCTGGAGGCATACGGTGTCGTTTATGGCGTACTCGGCACCGTCGAAGGAGAATGACTCGTAGAACTGCACGTCCTTCTTTTTGCCTCCCATGCCTCGCTTCTTCCCCCAGGCGAAAGGGGACTCGAAGTCGAGACCGGATTCGGGATTGGAGTCGACAGCCATTGGTTCCGCCATGGGAGGGGTGGATAGAGGGAAGAGAGGAATTGCTGCACGGTTTGGAGAGAGCAGATAGCAGTTGTGTGTGTGTGAGTAATACAGGGATGACAACGGGACTCGTGTGGCTCCATGGGTGTTCAATGGTACGGTAATTTATGAATTCCAATGCACCTAAATCCATTCAAATAATTAATTGGTTTGGTTATTTATATATTTAAGTCAGAATTTAATTAACCTGATTAAAATCATTTATGTATAAGTTTAGTAATGAGTTTAAATTTATAAATTTGATCAAAATTAAACTAATTAAAAATTTTAAAATTATTTGATTTGGCTTTAAAATATTTTTATATTGGGATTCCAAATATTAGAATTACAAGGGTTGGGACAACGATAAGTATTGAGATTACTAATATTTATATTGTTTTGAGATACATTGTTATTTGTTTTATCTTTTTTTATATTTATTTTTTATATTATAGTTATAATATTAATAGATCATATTTTATTCATTTGTTTCAACAAATCTGATTGTAGAAAAGTTTATTGCAAGAGAATAGTTTGTAGGACATGGTTATGATTTAGACTATTTAATAAATCTCATTAAAAAAATATTTTATTTTAATTTGTATTAGTTTATGTTAGAATATTATTGTGATAGTATTAAATAAATCAATTTTACTATTTTCTGACCTTTGATAATATTGTATTAATTGTATTGTATATTGGGATGAATCATGGTATATAATAGTAGTTCTAAGAAGAAGAAAAAAGATCAAATTTAAATGGATAACTTATTGGTGTGAATCAAACCAAGCCATTCATGAATGGGTTGGGTTGGGTTTCAAAAAAAAGTGTGAAAACCAAACCAAATCGATCAAATTTGATTGGGTTGGGTCCTGAATTTGGTCAAAATCTGTCTGAACCCACGAACACCCCTACTCTCTCCTTTATGTATCTCCAAAAGATGAGGATGGGTTCAGATACAAAAGAAACGAGTTTAAAATTTTAATATCCATTCCTATGTAATTTTATTAGGATTGAGTATACTTGCATATCATTCACTTTTCCTTTTATATTTGTAAATAAAATATATATTAAATTTTTAATTATATTTTAATTCAACAATATATAAATTTAATGACAAAGAAATTAAAGATTAAAAAATTAAGAATTCAATTATATTTTTAGTTAAATGTATATTTTTAAGTTTGTTATTTAACTATTAAGTTAATTATTTTATATTTTAAAAAATTATGACTATAAAACCTTTAATATATATTATGTGTATATATGTTATGACAAAAAAATTATAAGAATGTAATGATGGTGGGTACAAGTACGTGTACAAATATAATTTGGTATTCATCCCCGATTAGTAATACTTGTACCATACCCAATCAAAGTGAGTATTTCCCGTCAAAGTCAAAGCAGGTCTGAGGCAATACCCGCAGCTATGAGATTATTTGTCATGCCTATGTGTGATTCGTGCATTAGTGATAGTGTGGCCAACCGTGTTAGAACTGGACGATCCATCATTGGACCATCCATTATCCCTTAGTTTTGATGAACACAAAGATATAAATTTGTGATGACTAATGAGTTACTTATAAGTGGACAGGACGTATGATTCAAACAAATATGGTAAGACTTCTCTTATCCTAAATAGTCATGATTATCGTCCACTATCCTTTACTGGAATCTGCCTTGTATTTAGTCATGGTCGATATCCATTTGTTAATTATGCTTAAAAAAGAATCAGATTATTACTTTAAGTGTGATCAAATTATTCTATTGTTATAAATATCCGTCTATATGAGGAATATTATACATCATAATATTACCTTTCCTTTTATAAATCACTAACATTTGAAATCATAATATGTAGGATAGTTTTAAAAACAATTGATCCGCAATTAGTCTCATTGAGGAGAACATATCACACTTGTCATAAATTGCACCAAGTCCATCTGTCCCCAGGTGGCACCAGAAGAATTAGATCAACAATGACCAAAAATTAAATGGACAAGATTCCACAATGTACTGATCATCCTCCTCTTTTAAAAGGCACATAAAAACATCGCTCAAGATTGATGAATAACATTCATACATTGAAGAAAAAGTAGGAAAAAATCAAGAGAAATACTACTGTGAGAAAAATAGTACTCATAGAGTCTATCCTTTGCTTAGCAAAGTTCTTGTACTGAGTTTTACTTTATTGTACATGCACTTTTTGAGTGTTAGAATCAATGATTCTTCAAACTAATTGTTTGAGAAAGTTAGGAGTGACTTAGTGACAAAATAATACTTGAGTGTTCTTAGATTCAGGTGGAGTCTAAGGGTTGTGTTAGCCTGGAGAATATTTGTAAAGTCAGGAGTGACAGGTCAAAATACTTGTTGTAATCAATCATTGATTAGTAAAACCCTTTACTATTTTGTTAAGGACAATTGAATGTAGCTCAGGTTAAGTGAAGCAATGTAAACCAAGTGTTTATCATCATCTTTTTAAATGTGTTAAAATGATGAATATTTATAGGCAAAATTTGTGTAAATCGTTAAGGGTCATTCCCAAAAGATGTAACTCTTCAAAACACACATTTTTGTGCAATTTCAAATTTATGATAATCGATTACATGATGTGGTAATCAATTACATGGATTCCGGAACTTGAAAAACAATTTTAACACTTTTAAAAGAAACCTAAAGACTTGATTTAAATTAATCAAATGGCCAAATATACTTATTGGAAAAACCTTTTAACAATTTAACCTAAGTCTTGAATATTCTAATTGCTTGGCTTGTTCGTGTTCAAGATTTTTCATGTTATTTTATTTTCGCCTTTCTGCCATTTGTTTTTTGGCATCATCAAAACCTACAACATTACATAACCAGATTATTGTCCCCTGCATGCCAACATAGAGACCCACCCCTAGTAGCACCTCAGGTATCAAATCAATCCACCATGTTATGTCCTCGAATTACCAGACACAGCAAGGGCCATATTACATGCCAATATGACAAAAAAAGTTGTGAATTGCTAATGTAGATACTTGATGTTGCATTCCACTATTGGAAGGGATAATGAAAGTACTTGGACATTGTCAACAACCATAACTAAGTAGTGAAATGAATTTGTTGCAATAGAAAGTCTATATCAAATATTCCAACATTAAACAGGCATTTATTGTGCATATGTCAGGTACACCAAATGAGTGCAACATAAAGAACTTTCCATCTTTTAATGTGTTCCTTGCACTAGCACATTCAGAGTTTGAAGAAAGTGGGCCCTGGGGTTATTATGCATAATTGTAGATGAATTTAGCCACCCAAAACATCTCTTCAATACATGGTCAATGTCCCTACACAACAATAACACATGTGTAATGGATTCCTTTTGTTCATTACAAAAGGAGCATGTATATACACTTAATTGAATATTCTTTTTCTTGAGGTTGTCTCCAAACAAAATCTTGTTGAGCATGATTCTGCAAATTAGATGTACAACATTTGGTGGAATAACCAAGGCTTATATATGTTGAAAGATTTCATCAACTTGAGTTTGAATCATCACATTGTGTAGGGCACCGTAGGCCGATCTAATGGTGAAGCATCCTGATGGTTCCAATTTTAGAGCAACTTAAACCATCTTCACCTCCACACCAAGTTCCATTTCCACTCGTCCCCCTCCAAAAAGCCTACCTCCCCAATGACCTTATCTTGTTGATTTAAGTTAGCAAACAACCTAGGGTATGAATATGCCAAGGTCTCTTCCCAAATCCACCTATCATGCCAAAAAGACATCTTACCACAATTCCTAACTTTCCACACCATGCAACTATCAAACCATTTCTCTTCATTATGATCACCACAGACTTTAGTCAAATCTCTCCACCACATTAAAGCCTTCCTATCAACACCCTCACTTATAAACCCCCTCCACCCTCCATATTTCGACTGCACAACCTCTCTCCACAAGCTAGCCTTCTCATGGAAAATAATCCACCTCTATTTAGCTAGAAGGGAATCATTAAATGAAGATATGTCCTTCACACCAAGTCCCCTCCTCTAAGACAACAAATCTTTTTCCCATCTTACTCATGCTATTTTATTTTTCCCTTCCTCGCAATCCTACAAAAAATCTCTTTGTAATTTCCTAGCCTTTTTTACCACACCTTGGGGAATTTTGTAAAAAGATAAATAAAATAGTGAAAGGGAAAATAACACATAATTTATTAAACATACTCTCCACACCAAAGACACAAGTTAGTGTTTCCATCTTGCCAGCCTTTTCTTTATTTTCCTCACTACAAGATCCCATGTCTCCTTCCTCCTAGGATTAGCCACCACAGGAAGTCCAAGATATGTAAATGGCAAAGACATTAACTTGTAATTCAAACGGTTAGCAAAAAAACCCAAAAGTCCACCCCAACTGCCCCTAATGAACTTTTGTAGAAGTTGACTTTAAGCCTCTAGACCATCTCATAACCTCTCAAATCTCAACATAATCTTCAACGTGGTAACATTATTAGCACTCAGCTCCCCAAAAAAACTATGTCATTCATGCATATACTATAGCTGATTCACCAACCTTACTATTCCCTACAATGAACCCTTTGAAGAGGTTTTTTGTTGATGCCTACCTCATCATCCCCATAAGGTCTTATGCTACAATGTTGAATAAAAAATGTGTTAACGGATCTCCTTGTCTAAGGCCTCTTTAAGGAATGAATTCATTGGTAGGACTCTCATTCAACGAGACAGAGATATGTGATGTATCCATCCAATCCACTTTTCCCCAAAACCTAATATTCTTAGCATGGACAAAAGGAAACTCCAAGACACATCATAAGACATTTTTTTCCCTCCTCTTTGCTTCTTCCACCACTCCATTTGCTACCATCACATTGTGGAGTAGTTGTATCCTTTCCAAAAAGGCACTTTTCCTCTTATCAATCACCCCAAGTAAAACAACTTTGAGCCTGCTTGCTAAAATTTTAGCAAGAATTTTATACATACATCCTATCAATGAAATAGGTCTAAAATCCCATAGATTTTGCTTGTCATCAATCTTTAGGACCAGGGTCATGAAGGATAAGTTACACCCTCTAAGCATGACTCCATTGGCATGAAACTCATCTAAAAACCACTTGATGTCATCCTTCAAAACACCTCAAAAGGATTTGATAAATTTGAAATTGAACCCATCATAGGGTGAGGAATGCTTTAGTTTGATTATGTGTTTTGTTTGAATATCTTATGTTTGGAATTATGTTTATTTGTTATGTATTAAGTGTAATTTGAATTGGGATTGAATTAGAAGCCATTTGAGATCTTGTTGTAGAGATTCAAAGTTTTGTAACCTACATCACTTAAGCCAAGAGTTATTCTCTCTCAAGTGAAACTAGCTAAAATGAAAATTTTATTGTTGAATTTTAGGTTTAAGCGTAGGTAATTCTTGGTTTAAATGAAAATTTGGCTTGAGTAAGGATTTACCTAGGCTTAAGCAAAAATATTAAAAAAAATGAGATGGCTTCAGGAATGCACGATTAAGCAAGATTTAGGTGAGGCTTAAGTGAAAATTCATGTTGAACACTTATAAAATGGTTTCTAAATGAATTTTAATTGAACCTATCTTTGACGTGTGAGGATTATGAAAATGCCACATTTGGATGGATTCTAGAACTATGTTAGGAAGTTCACATTTTATAAGAATTGATGATGTCGTGAGATGGATGAATGATATGTTGAAATACAAATGATTAAGTTAAATTGAGGTATTTACATGAGGATATATATATATATATATATATATATATATATATATATATATATATATATATATATATATATATATATAATTTTTATTTTGTTGAATGTGATATGGAGGAGAGTGTGATATTTTGAGATCTTAATGAAATGTTAATGAGATTATGATAATCTTGCATAAAAATCATCCCTGTATGTTAAAATGAGTAGCTATGTCAGTTGGAAAGATTTTTATTGAAAAATGTACACTTGGGAAAGTCTCATGCCAGATCTCTGCCCTACTAAAGCAACTCAAGGGTCTCACCTAGTGGGATATCTTCCCAAGTACCATCTCTATGTTTTCACTTCGAATGGTGTGTCAAAGTGATGAAAATTACTTCTCAAGAGGTTTTTGTTGACGCTTTTGGCATATAGGGACAGGGTTATTGTTGTTGTCGTGTCTATACATTGAGTGCATGGACATATGAGTAGGCACATAAGTTGAGAGTGTTAGGTGGGATCTCAACCTAGTGCTAGAAAGTTTCACGATGGCTAATGGAAATGGGCCCTGTAAACGTATAGTCTTGCAAACTTACAAAGGTAAGTCAATACTCACACTTGTCTATATTTAATAAAACTACACTTCCTCTGTAGGGTTAGTCCAAGAGACTCCCTGAATAGTCAAAGTATGAGTACTATGTTAGGGGATGAGACTTATGGAGCATCGCTCATATGATGTTGAAACTCTATGGAGTAGAGCCAATATGTGATGGTTGAGTTGCTAGGGAGTCCTAGTGTACATCAGATATGTTGATGTTTCTGATAATTGAGTTATGAAGAGAGTTTGTGATAATTGATGGATAAAATATGTTCCATATTATTTGTTGGTTTGTGATGATGGATGTTGGCAACAACACTATGTTGTGGATTGTGATGGTACATGTTAATTGTGATTTATGATGTTGATTGTTGGATATTGTAAATCTACAAATATGATATGTTTATGTTTAAACTATATTTTGTTATAAAAATTAATACAACCCCCAAATTTCTTAAAGATAGAATAGGGGATCAAGTTTATACTAGCCCCTAAATCACATAAACACTTATCAAAGTACGACCCTCTATCAAGTAGGGAATAGTAAATTTACCAAGGTCTTTTAACTTAGGAGGAAGTTTTCTAAGGACTATAGCAGAACACTCCTCAGTAAGACCCACAGTGCCAAAATTTGCCAATTTTCCTTTGTTTGATAAAATTTCTTTTAAATGCT
This sequence comes from Glycine soja, assembly GCF_004193775.1. Lineage (NCBI taxonomy): Eukaryota > Viridiplantae > Streptophyta > Magnoliopsida > Fabales > Fabaceae > Glycine > Glycine soja. The sequence continues at coordinate 22,578,536 of NC_041015.1, forward strand.
TGGCATAAGATGACATCTATGAAATAGCCTCAACAAAAAGGAGGTTAATGTGCACTTTACTCATAACCTTAAGAAATTTTCTAAATTGTACACCTTGTTAGTCATTCTTAACTCTATGAGGAAATGGTAGACTTACCTAAGGAGATGTTAGTATCTCCTTCTTTTTATTCCCTTCCTTCTTTGGCACTCAATTCCCATAAGTAGAAACCTCAACTTTCTTAGGTGTTTGGTCTTTCTCAATAAAGACATCATTTGCGGCTTTTGGGAAAGAACCTTCCTTCTCCTTGGAGTCCTTTTATACCTTTTTGTTTCGAGTCATCACAACATTAACCTTCTCCCTCTTAGGATTTGGTTCAAGTTGTGAAGGGAGGTTGTCCGATTGCTTTTGTGACAAGACAAATTGTATACTAGTCAACTAAAACTCCACTTACTATATTCTCTAATCATTTTGGGCCATATACTGAAGCATGATTCATGAAGAGTGGGTGTTCTCTCCTATTGTCTAAGCCTCTAATTTTGCATGGGTTTAGGCCTAAACATTTCTTGACTTTGCCTGAAGCCCTGTCCTTGATTGAAATTGTTGGGGTACTAAGTATAAGAATCGTTTCCTCCCCCAACAAAGTTGATAGCTTGTCATCAATAGTGCATTCTCATGGCCTATGCACAATCCCACATTTATCACAATTTTGGAATAAAGGTGTATTAATGGGGACTTGAGTTTGAGCTCTCATGAGTATCTCAATCTTCAATGTTAGGGCATGCATCATTTTCCCAATTCAGTTTGGGAGTCATTTTTCTTCATCTAGTTGACGCCTCTTTCATAATCCTCATATCCTTATGAGTTGTTATAGGGTTTAGAGCATGTGTCTTCAATGATCTTGATGGCATCAGCAAAGGGTTTTAATATGAGGTTACCCCCACAAGAAGAATCTAGAATTATCCTATTATGTGAGGACATTCCAACATAGAATATATGGACCTGTCTCTATTAAGTAATGCCATGTTGTGTACAACTGCTAATCATCTCTTGCAACCTTTCCCAAGCTTCAAGTAAGTTCTCTTGCTCCCTCTATACAAAATTCTCAATGTTTAAGATGTACTCACTTGTCTTCATGGGAGAGAAATACCACCTTAAGAAGGCACTTGTGCACTAGTTTCATGTAGTGATGTTGTTCTCAAATAGTAAGCATAATCAGTCCCATGCCTTCCCATTAAGAGAGAAGGGAAAGGTATAGAGTCTGATGTACTCTGTTGGTACACGGTTTTGTCTAATTGTGTTGGTCAACTTGGTGAACTTCCTTAGGTGCTGCATAGGATTTTCATGGGCAGCACCACCGAACGAGTTGTTTGTTCTCTAGCATCGGTGGGAACCCATGCTTAAAGTCAAATATGACTCTCTTTAGTAGCTCGGGCAGTTGGATGCCATTAGTTTCCCCCAAGGTAAGGGTGAGGTAGTCCATAAGGGTCTAAGCTTGATTAGCTGCCTTTGTTTTTCTCTCTATTCATAGATTTTTGCACAAAGTTTTTGGATTAGCTTATTAATATCTAGTTTGTACTATAGTGGTGGATTTTAGAACCTGGTTTTCATGCACTACAAAATAGAGGAGAAAATCAAGTGCAATGGGAAATAAAATAATAATAATAAATTATAAAAGAATTTCTATAAACAAAACTATTTGGCATAAAAAATTAAACTAGTTGGGAATTCTGCAACTAGTCCTCGACAACAGCACTAGAAACTTGATGCATAAAATATGTAAGACTCAAAAATTCGGATATCGAACCCAAAGGATCAGTTGTATTCTCAATTAGTCGAGTTTCTTAAAATAACAATTGAGGTGATTAAAAAGAGGGTTTAAATGTTTTTGTTCTTTTTGGTTTTTAGAAGAAAGAAAATAAACAAATGCAAAGAGATGTTTTAGTGATGATAAGAATGACCAAGGGTTATGACTCACTAGTACCAATTTTCCGCTTATCCCAGTCCTAATGAAATTCCTTTGCTAGTTAACTATCGATTCCCAAAATTAATTAAAGTCTATGATCAAGGTCAAAAGATGCTCTTTGTCTTAAATCAATACCCCATTGGTCATGGATCTATCAATTTAAGTCAAAGGATAAAATTAATTATATGGATGATTAATTAAAGATTAACTAATCTATTTGAGATTACCCAAACAGATTGATCATGAAATTTGGTGCAAAACATTCTCTACCTAGATCTATCAATTTCATGCAGATGATCACTATTATGTAATTGATTAAGTATTAGAATGGTCGATTCCAAACAAATAGTAAAAACAAGGAAGAGAATTAATTAACATAAAACAATGAGGAATTCCATTAAGAGCAAGGAGAGAGTACATTTGGACAGTTACATCATAACCCCCGGACTAAGGGAAATAGTCGCTCATGATCAAAGCAAAACTAGAAATCCTATATGAGATAAATATAGGCATACCAATATGTAGGAGTGATGATCACGATCCGTCCTAATGGTGTTACCCACACTTGACAACTCTTTAAAGCCTTCTAGGTTATCTCAAATTCGAAAATGATAAAAGTGAATAAAAAATTAAAAATTACAAAGTCTAGAGACCTATATATAGTTTTCTAAAGATATCAGTCCAAAAAGATGCACTACGACCATGGTAAATCCACCATGATCATGGTCAAAGTGACGACTCTCATGAATTAACCACGACTTTGAGCCATTATGGATTGACTATGGCCCTCATGGTTGACCATGATTCTCATGAATTAACCACGGTCATTGTAAATTCACCACAACCCTCATCGTTGATGTTGTTCTAGAGGGTTGTTATCATCTTATTATGGTCATGCTACTTACCACGGTCATGGTAAATGCACCATGGTCGTGATTAACCTCAGAGTCTTCAAATCTTCATAAAATCATACAATTTCCAATTCTTTTAATCAATCGAGCAGTTGTACTTCTACAATACAAAACTAGTGTCCAAACGTGAGTTCTGCCAATATAATGCATGCAAAATAACACAAAAACTCACACAAAATATCACTCAAAAATAATTTCTCACTAAGTCTAGGATTTGAGAGGCTAAGTTTGATAAGAACATATTGGAGATTTTGGTTCTAAAGATGCCAAACTAAGTGTGAAACGCCCAAAATAAGGTTTAAAGCTATGTGAAGGGTTCTATGTGGAGCTTATGTATGTCTATGTTGTTACCTTCTATGTATGACCTTTAAATAATTGTTAGAATTTTAAATTAGTACATAATTTATAAGGTAGTGATTAGACTATGGATACTTTATTGAAGAAAATATTAGATTATATTGTTGTTAAGATGTTTGTACTTTATGAGGTGAATATATTATGGTTGAGTTGATGATATATGTTATGGTGAACAACTCTGATGTTAGCACTATCCTTGTACATTTCAAAATGAGTTAACTCAATCCTTTTGTAAGATTTTAAGAAAATGACTACTCTAGGAGGGAGAGTTAGATGTTAGAACTCTGATTCACTCAAGCGACCTAGGGTCTCACTTAGTCGATATCCTCCTTACTACTCACCCATATGTTTCCTTTTAAGTTTGATTGGCATGTCAAAGTGACCAAAATGATTTATAAAAGGCTTAGTTGACTCATTTAAGAATGTGAGGGATGATATGATTATTTGGGTGAGAACAAGTATTTGGAACCTTAAGTCAGACCATTGGAGATAGTGGGTATGAAGTTGTCCTATCTAGGACCACAAGGGACTCCAAGTATGTTTTATCATTGGTATTTTGTGTGTGTGCACAATTGATGTATAGTTGTTGTTGATTATGGGTATGCACGCAAGTTGAGGGTGCTTAGTGAGCTCTCAACCTATTGTTGGGGTGTTTCGTGGTGGCTAATGAGAATGACCCTATAAAATAGATGAGTGGGGGAATCCTTATAGATGTAAGGCCATGCAAACCTTATAGAGGTAAGCCAACACCCACACTTCTTTATTTTTGATACAACCACACTTCCTCTACAGGGTTAGCTGATGGGACTCCTTAATGTGGATCATGCATTGTTTTGATGATGTCGAAAAGAAATCACTTGATTGTCATCATAAAAAAGGGGGACAATGTGAATGTATGTATACATGATTTTGATGATGCCAAAGATAAGCGCTTCTCAAGTTTGATCCAAGTCAAGAATTCAAAAATTCAGAAAATAACTTCCAAGAGTCACAGCTCTTTAGAAAATAACTCCTGAGAGTCACATCTGTTCAAGAGATTTTTGAATGGTCATCAAAGGCCTATAAATAGGTGACTTGGGACACAAAATGTATGAGAGAGATATTTCAAGAGAACTTCATTGCCAAATGCTCTCTCAAAGAAACTCTTCGGCAAACACTTGCAAATCCATTAAGAGTTTCTCCATGGACTTCAATTGTAATATCGTTCTCTTCAAGAGAGAATTCTTCTTTCTTTCTTCTCATTCAAAGAGATTGATTAAGTGATTGAGGGTCTCTTAAGTTGTAAGGATTCTTAAACACAAGGGATAGGTTGTCCTTGTATGGTTCAGACTTTGTAAACGGATTTTTACAAAGGGAGTGAAAAATCTCAAGTGGGTTGCTTGAGTACTAGACATAGGCACGGACTTTGCCGAACCAGTATAAAAACTGTGTTTGCATTCTCTCTTCCCTTTTCTCATTTATTTTGTTGCAATCAATTTTGTCTTTCATGTTCAAAGAACATTATTAAATTGATTGTTGCTTCTTCTGCATTTTTAGCCAATCTCTTTTAGAAGGGGGTTAAAAGTTTGTTAGTGGGAAATTAATTCACCCTTTCTTAAGATTTCTGAGGCCACATGTCTAACACTTAAATGGTCAAATTATGCGACCATGGTAGGGGATGAAGCAAATGGAGGTCACTCATATGATGTAGAAAATGTTGAGACAAAGTTCGTCCAAGACCTAAATGTTTTAATAATGACAAGTCACTACGAAGCAAAACTAAAGTTAGGAGTGTTCAAAATCGAACCAAACCAAGTGTTAAAAAAAACTGAAGGTCTTCGGTTTGGTTTGATTTTTTTCTTTCCAAATAGCATGTTGCGATTCAGTTTGCAATTTAACACATGAAAATCAAACCACATTCTTTAAGAGAAACTAATCAAATGACATCCAACTTAGATTTCTACTAATAAAACGCTTAACCACTCCTCCCACTCTCTCTTCTCTCGTGAAACTGAGGAAGTGTAGCTTAACCTAAAATTGGAAACTCTATTATGAGCCCTGTAGTGGTGTGTTGGTGGCTCAGTGTGGATCCAGTTTCTTTGTCTCCATCTTTGGTAAGTCTTCATCTACGTTTATGAGTCACTTTATGTCCCTCTCCCTCTCTGCGTCTATATTGTCTCCATGCGGCTGTGCGGCCTCACCATATAGTGTACCTCTTTTCACTCTTCAAAATTCACTATATAGTGTTTGGCTACTTGCAAGTTGCTTAAGTGAAGTTATTATTAATGCAATAAATATAGTACTGGTTCTGTAGGCCTTTTCTTTGATTTCTAGGTCGCTTTCTCTCTGTTCATAGTTCATACTTCATATGATTTAGGCATTGACACTTGTCATTTTACTTATGTGATGTCTTTAAAGCATTAAGTTGTGAATCTAGTATATATATATATATATATATATTAGTGGTTTCTATTTTGCAGTGTAGTTTGTGATTGGTGTAAATTAAGCAAAGATTTCCAATGGTTGGTTAATTGTGACAACATTTGAAATTCTTGAAATCATTTAGGTCGACAAAGTTTTTGACTTAATTAAGATCTTTTAGTTTTAAATTTAAACAAATATAATTTTTCTAGATATTTTCTTTTACCTATAACCTTTAAAATGTTATTTTATGTGCCATTCAACTTGCTAGCACATATGAATTATTACAGTGTTAGTAATTCACTTTGTAGTTCTTATATTATTGACAAACAAAATCCTTATAGCTTAAACATTTTTGGCATATTATATCTAGTTAGATTCATTTGATATCAAGTATTTTATGCCCAAACAGGATTGAATTTGAATTACTATTGGGCCTTGAATTTTGAGTTTAAACTCTTGTATTTTTTATTTATAAAAAAATTATGTTTATGCCAAAATAAAACTCAACCTCAAGTTCCTGGATTTTCAAATCATTTGTTGTTTCTAGGTAAATATTAATCAACCATTACTATGGAGGTAGTCCCTTCCCCATCACTGGTTGAGTTAAATTTGTTTCGTATTTAATATATGTATCAAGTTCATGTGTTGTCTAAGTTGCAGGCTAAAAACACTCAATGTAATGATCAAATTTCAAATAGTCAATCTAAAACAAAGCTTCAAATGAACCCATAAGTGTGGAGAGTCAAAAAGGAGACTCCAATGTTCAAAAACCTCAAAAGAAAAGAAAAGTTATAAAACAATCAACATCCAACAATAATAGAGATCCAGGTAAATCAAAGTGATGTAAGCTCCATTGGCGCTTGTAAGCCTAGGATCTTCTTCATCAATGGTTCCTTTGCTTCTTGGAAGATGAATGACAGCAGAATGGAGAGGGAAGAGAGAGAGGAGACGCCACTTCAAGGAAAAGATGAGTCTAGAAGAAGTTCACCACCATAGGAGGCCATGGATAAGAGCTTGGAGAAAGAAGGAGATGAATGATGGGAGAGGGAGAGAAGAGCACGAAATTTTGTGCTCTAAAAGAGCTCTGAAATCTGAAGTTTAATTTTCAAATGATCAAAGTTGAAAAAATGCACACACATGACCTCTATTTATAGCCTAAGTGTCACACAAAATTGGAGGGAAATTTGAATTTCTATTCAAATTTCACTGGAATTTGAAATTGAATTTGTGGAGCCAAATTTTGAAGCCAAAATTTCACTAATTATGATTAGTGAATTTTAGCTATGGTTCAGCTCACTAATCCAAGATCAAGTGCAAGATTCTTCACTAAGTGTGCTTAGGTGTCATGAGGCATGTAAAGCATGAAGGACATGCACAAAGTGTGACTATACGATGTGGCAATGGGGTGTAGCAAGCAAATGCTCATCTCCCCCTCTAAAATTTAATTGGATTGGGCTTCTCACAATTCAATTAAATTTATTTCTCAATACACGCATCAAATATTCACTTAATGCATGTGAAATCACAAAACTACCCCTAATACAAAAAACTAGTCTAGGTGCCCTAAAATACAAGGGCTGGAAAATCTTACATTTCTAGGGTACCTTACCTATATTATGGAGCCCTAAATACAAGGCCCAAAAATAATGAAACCTTAATCTAATATGTACAAAGATAAGTGGGCTCATACTTAGTCCATGGACTCGAAATCTATCCTAAGGCTCATGAGAACCCTAGGGCCTTCTCTTGCATCTCTGGCCCAATCTACTTGGAGTCTTCTATCCAATGCCCTTGTGGGGTAGGATTGCATCACAAAGCCTTGTAGACCTAGATCTTGGGCATAGGAACATTTTACAAGAGATCCTAAAAGCAAAAAAACCTAGAGCTATATGTAATGGGTGTGTCAAGTCTTATGCTCCTGATGGTCATGTAAATGGTACAAGTAGTCTCATAACCATTTGTTAAAACAATGTCCCAATTATCCAAGAGAGTCTTTAGATCCTTCTCAAGAAACTCTTTCCTCTCAACAAATGAAAAAATATGGGAAAGGAACTAGTATTGTTCTTACCAATGTTCAATTTGATGTTGATGTACGTAGACAAGCTCTAGCTAGGATGGTTGTTGTGAACAAGTTGTCTTTTAAATTTTTCGAGGGAGGAGGATTTCACTTTTTCATTAGTTTCTTGCATCTTAAATGCCCAATTTCGGGTAGGATTACAATTGCTAAGGATTGTTGGAATCTTTAGTAATTGAAAAACAAAAGTTAAAAAGTATGTTGAATCATTCCCATCAAGGTATAAGTCTCACAATTGACTATTTGACTTCTATGCAAAATTTAAACTATTTTTGTCTTATTGCACATTTCATTGATGATAATTGGAAGTTGTATAAAAGAATTCTAAATTTTTGTCAAATTAAGAATCACAAGGGAGAAACAATTGGTAGGAGAATTGAGAAATGCTTGAGGGTCAGTTATTAGGTAAAGTGTTCACCATTACAATTGATAATGCTAGCTCAAATGATGTAGCAATTTCTTACCTAAAAAGTAGAATGGAAGATTGGAACTCACATCCATTAAAAGGAGAACACATGTATGTTGGGTGTTGTGCACATATTCTAAATCTTGTGGTGAATGATAGATTGAAGGAATATCGCTCTTCAATAGGAAAAATTAGGAAGGCAATTTGATATGTTTGTGCATCACCTGGTTTCATGAATATGTTCAAAATTTGCATTAAGGAAGCTAGGATAGTTGACAAATCTATTGTGCAATTGGATGTTCCTATTAGGTGGAACTCCACCTACATGATGCTTGAAAATGCATTGAAATTTCATAAGGCGTTTAAGAGATCAGGTGAGAAGTGTTTTAAATATGCGTCTTTGCATGGTGTTGTTCCAAATAATGAGGGTTGGAAAAAATGCAAGATGTTTTGTTAGATTCTTAAAAATATTTTTTGATATTACTTAGAAAGTGCTAGGGACTAGTTTTGTAACTTCTTCTCAATATTTCAATGAGCATTGCACGATATTAAATTCATTTCAAAAACGGGTAGGGAGTTTTGACAAATTGCTTGGAATCATGGCTGGAAAATGAAAGCTAAATATGATAAGTATTAGGGGGAACATTAAAAATATGAACATTTTCATTTTTGTTGTTGTGGTGCTTGATCCTCAGACTAAGTTTCAATTTGTTCAATGGGGATAAAAAAAATTATGAGAAGGAAGTTGCTGAATTTTTGTGGAACAAGGTAGATGAGACATTACATCACATGTTTGAAGTGTATATGCTTTCTATTAGTAGTGGACAATAGGTTGACACTTCTACACAACCCTTTTCTAAAATGGGAATGGAAGACTTTGATGCACTCGAAATACAATTTGCTATGGAATTTGAGAAAGACACGAGTCTTAATGAAAGTATGAATAAAAATGAAGTGGATTCATATCTCATGGAGGCTTTGGAGAGGAAAAGTAACACTTTTGACATCTTGATGTGGTAGAAGGCGAATTCTAACAAATATCCTATTCTTAGTCACATTGCTAGAGATTTGTTGGTTATGCATGTGTCTATTGTTGCTTCAGAGTCTGCTTTCAGCGCTGAAGGTAAAGTGTTTAATTGCTACATGAGTTCTCTTTCACCAAAGACAATTGAAGCATTAATATGTACAAAAAATGGTGTCAATGCTCCCCATGGTCAACAAACTTTGAAGAGCTCATAAATGACATTGAAAAACTTGAGCAAGGTATTACTTTAATGTATTTTTCACTTGTACAACTGTTTAATTATTATTGTCTAATTTTTCATTCATATTGATTTTTAGAAATTGGTTCGATCCCACCAATAATTGAATAGAATTCTGATATTGAGTTTAATTAGTAGCTACACTTGGAGTTAATTCACTTGATATGGTATGATATATAATTTATAAATTATGTTTATTTTCTTAAAATGCATGTAATTGTATTTATTGTAATTGATTATGCTTTATTTTATACAGGATGCAACTCTTGGCAATTGATGATTTTATGTTATGTTGTTGCTGTTGAAGATCTATTATTGTGTTATTGGAGATCTGCTTTTCAAGTTTCTATGGTTTTAGGCAATGTTGTAATTAGCCTTTTGTTGTTGGATATCTACATTTTTAAGTTTCCAAGGTTGGAAGCAAGCATTATAAATATTATGTAATGTTTTTTACTTTTAAGTTGAATGATTTATTATTTAAGTTGAATGATTATTATTTAAGTATTATTCAACTTGAAAATAATTTTATTTTACTTTAAGTTCAATTGTGGAACTAGTTATTAATCAAGTTTTGTCTAATTAATAACAAACTTTTTAAGCATGTTTTTAATACTCACTAGCTGAATTTTCAAACTACAAAAATCGAATCAAAGCAAACTGCAAAATATTGGTTTGATTTGGTACTGATTTCATAAATAATCTAAACCAAAAAAAACCTCACCGTACATAATTTTCTTATTTGGTTTGGGCTAATTTCACACCAAAAGCTACACTGCGAACACCCCTAACCGAAGTTACTGTAATTAGCTACTAATGGTTGCTTGACGTGTTCTTATTAAGACAAGACATATTCAAAATCATAGCACAAGTGTGAAGCATAAGCTTACAATGGAAGCTTCTCCATGACATAGTTTCTGCAATCAAAAGCAAGACTACCAGAAAGAGATTTATTCAAAAATTGGAAAGACAATCATGTTTTCTAGGACAAAGTGCATATATCAAAAGCTTTATATAATTAGAGGCATGATGTTGAGGATAGTGTAAAGGCAAATATCACAAGAAGGAAAGATGAAATTCGATTTAAAATTTTTTGTAACCTTTTTTTTATAAGAAATGTAATCGTCTCATACAACATAAATACAAAAAACAAGATTTTCACAAGCAAATAGAATTAGATGACAACTAACAAATTTTGTAAAACAATTTTCCAAAACAAAATCAAATTCAAACCCTTGGACAAATTAAATGGCTAAGATAAATAGATCAAACATAGGATTTTATATTGGTTCGTCTCTACCACTAAGATTATATATTGTTCTTGGCAACCCACAAAGTTTCACTAACTTTAACAAAGTTACAAATATTGTTTACAACTACTTCTGGCTCTTACAACAAAGTTTATCGCAAGCTTTAAACAACCCAAGTTTTCTTTTACTACGTACCAAGCAATTCCTGGCTCCAGCAAATCAAAAGATTTGATGTTTGTTTGTGTTAAAGGAGAAAGAATAAAGGCATATTGAGATTGAAATCGTGTGTCTAAATACAACACGATTCTAAGTTTATATAGGCTTATTGCACTTATTACAAACAAATGAAGGATATTTGATTTCCTCTAAATTAGTGATTATGTGCCTATAAACTATATTTATTACCATGAATGCATAATATCAATATTCATTCTCAACATTCACCTTCAAGCTAGAGCATATAGATCATATGTGTCAAGCTTGTTATAAATATAACCAATTATCGGTCCCCTTAGAGACTTAGTGAAGATATCTGCCAACTTATCATTGGAGAAATTGGGGTACATTTGTTTCATATTGAGGTTACGAGAATTTTGATTGAAAATATCCTTTATGATTTTTCCATAATGTTCTATTTTAGTTTGGCCTATAAATCCTTGAGCTTGACTTGATTTTATTCATTTTTTCTTCCATAAACTACTTTCAGGTTCTTATCTCTTCATTTTTTATTTGTTGTTTCTCTCATTCTCTATCAATGTTGTGAGTGTGTATTGATATTTTTTTCTATTTTATTTATTTATATTTTATTGTACGTTTATGCTTATCATTTTCTACATCTACAACTTCATATTTCATCAATAAAATAAGTGTTTTAATGCATGATGCAAATTCCAAATCACAATTTGCTTTATTCTAACATTTTAATATATTTTAATTAATGTGTGCTTCTAAAGTTTTAAATTAACATGTATTCTAATATTATTTCTTCATTTCACATCTTTAAGAAAGACTAAATTATAAAATGTGAGTTTTTTTTAAAGTTTCCTTAAAAAAGTCTTCTTAAAACTTGGTTTTGCTTATAAACAAATATTTCAATATCTTTGTAGGATTTTTAAAAAGATATTATTCTTATTTCTATATAATAATGAATTTTGAATTTCATATGTTATATATAATTTTATTATTTTTATTAAATATTGGTTGCCAATTATGGTTAATATTTAATGGTATACTTGTTCAATATGAATTTAGTAACATGAGATGAGAGGAAAAAGTGAGAAGGGAGAGAGCATGGAATGGAAATACCAAAACACAAAGGCATTCATTGAAATAATCTATGATCATGAAACAGGGACAATTGCAAGGGTCAACATTTAAGATGATAGTTTAGGAAGATATAAACAATGAGTTGCATAAGATAATCAAAACACCCTAACCTTATGGTGTAGATAGACTCAAGGGAAAATTTAATCGCCTACGTCTTCAACATTGTGAATTTTCAACTTTGTTATCGCGTACGGGAGTTACATGTGATAATGAAAATAACAAAGTCAATGCTCCTGGAGAAGTATAGAAAGATCTGTACACAATGAGTTAAACTTTATTTATTTAAATAAATAATATTGTTATCATTTGTTATATTATTTTTGTGTATTTGTATAACTATGATATTCTTGGTGAGATATTTAATTCTAGCAATGCAACCATAAGATTAAGTCAAACTTCTACTCAAGAGCCACCAAACTTTGATGAAGAAAGAGAAATAGAGGGCAACTTTCTTTCAAAAGGTGTGCACATTGGAATCAAAGTAGATGTTGTTGTTGAGGGTGATTCTCAAGATCTTGACACTAAAAGGAAAGGTAAAGGGTCTTCAAGTGAGCATCGTCATCGAGAGATGAGAAATTCTAGACTTGAGACATTAGAAGTAGCTTTAAGTCAATAGTCTGAAGCAATGAGTGCAAGGGTTGAAGCATCAATAGCTAAGGAAAATTGAGATAAAGCACAAGATACTAGTCCAATAATTGATCCTTATTCTGTTCACGCATTCATGAAATTGTTGGACTCCATAGAAGATATTTCTGATAAAGTTTACAATAAGGCTTTGGATAAGTTTACTAATAATGCTTGGAGAATCATGTTTATTCACATGTCGACAAATAGGAGGAACAAATGGTAGCATTTCTTAATGAGTAGTGTTGGAAGAGAAAATGGCTAGCATCTCGATGAGTAGTGCTGGAAGAATAAATGGCCAACATATCTTGATTAGTAATGTTTAGTGAATAAATTTATGTCAAATTGTTATGACTTTAGTATGAGTTTAAGCAACTTATTATTTTGTGTGGACTTGTTTATTTTGCAAGTGTTTGGTTGCTGGTAATTATTATTTCCTACATTTAATTTTACATTATTCCAAGTGTTTGAATGCTTTATATTATATTATTATTCATGTTAGTTAACATTATTTATTGTTTATTTTGAACAATTTAATATGTCTATAGACACTTCAAGTGAAAGTAGCAATAATTCTTATTTGAATGGCTCGGGAGATTTAATTATTGTATTGTTGATCAAGGAAAATAAATAAAATTTTATTACCAAGACACCGTGCAAGGCTTTTATGTTGATCGGAAAGATGTATACTCTTGAATTCTTGGTAAGTCATGAAGCTAGATGTTATGAGAATTTTAGAATGAAGGATGCATTTATGATTTTTACTGAAACTCTAGAGTGTGTTTGGATAGATAATTTTAATTGAGGAAAGTAGTTTACAAGAGAATTTAAATTTCTTTAATCTAAAATTCATTGTTTGGACGTTTTTTATGAAGAATTTAAATTTTTGGAATTTTGAAAGAATTTTAAACAACTAAAAATGTGGAATTTAAATTTCCTTCTAAAAGCTGAGAAATTGAAATTCTCTTCTTGATAGAAGAACCTTCTAAAACGTTTGTGTATTTCCTTTATAACCTTTGTCATACCCTAATTTCATTCGGAGACAATTGCTTGTCGACATGCGGATTTTTGCTGGTCACGTTGAGCTGCTTAAAGCCAATTGTCGCGTGACCTGTAAGATTTCACGATGTTTCGGAAGGAAATGAGCAAAAAAACTCAAAATGGGGGTGAAAATATCAATTCAGGGGGTGTCCTTCAGCACTGGGCCCATCTAGGTCCATCAGGAAGCTTCAATAGCTGCTCGCCTGGGCAAGCATGTTGCTTCTGGAGGAAGCCTTCAACTCGCTTGGGAGAGTTGAGCGGCAAGCTCCTCCCCTATTTTGGCTATAAAAGGGTGTGGAAGGCTGAGGGGAAGGGGTTCAACACCCTTGGCAAGCATATTTCACTTAAAATTAGTGAAAAAAAGGAGAAAGAAGAAGAAAATCAAGGCCGAGGCGCTTCCGTAATGCTTCTGTGATCAATTCCGTGAACGTTCTTCACCGTTCTTCATTCGTTCTTCGTTCTTCATCCGGTTAGTGCTTGCTTTAAGGATTTGAATTTGATTTATGGACCCTTAGGGGTCCCCTTTATACTTTGTGCATCGTCATCTCCTTATTCAGTCATCAGTGATCTTTTTCTTTGTTTAAAGCAAGTTTCGACCGATCGTTCATGCCATAATCTCGTTTAATTGCCGTTAAAATAAAATTCAACTGATCGTTTGTGTTGTAATCTCACTTGATCGATCGTTTGTGTCTTAAACTCTTTTCATCAATGTAAAATAAGTTTTAACCGGTCATCAACTCCGCAAGTTATCTTAAAAAGGGATTGAAGATTAATGAGTCAAAACCAAATAAAACCAACTCATAAACTTCTTCATTTCATAAAAAAAATCAAGAAATCGTTCAAAGGTCCAACGCCTTAACAATTCTCTCCTCTCAAAAATCAAGAGGTCGCTTCAAAGTCCAACGCCTTAACGATTCTCCGCCTTTCAAACTTGAGAAGATCGTTTCAAGGTCCAACGCCTTAATGACTCTTTCTCCTCTTTTCAAAAATCAAAAGATCGTTTCAAAGGTCCAACGCCTTAAACGACTTTTGTTCACAATTAAAATCAATCTTTCAAAAAAGATAAAAAAACAAATTAACCAACATTTAGTTCTTAAAGAATTACGTAGGTCTGATTTCCTCATCGCAATTGAGGAATACGTAGGAGCGAGGGAAACACCCTTGTCGACCCCAAAAAAGTAAAAAAATATAAAAAGGGAAAAATAAAAGGGAAAAAGATAACATAAAAAGGGAAAATACATAGCTTTGAAGCCATGATTTGTACACTTGATTAGAGGTTGCCGTCCCTTGTGACGAGCACGTGGGGTGCTAATATCTTCCCCATGCGTAAACAACTCCAGAACCCTCATTTTCAAAATATGCAGACTTTCGACCTTTTCCATTTTGGTTTTTCCGACGTTTTTTTCGAATAAATGTTGGTGGCGACTCCACGCGTTTTCCTTCAACGGAAGACGCATCATTTGGCCCATCCGAGAGGCCCTTTTCGCTCCCCCGCCGAAGGGCAGGTTGCGACAACCTTCATCCTCTCTGCCACCTGAAAGTTCCCAAAATCTCGTTCTAGAACTCATGACTCTTCCCTCACGCCGATGATCCTCTTTTTCAAAAAATACCATTTGAGCTCGCGGAGCGTCGATCGGGTGCGAGCGTAGGGGGACACATAGAACTGCACCCGTTAGTCAGCGGAGCAGCCATCGCTGTCTATCACGTGATGGAGGTGCTTGTCGACGCAGAGGGCCTGGGCCATGCCTTGCACCATTGACTGAATGTTGTGGTCGGGTATGGTGTTGTATGTCATCGTGTCCCAGTTCCCTTGCGACTCTCCATACCGCATCAATATTCTTCTCTTTGGAAGCACACCAACCATATATTCTCTTTTCTTTACATTCATTTTTTTTCACCCTCACAATTTTAATTTTTTTTATCCAAACACAAAATTTTGAAAATAAAAGAATTTCAATTGAAGTATTTGAAATTCTTAGAATTTAAAATTTCTCAAAATTTAAAATTCCCTCATCCAAACACACTTTAAGAAATTTTGAAAATTTGAGAGATGGAAAAAGTTAAGCATAGAGGAAGCCATTGTGATGTTCCTAATCATAATGTGTCATAACTTGCGTCAAGGAGTTGTTGGCGAATGCTTTCAACACTCCTTGCATATTGTAAGCATATAGTTCAAAATTGTTTTGAGAGAAATATGTAAGTCAGGAATGACAATTATTTGCCAAAGAAATCAGACAACTCCACATCCTTATATTGAATGAAACCTAAAGTATTTTTCTTATTTCAAGGTAAATTTTCTCTTCATATATTTAAAAAATTTAACATTTTTCTTTCTTTTTATACTAATTCTTATTCATGTTTATGCAGAATTGCATTGGTACCATTGATGGTACACATGTTTTAGCTTAGGCACTTGCATCTAAACAAATTGCTTTTTGCGGGAGAAAAATCTTGGTAACACAAAATGTGTTAGCAGTATGCGATTTTGGTATGTTATTCGCATTTTCTTTATTTAAACTTTAAGAGTTATTGAATAAATGCATTCTTTATTTTACAAATCAATTTTATCTTGTTGACTTTGGATTTCCAAATATTCTTGGTTATCTTGTCGCATTCCGTAGATAGAGGGATCATTTGTGTGCTTTTCGTGACGGGCAGGACAACCACGAGGTAAAAAAGAATTATTCAATCATAGGCATTCTTTATTAAGGAACATCATTGAAAAATGTTTTTGAGTACTAAAAGAAAGGTTTCCAATTTTGAAGTTGATGCCAAATTATCCTGTTAGAAGACAAAAACTTATTCATATTGCTTGTTGCACTATATATAATTTTATCATATTGCAACAAAGCATAGATACTCTTTTTAACCAATATGACAAAGAAGAGTTAATTACATATGAACAAGGTTTAAGTGTAGACCAAGAAGGTGTTAATATGAATGCTAATTATGTTGTTGAAATGACACAAGTTCGAGAAACTATTGTAAATCAGATGTGAGAAAATTATTGTAGGTAAAAAAAATTGATTTGATTTCTATTTTGTCATACTTGATCATGATTTATGTGTATATTTGTTTTGTTTGTGAGACTTAAGATTTGATATTAATTTTTATTTTTTAAAATAAATAGTATAACAATTTTAATAATTATGATTCAGGAAACATATTATATTTTTTAAAATTTATAGTAAAATCATTTGATGAGATTTTATTGCAAATAATTAAACCAAACATATTTCTAAAAACAGAAAAGAAAAAATTAAACCAAACATATTTTTTAAACTTGAAAATTTAAAAATGAAAATTATTTCCAAAAAATAAAAACAAAAAATATTTTGTCAAACCAAACAACTTAATATTTCTCATTTTCGTATTAACGTTAGTATTTTCCATTTTTCCTATTCCGGTAGTAGGTATAACATTGCCGGGAAGCCAAACACCGCCCGTTCCCCCGAAAATTTCAATTTCAATTTGCAGCTTTCAGTCAGGGCGCCACTCCAAAGAGCACAAACCGCTCGGTTCGTCGTGTCTCTTCAACTCGGCTCTCGCGAAGCATCAAAGCAACGCATTATGCGACGTTGTATGATGCATCATCATTCTCATGCCTAGCGCAAGGCGAAGAAGAAGAACAACAACGAAACACAACGCTTCTCGTTCTTCACATGGCTTCTCCTTCGCATCGCTCTCGCATCGATCAGGTCCTTCTCTTTTTCCGTTTCCGTTTCCCCAACCCTATACGACGCCGTTTCGACCCCGCATTACCTTCCTCGCATCACAAAATCAAAACACACAAAAAATGTTGAATTGAACAGTTTTTGAACCTTGCTGCTTAACTGTGGTTTACGAATTATGATTTAATTTTACTAATTGTGATTTTTTCGCTTGCGTTTGTTTGTTATTGGATTTATGTGGGCAGTTTTACGCTTCGAAGAAGAGGAAAGCAGCGTCGCCTGTTCCTAAAGCCGGGAGATTCGAAAAAGGTGCGAGGCATGGGGCTGATGAGTCTCCGAGTGCCAAAGGCACTTTGGAGGGTTACTTGGTTTCGTCACAGGACGGTGGTGGTGACGGCTGCGGTGACGCAAACACTGTTAAGGTTAAGAGAAACTTGACATCGGAGATTGGTGGTTCTCTTGACAATGAGCTTAATAAGCATACTGTTTCATTGGGTCAAGGGTGTGGAGATTCTCAATCTATTCAGCCGAGTGAAATTGGACAGGGTGTGGCGAAATCGGAGAGGAAACAGTTTGCTGCTGACTTTTTGTCTTTGTATTGCAGGTAGTTTACTCTCTGTTTGAAAAAAATGAATACGGATTAGTGGGTACCTCCACTTTAGTTCATGGAGGACTGGTGTTGGTACTTTGTGGTTTTAGTTCTCTTTTGTGTTGTTTTACTTGTCTATGTGTTTGTTTATTAGCTTTTTAATTATGCTATGTGCAGTGTATTGCATCCGAGTGTGGGTTTGCCGTTGGAGATGAAAATGGATGATCACAAGAGACATGGTTCACCAACATTAGTAGAGGGAAATAGTGTTTTACTGCGGAAGAATAATGACACTGCTGGTGAGCTATGTTTCGGTGGTGAAAATACATTGTTGAGTGTGAAGATCGATGAAGACATCAAGTCTGGTGTTGTTGGTAATAATAATTCTATGGGATGTGTTCCTGGCTCTTGTACGAAGGTTAAGCTCAAACTCATACCGCTTTGGATTTTTTTGTAGCTAGATTGATATTTTGATTGATTTAGGGTATATTTTTTGTTTGATGCTTTGGCTTGTGAGAGACAGGTTTCTGGTGGTGGTGATACTACTGGCTTTGAGACAGGCTTTAGGAAATGTAATAATACACCTAAACCATCAATGAAATTGGCTGAATACTACAACACACCGGGGTCTTTGATTGTTAAAGCAAGTGTTAGGGAGACTCCAAAGTCAACACGCGGCAGCTCATCATTTTCGCCTGGAGAGGCATTTTGGAATGAGGCAATTCAACTTGCTGATGGTTTGTGTGTTCCCATGGGTAATGATCCTTCTAAGGTTATGGGAGAAAGTAATGTGGTGGAAGAGGAACCTGAGATGAAGAACTCATGCAATTTACAAAATTATGATGGCAAACCAAGGAAAATATTGGATCAAAGTAAAAACAGAATCCGGAATAGGGAAATGGGTGCTCCTTTAGGGTTAGTTGGGATGCACACTAAAGATTCTGTGAAAGAAGCATCCAGCCTTCCTGTTAAACATTTTGATTTTTCGTTTGAGGACAACAATTTGGAAGAAAATACCTTGCAAGACTGTCGTGTTGGTGATTCAATCAATGTTACTTGTGTGGCTGGTAAACAGTATGATTCATGTTCTATGATAGGTCATACATATGAAAAGATGAATGAAGTGCAAGAGAATACTTTAGTAGATACATTAGGCAAAAGGGTTTGTCAGGATAATGTTAGCATGACATCTAATTCACCCCACAATGAGGTCAGGACACCGATTAGTGCACATGCATCTGATGAAGCCAGTACTCCTTCAACTAGTGTATCACTTAATGATCATTTTGACCTAAACAGCTGGCTTCCTCCTGAAATATGCAGCATATATAGAAAGAAAGGAATCTCAAGACTTTACAGTTGGCAGGTACACATTTTATATGAAGATGCTTCTCATGTCATCACTTCTTTGTAGTGCTTTACCATCTAAATAAATGAATTCCTTGTGTTAATCATGGCTGCTACTTTGTTTTTTTTTCTTCTACTACTAGTTGTTTTATCTTAATTTCTTTTCAAAAGTTGTGGCTTTGTGGTTGAGTTGTAACTGAGTTTGATTATCCCTTTTGGTCTGGAATTTTTCTCATTGCTCCTTAGCCCCGGAGTTTAACGTATCTACTGAGAAGGTTCTTTAAAATGGTTTATTTTAAAATCTTATTGTTTCTGGCATATGTAAGTTTAATAAGGCTTTTTATTTATTTTCCTTTTTTTAGGTTGATTGCCTTCGAGTGGATGGTGTCCTACAGAGAAGAAATCTTGTATATTGTGCTTCTACAAGGTATTTATTTTTTCTCAAAATAGCAATTAATGTGAATCTTATGTTATATTTTTGTCCTATTCATTTATTTAAAAGTTATGGAATTATGTGGGGTGGAATATATAATTTTGGGAGGGAATGGTTTTATGGTTTCTGTTCAAACGAGGTGGACAAGTGCATGATAGATTTCATTTACATAGAATGCTAGAGTCTCAATTTTGGTAATGACCATTAATTTATTGATATACAACATCATTGTTTCATTTCATATTTCTTTTGCTGTACTGAACGTCTCATCTTACTGAATCCGTACATGATTTTATAATTTTTTCTCTTACATTGATTGGTGAATTCTTTATGCTGTTTCTTTGTAATTCTACTGCATGTTCTCCATTATGTTTTCAGTTCTTGACATGACACGATTCTCCTGTCTCTTTTTTGTTTTCCTTTGTTATTTTTTTCACTTTCTGTTTTTACTCTGTCCTTGTTGTGATACCTCTGGTCTTTTATTTGAGGAAGGCATGTATTAAATGTTTTTCTTTGTTGCCACAGTGCTGGTAAGAGTTTTGTTGCTGAGATTTTAATGCTGCGGAGGGTGATAATAACTGGAAAAATGGCACTACTTGTTCTTCCGTATGTATCAATTTGTGCAGAAAAGGTTCTCTTTTCTAGCCCCTTAAATTTAGAAATTACATTTATGGCTGTGGTCTTGTGGGTTTTGTTTGAGGCATTCAGTTTTAAAATATTTCAAAATTTTGAATTTTCTTGTTTTGTATTTTCATTTGGATTCATGTAGGCTGAACACCTCGAACGTCTCCTTGATCCACTTGGTAAACATGTTCGTAGTTATTATGGAAACCAAGGTGGTGGAACACTTCCTAAAGATACTTCTGTAGCTGTCTGCACTATAGAGAAGGCAAACTCACTAGTTAATAGATTATTGGAAGAGGGGCGTCTATCAGAAATGGGAATTATCGTAATTGATGAACTGCATATGGTATCATCAATTACTCTTTATTTATGCCATGAGCTCTATTACTTGCTACTTTCCCCTGTATTTTTCTATTGGACTATTATGAAAGCTGAACAGCAAATGGTACACTTGGATGGTTCTCATGGTTTATTGTTGTCTACATCTGTTAACAGGTTGGTGATCCAAGAAGAGGTTATCTACTTGAACTTATGTTGACAAAGCTTCGTTATGCAGCAGGGGAAGGTATTCCAAAATCAAGTGATGGAGAAAGTTCCGGTGGAAGCAGTGATAAGGCTGATCCTGCCCAAGGTCTGCAAATTGTCGGAATGAGTGCAACAATGCCAAATGTTGCAGCAGTTGCTGACTGGCTTCAAGTAAGCATAATTACAAGCACCCTCATGCGCATAGATCATTGTTGGGCTTCCTCTGTCTCTTGGCCAACTGTCGTGTTTTGTTGTGACTTTTGGTTGTATAATTGAGTTAATCTGTTTAAACTTGATCAGCATAACTTTATATAAATTGGTATTTATTCTTTAAAAGATCTAATTCCTCCTAATTTTGCTATGTTAGCTACAGCATGTTTGGTACTCTGAATCATACATTTGAAAGGAAAAAAATGCTACATGCAATTGAACAGTAACCGGAAATAGAGGAAAATCAGATTTTGCAAATATTAATTGAACCATCCGTCTATAATTTTTACTAGAAAACCATTTTTTTTGTGTAGGACCACAGTTATCCTCCATAGGGAGGCAATCTTGTTTGAGTTGGGAACATCCTCAGCATGGTGAGGCTAGCTCTCTGCTGTTTTTTTTTTTTCATACACAAAGCTCTATAACCTTGCATAAGAGGAATCCAGCATGTATCACCTGAACCAACCACCCATTGGTAGCAGAAAACCAAATTTAGTGACATTAGTGATTTATTTAGGATTATTGATGAAATAGAAGAAAGAAGATATAGGAAAGTGCTAAAATGGGAAATCACATAATGATCAATCCTGGATAGTGGCTCGCTCCGAGAACACTATAGTAGGATAGCAGATAGCAGGATGACCACTATTTCAGATATTATAATACAAACTAAATAAATACTTAAAAATAAAAAAATTTACCCAAAATAGACAAAATTAAAGAAATTCATAATAAACAAGTCGTACTCTAAAATAAGAACATGTGAATGAAGTCAAAATGAAAGATGATGGTGGAATTAAATAAGAACTTCAAATTTAAAATTAGGTAAGTGTGTACTGTGAATTATGAAGGAAGAGAAACAGACCTGTATGTGTGAAGGAAGAACAAACAGAACACAAAAAAATTGATGACTATTTATTGCTGGCATATTTGACGTCACATTTGTATGAATACTTCTTTTTCTGATATTATCTTATAAATCTGTCTCAAATTTGCATCAAGGCAGCACTATACCAGACCGAGTTCCGGCCAGTTCCTCTAGAAGAATATATAAAAGTTGGTAATTCCATTTACAACAAAAGTATGGAACTTTGTAGAATAATCTCAAAAGCGGCTGAACTTGGTGGTAAAGATCCAGATCATGTTGTTGAACTATGTAATGAGGTTGGTGGTCTAGAGTCTTAACTGCAACTTCTAAACCTTGTAATACTGAAAACTGAATAATTATGAACAATTGATATTCTTTAAAGGTTGTTCAAGAGGGACACTCAGTTTTAATATTTTGCTCTAGCCGGAAGGGTTGTGAGTCAACTGCAAGGCACATTGCAAAGTTCCTTAAAAGCTTTACTGTTGATGCTAATGATTGTGAGTTTGCCGATATTACTTCTGCTATTAACTCCTTGGGAAAGTGCCCTGCTGGGTTGGACCCCATATTACAGGAAACTCTTCCTTCTGGTGTTGCATTTCACCATGCTGGCCTTACGGTAATCTTCCATTCTTTCTTTTTTGTATCATGGCTTCCACTAGAACTGTTATTGCATGCTTTTTTTGGGTAGTAGAAGTTGATATTTGATTCCAGTTTATGTAGATAATGAAAAAGTTATTTTCATTTAACCAACCTTCAAGGCCTAAGCCATTTTTTGCTGTTTCATAGGTTGAGGAACGAGAGATTGTTGAAACCTGTTATCGGAAGGGCCTTTTACGTGTCTTAACTGCCACGTCAACCTTAGCAGCTGGGGTAAATCTGCCAGCTAGGAGGGTAATTTTCCGCCAACCTAGAATTGGTTGTGATTTTCTAGATGGGACGAGGTACAAACAGATGGCTGGTCGTGCTGGTCGAACTGGAATTGATACAAAAGGAGAAAGTGTATGACTTTTTCTGTTTTGCTTTCAACTATTATATGGTAGTGTCTATGTGGTTTTTCCAGGCTGCTAGGTGTTACTAAGCATAAGCATACATGCTACCTTTTCTTTTTGTTATTTTTTTTTTGTTTTGAACTCTCTCTTTGTTGTACTTAACATATGATTTTTTTTCTCTTTCCCTCATTTTTCTTTTTTACATTGATATCGTAGTTTATTTGGGCATATCTATGTCTCATTGGCTGCTGTGTTGTTTTAATTAATTAGGTCTGAGTTGAGTGGTTTTTTGTTTTTTGATTTACACAGATACTTATCTGTAAACCAGAAGAACTAAAAAAGGTTTCGGGACTGCTTAATGAAAGCTGTCCTCCATTACATTCCTGTTTGTCCGAAGACATGAATGGAATGACTCATGCAATCTTAGAAGTAGTGGCTGGAGGAATTGTTCAAACTGCTAGCGATATTAACCGGTATGTTAGATGTACCCTTTTAAATTCTACAAAACCATTTCTAGACGTGGTGAAATCTGCACAAGAATCCCTTCGATGGTTGTGCCAAAGAAAATTTCTTGAATGGAATGAAGACACTAAACTCTACAGTACCACACCTCTTGGACGTGCATCTTTTGGCAGTTCTCTTTGTCCACAAGAGTCACTTGTAAGTTTTTCTCTCTATATGTTTATTTAGTGCCATTGCTTTCCCCCCCTTCTTAATCCACTCTGGGTTTATTGCAATCTGGCTTTTCCTGTTTGTTTGTTTAGAATATGTTAGACATGTGAAAAATGTGATGTTTGGATATTTGGCATGTTTATTGTGTGTACAGAATAGTTCCTTATAATTTTTTTTATTTTTATTTCCTGTAATTATAATGGTAGGATTATTTCCCTGTAGTTACTAGGTTAAAACTAGTATATAAATGTGCTCTCTCACAATTATCATTATCATTAAAATAAAATATTCATTTTTCTTATATATTTTTAAGTTGATATCAGACCTTTTGATTTGGGAGTCTGCTTCTGTGTGAAAATTGTTAGCTTGGCTGCAGCACAGCCATAGTAGCCGTCTTCATTGAGGCAATCTTAGGCACCTTCATTATGTTTGTTTCATTCCTTGACAGTTGACACCTTTGGGTAAGTACTTATTAATAGTATTTGCTCTTGCTATTGAGAACACCATCGATACTATCATTGCTGATGCTGACCATGCTCGCTCAGATTGGTGACCACGACCAGGGGTGTGCCACCTAAAGATTGGCTGGATCCCAAAATATCACAACCCATCTAACGCTTCACGTGCTCTCTGATAGGAACCGGTTCTCTAACCAGATCTCTAAATGGGACAAGCCCTTTAAGGTGTATCAACACATACCCAAGACCAATTAGTGCATGACTCTCATGCTTGGCG
The DNA here is from genome assembly GCF_004193775.1 of Glycine soja. Lineage (NCBI taxonomy): Eukaryota > Viridiplantae > Streptophyta > Magnoliopsida > Fabales > Fabaceae > Glycine > Glycine soja. The sequence goes on from NC_041015.1 coordinate 22,602,793, forward strand.
GTAATAGGGGAATTGATCAGTTAGTTAATGGAAAAAGGGTGTGGGTATTCTGTTATAAGGGAATACTGATGTCGGGATCATCAAGGAATCATTATAGAAATTGGGAGCACAGAGAATCTTCTCTCTTGTGCCGGGGAGCTTGGCTCTTGGATATTTCCATTTCTTCTTCTTTTCTTCTGTCATTTTCCTTTTCTTGCAGGTACCAGTGATACAACATGTATCATTGGTGCTTTCATTGAGTTTTCCCTTCTCGTATGTGTACAAGGATAACCTCCCAATGCCTCGATGCCGTTGAAGCCGAACTCGATGCCATTAAATTTACCTTGCAATCCCATGAATCCACCATGACTGCCCAATCGACCACACTCTCCTCCTATAAGAGAGTAGTGAGAGAGTAGTATTTTATCCTCTTATACCTCCCTCTTTTCCACCATGGGGGACCTTTCTAAGTCAGTATCCTCTCTCTGCGAGGAAATGTGAGTCCTTCCCTCATTTTTTCGGGTCGGTGGGCTAGTTCCATCACCCCTCAGTGGCTTGTGGTGCTTATTTTGATGATGCCATCCTGCTCTCCAAGCGTGTGGACCTTCCTCCCTTCATCGGCGACGACCCCGTGGGGTGGTTGGCCAAGGCAAAGATGTATTTTGTTGTCCACAATACCCTTTTTGACAAGTGCATCTCCCTTGCTCAAATCTGTATGGAAGGGATGACTTGGCACTGGTTCAAAGACCTTTCTGCTTCTGGTAGGATTTTTATCAATGTTGTTAATGGCGGATGGTGGTTCATGGCGGAAAGCCAAAAATCCGCCATAAAAATATGGCGGATGGCGTAGCGGAAAATGGCGGATGTCATGGCGGATGGTTCAACCATTTAAAAGAGGACTGAAAAGAAAGAAAAAAACGTGGTGTAAAATAAAATAAAAATAAAAATGGGACTGAGAAGAAGAGGTACTGGACAGTTCACTTGGATTTCTGTTTAAGTCGGAAACAGTGTTAGAGTGTTCATTAGTAACATAATTTGGTTCGGCATTTGAAAGAGGGGAAGATGATCTGACATTTTGAGAATTAGGGAATTCAATATTAAGGGATCTAGAGGGATCAACACTTATAGAATTAGAATTAGTTTCAGCATGTTGAGAAGCATGAGTGAGTTCATTAGGGGAAGGTGAAACAAGAGGAATATGAGCAGTAGGTAAAAAATCACTCTTAGAAGAAGTGACAGAGTTGGATAAAGGTGGAAAAAGATCATTGGAAGGATATTTAAGCTCATTGAAGATAACATCTTTGGAAACATATAATTTGCCATTAGGAGAGAGACACTTGCAGCCTTTGTGAGAGGTGGAATAACCAAGAAACAAACACTCATGTGACCTGAAATCAAGTTTGTGTTTATTATAGGGTCTAAGAAAAGGATAGCAAGAACATCCAAAGTTCCTCAAAAAATTGTAATTAGGTGACTAGTTGAACAAAACAGTATAAGGAACTTGAAATTTACGCGAAGCAGTGGGAAGTCTGTTTATCAAATAAACAATAGTTTGGAAGGTAAAATCCCAAAAATTTTAAAGGGAGAGAAGCTTGTTGAGAAGAGTAAGGCCTAACTCAACAATATGCTTGTGTTTTCTTTCCACAACACCATTTTGATGATGTGTGTGAGGGCAAATTAGCCTGTGAATGATCCCATGGGTTTGAAGAAATGAGGTAAGAGGTCTAAATTCACCTCCCCAATCAGTTTGAATACTTTTAATTTTGGTATCAAATTGGAGTTCAGTCATGGTTTTAAATTGCTGAAAAAAGAAAATGTTTCTGATTTATTTTTAAGAAAATAGATCCAAGTGAACTTAGAATAGGCATCAACAAAGCTGATATAATAAGAGAAACCATTTGAGGATGAAGTATGAGATGGTCCCAACAAATCACTGTATATTCAAGAGGAGCAGAATATACAGTTTGAGATAGAGAAGATGGTAGTCTGTGTGACTTTCCAACACAACAAGCAGCACAGAATTCGAACATAGTTTTATTAACTATGGGTATATTACAATGATTAAGCACAAACCTTAGAACATTAGCATTAGGATGGCCCAATCTAAGGTGCCATATAGTTTGAGAACTAGTGCTAGGTGCTGTTTTAACATTAGAAACAGCATTTACAAAGGAATCAGAAATTTGTGTATTAGAACTACTAGAAACAGAAGTAACAGCAGAATCAACATTGGAATTTGAAAGTAAGCAGGTGGCTGAGGCAGGATCTTTGAGTGCAAGATGTGGAAAGATGTAGAGGCCATCAGGACCCAATGAACCTTGAAGTAGGACTTCATTGGTTCCCAGTGATTTCACAGCATAATGATTAGGATAAAATTCAAAGAAAACATTGTTATCCTTAGAAAAGTTGCTGACACTGATTAAGTTTTTAGTGATGGTAGTTACATGTAATAATTGTTTTAAGGACAAACTGACTCTAGGATTAATAGGGGAAATAAACTTTGTGTAACTAGAAGACTTAATAGAAAGGCCTTGGCCATTACCTATGTATATTTGATCTGGTCCCTCAAATGGACCAAGCTGCTGGATGTTTTGAGACTCTCTAGTTACGTGGAACGATGCACCCGAATCAGGTATCCAAGTAGTAGATTTAGGATCTTGATTTTCAGAATTAATCAGCATTGCACTAGGTTGGGAGTCTTTGTGAGAATTAGTTCCCTGATTTTGTTCTGAACCGAAGGTGTTTAAAGAATTGCTTTGAAACATTGGTTCCATCAGCGTGAGAGATGCGTTTGGCTGAAAATCAGAATCATAGCGAAAATGACACACCGCTGCTGTGTGATCAAATTTGAAGCAAACTTGACACTGAAAATTTGCATAATGACCGTGGCCTTTGCCGCCACCACGACGACCTCCAGTAGGGCCAAAGCCATTGCCTCCGTGACTGTAGCCACCGCCGTGGTCAGAATCACTGCCTCCATGACTGTAGCCAATGCCACGATTGAAGTCACCACGATTTCCAGAATAATTGGATTGATTTTGTGAACTGAAATTATTCGAGGATGAATTGTAAGAATTTGAAGATGAATTGTAACCTTGAGCAGCATTAATTGATGGTGAATCAGCGAAGTGCTTCTGAAACTTTTTCATGTGTGCCTCATGTGCGAGCAGCATTGCCTCTACTTCTCCAATCGGAAGTGGTTCAAACTTACTTTCAATCACTGAGATCACTGGACTGTACTCCTCTGGTAGGCCTTCAAGAATTGCATCCAGGTGTTCATGAGGAAGAACATGATCTCCACACGATCCAAGCGCATTGACTATGCATTTGATGCAGAAAAGAAACTCATGCATTGTTTTCTGCTCCCAAAGCTGATATGAATGAACACATCAGATAATTCCAGATAGGATGGAAACTGAAAGAGTCGATTGGAGCCACGATAAGAGAATCTGATCTTGTTGTTCCCAATCAGTGTATGCTGGATTTTCATTTCCAGCTTCACAATCTGCCTCTGTGAGAAAGCGCATTGGGATTTGAGGACTTGCCACGAAACGTTGAAGTTTATGAGCCTTGATGACAAGTTCTACCTGTTGCCTCCATAGTAGGAAGTTAGAATCATCCAACTTTTGAGAAAATCGGATGAAAAGAAGCAGTAGTGGAAGTGAAATTCTGATTAGTCGCCATGGATAGACCTCAAGCTCTGGAAACCATCAGAGTTTGAGAGAGAAAAGAAGAAACTGGAAGATATTATTGTTGATTCAGAATTGAAAGGTTAGTTACAAACTGATTCTGTTTCTCTATTTATAGAGAGAACAAATATGATTACACATAACCTAACTAAGGCAATTAACTAACCAAAGTTAGTTACTGTTCTAACAGAAATAACAACTTCTAACAAACTAACAGAAATAACATACCACAGCTGTCCTAACTGTTCTAACAGCTGTCCTAACTGAATCACAAAGTAAAACTTACTTAATACACTAATTCCTTTCTTCCCCCATGACTGCTAATTGCAAGTTAACCAAAGCTAGCTCATATTTATTTAGTGATCCAACTCTCTCTATAGATCTGTTGTTGGTGCTCTCCAATACGCAACCATTACAAGGCCTGAGTTGAGCTATGCTATGAATAAGGTCTGTCAGTTCATGGCTAATCCTATGGACTCTCATTGGACAACTGTTAAACACATTCTAAGGCATCTCAAAGGCTCTATTCATCATGGTCTGCATTTCAAGGCTGCTCCTTCCTCTTAGACTTTCACTATCAAAGCCCTGTTTGATGCTGATTGGGCCTCGGATCCAGATGGTAGAAGGTCTACCTCTGGTGCAGTGATTAATTTTGGTCACAATTCGGTCTTTTGGTGGTCCAAAAAGCAACAAGTTGTGGCTAGATCTTCTACTGAAGCTGAATACAAAAGCTTGGCTCAAGCTACAACTGAAGTAACATGGATTCAAACTCTTTTAACAGAGTTATCTGTTCCTTTTCAAACCCCAGAGATTTACTGTGACAATCAGAGTGCCATGGCTATCACTCACAATCCAGTTCTTCATTCTCAGACTAAGCACATGGAGATTGATGTCTTTTTTGTCAGGGAAAAAGTCTTAGCTAAAGAGCTCAAGGTGTATCATATTCCTGCTATAGATCAATGGGCTGATGCCCTCACTAAGCCTTTATCACCAACTAGGTTTCTTTTTCTTAGGTCCAAACTCAATGTAGTTGAGTCTATTTCTGATTCTCAACCCCATTGAGTTTGAGGGGAGGTATTAGTGTATAAGTAAGTTTTACTTCTTGTTTAGTTAGAGCAGCTGTTAGTACCGCTGTCATTTTCTGTTATTCTGTTAGTGCAGTAACTAACTATGGTTAGTTAACTGCCTTTGTCAGGTTCACTGTAACCATAACTGTTTTCTCTATAAATAGAGAAACAGAATCTGTTGTAACCAACTTTCCATTCTGCATCAATAATAATATTTTCTATTCTTTTATCTCTCTCTCAAACTCTATGTCTTGTTTTCTTTTTCTCTCAACACTATGAATGAGGATCATTTTAGACAATTTCTAAATAAGGTATGAAGTCTCTATGAACCTTCTATGTGATAATGAATCCCTCATTAGCATTGCACAAAGAGGAAAAATTGGACACTGATCTTGTAGCTACAATGTATGACCTTCCATGGTCTTTCTTGCATGCTGAGAATGATATGATAGATATTCATTCAACAGCTTCTGGGGGAGGGGGGGTTTGACATGAGAAAAATATGATGATTGGACATTTGATCCGTATCGTGTGTAAATAATATATCCCTTTATTTTTTGTTACCATTTTTATTTCTTGTGATGTTGGTAGGATTATTTCCGTGTAAATACTAGGTTAGAACTATATATATATATTATGATAAAAAACAATATTCATTTTTCCCATATATTTTCAAGTGTTTTGATTGCCCATTGGAGACTTTAAAATATGGGTAGGTAATTTGTAGTATAGTCATGCTGTTATTGGCAATAACCCATTCTGTTCTTGATTTCTTAGATTGTGTTAGCTGATCTTTCAAGGGCAAGGGAAGGATTTGTCCTTGCATCTGACTTGCATTTAGTTTACTTGGTGACACCAATCAATGTAGATGTTGAGCCAGATTGGGAATTGTACTATGAGCATTTTGTGAAATTGTCTCTGCTTGACCAGGTTGGTTTTCGTTAAACAGAATTTCTTTTCTCTTTTTGGCAAAAGATGTTACTAGAATTGCTTGGAGTTCATCAGATTTATATTAGTTTAATTTTTCCTACAAAAAAACATGGCATATTTGTAAGTATTATTAATTAATTATGTTATGCCTGCAGTCAGTTGGCAATCGAGTAGGTGTGACAGAACCATTCTTGATGTATATGGCACATGGTGCACCACTACGTGCTTCAAACAAGTCAAGAGATAATACAAGATCATTGCACAATCAACGAAGAAATCAACTTGGGATTTCCAGTGCAACAGCTAACTATGATGATCAAACACTTCGTGTCTGTAGAAGATTCTATGTTGCTCTCATTTTGTCACTTCTAGTTCAGGTGCTTTTCTCTATTGCATTACCTCAAATATTTCTACTATTACTACTAATTTCTAAAAAGAATATTTCTAGAGAATAGAGAAGATGAAAAGGAAGGAGAATAAAGAATCATTCTTGGTAGATGTCATAGGATGATAGGACTGCAACCAAACACAAGTTAAGGCAAAAAGTGCCAACATGTAGAGCTTTCCAATCTCTTTGCATGTGTAACTATTAGTCATATCCCAAAGGAAATTCTAGCAACAGTTTACCCACAAAAACCAAGCATTCCTCTCCAACTACAGTAACAACTAGAGCTATTAAAATTGGTCCGGTCCGATGGCTGATGTGCCTGGCTGGACTCTCTCAAAATTGAGTTCCAAAAAGAACTAGGTCAATTTGGCCTGCCTCAATGGGCCATTGACATGTTGGGGAAGTATTATAAATATATACTTTTTAAATTTGATATAATTTTGATAAAAAAATAAAGTGGGCCAGTTTGGCCTGACCCGATAGGCCAGGCTAGGAAATGTATAACCCAAAAAGAATTCGGGCGGGCTCAACCTGACCTGATTTTCACACCTTGGCCCACTGGGCCGGGTTGGACGACCCATTTTGACAACTCTAATGGAACATGTATATCCCGCTGTATTAGAGTATTTACTCTAATACCCTGCCATAACATATTTCCCCGTATACTGCCTCAGTTGCCAGGGCCCTCTAAGCTTGATTTACAATGAAGGGAACTTGGTTATAGTTTTTCATCTTTCATATGTTAAAAGTCTGGAAAAAGCTCATATCCATTGGAAGAAAAATAATGAAGTATTTATTGTCCTATTGTTATTTGTTAAAAATCATATATTTTTTTTTCTTACCACATTTTTCTCCTTCATTATTTTCATGTAATGTTTTACTCTTGTAATCCCCTCAATTATCCCACTTCCTTTTTTTTATTTAATATTTTTTAGTACATAACCTAGTGTTAGAAATTCTTTTTTCGGCATAAATTTAGAAATTTCTATACTACTGCCTGCTTTTTGGTTGGCTTTATTGTCAGCCTCTTACTTTGATAACCAATTGGCTTCTAATTCCCCCCTTGCAAATCTGTTCTTGTTTATTTAGAATATTTGAGCATCCTTTGGTACATGTAGTTGCTGTTTTTCTAGTGCCCAAACATTTAGTGTCATGCACAATAGTGTTTCAAATTCTTTTATGACTACGAAGTTATTTTCTCTACTGCATGGTTTTCTGTTGGTTTTATTGTTTATCTCTTATTTTGATCACCAATTGGCTTCTAGTTATTCCCCCCCCCCCCTTATTTTTGTGTGGTCATCAATAAAAGATAGAATACAGAATGACATTATATGATAGAAGATTGGTGTAGCATCCATTGAGGAAATGATGACAGACAATCCGGTTAAGGTGGTTTGGGCATGTACAAAAAAGGCCACAAGAGGCGCTTGTTAGAAGAGTAGATTGCATGATTTTTAGCTTGGGGAAAAGGAGAAGAGGGAGACCAAAAAGGATGTTGGAGGAAGTCATCAAGGGAGATCTTAAACTAAATAGTATTTTTGAAACTTTGGTTTTTAACCATGCCGAATGGCGTCATGTGATCCATGTAGCTGACCTCACATAGTGGGATAATGCTTTGTTGTTGTTGTTTTGTTAGAATAGTTGAGTATACTTTGACCTTTTTGAGTTTTGATGAATGTTGGGTGTTCTCTGGCCAAATTTTTGGTGATTGACATAGTGGCTTTGCTAGAATTGAGGAGACTTTTAGTGGCAAATATGCAATCTTTGCTACACTTTGGTGCATATGGTTGGGGCATAACCCATTTTAGGAGGTTTCTTTCCTACATTAAGTGATTTGGGATAAAATTAGTCATTTTACTTCTATTTGATATATAATGCATGATCTTTTGAAAAGAGACTCCCTAGCAGATTTGTTGAGGGATTGGACAACTATGTTGCATTGATGTTTTTTTTATTTAATGTTCATGTTTTCCTTTTATGTAAAGAAGGATCCGTCATTCCTTTTTAATTGTAATTATCTTCATTTTCTTGTTGATTAATGTTTTTTTGTCATGAAAAGAAATATTCGTGTTAGTTTATATTTTCTTAGTAGTTAGTAGTTCTTAGAATGTGGGTTTGATCCTTTGTAGCCAGTATATGGCTCCACTATGTATAATTTTTAGCAAATGGAACTTATTTATATTGTTATGATTTTTACTCTGTATATAGCTCCACGGAGTAGTTTTTTATGCTGCTGCCAGGCACTGAACTAGTTTCCCCCTTTTCCGTCAATCTCCAGTCAGTCCAGTGCCCGCTCTCTGAAATTTCAGCTTGGGTCTTGCTTGTAATTTTCTGGAATATCCTTTCAAGCAAGCTGTTCTGTTTTTTACCACATACTTTGTGATGCTTTTGGTGCCAGAAACTTCAAACTTTAATGGCCTGTCACATTCTGGTATCTTCATCATTGAAGGCCAGACTGATGTCATTTTGTGGTGAAAAGTTCATCCTAAGATGGTAGACTATCTTTAACTCTTTTATGGTTCCCATTCTAAAAAAAATACTTTATCATCATATCCAGAGGTTGCTGATTAGCCTTTAAGTGGAATAACTTTTAGTAGAAATCTCTCCACATTTAGCTGACCACATTTTAGTTTTGTGACAGCCATTTATTTCTGAGTTGAGCTGCTTTCCAGGCTGAATGTTGACTGAATTGTCTCAATTGCTTAAACCACCTTTAAATGATCTGTTTATTAGCAGGCTATGTTTTAGAACTTATGTGTTATTCCCTTTTTCTTTAGGGTCTCCTGAGCTCAATTTTGAAGTAATTGATTCTGTTTGAGGTTTTCAATTGATGTTTTGAATATGTTTGGTCTTTAAGTTACCTTGTTTACAATTGTTGTCAAGGAAATGTGTCTCTTTTGCAGTGTGCTTTTTTCCGTAATTGCTTTTTGCATTCCTGCACTGTATTTTTTGAGCAGAGTCTATCTTTCCACTGCTTCACTACTTTTCTGCCTGCTCTTTTGGTTGTGCATCAATGTAGCTATATTCTCATTTTGTTGCCTTTCCCAAGTGTTTGCTTTCTGTCTGATTGTAGTTGCAAGTCATTGTTTCTAAGCCCCCATTAGAAGCTGTAGTTTATAGAATCATTATGTTTTTAAGTGGCCTTTTATGTGTATTTATTTTGTTAAAATTATTTGATTAGGTGGAAGAGGAGGAAAAAGTGGAAAAGAGAGAATGATTGTCAATAATATTAGATCTTGTTGGAAAAATTGTAAATGATCTAGATAGGTTAATAATATTTTTTAATCATAGTAATTTGGATATTGGAATACTTAGTGATTCTTGTAATTTTGATTTTTAGTGCATGTTGTAGAGCCTTTGCTGTGCGTGGGTTTGGCTATATGTCTCTTGTTTCCTCTTCATCTTAACAGATCTGATTTGTGATAGATCAATGAGTTATATTAGAAAACATATCTCCTGTTATATTGATAGTCTAGTTCAAGTGCTTGTGTAATACTAGCAATTGAAGAACTACTAATATAACAGGACTCCTAGTACATAGCTATCTCTAATATTCATCTGTAACAAGCTATGCGATTTAGTATTTTGTGTTACAATATTAACACATCCTATGTTAGAGTACTTCTTTGTATGCTCTGAGTGCTATTGGGCTGGGCTAGTGATGACTGCACTGAACTTGCACTATACCTACGTTATTCATATAAATAGGCTAATAAGGGTATTAGGCGAGCTTTATGTTTTAAGAGTCTCATCAGTAATTATTGTTACTCTTTTCTGGTTTGTCTTCATCTCTCTTTTTCCCTTTCCATCTAAGGCTTGGAATTTCATTAGAGCTTATATTGTTTCTTGAATAAACGTGATTTTATGTAGGAAATTCCTGTGGGTGAGGTTTGTGAAGCATTCAAAGTTGCCAGGGGAATGGTTCAAGCCTTGCAAGAGAATGCTGGTAGGTTTGCATCTATGGTTGCTGTGTTTTGTGAGCGACTTGGGTGGCATGATCTTGAAGGCTTAGTTGCTAAGTTTCAAAACCGTGTATCATTTGGAGTTAGAGCAGAGATTGTAGAACTTACCACTATTCCCTATGTTAAAGTAAGCATGCTCAAGTTCTATGATAGCTTGACATACTCATTGATATAATTTCTATTGTTATTGGCTTGTACTAGTAATTTTATGCTCTGTTTCTTTCATTCAATTTTCAGGGTTCTCGAGCCAGATCACTCTATAAAGCTGGTTTACGTACACCCCATGCAATTGCTGAGGCATCCATTCCTGAGATAGTAAAAGCACTTTTTGAATCTTCATCATGGGCCACAGAAGGTGATCTGTGGATTAAGTTATCTGAATTCTTTTGTGTTGGTTTAAGTTTGATATTTTGATCTAGGTCCCTGGAAACTATATATGGTAAATATGAAACTAAAATAACTGGATTAACATTTTTTCAAAGTGAAACCCCATTGGCAATGTAGTCTACTTTTAATCTTTTCAAGTTTATCTCTTTATGTAGATTTTGTTTCTTAAATTCATTACATCAATCTTTTAACTTGGAGTCTGTGAAGCTGCTTTTGACTTTTCATATATTGAGAGTTGATTTTATTTCTTTTGAAGGTTCTGCACAAAGGGGATTTCAATTTGGTATAGCAAAAAAGATAAAGAATGGTGCCCGCAAGATTGTTTTTGATAAAGCTGAGGAGGCAAGTAACGCTGCTTTCTCAGCCTTTAAATCACTTGGGTTCAATGTCCCACAGTTTGATCCTCAAATATTATCTACTGCTGCTCGTGATTCTATCAGGCTAGGAACTGGAAGTACCTCTGGAAGTGACACAACTGATACTAGTCATAGTTTTGTTAATGCAGATTGCATTGATAATACTAATAAATTTACTTTAGATAAAGAAAAAGAAGACTTAATAAAATTATCTGTTAACGGTACTGTGGCTTCTGTAGAAGGAAAATCAAGAAGCAGGATGATATGTAGCTTGTCCAGTGTTCCAGTTGCAGGACCTAAAATGGATGAACTCAATAGGACTTCTGACCATACCAAAAATGCAGACATGACCATTCTCTCTGTTCAATTGCAGAAACCAAATGATAAATCTGGTGTACATGATGGGTGCGATGCTCATTGTACAGAGGAAGCGCATAAGAATGGAAATTTGGCTAGTGGTAATGCTGGTAGTTCCAGCCAGAAAGGTCCCATTAATGCAGTTAGTAGTCCTGGTGGGCTTGATTCATTTTTGGATCTATGGGACTCTATGCCAGAGTTCTATTTTGATATCCATTATATCAAACGATTGGAATTGCACTCTACTGCTCCCTTTGAAATACATGGCATAGCTGTTTGTTGGGAAAACTCTTCTGTGTACTACATTAATCTTCCCAGAGATATTCTGTTGTCTGACAGTATAAAAGATGGCTGTTTATCCTTGAGTGCATGCAGTCATAAGAAGAAAGTTTCATCTTCTAATTCTAAGCAAGATCTAGAGATTGCTAGATCTAGATGGAACAGAATTAGTAAAATAATAGGGAAAATAAATGTCAGAAAGTTCACCTGGAATTTGAAGATTCAGATGCAGGTGCTGAAAAGGCCAGCATTTTCAGTTCAGAGATTTGGTTGCTTGGACACACTTGGAAAAAGTATGGACCTTGAAGTTGTAGACAATTCTTATGTGTTATTGCCCCCTATACATGTTAAAGATGCAATTGATATGTGCATTGTGGCTTGGATTCTTTGGCCCGATGAAGAGAGTAGCTCTAGTCCAAACCTGGATAAGGTAATGTAAATACTTGTACTGCATACATAAATGTACAAACATGTTCACTTGTTTGGCATCAATTTGTGATGATTTCGTAGTGTATCTTACTAGTGTTAACAATTATGTTGATAATATAGGAGGTAAAGAAGAGGTTATCCTCTGAGGATGCTGCAGTCGCCAATCAGAGTGGCAGGTGGAGGAATCAGATGCGAAGGGCTGCTCATAATGGTTGCTGCCGTCGGGTTGCTCAAATACGAGCATTAAGTTCTGTTCTTTGGAAATTACTTGTTTCTGAGAAACTTGTTGAAGTGCTTATGGATATAGAAATCCCATTGGTAAGAATTTATGAAGCTTTGGTATACTCAAAGACTGGTATTATGTCTGATGTCTATTTTATACTCAATTTTCTTTGTAAGCATGTCAGTATGCGTTACAATAAAATATAAATTATAATATCGAATATTTATCAAAATAAAACAAAAATCTAATGTTGAACAATTTTTGGATTAACTTAGAATGCTCTCATCAATATGTGACAGATACATCTTAATCATTCACTTAACACAGCTTGGTCCGTTCTTAAGGATTTTGTTTTTTTCTAACACCTGCAACATGCACAAAAAATTAAAAAGATTATATTAGATATAAAACCATATATGAGCCTTCACCTTACATGTTAAATTTTATCTTTTGTGAGGTTCTTGACATGGTATTACGTATTAGTCTCTATGACCAAGTGGCCTAGAGTTTGATCCTTGGTACCTCTATACTACCAAATAGAAGTTGGGTTTCAGCTCAATGTAGCTGCTAGCTGGGGTTGTGCATTATCTATAATTCCAACCCGCTTTGGCATGAAGGAGCATATTCAATGTAAAATTGTGCATAAGTCACCTAACAGCTTAAGTTTTTGGGGAAGTTAGTTCCTGCACAAGTTATTTGTTTATATTGCATATTGATATATTTATGTAGACTAAATGTTTATTTATTGATGTAGTTTACCTTTAGTGAAGAATGTAAATAATGTATTATGTTTTAAACTTTATATATTTGGTGACATGTCTTAAAAGGGTTAGGTTAACATTGTCAATCTTGACACCAAACACTTATTGTAGAAAGTGATTTTGATGATCTTTACAGTTAAAGTATACATACTAATATTGATATTGCATGGAAACTTCAATAAAAATGAAATTATACAAAAACAAATGTAACTAAAATGGTTGATGTGGGCTTTTATTTGTAAAGTGTGCTGTTACTGTTGTATGTTAATTTTAAGACATTTGATAGAGCACAAAACAATTTTGGATTATTGTGGGCATGATACATACATATGAAAAAGTTATTTGATCTCTCTCTCTCTCTCTCTCTCTCTCTATATATATATATATATATTATGCTGTACTTTTAATTTAATACTTGTGCTGAAAATATGAAGCAAGAAGGATGAGAAAGTGATCAGTTTAGGAAAAGGAATCAAGGAAAAAGGAGTAAGATTATTATTAGCTATACCAAGTTACCTTCTTGTTTACTTTAAGATTTTATGTATACAATTAATTTAAATGATTATATTAGAACCGAGAATACATTGGGCTAATCAACCTGTATAGCTAGTTCAAGGGAGAGGACAGCCAAAGTAAGGGATACTTTGCCTTTATACCTATGCTGATGTGGGATCTTTACAGGTTACATGCTTGGATTATCTGATACTACTAACATTTCTGTTAGGTGAATGTTGTTGCTGACATGGAGCTTTGGGGAATTGGTGTTGATTTGGAGAGATGCATCCAGGCTCGTAAATTGTTGATTAAAAGGCTAAAGCATCTTGAGAAGGAAGCTTATAAACTGGCTGGAACGACATTTTCATTAAATATGCCAGCAGATATTGCAAGAGTGCTGTATGAACACTTGAAGCTGCCCATACCTGATGTGCGGAATAAGGGAAAGCAACATCCGAGTACTAGCAAGCACTGCTTGGATGCACTGAGGTATTAAACAACTTTCCCTTTCCCATTTGTATCCCATACCATAATCCGTATTAAAAGAAAATTTTTTAATGATTTTTTATGCTTTCTTGTTCTGTTAGTAGTCACTTTAGACTATAAATACAATAGTAATAACATTGACCACTCCTAGGTTTGCAAATCAAAGTCCACACCTCTAGTTTCATATTGCACATAGATCTCCATTTTCTTTGATTTTTAATCTCTACAAAACGATGTGTGGATTGAGGGGGTTTTTAATCCCAATAGATTGGTTGTATAAGAGAGTTGGAAACCTGATTGTGAGGAACAGAGGAAGGCATGCAGTTGATAAGATAACATGCCATGAGAAGCACATCACTTCAGAAGAGAAGAGGAACATTATGGTGAAGAAGGGTACGGGTAGTCCAAGTGCTAATTCTTTCTTTTGATTTTGCTGTGGTGTGTAAGCAGTTCACAAGTTGTTTGATGAATAATGCTGTGAAGTCATAGACAATTGAAACTGAGAAGACTTATATTCATGTGCATTATTAGTGTCCAAAATTTTAATAGAGGAACCAAATTGATTTTGAATTTCAGTGTAGAAACCTTGAAATATATTATAAATGCCATAACAATTTTTCATTAAGAATAACCAAGTACAGCAGAAAAAATCATCAATGAAGGTGACAAAATAATAGTAACCTAAAGTCGAACAGACAGGACTGGACCCCAAATATTAGAGTGAACCAAAGCAAAAGGTGACAAAGCACTTTATTGACTCAATTACTATATATCTGAATACCATATAGAAGGAATATATCTGAATAAAGCAAATCCCAAGTTATAGTAACTGTATCCCTAATTTTCGGCAACTGCCACACATATATTTATCATGTGTTAAATATGCTATCTAACAGATATAAAACATTTGACTGTGCTTTCATATCATTAAGAAAATTAGTTGATAATGTAATTGTAGCTCTTTTATGTGATTTGTATAATTTTCCTTTAGCTTCTTGATGGTCATAGGGAATATTAAAACAGGGCAACAAAAGAAGCATGTTAGAAAGGATTGGTTCTATGCAACTTGTAATATGTTTGTATGGGGGTTACTTACTGTCATCTCTGACAACTAAATTATGTTCATATTTTCTAGTAACATTACAAGAAATCTTCCCTATCATTTCTCTAGTTATTCATATATCTATGAAAAAAATATTCAATTTCCTTTTTAATATTCATTATATCTCCGAATAACTAAAACGTAGACATTCAGGATGAGTGTATATTTACTATGCTGGAGAGTGTAAATTAATTTTAAAAAAATATTCATTATATCTCCGTATAGATATATCCCATATATCTATGATTGCTATTTAAAAGTTCTATAACTTTTCAGCTCTACTAATATGCGTTGTGTGCAACACGTAGGAATTTAGATTTGTATTCTTTATTTGCAAACCGTGTTCTAGGAAATTTGATTATTATTTCAGGCATGAACATCCCATTGTTCCAGTCATTAAAGAACATCGAACAATGGCAAAGCTGTTGAACTCTACGTTAGGATCAATTTGTTCCCTGGCTAGGCTATCTGTAAGCACACAGAAGTATACATTACATGGTCATTGGCTCCAGACGTCCACGGCAACTGGTCGGCTTTCAATGGAGGAACCTAATCTTCAGGTTTGGGTTATTTTATTAACATGTCTTCTTTTTCTTTTTCTTTCAGTTAACTGCTATATTTAACGATAGAAATACAATATAAAGCAATTTTCCTCACCTTATGAAAAGGTATCAAAACCTCTATATAACCAAGTAGTCCAGAGTATGACGCTAGTTGCTTTCATTTTTTTAAAAGTAATTTACACTCGCACTTCTATGTTTTATGCAAATTGCGCCCGATCCCATCCGTTATTTGACATTACTTTTACCCCCTTATTATAACACCGTTAATGAACATGCTGTTAACTGCAGTCGAAAGAAATTATGAAATAAATTATTATATATATATATACATATTAATTTATATATATATATATATATATATATATATATATATTTATATGTATATATATACACACACATACACACATTAACTTTTGTTATAATCACTCAATGATTTATTATTATATAAGTATTGTATTAATAAAAGTAAGGAGTATCTGGCACGATTTGCAGGAAACACAGTGAGTGCAAGTGTAATCGTAGGCCCTTTTTCCAGTAAAGTGTCAATGGCGTTTGGTGGGAGGGGTACACGGTATTATTCTTGGTAAATAATTTGGGGGGTTTTTATAGGGTCAAATAATAGAGGGGTATTAAACGCAATTCGCTAAAAACTCAGGGAGTACAGGTGCAATTTCCTCTTTTTCTAATAAAGAAAAGTTTAATTTCGACACAAGGAATATGGGTTTGTGGTTTGTCCATTATCTGCGCATAAATTCCAGAGGGCTCTTGAATGAGGGAGCATGTTAGAAATATAATATAAATGATTCATGTGTCTTCACCTAATAGCTTAAACTTTTGAAGTTGGTTTATTACATTTAATGTTATGTACTGTCTTGTTGAGTGCTGCAGTGTGTTGAGCATGCAGTAGAATTCAAAATGAAAGATGAAAATGAAGGTGATGCTGACGAGAGTTATTGTACAATTAATGCTCGTGATTTCTTTGTTCCTACTCAGGTGATAGGCTTTTAACTTTACTTTTTTGTTTCTTCTGTACTTGTGTTCTTTGTGTTGAAAATCCCACATTGACTAGTGATATGACCTAGTTAGTATATATAAGTGAGGTGCAAACCTCACCTTACCTGCTGATTTTGTAGGAATAAGTTATGCCCATAACCCATTTTTTAAGATGGTATCAGAGTCTATCCCATGTTGGACAATCGTGCCACCTGCTATCAGACCACCAACAGATGTCCAGTCCTGCAAACTTCACGTTTGAGATGTCCAGTCCTTGACGTGAGGGGTGTGTGTTGGAGATCCCACATCGACTAGTGATATGGCCAAGTAGTGTATATAAGTGAGGTGTAAACCTCACCTTACAAACCGGTTTTATAGGGCCGAGTTAGACCCATTATCCACTTTCTAAGACTTTGTTTGCTGATATTGTAAAACACCCTTTCCAATGTCACATTGACAAACTTAAATATTCGTGTATATCATGAAAAGAATTTTAATGTTGTAAACATACTGCTAGACACCTACTGATATTCTAGTCACTTTTAAAGCAGAACAAAACAAACTTCTGTTGCTTGATCCCAGGCTCTGGATTTAGAAGACACTTTCCTGATTACTATTGGTCCTTGCATCCTAGAATCTTTTTGATACCCATAGTTGATATTTCTTTGGTTTTGCTTTAGTGCAAGACACCTATCTTGACAGCCAGCCTTTTCCTAAATAGTGAAGATCATATGTAAGACTTTTTGATTTCTTCAGTATCTCTCCATCAATTGTCATAGCAAATACCTTGCTTCCATAGTCCATCTGTCTGGCATAAAGCTAAATTGTATTTTATTAATGTGAGTTTCTTATCTTAATCTCTCCATGCAATTATTTTCCCTAAAATAACCACAAAATTATTTCAATCATGGAACTTTTAGGTAAGATTCACAAGTATATGCCTGATTTTTCTGAAGTTGGTTTTTGTAAAAAGATTCTCGTCAAGTTCAGAAAGCTTATGCCATACTCAAGGGCACATTTATTACCTATATGTTATGTAGTCCTCAATTGAGCATGGAACATAAGCTTTATTTTTGGGAATTTTATAACTAAGGAGGAAGGGTTTCAAGAGAACTCAATGCTCTCACCTCTCTTCATATTTCTGGCTAATGAGAGAAATGAACGACAAAATTTGGGATAGCTCTCATGTCCCATAGTTTAGGCATGGCAATAGGGTGGGTTAGGGACGATTTTTGCTTACTCCACCCCCGACTCCCCATTTTTCCCCCGCCCCCGAAACCCAACGAGGCTGTAGATTTACCCCCCATCCCCGTCCCGATGGGATCGGGTTTTTCCCGCCCCGTCCCGCCCTCAACATGCTTATAAAATCCTATAAAAAATACAATTTTTCATGGAATGAAAAATACAATTTTGAATAGCAACCACAATATATTTTTAGATCATACATGACAACATAAAATCCAATTCAACAGTATTATAAAATCCAATCCAATAGTTTTAGTGTGTTATATATATGCAAAGATATTTTTGTAAATTAATTATTAGGGGGACGGGTTCGGGGGCATGTTTGGGGCAGGTATTAATAATCTCATTCTCGACCCCAAACCCGATTTTGGCTGTCGGGGAAAATCCGACCCCGACCCAGTCAACTTGGGATTTTTTCCCGTCAAAATCGGGGTAGGTCCAGGGCGATCCCTGCGGGTTCGGGCTCCATTGTCATGCCTACCACAGTTGGAGCTATGATGGAAAATAATTTTTTGCCTCTTCCAAAAGAATAAGAGAGAAAAGTAGTAAACATATCAAACAGTTTTTTATTTTTTTTATTTTTTATATATTATTATTATCCTTTGAGAAGTATAAAATGATACTTCATATATGCTAGGTTGTTTCTTAAAAATAAAATAGCCCAGTTTCATATACGTTTTTTTGTCAGTCTCTGATGGGTGAATGCAATAAAACTAATGTCACGTGTGTACTGAAAATGATTTAATATAAGATATCCTTTTTTATATGGTTTTTTAATTTCTGTAGAGTAAATCTCTTCACATGCAATTAACCATCTGTATAATAAGGTGTATAAAATTAAAAAGGAATATATAATGATATAATGTGCCTATTTGAAATTTTAATTCCACTCTAACTCCCAAACAAGAAAAAAAGAATTCCCCTCCCGTGTCATGTACTTTTGAACAAAGGGAACATCCCCTCCCTTACCTCCCAAGATTTTAAACTTTTATGTCTTCTGTTCCATCCTATCTCTCTAAATAGGTGAAGAAAATTTCCCTTAAAGCTTTTTAACCAGAGGAAGGCAACTTTCCCTTCCCGTCATCAATATATCCCATAGACAAGTGTCCTACAGAGAGTATTCACTGTCCGCAAACTGCAAATAACTTCACACTCCTAATTACACAACCTACACATATGTACTTCTAATGCATAACTACCAGAAGTCATTTTCTATACATAAATACCATCTTGCAGTTTATAATACAAAACTACCAGCAGTTATTTTCTGCACGTTACTGTCATCCTAGAGTTTCTAATACAGAACTGCCGTTTTGTAATTCATCACTCCCTCTGCTTTTTCCTTTAATTTTCTATGTAACTTTCTGGTCTTGTGTGTTTTAAATATTTGGTGTACCTGCGGTCTATCCTCATTTATTTCTTTCAATTGCAGGACAACTGGTTACTGTTAACAGCAGATTATTCTCAGATAGAATTGAGATTGATGGCTCACTTCTCTAAAGACTCTTCACTTGTTGAACTTCTCAGTAAGCCTGATGGTGATGTCTTTACAATGATAGCAGCAAGATGGACTGGGTGTCCTGAGGTTTCTGTGTGTTCTAAGGAGAGAGAGCAGACCAAAAGGATGGTGTATGGCATTCTTTATGGTATGGGGGTCAATAGCCTTGCAGAACAACTGGATTGCACTTCTGATGAAGCTGCTGAAAAGATTGCTAACTTCAAAAGCTCTTTTCCTGGTGTTTCTTCCTGGCTTCTTGAAGCCGTTGCGTCTTGTCGCAGTAAAGGGTAAGGAGACCTTGTTCCACTCTTGCGTATCCCAACTCAAATATCCCTTTTGCAGTGATACAATAACTAACATACTCTTGTTGTGGTAAGCATTGGTTATTCTTGTTTGGACAATTGTATTGATTATTTTGTGCCAGTGCTTTTGTCTTTCCTTTTACAAATTGATATTTTTTGGTAGGATTTAAGATATTCTTATTGCAAATTGATATTTTTTGGTAGGATTTAAGATATTCTTATTGCAAATTGATATTTTTCTTGGTATTTAAA
Organism: Glycine soja; assembly: GCF_004193775.1. Lineage (NCBI taxonomy): Eukaryota > Viridiplantae > Streptophyta > Magnoliopsida > Fabales > Fabaceae > Glycine > Glycine soja. The sequence continues at coordinate 22,622,536 of NC_041015.1, forward strand.
ATATGTAATCTCTTAATTTGCACACAAGTTGATTCTTGTTTGTGATCTCTACATCAAACCATATTGGAAACTGCTTATCAATGATAAAAGGTGATTTATTATTGCACTGTATTTATACATTCTAGTGAAACTTGTGTTACTTTTGGGAATTGTGGATTCATTTCTATATGCATGATCCAGATATGTTGAGACTCTTAAGGGAAGAAAAAGGTTTTTGTCAAAAATAAAATATGGCAGCAGTACAGAAAAATCAAAAGCTCAGAGGCAAGCTGTAAATTCCATTTGTCAGGTGTAGTACAATTTTCTCTCTCTTCCTGGTTGAGGATGATTATTTCAGAACATGTCAGTATTTTTTGTGTTGTTTCATCTCCCTCTACCCCTCCCAGGGATCTGCGGCAGACATAATTAAGATTGCAATGTTAAGAATTTACTCTGCAATTGTCACTGGATTTGATAGTCCAGATTCCAGTTCTTCACTAGCAACCAAGTTTCACATGCTTAAAGATCGTTGCCGGATTCTGTTACAGGTAAATTTTAGAGGATTTGTATCCTCTTACTCTTGTTTGTTTAATTGTTTCACTACTTATATAGTTATATTGATTGTTAATAGGTACACGATGAATTAATGTTGGAAGTTGATCCTTCTGTGATAAAAGAAGCAGCCCTACTATTGCAGACAAGCATGGAGAATGCGGTCTCACTTCTTGGTTCGTATTCCATTAACTATATTCTTTTGGGACTTTTTTTTTTTTTTTTTGGGGGGGGGGGGGGGAATGGAGGTTGGTAAAATGAATTGAAGTTCTGCTCGTATGGTGAAAAAACATTCACTATTTACATTTATGCTTCTGCAGTTCCTTTGCATGTCAAACTTAAGGTTGGAAGAACATGGGGATCTTTGGAGCCATATACATCCGATAAATTCAACAATGCCACTCTTGTGGCTGAATCCTGAAGCACAGAGGTTATTTTTATGACCCAAGGATAAAGTATTTGATGATGTTGAGGATGCATTCTCCATAATTGATTCGGAGGTTTGGTGTGGTGGGGAATTATCCGAATGCCCAAGGGAAGAATTATGACGAAGAGGCTTACGGTGTATAGTATCTGGAGTCCTCGCTGAGTAATAGACAAAAGGGTAATGTTTTGTGTACACCCATATGCTGAAAAAGAAATAGAAGATAGCGAAGTGATAGATGTCACAAGTAATGTGACACGAGAAGAAAACGATCCAGGCAGTGTGTCAAATGAGTGTTTGTAATATTGACGTGTCCATGTCATTCAAAATAAAATGAGTTTCAGTGCCTAGCCACTGATAGCACTGCTATTTTTCATTAAATCCTTTTTTATGATAGGAATACAAATTTTTTTAGGGATCTGTATATACTCAAGTATCTGGCTGTAGGGTTGAGTTGGAAAGAAAAATGAACATGATCTTCTCTCCCCATTGTATCATTCAAAGCTAATGTAAAGCGAATTCATTTTACATTTGTTTAGTGATTTATTGAATTCCCAAATCTCATTTCACTTCCTTTTTAGATGATAGAATACCAAATAAAAAAAATGCACATTCCATCACATGCTTGCCTATTTCTAATAAAAGTAGGTAAATTTAGTGAAATAAACATTGACGTGCAAATAAGTGACCCACCCCAGAAAACCATGGACACAGATTTTCATGTGAATGAAAAAGCTATATATATATATATATCACATATTAGCACATTTAATACATCACTAGTACATATACATATATTGAGATAACAGTAAACCTGTAAAAGCAAACATGCTGACAACGTAGGATAACATAATGCAAATACTACGCATTCAGTTTTAAAAGCTCATTTCATGCTATTAAAACTGCCAAATTATTCACCAACATCAGAAATGGGACTCGTGTGTGTTTCTACTTGGGAACAAAGACAACATGATCCTGAGGCAGGAAGTGGCAGACAGGAACAGTTCCTGGCTGAACCTTAAGCACTTGAAACGCCAAATGCTTGGGATTCCACTTTGATGTGTCAGTATGGCACACTGCAACTGCTTTGACCCTGCTTCCATCAGCACCCTCCAATGGGACAGAATAGGCTTTTGTGGTTTCTGATTTGTGGCAATAAAACACTGCATAAGGGTAATTCTCCTTGTGACACACAACACTAGCCTTGTCCTCACCCAACCTCTTAACCCCTGGTGCCATTGTATACTGTTGTAACTCATTATCTTTTTTTGTCACTTCTGTGGAAACAGCATCAACATTGTTGCTCCCGAGCTTGGTAGTGGCGAAATCAACCATGGACTCAAGTGAAGTCACGCAACGCTTTTCCTCTCCCTTAATGCTAGGTCCTTCACACTCATTAATAGTGTTCTTCACAGTTTTAGCCTCATCTGACCCGTCCTTGATTGAAAACTTGTTTAATACATCATTCACCTGTTAAAATAATTGTTGTGAATCAGTATCAATCAATTATCTTTTTTTTTAATCATCAATTGACAGTTAAAAATATAACAACTAATATAACTAGATTACGGATATTTGTATGGAATTATGATAAAATTGATTATGTGATGGATTGAGTCAATCATTAGTAGATAGTCCGTAAAGAGCTTCCTACCAATGAGGAATTGACGATTTTTCCCACCAAATCACTTTCATGGAGATGAGTGCGAATTTAGGTTAGTGTTTGATAGCCTTTTATACATTATCCCTATACTAACATGCTATAATCTAGTATCTATGTACATTGTTCTATTACTTTTTTTTCCATCATCACCTTGTTTGACGAAAAGGGTATGGAATCAGAAACTGATCGAGGCAAGAACGTGGCATCACCATTTGAGGTGTAGTAGATAGTGAAGTGAAGGTTCAATTTTGTTCCGTGGTGCAAGTCCTTTTCCAAGAAGAAGAGTGCCACATTGGGGTCATCATGTAATTGGGTCTCGCTGGCTGCATAGTTGTAATCAAATGGAGAATGTGGGCCCACTCCAACGTGAACTGGCTTACCCTTTGGTCCTGTGTGCACATTCACTCCACCGTCTCCACCACCAACATTAACATCAGTGCCATCTCCTGGTCCTTGGTTTCCCTTTTCTACACCAACATTTACTCCACCTTTCCCTACATCCACAGAGGTGTCTTTCTCTTCCTTCCAATCTGCATAGTTTTTCAGGTTTCACTTAAAAAAGAGTAATCATCGAAATTGGTTATATACAATTCACTATTAGAGATATAGTTAGTTGGACACCGTTTTCATTATTAATATATTCTATTGTCTGTTTAATATGAACAATTCTGAAATATAAGAAGAGTTTTTTTTTATTTTTATTTTAAAACCATCCGACCATAGCCCTATTGCTTGTGATTTTATTTTAATATTTGACGCTTATGCTTTACTGTATCGTAATTACGTACAACGGACTATCTCTTTGGAACACACTTTTTTTTTACAGCTCTTTGGAACACACTTACTTCTTCCGAGTAATAAAATTAATGTGGGTCTTTTTAGTTTGAGAATGTGATCCACCGAAAATGAGACCCACATATTTAATAAAATTCACATGGATTTCATCTAATCATAAAAGAAAGTGCAACTTAGTGATAATGTTAGTGTTATTGGTATTTCTCTAAATGGTGTATTAAGAAAGGTGTATGGCTAATATTTCTCTTTATCTTAACACAACAGGACTAGCCTGTAGCCCTCCTACTAGGTGCGTGTTCCTGTCGTATTCACAACATACCCTGTCTAGTGTCTGTACATATATAAAACAGAGATATTGAGGTGCATAAACTAAAAAAAAAAATTTGAATGAACTAAAATAATTGTGAAATGTTCTTAATTATTTAATGATCTTTTGTGCCAAATTATTGATAGAATAGAACTTGAAATTAAGCAATCGAAACTAATATTCCATGCATATGTAAAGCCTACGAGAATTGCCAATAATCTGACCAGGTTGTAGCAAATCAGTGATGGCTTTCGGCATTGGTGTGGTAGGAAGCTTGGACTTCCAGTAAAATGCAGGAGGTAATGCAGCATCAGCATTAGTTGCCACAACAAGCTGCATTTCATAACACAACCTCTTCAGTTTCTCTTATCACAATCATTTTTTTTTGGTTGCAATGACACAATCATTTTCACATGCAAATAGAGACTTAGAAGTTTACAAAAGAAAATAAATAATAGATAAACTACTTATTTGGTCCTATAGATGCTATTATTTTAGTTTTAGTCTACATGCATAAAAGTTTAAGTTTTGATCCCTATTGTTAACACTAGATAAAAACATTTTAATGATATAAAATCGCTACAAAAACTTTGTAGTAGTGATAAGTTGCTACAAAAAATTATGTAGGGATTAAAACTTATAATTTTATTGTGTGTATAGGAACTAAAGTTTAAATTAGACATAACTATAGCGATTAAATAAATAGTTTATTTATAGATAAATTAAGCCGCTACTATTTAAAGAAAAATGAATGCGTGTGAAGAGGAGTAGGGGCTCACCATGAGAAAAGTAATGATGGGAAGAATGTGAAACTCCATATTAGGTATTTGGAGAATTGATCAAGTGAGGTTGAGAAACAAAGTGGCTCGTAGCCTTTATATATATAGTGAATGGTTTCTTAAGTGGCTTGCATGAATAGTGATTGAGCACCAATTATCAACTAGATTTATTGTGAACTTAAATTCAATTAAACTACCCGTGGTTCAACGAATTTTAGTTGCTTTCATGTGGCAAGGGACGGATGGGTAGAAAAAGAGAGGGGAACGAGAATTGATTAAATTCAAGTAAATACAAAGAGAGTTTGGTTGAATATATGGCTCAAACCAAGGGAAGAAGATAAAAAGGAGTTCCATAACATGTATTTCGTGATCCCCAATTTAGCTTCTCTCACAGTTCTACTTAATTTATTACAAGAGACGCTATAGATTTTTACTACGAAGAAGGTTGAGATGCATGTGTGATTTTGTGAGGCCAATAGATTATTTATGCTTCAAATTGTGCACTCTTAAGCTAAGATAATTTTAGCTCTATTCAATTAACACTATCAAATCCTTTTAGAGTACATGGGTTGGGGTACCCTTGCACCCATTTACTTAATGATATTAGTATTTTGCTGGAAAAAAAACCTACCAATCTTTTTAGAGATTAATTGGGAAACGTTAATTATTAGGTGTTATAACTATGAGACTCATTTGAATTTTGAGGAGAAATCTTTTCAAAACTAATACAAGTAACCAAAAATTAGGAGCACCATAAAGGATATAAATACTTTTTCTTTCAGCAAGGTTTGAACCTTATTCACCAAGAAAAAAATACATGTAAATTATCACTATACTAAATCATCTAATATCAAAACTTATATAAATACTAGTGATATATTTTTCTTTCTTTGTAGAAGTCTAAAACAGGAACTTGAACCGCCATATATACATAGGCCAACCCTGTTAACACGGCGGAACCAGAATAAACTACCAGGTGGCCGATAATCCATCACATAGTAACAAAAATAACAATGATAAACTTAGCGTGTTTAGAACAACGTTGTTAAAATTGATTTTGTAAAATTAATTTTGATTAATAAATTTTTGTGATCAAAGGTAAAAGTTAGTCAAAGTTACTTTAACTCATAATTAATTATAAATTCAAAATCAATTTTAAAATCTGTTACAACATAAAATGAAATATGTAAAAATTAATTCTAGACTCAGTAAATTTTACAAGGTGAAACCAAACACACATTTATACTATTAACCATTTAAAATTTAGACTAATAAAAAGTAAAAGATCATATACCCAATGAAAAGAAATTGCATATGTAATCAACTTTAAAGAATTTAAAAGTAGTTTTAGAACATAAAGCTGAGCTAAGAAGTTTAACTTTAGATTTTTTTTTCAAACATAAAAATAGTGTTGAAAAATAATCTAACAAATTAAAATAAAATAAAAAGTATAAAAGTATAAAGACAATAATTTAAAAATAAGAATAAAAATTTTAAGAATAAAAAGTTAAGAGCTAAATAATATAATATTATTCTATTATATAATATTTATTAGCCAAATATATAGTAGACAAAGTATAGGTAATATAATTGTTAAATGATCAACAAACAAATAAGAGTTTCTCTTCTTAATATATACACAGACAAATATTTTTTTTTTAACTGAGATATATAACTAATTATCTATTTATAATATATAAAAGTTGAACTTCTTCCTGTGATGCTGCCATGCAAGTAAAATTGATGATTTGGAGAAAGGAGAATATTCTCTTTTGTGTCTATCACTTCTCTTTTTCTTCTTTCTTCTTCAATGTTACTCACAACATAACAAAACTTATATCAAAACATTTCAATTCAATCTTACTCTTCACTATTACGTTGTCACGTCAGCAAAATTCATGATTTGAAAAATGAAGATCATTCTTCTTGTGTGTCTATCACTTCTCTTTTCCTTCTTTCTTTTTCAATGTTACTCGCAATATAACAAAATCTATATCAAAACATTTCAATTCAATCTTACTCCTCACTATTTTTTGCCACGTCAGCAAAAATCATGATTTGAAGAAAGAAGATAATTTTTCTTGTGTGTCTATCACTTCTCTTTCCCTTCTTCCTTCTTCAATGTTACTTACAATATAACAAAATCTATATCAAAACATTTCAATTCAATCTTAGTGACCTCTAACTGCTTCTCATGTTCACAAGTCTCATTCTTCAATGTTCTAGATTACATTTTATAATCATTTTCTTTTATATTTTATATATCATTCAACTTTTTCATATTAGTAATTTTTAAATTCTAATATATTTTCTACTCTATAAATATAAAAAATAAACATTTCACATCAACAAAGTTCATGATCTAAAATTAGTTTTCAAACTAATTTATAAAATAAATATGTTGGTTAAACAAAGTTGAAATTTATTTATTGTTCACATTAGTCTGGAAAAAAATATATTTCACATCAACTTTAACTATTACAAATATAAATTTATTTACTATCTCCAATATTACATATCATGTAATTTTTTTAAAATTAAATTACTTTAAACAAATTTTATATCGATTAAATTTATTTAGTATTTTTAATTTTAATCCGATTAGCACTTTTAAATATATTGCACTAGGAAACTCCACTAGATGTAGCGATACGGGATAATATGATTTCAAAATTCAATCATATTTTACGAGAGGAAAACTTATACATTATACATAATTTAAGAATTGTCAAAACAAATGATGTATACAACCCTATCAAAGAAACATTCAAAAGATAATATATAAAAGCTGAATTCCTCACTATTACGCTACCATGTCAATAAAATTGATGATTTGGAGAAATGAGAAATTTAAATTATTTTTTCTAAATTTAATTTTTATATTAAGTTATATATATATATATATATATATATATATATATATATATATATATATATATATATATTTAAATAACATTTAAATAAAAAATGATCCATAATTTTCTATCCCTTTATTTTTATATTAGCATGTTTATTTAATATGATATTTATTTATTTATTTGAGATGTTTGTTTACTATTGTTTGCATTTCAAGTCATTTAATAAATAAATAGTTTGAATTCAATTAAGCATATTTCATACTTTTTGCTTACAATAATTTTTTTATATTTTATTTACTATAATAATTTTAATTTACTAACAATTATATTTTAATAATTGTTTTTCATATGAGTATTCAATCAACTCAACTTCGAGTATAATGATCTATATCAACTTAGACAATCCTGATTTTGTAAAGTTCAAAACAGAGTAAAATGAACTTCCTTCTTTTATTTTATTTTATTATACACATTTTGTAACATTTAACAAACAAAATTATTAGTATATTCTAATTCTTTGATTAATATAGTTAAAAAATTATAAATTTTATTCCAAATAACTACTTTGTAGAAAAAAATGGAGAAACATCAAATAAAAGAACTATATTCTTCAAGTTCTACCCACGTTGATCTTGACAAGACAATGTCAAAAAATAGAAGATCTTTGTAAGATATGATATCCATGAAATGGGTATGAGAGTCACCGATATGCTAACCTACCATGATCTTCATATTCATAATATTCAATAATACTTTATTTTTTTCTTAGTTTTAACATATATAAAATAATAGAATAATGTGTTCACAATTCATGCAACAATCAATGAGATCGACGATATGTTTGGTTGGAATTATGTTGCATGTAAGAGATGCCAAAAGAAAGTTACAAAAGAGAAAAATCAATACACTTGTAGAGAATGCAAACAGCCTGATGAAGAATACCAGACTTGGCCAAGGAGAATCACTCAGAGGCCAAATTACTTGAAGGATTACGAGAGCCATTAAGCCGACAGTAGCGCTGAATAATTAATTATTATTGCATTATAAATCAGTTAGTCGTGTTGTTGTGCAGTTGGTTAGTAGTGTTGCGCGCCTGCATGTTTGTTAGCAAAAGTTGTTAGTGTCCTTTAGTGGGAGTCACGCGTTGGAAGATTCTAGGTGTAGCCAATGATTAGCTTATAAATAATCATTTCCATAATGAAAGAAGCATGCAAATATTCAGTAACTTTTTCCCTTTTCTCTCTCTTCTTATCGGAGATTATTCCTTGGTCTCGAATTCAAGGACGCGCCCCTAACAAACTGGTCCGACCTGCCGCCGCATCCATGGCAGAGCACAATACTCAGTCCAAGACCACAGACCACCTCGAAGAAGCTATCACCTGCCTCACCCAGAACCAGTCCACCCTCACAGATGCCCACCATGATCTCACCCTTCGCCTAGACTCCATCCAAGACCAACTCCTCCAGTTTCAGCTTCACCTTCCCCCACCCCCACCCCCACCCCCACCCCCACCGTCACCCCCACCCTCCCCAACACCAACCCCACATACCCATCCCTATAGACACTCCCTCAAGCTTGAAGTACCACACTTCGACGGCCAAGACGCCATTGTTGGACTAGCGGCCTCAATAACTTAAGAGGGATAGGCTTAGAATGCAGAAGAAGCAACAATCAATTTAATAATGTTCTTTAAACATGCAAGAACAAATTGATTGCAACAAAATAAATGAGATAAGGGAAGAGAGAATGCAAACACAGTTTTATACTGGTTCGACAAAGTCCGTGCCTACGTCCAGTACTCAAGCAACCCACTTGAGATTTTCCACTCCCTTTGTAAAAATCCGTTTACTAAGTTTGAACCACACAGGGACAACCCATCCCTTGTGTTCAGGAATCCTTACAACTTAAGAGACCCTCAGTCCCTTAATCAATCTCTTTGAATGAGAAGAAAGAAAAAAGAATTCTCTCTTGAAGAGAAAGATATTACAATTGAAGTCCATGGAGAAACTCTTAATGGATTTGCAAGTGTTTGCCCAAGAGTTTCTTTTGAGAGAGCATTTGGCAATGAAGTTCTCTTGGAATATCTCTCTCATACATTTTGTGTCCTAAGTCACCTATTTATAGGCCTTTGATGACCATTCAAAAATCTCTTGAACAGATGTGACTCTCAGGAGTTATTTTTTGAAGAGTTGTGACTCTTGGGTGTTATTTTCTGAATTTCTGAATTCTTGACTTGGATCAAACTTGAGAAGCGCTTATCTTTGGCATCATCAAAATCATGTATACATACATTCACATTCTCCCCCATTTTGATGACGGCAATCAAGTGATTTCTTTTCGACATCATCAAAACAATGCATGATCCATAGCCATGGGGTGGATCTTTAAGATCTCCCAATTCTTCAACTACCACCATACCCCGGACGAGGAATGCATTACCGTGGCCTCTTTTTACATGGATGGTCCGGCACTAAGCTAGTTTCAGTGGATGCATCGAAACGGTCTGATCACTTCATGGCCCTCACTACTCCATGCGCTGGAGACTCGTTTCGCTCCCACGTTTTATGATGATCCAAAGGGCGCACTATTCAAACTCACCCAAAGAGGCTTAGTCAATGAGTTCTTACACAAGTTTGAAAGGCTTGCCAACCGCATCGTCGATCTACCACCCTCATTTTTAGTAAGTTGATTTGTTTCAGGCTTAACGCCGGAGCTCTGCTGTGAAGTACAAGCTTTGCAACCCATATCTCTTCCGCAGGCCTTCTCTCTTGCCAAACTCCAGGAGGATAAGTTGGAGGACCATTGCCGCCCTTACCGACCTCGTCACACACCCATCACCACCACTCCACTACCACACCCACCTCTCTTACCTTCACCACCCAACCTGGCCTCCACCCCTTCCCATTCCAAACCCCAAGTTAAACATCTAACCCCAGAAGAAATGGCCCGCAAACGCGAACAAGGCCTATGCTATAACTGTGACGACAAATAAGGGCCCAACCATCGTTGTCGCGCTCATTTCTTTTTGTTGATTGCCGACAATCCTAGCACCACTATCCCACTCGAAACCTATGTTACCAAACCACCTATCCCACCTTCTTTTGACCCAACCCATGCCCTCATAAGTTTCAACACCCTTTCCGGTACCACTACCCCTGAAGCCCTTCACCGGTACGGGTCTATTCACCATCATTGACTAACGGTGCTCATTGACGGCAGGAGCACACATAATTTCGTCCAGTCCAGAGTGGCGAAGTACCTTCAATTGCCCATGATATCAACCATACCTCTTCAGGTCACCATCGGTAATAACACCATCCTCCCTTGTGACCACATCTGTTACCAGACTCCACTGCTTTTATAGGGTTGTTCATTCGCCGTTGACCTCCATGTACTTCCCATCAATGGTTGAAACAACTCGGGCCTGTCATCACCAACTACGACACACTGACCATGCAGTTCCACCATGTCGGCAGTTCTGTTACACTTCAGGCGGATGCTCCGACCACCCCGACAGACGCATCATCCCTCCAACTTCGTCGCCTTATACAGACCCATTCTGCCTCAGCTTTCTTCCATATCTCCATTTCTCATCCCCCCTCGAATGAAACCACCCCTCCCTTACATCATCCACTTCCTGATATCCACTTACTCCTCCTAAAATACTCCCACCTTTTCTAGACCCCCACATCTTTACCACCACCCCGCCCGATATCCCACCAAATACATCTACTCCCTAACTTCGACCCTGTGAATATACGCCAGAAGATCGAAATTGAGCGACAGGTGAATGAAATGTTGACTGCAGGCCTCATCCAACTCAGTCATAGTCCATTCTCGTCGTCAGTACTGCTGGTGAAGAAGAAGGATGGAAGCTGGTGCTTTTGTGTCGACTACCGAGCCCTCAACTCCTTGATCGTGAAAGATTGTTTTCTCATGCCCATGATCGATGAGCTCCTAGACGAGTTGAGCAATGCTTCCTGGTTCTCTAAACTGGATCTCCGGCAAGGCTTCCACCAAACTTTAATGGTGGAACAAGACATCGTGAACACAGCTTTCCGCATGCACTTGGGGAACTACGAATACAAAGTCATGCCATTCGGCCTGTGTAATGCCCCTTTAATGTTCCAGGCCACTATGAATGAGATACTTAAGCCCTTCATCCTCCATTTCATCATTGTGTTCTTCGGTGATACCCTCGTTTATCGCCCATCCTTCGAGGATCACCTTCGCCACCTCACATAGGTATTTGAGTGTCTAACACAGGGCCAATTCTACCTCAAGGAATCGAAGTGTTTACTCGCACAGCGAAAACTTGAATACTTGGGGCATATCGTCTCCAATGCAGGTGTTGCCCCCGACCCAGCAAAAATCCAAGCTATGGTACACTGGCCCATGCCAACCAACACTCATTCCTTTTGCGACTTTTTGGGTCTAACGAGGTTCTATAGCAACTTCATCAAGGGCTATGCTTCCATCACCACCCCCTTGACTTCTCTGTTACAGAAGGAGAAATTTCACTGGAGCGACGCCGCACAGACCGCTTTCGATAACCTCAAGCATGCCATAACTCAGGCCCCAATTCTGGCCCTTTTGGATTTTTCAGTGCCATTTACGCTTGAAACAGATGCTTTTGGCTTAGCCATGGGTGCCGTCCTCATGCAACATGGCCACCCCTTAGCATGTTTTAGCAATTTCTTTTGCCCAAGATTGCAATGCGCCTCCACGTACGTCCGGGAACTCCATGCAATCACCACCGCCATACGTAAGTGGTGCCAATACTTGTTAGGGCACCCATTCATTATCCTTACAGACCATAAGAGCTTGTACAAACTTATGAACCAAGTTATCCAAACGTCGAAAAAGCAAGTTTACTTGTCCAAGCTGCTTAGATATGACTACTCGATACAATACAAGTTTGGCAAGGCAATTGTTGTCGCTAATGCTCTATCACGACTTCCTCAATATTCCAGTGGGCAATGTTTAATCTTGTCCATGCCTCATCCCCTATTCCTTGATGCAATACGTGCTTACATCCGCACCCACACTTCGGTCCAGGACCACATTCACAAGGTGACATCATCCACCAATTTCGTACAATACAAGTTTGGCATGGAAAATGTTGTCGCTGATTTCAAGTTTCATGGCAGGCTACTTTTTTTCAAGAACAAAATCTGGCTGGACCCAGACCACCTATTTCGTACTTCACAAATAGAGGAGTTCCATTCCACCCCCATCGGCGGCCATATAGGATTCGCTAAGACTCTACACCGACTTTAGGCCAACTTCCACTGGTCTAACATGCACAGTGACGTTCGCAAATTCATTCGCCAATGCTCCAATTGCCAACAAATTAAATACGAACCTAAACGTCCTGCGGGTCTGCTTCAACCCCTGCCAATACCGGCCTCACCATGGGAGGATCTATCTCTCGATTTCATTAGTGGCCTCCCTCCGTCGCAAGGATACACTACCATACTTGTAGTGGTGGATCACTTCACTAAAGGATCTCATTTCGGAGCATTAGCACCCACTTATATAGCACACAAGGTCGCTACTTTTTTTTCTCAACATGGTCTGCAAGCTTTATGGCTTCCCTCAAAGTTTAGTTTCAGACCGCGATCCCATCTTTGTTGGACGCTTCTGGTGTGAACTATTCACCATATCTGGCACAGAATTATGCATGAGCACTTCCTATCCTCTAGAAATAGATGGGCAAACCGAAGTTCTAAATCATACATTAGAACAATATCTTAGTTGCTTTGTACATGATGCCCTGACCAAATGGTTCTTATACCTGCCTCTTGCCGAATGGTGCTACAACACATTCGTTCCTTCAACCACGGGCATGACGCCCTTCGAAGCCACCTATGGCAAGGCTCCACTTTCCATTACCACATACATTCCAGGATCGTCACAGGTAGAAGCCATCGACAACATGCTAACCACACGCCAAGACCTTTGGACCTTATTAATAGCTCGCTTCCAAAAGGCATAACAGGCCATGAAAACTCAAGCTGACAGCAAACGTCGTGATGTTACATACAACGTTGGTGATTGGGTATATGTTAAGCTTTGCCCTAACCGCCAAACATCCTTGTCCAGGACCACTTTCCACAAGCTTTCCAAACAATATTATGGGCCCTTCCAGATCACTGAAGCTATTGGTGTCGTGGCTTATCGTTTGACTCTCCCAGTTTCTTCCAAAATTCACAATGTATTTCACTGTTCCATCCTCAAACCACATCACGACCCTGTCACACAAGTCATAGACCCTCTACCTCCTCATGCCAACGACAACCATCATCTGATTGAACCACTACACATACTAGACACAAAATGGGACACTACATGTGTCCTACATTCTTTGCTGGTCTTGGTTTAATGACACGGGATACCACCGGAAGAAACATTGTGGGAACAGTGGGACGCATTACGTGAAAATTTCCACCTTGAGGACAAGGTGTCTTTGCAAGTAGCTGGTATTGATGAAGAATACCAGACTCGACCAAGGAGAATCACTTAGAGGCCAAATTACCTGAAGGATTATGAGAGCCATTAAGTCGACAGTAGTGCTGAATAAGTGTACATCGAGGTAGTTTCTTGAATTTCAAGATTAGAATAAAAAGCTTTTACCAATTTAGAATACACAGGAAATTTTAAAGACATAAAGGGAATGAGATTTGAGTTTTGAAATGCTTGAATGCATTCAAAACTCTCATCAGAAAAGAAATCCATATCTATGAACTTAGGATCTATGATAGAAGGAGAGGAGAAAAGGTTTGTGTACCGTATATGTTGTTCTTCAGATGAGAACAATGAGGAGGATGAAATGGAGGAAGGAATTGGAGTATCCTGAACCTCAGAATGCCTTTGACTTCTACTTGAAGAACCTTTGTGCTTCTTTGATGGTTCCGCCATTTGAGAGACTCTTTCGAAATTTCAATCGGTTGAAATGAAAGAGAATGAAAAAAAGATGAATTTTGGGCTTTGTGGGGAGTGATTTGGATAAGAAATGAGTGAGTTATGGCAGAAAGAAGAATTGGGAACGAGGGTTTCGCGAGAGAAACTGGAGGTTTCTGATTTCGAAATCTGAATTTATAGGAGCAGGGACGCGTTGTAATCGATTACAACATTTGGTAATTGATTACACTCTTCCTGACTTGCTGTAATCGATTACAGTATTATAGTAATCGATTACTAGAGAGCTTTTTGGGAAAACTAAGTTCTGAATGAATTCTCAGAGTGAAAGGATTTGAAAAGGGGTCAAAATATTTTATATCTAAAAACTCTTATATGAAAATAAATATATATAACATAATAGATTAAAAAATAACTTGTATGAATGACTTTTAAGCAAGTAATTCACATATCATAAAAAAAATCATGCAAGAATCATATGTACTATCAACTATTTGTTTTTAATAATAAACTTCATGCTTCAAGAAAGAAAATAACTCAATCAATCATATAAGCACATAGCAATCAATCAAGAAAAAAAAATTGTTAGTCATCATATAAACAAGTTAATTGAAAGAAAAATTTCAATAAACTAAATTTAAAAGAAAATGGTTTTGATGTTACCTTTTTCATGATTCACGTGCCTAGATCTTTAAAGACGGAAATCAGACTTTTGCTTTTTGCTTAATCTTCTTGAGATATGTTCTCATCACTTTCATAGTCCTTGGATAAAAGGTTGATTTCCTTCTCCGAATCATTGGATGAGTCATTGTCATCCCAAGAAATATACACCTTCTTGGATCTTCTTTCTTTATAGCTTTTCTTCTCATTCTTCTCAGACCATGACTCATTTGAGGGACAATTTGCCTTTATGTGACCCGGTTGATTACACTTGTAGCATTTAAGTGTAGGAGAAACTTCTTGAGATCTCTTCCCATTGTTGAAGTTATGGCTTCTCTCCATTCTTCTATTTTTGACGAATTTATGAAACTTCTTCACCAAGAGTGAGAAGTCCTCTTCATCATCAGATTCTTCTTCTTCTTCTTCTTCTTCTTCTTCTTCTTGCATTGAGGAGGAGGCTTTGAGTGCTATGCTTCTTTTCCTTTTGTCGGTCTCTTCATTTTGGTTGAGACGTTGGAGTTCCATTTCATGTTCCTGCAATTTGTCAAACAAAGTGGCAAGAGACATAGAGGAAAGATCTTTACTTTCAGAAATATGAGTTACCTTGGGTTGTCATTCCCTACTTAAACATCTTAAAACTTTATTAATTAAATCTTCATTAGGGAAGATTTTTCCTAAGGAGGCAAGATGGTTGACTATGTGTGTGAATCTTTTCTGCATACTTTGGATGTTCTCATTAGGGTTCATCCTAAATAATTCATATTCATGTGTAAGGGTATTGACTCTAGATCTTTTCACATCAATGGTGCCTTCATGTGTAAGTTGGAGAGTATCCCACATCTCCTTTGCATTTGAACAGTTTGACACTCTAAAATACTCATCTATTCCTAGGGCTGAAGTGATAATGTTTTTGGCTTTAAGATTATATTGGATTCTTCTTCTATCCTCATCAGTCCACTTATCTCTAGGTTTTTGTGTTGTGGTGCTAGTGCTTGCATCTACTATGGTAGGTATGTAAGGTCCTATTTTTATTGCTTCCCAAATGTTTAAATCTATGGCTTCAATAAAGATTTGCATTCGGGTTTTCCAATAGTGGTAACCCTCACCATTAAAGATAGGTGGCCTGTGGATGGAGTTTCCTTCAGGAAATAGAGAATTTGAGGAGGCCATGAATCTTGAAGTTGTAAAACTTTCTACAAGATACCTGCTCTGATACCACTTGTTGGATCAAGTGGCCTCGGAATAATTAAGAAGGGGGGGGGGGGGGGGAGGGAGGGTTGAATTAATTATGAACGTGTCTTGTCTAATTAAAAATCTATCCTTCTTAATGTTACTAGATTCAATTAGGCTTTTACTACTAAGTTAGGAAAGTAAAGAACAGAAATAGAAACTTAACCAAAAGTAAAAGCGATAATTAAAAGTACACAACGGAAATTAAAGAGTGTAGGGAAGAAGAAGACAAACACAAGATTTATACTGGTTCGACCATAAATCGTGCCTACATCCAGTCCCTAAGCAACCTGCGATTGTTGAGATTTCTTTCAACCTTGTAAAATCCTTTACAAGCCAAAGATCCACAAGGGATGTACCCTCCCTTGTTCTCTTTGAATAACCAAGTGGATGTACCCTCCACTTGAACTGATCCACAAGAGATGTACCCTCTCTTGTTCTCAGTATAACAATCCCCAAGTAGATGTACCCTCTACTTGTACCACAAAGGATGTACCCTCCAATGTGTTGGGACAAAGAATTCTCAGGCGGTTGGTCCTTTGAATCTTTGTAAAGGGGAAACAAAAGATATCTCAGACGATTAGTCCTTTGAATCTTTGTAAAGGGGAAACAAAAGATATCTCAGGCGGTTAGTCCTTTGAAATCTTTTGCTTAAGGGGAAGGGAAGAATCAAAAGAATTCTTAGGCGGTTAGTCCTTTGAATCTTTTGTAAGGGAGAAGAAAGACACAAAATAATTTAGGCGGTTAGTCCTTTTGTTCTTTTGGCAAAGGGAGAAGAGAATGAAAAAGATGAATAACACAAGTTTTTTATCAAAGAAATTTTCTTGAAAGAGAAAATATTGAACAAAAACTTTTAGAAAGATGAAGAGAAATGAATTAGAAAATTCTGTTGAAAGTGTTGAAAAAGATGAAAGAAGATATTGAAAGATTGAATGAAGGATGTTAAAAGAGGATGTTATCAAGATAGATTATTTTTGAAATTCATGCCATGGTCACATATTTATAATCTCTTGATGACTCAAGTCAAAGTTTGTGACTCTTGACAATTTCTTTAAAAACTAGTCACTTAAAAAGTCGTGACTTTTGAAAAAATCTTCAGAAACAAGTCACTTGAAGAATTGTGACTTTTGAAAATTTATTTTTTGAAATTAGTCATTGGTAATCAATTATCATTAAGGTGTAATCGATTACACATCAACAGATGTGACTCTTCATTTTAAATTTTGAAAATTAAAATGTTTAGAAGCTCTGGTAATCGATTACAAGTATTGTGTAATCGATTACACAAGTTTAAAATGATTTGAAAATGTTTAAACACAAGTTATAACTCTTGAAATTTGAAATCTTAACATTTTAAAACACTGGTAATCGATTACCAGAGAGTAAAACTCTTTGGTAATGATTTTGTGAAAACTTCTTGTGCTACTCAATGTTTTGAAAAACTTTTTAAGACTTATCTTGATTAAGTCTTCTCTTGATTCTTGAGTCTTGAGTCTTGAATCTTGATCTTGATCATCCTTGAATCTTGATTCTTGAAACTTGATTCTTGAATCTTGATTCTTGAAAACTTGATTCTTGAATCTTTGGATTTTGCTTAACTCTTGATTCTGTGGCATCATCAAAATAACCTTGGAAGGCATTGCTTCCACAACAGACCCTCTACCTCCTCATGCCAACGACAACCATCCTCTGATTGAACCACTACGCATACTAGACACAAAATGGGACACTACACATGTCCCACATTCTTTGTTGGTCTTGGTTTAATTACACAGGCTACCACCGAAAAAAACATTGTGGGAACAGTGGGACGCGTTACGTGAAAATTTCCACCTTGAGGACAAGGTGTCTTTGCAAGCAGCGAGTATTGATGAAGAATACCAGACTCGACCAAGGAGAATCACTCAGAGGCCAAATTACCTGAAGGATTATGAGAGCCATTAAGCCGACAGTAGCGCTGAATAAGTGTACATCGAACAACCATTGGGATACAAGGTGAAAGGAGAAGAAGACAAAGTTCTCAAGCTAAAGAAGGCACTTTATGGACTAAAACAAGCACCAAGAGTATGGTACAGTCGCATTGACAAGTACTTCCAAGAAAATATCTTCACAAAGTGCCCACACGAGCATGCCCTTTATGTCACGATCAAAGATGGAGATATCTTGATCATGTGCATATATGTGGATGACTTGATCTTTATGGGAAGTAATCGAAGTATGTTTGAAGAGTTCAAGAAAACAATGATCAAAGAGTTCGAGATGACCACTATTAGACTAATGTCATACTATGTCGACATTGAGGTAAAGCAGAAGAAAGATGAAATCTTCATTTCACAACAAAAATATGCAAAGGAGATGCTCAAAAAATTCAAGATGGATAGCTCCAAGCCAGTTGGTACACAAGTGGAGTGCTAAATGAAGTTATCAAAGTTCGACGAAGCAAAAAAGGTGGATGCTACAAATTTCAAGAGTTTGGTACATAGTTTGTGATATTTGATGTGCACAAGACTAGACATTCTATATGCTACTGGACTCATCAGTCGATACATGGAAACTCCAACCACTACTCATCTCAAGGCTGCAAAATGAATTCTTCGCTATATCCAAGGAACAATTGACTTTGGGTTATAGTTCTCAACAAGTAATGACTATAAGCTTGTAGGTTATAGTGACGATGATTGGGCTAGAAATGAAGATGATCAAAAAAGTATTAGTGGATTTGTGTTTTTCATGGGGAATACGACCTTCACTTGGATGTAAAAAAGTACTCGATAGTCACTCTTTTGACTTGTGAGGCAGAATACGTAGCAGCTACTTCATGCGTTTGTCCTGTAGTCTGGCTTAGGAATTTGTTAAAAGAGTTGGACATGTCACAAGACGAGCAGACCAAGACCTTTGTGGATAATAAGTCAACCATTGCTCTAGTAAAGAACCCAGTGTTCCATGATCGAAGCAAACATATTGACACTCGTTACCACTACATAAGATAGTGCATAGCAAGAAAGGATGTACATCCAGAATATGTGAAGTCTCGAGACCAAGTAGCTAACATCTTCACCAAGCCGCTCAAGCAAGAAGACTTTATCAAGTTAAGAAGCTTACTTGGAAAGGTAAATCAAGTTTAAAAGGGGGGGGGGTGTTGAATAATATAAACTTGATTTAGCCCATTAATCAAGTGTTAGGCCCATTTAAGTTTATGGTACTATTCCAAAGAAAATTATAGAGAAGTGTAGAGTTAAGTAGAAGTAATATTTAATTGGAAGAAGCGTGTAGAACTAAGTAGTTGGGACAAGTGTGTAGAACTCTCCCTTGAAGCGTGTGGAATCTTTGTTGATGTATATAGAAATCTCTCTTGGAGCCTATAAAAAGGGGGGAGATTGTCATTTGTAAGTAAAGCCAAAAAAGTCAAAACAAAAGCATTTCTCAAGTCATAAAAACTATCATTTTTCAAATATTCTCTCCATTTCTCTCAAATACTTTCCATAACATTTTCCTTTCCAACATATTGTTGCCGCTAGCACCACTGTTTCACCATTGTTATCACCACTATCACCGTTGTTACCATTGTGACCACCACTATTTCACCCCCACCACGACTATAACCACCAATATCATTGTCGTCACTCCCAGCCTGCTACTCAGCCACCGCCATTATTTCATAATACATCAAGATATATAAGATAATATGATTGACTTGTTTATTTATCTTCAATTTGAAACATCTTTTTAAAAACTAAAAAAAAAGTATAAAATGAAATTTAAAACTCAACTTAAATTGATTTTATTTTTTAAAACTTTGGAAACTACAAAACGAGAAACCATATCCCAAACGGGCCTTAGAGAGCGGGTTTAGCCTTTGGTTTTCAGGATATGAGCTGGTTGGATGAATCTCCATCCCAACTGGGCATTCATATTGCCAAAGATTTCTATCTGATTCCTTTTATTCTAATAAAATTCTAGCTTTCTATTGTCAACAATAAAATTATTCAGTGCGTGCATGTAAGAAGAACAAGGAGCGTTGCCTAACTAATGAAATGCATGCATATGTACTGTTTCCAGAAAACAATTAATGAATAACTTGACATTTTTGGGGAGATTTTTAAATAGTTGTAAGTTTTAAAATTTTTAAAAACAAGAAGCTGTTTTTAGTTTTTAAAATTTAGATTTGTTTTTTAATTTTGTTTCAAATTGAACTCATTTTAAAAGTTTCAGATCAACTTAAAATTAGTTTAAGGATATATATAATTTTTTAAAATTTATTTATTGTTTCCGACAAACTCCAACATAACTGGTAGATATTTTAATTTCTTAAGAATACTGATAAGCATTTAATTCTCTAACCGTGTGTAAGAAAAAAAATTTATTAAAAAAGATAAAACTTACTTCAGTTATCTCTGTGTCAGGCTGATTTGTCACATAATGTTGGATTTTTAATATAATATTTACATTTATAATAAAATAGATCTCATTACTATTAATAAATAATAATAGAATAAAAAAATTGTAAATTTTTATCGAAACATATTAATATTCGATAGAATAATATTGAGATATATTATAAAAAAATTTATACTTTAGATTAACAACTAATATTAATCTCGTATATTTTCCACGTTCAGATGAGTACCTTTAAAATTTTCCTCCCATAGTGATTTATTGGAGTTGAACAAATTAAAATTAATTCCTATAAAAAGTTACATGTAGTATACATTAAAAAAAGAGAGTCTAAACTCTTTAATGGCCTGCTTGTTTACCTTTGAAAATGACTAACAACTGTCGTTCTGCCCCTAATAAATTTGAGTAGTTGTTTGTTATTTGATGCAAAGAATTATCCTGTTAAATCATATCAATACAATAAAAACTGAGACATGCTTTAAAAAGTTTGAGGGTAGTACTATATAAATTATAATATTAAAACACATATAACTAAAATTAAAATATATTTTAAGAGTTTAATTTTTATCTACTATCAATAAAAAAATTTACACAATCAACTAAAAAAATATATATTTTTGAAAGAATTATTATAAAACTCAATAAATATACTTTACGTGAAAATTTGTCATAAGATGACATTGTAAGAAAAAAAACCTTGTACTCCCATCTAATTAAATTCATATATTTAATGAATTTATTTAAAATAAATAATATCAATGTAAATATTATATCAATAAAATATTATCGATTAAGTTAAAAGAAATTATTAATAATACATCTATATTGAAAGAAATATAATTTTACCCTCGTTGCCCATCTGTCCAAAAGTACTTATGACAAATTAAAGTCGTCGAAGCAGCGACAGTTGAAGTTATTAAAAATGTATGACAAATTTGGTAGTCGATCGATCGGATGCTATTTGAACTTTCGACCGACCTTATCAGGAAACCATTCTTTCTAGAATATTTATTTTAGTAATTTTATAATGTCAATAAAAAATATTACATATAAATAAATATATGAAATATTATAAAAAATTAGAAACATGTAATATGTTTTTATTCAAAAGCGATTAAGAAAACATTACTAGAAAAAAGTTATAAGGGAATTTAAAATTATATTTTTTAACATTATAATCATTATATCCAAGGACAGATTTTAAGAGAAGTTATATACACATTTAATTTTCCCTTTAAAAATTTAGGTAGTTATATAATTTGTTATCATAACTACGTGTATCAATAAAGTCCTATACAATTGAGTTTCTTAGAGAAGTTGTATTCATTTTGGTGATCTATCAATGAAATTAATTTCTGAAAATAAAAACTGATTAAAGATATCTTTAATATATAAAAGGTATACAATTATGAATGTTGAAGTGTAATTATTTGTGACCCATATCCTTAACCTGAATTTTGGATTCGCGTGATTATATCTCGGCTATATAAATGCTGCGTGAGGCACATAAGGATCCTCATTCCTATCTCAAGTCTCACTTTTTTCAGCTTCTCTAAATTCTCTGTCTACTTCACCAAGCACTTTTGGTTGCAGCTTTGGTTAATTTCCAATATGGTGTTTCCTCTCCTATCTATCTTTGCTTTACTCAATGTGAGCTTCACTTTCCAAACTATAATATTGAATTAGCACGTGCTTGTTATTTTTCCCACTTTGTCTTCAAGTTGTGGTTCCTTTTTATTCAATATTCATGAACCCCTAAAGCTTTGATATATCTTGTGATACTAATTATTTCAAACATGTTTCCATATTAGATAATAGTAATGTTTACGTGGCCTTTATGCTAATGAAGGTTTTGTATTTAATTTGCAGCTTGCAGTGGTGGCAACCCATGCAGAAACCTTGCCCCCTGAAGTTTACTGGAAGTCGAAGCTTCCCACCACTCCAATGCCGAAAGCCATTACAGATATCCTTCACCCAGGTCAATTCATTTAGTAGCTATTTTTTAATTAGAGAAGTTGAAGTTGTTTTTGAATTTCATACCATTTTCATACGTTACATTCTGAGTCCTAACATCATTAGTAAAAAAAAAAAAAAAATAGTACTATTTGGAATGACTTTGTGACTAAAGCAATTGTTTTCAAACACTGACTGGTTTGTTACAGTAACACATCTTTAATACTCTTTCTCATTATTCTGTTATTGAATGAAATTTATGTGAATCTATTGAATATGTGAGTTTTATTTCTTAATCAGTACTAGTAGATCTGCTTCTAAATTTCAATTAATAGTATAAAATATATTAGAAAAGAGTGTTAGATATAATATGTTACAAGATTTATCATCTCCTAACAAAAAAGGAAAACCTTTCACGCACGTGATCTTAGACAAAAGAAAATCTAAACACCTGATAATGATAGAAAAAATCTTGCACATGATCTTAGACAAAGGAAAATCTAAACACCTGATATTTTAATTAATAATTATCAGTGATGAGCATATCCAACGCAGGTGCTTTATTAATTGCTTAAAATTAAGCAACATTACATGAAAAAATAATAAAAGTAGAGACATAGAATAGAAATAGATATAGGCAAATATTAGTTTATTAACTTTGTCAGAAATGTCTGTAAGAGATTCGAACCCGGACTTCTCCCTTCTTCTATTCTCTCTTAACCCCAAGTCATTCTTTCCTCCCACCAAATTAATTTTATATCTCCAAGAATATGACTACTCTTCAGCAACTGCACAATCAAATTCTGGCATTAACAATCTGAATATACGCAGATTTGGCAGAAGACAAAAGCACCTCTGTGGCCGTAGGAAAGGGGGGCGTAAACGTTAACGCAGGGAAAACAAAGCCAGGAGGCACATCAGTGAACGTAGGAAAAGGAGGAGTGAACGTGAACACAGGGAAAGGAAAGCCCAACAAAGGCACATCAGTGAACGTAGGCAAAGGTGGAGTGAACGTAAACACAGGACCAAAGAAGGGTAAGCCAGTGCACGTTGGAGTGGGCCCACATTCTCCATTTGATTACAATTACGCAGCCAGCGAAACCCAGTGGCACGATGACCCCAACGTGGCACTCTTCTTCTTGGAAAAGGACTTGCACTACGGAACAAAGTTGAACCTTCACTTCACTCGCTACTTCACCTCAAGTGTTGATGCCTCGTTCTTGCCTCGATCAGTTGCTGATTCCATACCCTTTTCATCAAACAAGGTGATGATCGAAAAAAATAATAAATTAAATATGTTTTTAGTTCTTTTAAATTTTATATTTGTCTCTTTATTCTAGCTTTCTGAATTAAAATTTCTATTTTTTAATTCATTTAATTCGCAAAATATCTTTTTTAATTACTCTTGACTGATTTTTGACAATAAAAAGAACTAAAAAAGTATTTTTTGAATTTTAAAAATTAAAAAAATATAAATTTTAATTTGAGAGATCAGAAAACATAAATCCCTAAATTTGAGTAACTAAAAATATATTTAAGACAAAAATAATAAAACAATGTACATAAATACAAGATTATAGCATGTGAGTATAACCATAATACCTAAAAGGCTATCAAACACTAACTTGAATTTGTACTCATATTCATGAGAGTAGCTTGGTAGAAAAAATAGTCAATTCCTCTTTGAGAGCTTTATGCTCATTCTAAGGAATTGTTAAAGAGAATGTGAATATGTAAATTTTCGTAATTTATGGAATAATAAATTTACAATTTCTTAACTATAGATAGAGCTCTCTCAATTTACTAATAATTGGTCAAATCCATCACTTGGTCAATCTTATCATAATTTCATCCAAATATCTGTAATCTATCTATGATAATTGATGATATAAAAAATAATATATAATTATTTATTGATACTAATTCACAACAATTATTTTAATAGGTGAATGAAGTGTTAAACAAGTTCTCCATCAAGGAAGGGTCAGATGAGGCTCAAACTGTGAAGAACACCATCAGTGAGTGTGAAGTGCCTGGCATTAAGGGAGAGGAAAAGCGTTGCGTGACTTCACTTGAGTCCATGGTTGATTTCGCCACTACCAAGCTCGGGAGCAACGATGTTGATGCTGTTTCCACAGAAGTGACAAAAAAAGATAATGAGTTACAACAGTATACAATGGCACCAGGGGTTAAGAGGTTGGGTGAGGACAAGGCTAGTGTTGTGTGTCACAAGGAGAATTACCCTTATGCAGTGTTTTATTGCCACAAATCAGAAACCACAAAAGCCTATTCTGTCCCATTGGAGGGTGCTGATGGAAGCAGGGTCAAAGCAGTTGCAGTGTGCCATACTGACACATCAAAGTGGAATCCCAAGCATTTGGCGTTTCAAGTGCTTAAGGTTCATCCAGGAACTGTTCCTATCTGCCACTTCCTGCCTCAGGATCATGTTGTCTTTGTTCCCAAGTAGAAATGTTTGTTCCGTCCCAAAATAATTATTATAGCTCATGCTTCATACCTTGATTTTATAATAACACTTCATATATGTCAACATAGTTGGATCTAGCAACAATATTGTATGTTTTTAACATGGTCAATTTAAGTTGCATGTGCCCATGATGCATTAGCACCATGCATGTATGTTTAATTTAAACATAATAATATATGCTATATTGAGGCTTTCTCTCATTCTCTCTGATTTGATTATTGTTGTTGCTAAATCGATCCAATATGTTATAACTAGACGATCCATTAATGTCCAATGTTTTTATGATAACAATGATATAAATTATTGATAGACTAATCATTTATTCTTAAGTGAAATAGAATTTACTATATATGAGCTCACATGGTAAAAAGATCCTACCTATCTTATTGTTTTTTTTTAGTAATCATCCGATGATCACAAGAACTTTTAATTGTTTTTGTTTTTTTAAGTACTATCCAACATTCAACACTGTTATAAACAAACGTTCAATCATTTGTGAAAATTAGTGTGTATACTGGAACACTTTTAGTTATTATTATGATTTCTCTTAATTTATTTGTGAAATTATGAAGGAAAAAAATTAATTTAAAACGAATTGTCCAACAGCCTTCTTAAAATAATGAATAACTTTTTGCCATTGCTTAAAAAAATGTTAATATAGAAGACATTTCAAAACAATAAATCATATTAAGATAATACTTGCTAATACGTAAAATTAGGTGTCCGTCAACATCATATTTTTAATAAGAAATAATTTAATTTATAAAATACTTTATTTCCATTAAACCAATACAAAATAATAAAAGTTTATTTGTACATTCTCAATAATACCTCGTTAAACAATTACAATATACAATTATAACACATGTTTACATTCTTGAAGTCATATACTTATTACATCCGAGTCACATTTGGAGAATGATAGCAACATAAAATTAAAACCTAATATATCCTCTTTTGTACAAGACAAGACCGAGACTGAGAGCTGAAATTCTGATACTGGGGACAGATGTCGTACAGGATGTCACGACATCACGCTTCAGAACATGCAGATTATATGTGTCCGTATGAACATATTAAACAAGTAAATAACACAAGAGAATTGTTAACCCAGTTCGGTGCAACCTCACCTACATCTGGGGGCTACCAAGCCAGGGAGGAAATCCACTAAAATAGTGTTAGTTCAAGGTCTAACAGCCACTGTTTACAACCTTCTCACCTAACCACTACCCGTGCAATCTCTACCTAAGAGCCACTCTTAGATATGAGAACCCCGCTCACTCCCTCTCAACCACACTCCCGTGTTTACAAATAAATCAAAGACACACCAGAGATCAACTCTGAACAAAAGAGATCAACCCTACACACTAGAGATCAACTCTACACACTAGAGATCAACTCTACACACTCAGGTCCAACACTTGATGTTAGGGTACCATCAAGGTGGCTCACAAAACACTCAAGTCCCAAACTCACAAAATAACTCTTCAATCCCGGACTTGGTACAAAACTCGTGCAGCCTCCATGGTTATATAGCAGTGTGCGTATCTGGGCTGCAACAGCTTGTGCTGGAGGAGATCTATCATTCTTCCTGAAAATCTGCACTTAAAGATCTAAAAGATACAGTTTGATCTTTTAGTTTTTATCTTTAATCTTTAATCCCTGAACGAACTCTTCTACTTTAAAATTCGAACTTTAATTATCTTTTAATTCGTTCCTAAAGATAGATCATCTAATCTCTTGCTAACTGCACAATAATCTGTTAAAGATATAACAGATTTATGTGTCCAGTATTTTCGGGCAAGATGTCAGGACATCGTATCCGACATCGTGGATCCTGCAGCTTCAATGCTTCATTTGACATTTTATCTTGACTTATGCATTGTGCAGCAACTCCAGTATTTTCGGGCAGGATGTCAGGACATTGTATCCGACATCGTGGATCCTGCAACTTCAATTCTTCATTTGACATTTTATCTTGCCTTGTGCATTGTGCAGCCCGATCTTATTCCTTGACATAACGTTGGACATCATGTGCAGCAACTCCAGCTTTCCTTCATTGTCTAAGTGCTTATGTTTTAACAAAATCTTAGCCAATCTTTTAAAACTCCGTAGAGCTAAGCACTAACAAGAGCAATGACTCAAACAAAATCTAACCCTTATATACCACTTAATAACTTAGAAGGCATCATCAGCAAATCCTTCTTCTTCTCGAACAAGTATAATAACCCATTTGGTGTTCATCTTAGCTTTTCCATCCGATCTTCATTGTTGGCATCAAATTCTCCATCTTTCTCTTAAAAACAAAGGACTTATGGAGTGAATCACCCATCTCCTCTAAAACTACAAACAAATGATCTTACGGTCATAAAAATACATACTAACCACCACGAAGTGATCCTCTCAGTCTAACTCGTAATCTTATTCACGTTTCTAATAGATTCTTAAATTATCACATTACAAACCTACTACCATTAGAACTTTCAGAACTCAGTGGTCTTGTACAATTTAAGTTGGATGACTATTGGGAATGCACCCCTTGTCACAAAGTAATGACAAGATTCTTACCAACACGGTTATGGCTCGCATTTGTTAGGATTGCCAAGTTGGCACCTTGAGATGCATAAACTCACCCCATGTTTCACATTTTATTAAGTTTTATGCAATTTTTTCTTCTCTCAACATTATATAGGGTTCATCATAATTCATGTTCTCCAAGCAAAGGGCTTAAGGCTCATTCTATGTCTACTTCAAAATAATGTACTCCAATGTGCAAAGGTATCTAATGCTTACTAAGTCCAAATGATTCATTAGATTCACACTCTTGTTAAGTCTTTATTCATTGTTCATGAGGGTTGAATTCTAATATCTAGAAATGAACTCATGCGTTGAGTCCATTTGTTCCCCCCTCAAGAATTTCATAATCCTTAGCCACACCAATAATTTTCAAAGTCATCATACAATTTTCTTGTGGATCACAAGTCCTCTCGGTTTCCAATTCAGCCAATAACAATTCAATAATAACAATTAAGGTGCAAGAAATTCATACTTAAATCAATTCAACTCTCAATTAATAGATACTTAGTAAAAGTAGATTCTCCTAACCTAATATTAAAACCTGTTTATGCTTCTCAAGGTTCTCATACACTAAGAAAATTTCAATTGAAAATCATTTGAAAGTCATTCATACACATTCTACAAGGTTCCATGCTTAGGCTTGGCTCGACCTACCCTTAAGCTTGGCTCAACCCACGCTTAAGCTTGAAATCCAATAGCTCAACTTCCTTTGTAGGTCATCTCGTTTAAGTTTGGTTCAGCCTACGCTTAATCTTGGTTCTAACCATGCTTAAGCTTGAAAACCACCAACCCATTTTTCCTTCCAGGTCATTTTGCTTAAGCGCAAGTAGCTCTTTGTTAAGTGTAATGCCCTGAAATTTAGATAACTAAAAATAGATGTTTCATGTATTTCTTGTATTATTTGATTACTTGATTAATTTGGATTAGTTGAAGTGTTGTGTGAATTATCCTTATGCAACTGCTTGGTGTTGATGTTATTGATAGAGGGCTATCCAAAGAGCATAAGGACCTATAAGGATTTCATGAGTTGAAGGGTCCAATGACAAGGTCCAAAGCCAAGCTTCTACAAGAAGAGATGGCTAAGAGAATCAAGGATGGACTACTTATCAAAGGCAAGGAAGGAGGAAGCTACAAGGAGTTGAATTGGAGCACCTTCGAGATTTGTTGAGCGGCTCGCTTAGCAACACCAGCTTGCTAAATGCATTTCAATCCAAATGAAATAATTCGCTTAGCGACACCAGCTTGCTAAATGCAATTCCAGTCAAAGGAGAAATTGCCCTTAGCGCGAATGTCTCGCTTAATGGCAACCTTATGCGAGTTTAAGTTGGGCCAGCTCACGTAGGCGAGTGAAATTTCTCCTAGGCAAGTCTTGCAGGTTAGAAATACATCCAACAAAGAGAAAAACATGATTTTTGTACCCCTCTTCTCCCCAAACACTCACCTAACCCCTAAACCCCCCTCCTCCTCCACCTACGGCCATCGGTGACCACCATGAGCCACCACCACTTGTCGCCCGACCACCGCAAGGAGTGGAACCCTTTAATCAAAGCAGAACCTTCAAAACCTAACTTGTGGATTTGATAGAGAATGGATCCCCGACCCCCCCTTTGCGGTTTCTTCAAGGTAACCACGATTTCTATGCCTTCTCCTAGTTAGATTAAGCCTATCATTGTATCACTTGTGATTTGGTTACCATTATTGGATGTTTTTACATTTCCTTTGAAAAAACCTTGAAAATGAGATGTTGTAAAAGTTACTTTTTATAAAACTGATTTCATTTTTGTGACCTTTGTTGAACCCCGATCACATTGGCATGATTGGAATTTCAAAATGATGTCTCTTTGATGTGGACCCCAAAAACACCATTTTAGCCCCATTTAAAATTGAATGGGTATTTGACCTTGAATGTTAAAATTGACCTTGTCTTTGAAAACTATAAGAAATTGTCTTCGTTTTGGTATATAGAGATCCAAGCTTGGACCAACAGATGTGAACCTAAGAGATCTCAAAACTACGCTACAAGGAGATAACGAGGAGACATAGATAGGTGAAGGGTGTTAATGGCTTTTTTATAGCTTTCGATGCCATAGTTAGGGTTTGGGGACCCAATTATGGGGTTGTATGTTTGTCCCTGTTGCGTGCTAGTTTTCAAGGACAAATTGTGTTTTAAATTGATGGGATGTGATATATTTATTTGATGCATATAGTTGTGAATGATGTTGTTGTATTGATTGAAATTTTTGAAAAAAAGTCTTAACTACAGAAGAGGCTATGCACAAATTTTTATATATGTCCTCTGTACTACTTCATTTATTAAATTTTAAATAGGCTTAAGAGTTTGCTTTGTATACTATAGTTTTGTTCTTTAATTTAGAATTTTCCCTAAAATACTAGTCTAGTTATATTACGAATTATTATTATATGTGATTTATGTTGTCCGAATACCTACAGAATGTGAATCTTAGGCATTAGTTTATATGTATTTATGTGGAATGTGATTGCTTGTGATGTTGATGACATTGAGATGAGATGATGTTGATGTTTATGATGTCATTGAGATGAATGCATGTTGTGTATGTACATGAGGGTGTAGTGACCCTGTCTGAATATCCCAAAAGAGTGTAAACTTGTTAGTAAGTACATGTGGTTCTTCATGAGGAAAAATCCTGGTGCTTGGGGGTATTTCACTCGGTTTGGAACTTCCTTGAGACTCATTGATGCAATCCTACCCCTCCAAGGGAATTGGATAGAAGACTACAAGAAGATTGAGCCAGAGATGCAAGAGAAGGCCTTAGGGTTCTCATGAGCCTTAAGGTAGATTTCGGGCCCATGGGCTAAGTATGAGCCCACTTATCTTTGTACATATTAGATTAAGGTTTCATTATTTTTGGGCCTTGTATTTAGGGCTCCATAATGTAGGTAGGGTACCCTAGAAATGTAGGATTTTCCAGCCCTTGTATTTTAGGGCACCTAGACTAGTTTTTGTATCAGGGGTAGTTTTGTAATTTCACATGCATTAAGTGAATATTTGATGTGTGCATTGGAAAATAAATTTAATTTAATTGGTATAAGCCCAATCTAATTAAATTTTAGAGGGGGAGGTGAGAATTTTCTTGCTACACCCCATTGTCACATCATATAGTCACACTTTGTGCATGTCCTTCATGTTTTACATGCCTCATGACACCTAAGCACACTTAGTGGAGAATCTTTGACTTGATCTTGGATTAGTGGGTTGAACCATAGCTAAAATTAACTAATCGTAATTAGTGAAAATTTGGCTCCACAAATTCAATTTCAAATTCAAGTAAAATTTGAATAGAAATTTAAATTTCCCTCCAATTTTGTGTGACACTTAGGCTATAAATAGAGGCCATGTGTGTGCATTTTTGGGAACTTTGATCATTTGAGAATTAAACTTCAAAGTTCAGACCTCTTTTGAGGCATAAAATTTTGTGCTCCTTCTCTCCCTCTCCCTCCATTCATCTTCTCCTACCTTTAAGCTCTTATCCACGGCTTCCTATGGTGGTGAGCTTCTTCTAGACTCATCTTCTCCTTGAAGTGACATCTCCTCTCAACTCTTCTTCTCCATTCCGCTGCCATTAAAATTCAAGAAGCAAAGGACTCCATTGATGAAGAAGATCCAAGGACTCCAAGCTCCAATAGAGCTACATCATGTGGTATCAGAGCATCTTCATCTCGGTGATGTTCTTTTTCTTCCTCTATCTTTTTTTCCGGTCAATTCACTTTAATTCCTTGTTATTAATCTTATTCTCCATGTATATCCTCCATTATCTTATGGTTTGGTGCTGTTTAGAGTAGATTCAAAAAAAAAAAAAAATAAACCAATAAAATCGTAGATCTACACTTGTTCTTGCATTTCTATGGTTCAAATTTTATAGATCTACTCTTGAATCATGTTTTTGTGTTGATTTTAGGTTCTATCATTTTTCAGTCATAATCTTCTTGTGCTGAACCTTTAGATCTAAATTTTCTTCCAAAATATTGATTAGTAAAAAAAACACAAAAATCTAAGTGTAAATCACTTAATCCTTATTGTCTTAGAGTCATGTTTAGTCATAATAATTGTCACATTATGTTCTAAGCTTGTGTTGAATTTTTACTTTGGTGATTGAATTCTAGATACATTTGTTCTTGTATTCTTATCATTCTTAGCCTATCTTTTGAATTTTGAGTCTAATTCATGCATGTTATTTAGTTCATAACATGTTCTAAATCAATTCCTAGAAGTAGTCTTGTTGTTGAACTTTTTTTTTGTTTTCTAAGTTTCCTATATCATGCCTATGATGAAGTTGAGTTGTGGCTGTATTTGTGAATCAAATAAGTCTTAAGCTCTCTTAAGCATAAGCAAACACAAATGATAACTATCCAAGCCTTAAGCAACATAAACACTACTCTTGATTTCTAGGTTGAAATCGCTGGTGCTGACAGCTTGAACATATGAACTTGTATAAATTACTGGTGCTGAGTTGTGGCTGGATTTGTGAATCAAATAAGTCTTAAGCTCTCTTAAGCATAAGCAAACACAAATGATAACTATCCAAGCCTTAAGCAACATAAACACTACTCTTGATTTCTAGGTTGAAATCGCTGGTGCTGGTAGCTTGAACATACGAACTTGTATAAACTACTGAGAATTGGTAACTACGTGTTTTGAGCTGAAATTTTTACTAAATTTTCTAGACATCTGGACCAAAATAATAAAAAAAGAACCAACCGATTTAAATTAAAGGAAAAAATAATAAAAATCACACAAGGTGTCAAAAAAATCAGTGTCCAGGAAAAAAAAGTGAAAGGGAAGTGTGCTTGTTGTTTTGGCTTGAAATTTGTTCTATAATTGGTAGTTAATTTATACCAATCTTAGTTCTGAAATGTCAATTGAAAATTAGTGTGAAAAAAAGTTCCAAAACTAGAGGTTTCTTGAGTCTTTTTTTATAGTTTTTTTTACTCTACTCTAGAGCCATTCTAAGTTTCTCTTTGAGTCCTAGCTTGCTTTTATGTGCTTTTCATTGCTTTAATTGTTGAATAATCCTGGAAAATTTGTCTTGTTAAAACTATATTGGTTTAGGTTTCATTTCATTTTTTTGGTCTTTGGTTATATCTTGTCTCTTTGTTTCCTTGTTTGTGAATTGCCATATCGGGAATTGGAAAGAAGGATTGGTGCTATCCCTTGAAGAATTTGAGTCAAGAAGCAAGGGGAAAGCCACCTTAAGAGCTATTGGACTAAGAAGCACTCCAAATTGAGTGAATCACCAAAGAGAGAACAACCACCAAAATTGAGGACCTTTTTGTAATTTTGTAATTGACAATTTACTTACTTTCATTGCTTTCAAATTTTGTAACAAAAAGGACTTTCATTGGAAATAAGTTGGGAGCCTCCAATAGGTCACCCTACTTCAATTTGTGTGTAATAATTTTAGGAAATTTTTCCCTTAGGATTATGAGTATTTTGTTGAGAACCTTAAATGTGGTCATCCAAACACTCTTAGGATTCACCTAGTTTACATTTCTTGCTTACTTTCATAGCTTATTTCATTTACCTTTCCTTGTCAAACCGCCTAGATAGCTTGCCTTTTACCAATTAGTTTTTACCTTATCTTTCACACCTCTTTTAGTGTTTATTTTGGCTAGTTTCAACCATAGTTTCTTTTACCTTTTGTTTTCAAACCCCCAACAAGAAAGAACCACAACTTAGGAACCAACATGAGTCTTTATTCTTCATCTAGTGTTAATGGTGAGGGTTTTACTCCTAAGGACCCCTTGTATAAGATATTAGATGAGTTGAGATCCCTTAAGTTATGGAAAGAAAAACAAGAGAGAAAAGAAAAAGGAAAAAAAAGAGTGGAAGAAATAAGTCAAGATGAAAGAGAGAAAATAAGAGAGGAAGAAAGAAGAAAAATAATGAAAGAAATGAAAAGAGAAAAACATGCCTCCTATAGTAGCCATGACTCTTGCAAGAGTTTAAGTGAAGAACTTAGCAACTATTATAAAGGGCACCATAGTTCACATACTAAACATCACTCCCAAAGAAGAGAAAAGGATAGAAGGCCTCAAGAGGTTACCATTAGCCTCCCATATTTCCATGGAAAAGATAATGTTGAGGTCTACTTAGATTGGGAAATGAAGGTTGAACAACTCTTTGCTTGCCATCATATTAGCGAAGAGAGAAAAGTTCCATTGGCTACCCTTAGCTTTCAAGGGTATGCCCTCTATTGGTGGACTTCCCTTGTTAGGGAATGAAGGATTCATGGGGATCCTCTAGTAGAGTATTGGAATGATCTTAAGAGTGCCCTTAGGAAGAGTTACATTCCCTCCTACTATGAAAGGGAGCTTATGGACAAGCTCCAAAGGCTTAGACAAGGGAGTATTGAAGAATATAGACAAAAAATTAACTACTCCTTTTAAGAGTTGGACTTAGGGAGGAGGAAAGAACAAGCATAGCTAGGTTCCTTAGTGGGCTTAATATGGAAGTGAGGGATAAGGTTGAACTCGTTCCATATAGGGACCTAAATGAGCTAGTCCAACTTAGTATAAGAGTGGAGCAACAACATAAAAGAAAGCCTTCTTCAAAATCTTATGGCTTTCACTCTTATCCAAGGAAGGACCAAGCCCAAGGAATTTTGGGGGCTGCACCTTCAAAACCCAAGGAAGATAAGGGTAAGACCATAGAGAAATTAACCCCTAAGACTAGTTCCCAAGAAAGGACTAGCAACATTAAATGCTTCAAATGTCTTGGGAGAGCTGATGAGAATTCTGAAACTGGCCAAATACAGGCTAAAGGCCTAAGTGGAGAAGGACGAAGGCCCAAGTGGAGAAGGACAAAGCCCTCGAGTGGAGAAGGATGAAGGCCCAGAGGCAGAGACACTATAAAGACTATTAATTGTTGCTGAAGGCCTAGATTAATTTGAAGGCCCATAATAAATATGTTCTATTTTTTTATTTATAATTTTTTTGGCCCAAACTGTTTTGAAGGCCCATGTCTATTTTTATCTTTTTGTTCAAATACACTATAAGTATTGGTTTTTGTTTTCAATAAAAAAAACTTTTTGCATTTTCATAAAATTTGGTGAGAGCTTCTCTCTGGGTTCCTTGTTGAACCAATCTCAGACTTATCAAGGTAATCCTTGTGGCATCTACCCGACTTATCTTCCTTCACTGAAAATGGCATCATCCAATTTTCTGTAGCCTGTATCAAGCAATCCGCTCCTAGTCAGGATCATATCAAGAGGTCACATTGCCTCTCAATGCCCCACAAAGAAAACAATGATTATGAGGGGTCAAGACATTTATAGTAGTCAAGAGGAGACTAGTTCTTCCTCTTCCTCTAGTGGAAGTGAAGATGAAGTAAGGGGTGAAGAGTCTAGTGAGGAAGTCTACCCCCATAAAGAAGGTGACCTCCTAATGGTTAGAAGGCTCCTTGGAGGTCAATCTTATGATCTATCTCAATCCCAAAGAGAGAACATCTTTCATACAATATGTAAAATTTTAGATAAAACTTGTTCTCTCATTGTGGATAGTGGATCTTGTTGCAATTGTTGTAGCACAAGATTAGTTTCTAAGTTGAATTTCACTCTCATTTCGCACCCAAAACCTTATAAACTTCAATGGATCAATGAACAAGGGGGAATGATAGTTAACTGACAAGTGAAGGTACCTTTCTCCATTGCGACATATAAGGATGAAGTTAATTGTGATATAGTTCCCATGGAGGCAGGGCATATTCTTTTAGGAAGGCCATGACAATTCGACAGGAATATCATTTACAATGGCCTAACTAATGAGGTTACCCTCACCCATCTTGGCACTAAATTTGTATTGCATCCTCAAACACCTTCACAGGTGGCCAAAGATCAACTAACTATGAAAGATAAGAGGGATGAGGAAGAAAAACTAGAAAACCAAAAGAAAAATAAGGATAGTAAGGCCTTGTCTACAAAGGCCAAGGGGAAGGAAAAAGAGGAAAAGGATTCCTCCAAGAAGATTGCAACAAAATGTGATATCAAAAGAGAACTCATTCTTAAACAATCTTTCTATCTTCTCCTATTAAGGGAAACATCCCTTAGCACAACCATACCTCTTGAGCTTGAGATTATTCCTCAAGTAAAGGAGTTGTTTAATGAGGGTTTTGTTCATAAGAGCTTAAATCCTTGCGCTTTGTTGGTGCCCAAAATAGGTATTATGAGGCACTAAATCCCTATGATAGATGGTATGATGAATATGTTGAGTGGTGCAACCCTCTTTTGTAAAATCACTCATGCACCCAACATCTTCATGATTTGTGTACATAGAGACTCATTAGGTAGGTTTGTTCTTATTTTTAGTTTCAATACAAACCTAGGTGCTCATATGGGACACCTTAGGTTTGTCGTAATTTTTTGTAGGAATGATCAACATGAAAATAAAGAAAAAGGTATGTTTTATTCCATTACTTTCCTTAACTTTTTAAATAGTGATCAAGGGCTTCCCATGGACCCTACAAGAATAAAGGTTATTCCTAAGTGGCCTACTCCACCAAGTATAAGGGAAATTTGGGCCTTCAATGACTTAACAAAATTTTACAAAAGGTTTGTCCCATATTTTTCTATACTTGTAGCACCACTCATTGAGTTGGTGAGGAACTATGTTCTCTCATGGGAAGATGGTCAGGAAAGGGATTTTCAGTCCTTACCCTACTCTAACATACCCAACATCACTAATACATATGTTTTAATTCTTGTTATAGGTGTTGAGGAAAGAATCCCTGAGTTTCAAGAACCTCTGGATTTGAGGTCAAATCCTTTTCAAGGGGGAGGGAAACATGATGTAGCTCCATTGGAGCTTGGAGTCCTTGGATCTTCTTCATCAATGGAGTCCTTTGCTTCTTGAATTTTAATGTCAGTGGAATGGAGAAGAAGAAGAGTTGAGAGGAGACACCACTTCACGGAGAAGATGAGTCTAGAAGATATTCACCACGATAGGAAGCCATGGATAAGGGCTTGAAGGTAGGAGAAGATGAATGGAGGGAGAGGGAGAGAAGGAGCACACAATTTTGTGCCTCAAAAGAGGTCTGAAATTTGAAGTTTAATTCTCAAATGATCAATGTTCCCAAAAATGCACACACATGGCCTCTATTTATAGCCTAAGTGTCACACAAAATTGGAGGAAAATTTGAATTTCTATTCAAATTTTACTTGAATTTGAAATTGAATTTATGGAGCCAAAATTTCTCTAATTATGATTAGTGAATTTTAGCTATGGTTTAGCCCACTAATCCAAGATCAAGTCAAAGATTCTCCACTAAGTGTGCTTAGGTGTCATGAGGCATGTAAAGCATGAAGGACATGCACAAAGTGTGACTATATGATGTGACAATGGGGTGTAGCAAGCAAATGCTCACCCCCCCTCTAAAATTTAATTGGATTGGGCTTCTCCCAATTCAATTAAATTTATTTTCCAACGCACACATCAAATATTTACTTAATGCATGCAAAATTACAAAACTACCCCTAATACAAAAACTAGTGTAGGTGCCCTAAAATACAAGGGCTGAAAAATCCTACATTTTTAGGGTACCCTACCTACATTATGGAGCCCTAAATACAAGGTCCAAAAATAATGAAACCTTAATCTAATATGTACAAAGATAAGTGGGCTCATACTTAGTGATCGAGGCCGTACCCGAATAAAATAAACATTAAAATGTAGTAACTAGGAAGAGATCCTAGGTCGTCTCCCAACGAGCAATGATAAACCAAATGTTCATAACAGATAATAGGAAATAGTAACAAATGGGGGGGGGGGGGGGTTGTTTGCTTTTGTAAATTAAACAGCGAGTAAAATTGAATTAGAAAATATCAGAATTAAAATAAGTTACTTCCCCTTGATTCACAAGCAAGTCTCTTATCCTAGGTTGCGAGAATTTATCCTTTATCAGTTTAACCACTTAATCGAACCCTAAATTAAATTACTAAGCGAAATTTAACATAAGGCATTCATTATGTGATTAAGCAACACATACACCAATTTCTTCTATTTTCTAAACCCTTTTTGCACCATTTTAATTACTGATTGGTCTTAATTGTCAATTAATCAGGCAATTTTATTATTTGGGCTCATTTAGCTAATTTGATGTTTTTAATCTAATTTCAGGAATTAATGAAACATTGGGCTTAATCCAGATTTTGGTTATGGACTTGAAGAGGGCAAATAAAGCAACGCTTACCTTAGTTAATTTCTAATTAGGAAATTTCGCAATTTTATTTTATGTTGTTCAGTGTTTATTTCGTTTTGGGCCAGAGTATTGTAAATAGGGCCCAGTGACTTTGAGTGACTCTTTTTAAATAGTAGCCTTGGGATTCGTGCAAGGCATTCTGTTATGGTATTCATTATTCAGAGCTTTGTTTTAGGGTTTTCGTTTTTCTGTTTTGATGCTTCGGAGTTCGTAATGAAATTTTACGTTTTCTGCTTCTAATTACAATTTCGTTCTTGCTTCTTCTTCTACTCTCATTTACGTTTCCATTCATTTACGTTTCTGCTTCATGTTTCAATTGCGTTTTCTGTTTGAATCCATGGAAGGCTAGATTTTCTGGTGTTGTTTCCTTTTGAGGACGAAGCCCAACTCTCTTTGAGGTTTCGCTTGTAATGTGGTTTCCTGGCAGTTCTCCCTTCACCAGTATCCCAAATTCGTGAATATTAATCGGTGCACGCTTCGTGTTCGATTAATTGCCTCTAAGCCTAACTTGCGTTCATGCTTAATGGACGAAGGGCTAACTGGTGTATGTGGTGCCTAATCACGTATTGAAAACCCTAAGTTGATTTTCGCTTAGTAAGTTGAAATAGGGTTGGATTAAGTGGTTGACTGTTAGGGACGAATTCTCCATAACCCAGGATAAGAGAATGGCTTCTGAATCAGAGGAAACAACCTGTTTTTAATATTAGTAGTTTCGTATTCCAGTTTACTTGTTCTGCTCTTTAATCACAAAACAAACAAACCCCCCCAATCGTTACTGTTACTGTTACTGCAAGTATATTATGAACATTTGGTTTGTCACTGCTCGTTGGGAAACGACCTAGGATCACTTCCTAGTTATTGCATTTTCATGTTTATTTGATTCGGGTACGGCCTTGATCAAATTTGGTGCCGTTGCTGGGGAGCAGTGTCCAAAGGTTCATAATAGCTAGCTAGTGTTGTGTGTTTAATCCTTTCGTGTTTTATGTTTAATTGTTAGTATTGTGTTAGTATGTGTGTTAGTGTTGTTTGGTGTCCTGGTATTTTGTTTAATGTGTGTTCTGTTTTAGTTTTCCCATTAAGCGTTTCCCCTGTTTCAGTCTTGGGTGTTTTGCTGTGAAGATTGTGCTTGCGGCAAAAACAGAGTAGTAGTAGAAATCAATTAGAGACGGATTTTAGCGACCACCCATGCTGAATTATTTGAGATTTTTTGTTTTAGTAGCTAGGGTTGTTATTTTTGGCTGAATTTTTTTGTGGTAACTTCTTTTAATCCATATTTTGTGAGAAAAATAGCTAGAGCCTTTAGTTTGGTCAGATTTGAAAGTTCCAAAAAACTAGCAAATTTTGTGTTTGTCAAAACTTCAAACGGCCATAACTTTTGCTCCGGTTATCAGAATCGCAATTATTATATATGCATTTGGTGTAGAAAAAAATTTCCTACACCGTGGCAGCCTGCCGTAGGCTGGCTGAGGTCTCCATCATCCAAAAAAAGCGATTCTGTCAAAAGTTTTTTATTTTTCTAGTTTTATTCACTTATTTTTCTTAACTTACCATTTTTAGCTTTCATAGTTAGACTTTGAATTTTTGTCTGAAATTTTTTGTGCTATCTTCCCATCATTTTATAAGGTTGCTCACAAAATTTCAAGTCATTTGGATATCATTTAAGGGTAGCTGTAGTTCAAACCTACACCTTTATTTACATGATAAGGCAACTAGTTGTGTGCATGCTGAATGTAGTGTATGACTAGAGGCAATCCATCTGACTTACAACCCTTTGATCCTGAGATAGATAGGACATTTCATATATTAGTTAGGCATCATTTTATACCTTTTGATCATTCTGAGCATTCCATTACTGGTGAATATGTGTATTCTGTTATTGGTGATTTTGAACATCCTGATCTTGAGCATTATAATTTTGAGCATTCTGATTTTGCACATTCTAAGAACATGGCACAACCTCCACCCCGTGAGAGGACTCTAAGGGAAATGGCTGCACCTGATTTCACCTACAAAAGCTTGTGCATCCAATACCCCGATGAGGATGTCCCATATGTTCTTAAAACTGGACTGATTCATTTGCTTCCAAAGTTTCATGGCCTTGCAGGTGAAGACCCGCACAAACATTTGAAGGAATTTCATATTGTCTGTTCCACCATAAAACCCCCAGATGTCCAAGAGGATCACATATTTCTGAAGGCTTTTCCTCATTCATTAGAGGGAGTGGCAAATGACTGGTTGTATTACCTTGCTCCAAGGTCCATCACGAGCTGGGATGACCTTAAGAGAGTATTCTTAGAAAAATTTTTCCCTGCTTCCAGGACCACAGCCATCAGGAAGGATATCTCAGGTATTAGACAACTCAGTGGAGAGAGCCTGTATGAGTACTGGGAGAGATTTAAGAAACTATGTGCCAGTTGCCCCCACCATCAGATTTCAGAACAGCTTCTTCTCCAATATTTTTATGAAGGACTCAGTAATATGGAGAGAAGTATGATAGATGCTGCCAGTGGTGGAGCCCTTGGAGACATGACTCCTGTTGAAGCTAGAAATTTAATTGAGAAGATGGCTTCCAACTCCCAGCAGTTTAGCGCTAGAAATGATGCCATAGTCATTAGAGGAGTGCATGAGGTAGCTACAAACCCATCTGCATCATCTGAAACTAAGAAGCTTGAAGGCAAACTGGATGCATTGGTTAACTTGGTAACCCAGCTGGCCTTGAATCAGAAATTTGTACCTGTTGCAAGGGTTTGTGGTTTGTGTTCCTCTGCTGACCACCATACAGACCTTTGCCCCTCCATGCAGCAACCTGGAGCAATTGAGCAGCCTGAAGCTTATGCTGTAAATATTTACAATAGACCTCCTCAACCTCTGCAGCAAAATCAACCACAGCAGAACAATTATGACCTCTCCAGCAACAAATATAACCCTGGATGGAGGAATCACCCTAACCTCAGATGGTCCAGCCCTCAGCAACAACAACAGCAGCCTGCTCCTTCCTTCCAAAATGCTGCTGGCCCAAGCAGACCATACATTCCTCCACCAATCCAACAACAGCAACAACCCCAGAAACAGCCAACAGTTGAGGCCCCTCCACAACCTTCCCTCGAAGAACTTGTGAGGCAAATGACTATGCAGAACATGCAGTTTCAGCAAGAGACCAGAGCCTCCATTCAGAGCTTAACCAATTAGATGGGACAATTGGCTACCCAATTGAATCAACAACAGTCCCAGAATTCTGACAAGCTGCCTTCTCAAGCTGTCCAAAATCCCAAAAATGTCAGTGCCATTTCATTGAGGTCGGGAAAGCAGTGTCAAGGACCTCAACCCGTAGCACCTTCCTCATCTGCAAATGAACCTGCCAAACTTCACTATACTCCAGAAAAAGGTGATGACAAAAATTTACCTAACAATTTCTGTGCAGGTGAATCTTCTTCCACAGGTAATTCTGATTTGCAGAAGCAGCACATTCCCCCTCTTCCATTCCCTCCAAGAGCAATTTCCAACAAAAAAATGGAAGAGGCAGAGAAAGAGATCTTGGAAACGTTTAGAAAAGTAGAGGTAAACATACCTCTGTTGGATGCAATAAAGCAAATTCCAAGATATGCCAAATTCTTGAAGGAGTTGTGCACTAATAAGCGGAAGCTTAAAGGAAGTGAACAAATTAGCATGGGCAGAAATGTCTCCGCACTGATTGGTAAATCTGTTCCTCAAATTCCTGAAAAATGCAAAGATCCAGGTACATTCAGCATACCTTGTATTATAGGGAATAATAAGTTTGACAATGCCATGCTAGATTTAGGAGCCTCTGTGAGTGTTATGCCTCTATCGATTTTAATTCTCTATCTCTAGGTCCCTTGCAGTCAACTGATGTGGTAATTCATTTTGCTAATAGAAGTGTTGCCTATCCTGTTGGTTTCATAGAAGATGTCTTAGTTAGAGTTGGTGAACTGATTTTCCCTGTTGATTTTTATATCTTGAATATGGAAGATGGATTTTCTCAAGGATCAGTTCCCATCATTCTAGGCAGACCCTTTATGAAAACTGCTAGAACTAAGATAGATGTTTATGCAGGCACACTGTCTATGGAATTTGGTGACATAACTGTTCATTTTAATATTCTGGATGCTATGAAATACCCATCTGAAGATCTTTCTGTATTTCGTGCTAAAATAATTGACCATGTTGTTGATGAATACATGACTGATCTTTATTCTAATCTGCATGCCTCTCACTCTTCATGCATTGAGTCTGAAATTGTACTTGATCATATGTCTGAATTTGATGCTGAGAGTGAATCTGAGAGTGATATTGATTGCATGTCTGGTGGTGGTGTTTTACCTCTCGAGATTGATTTTATAGAGTCAGATAGGACTAACCATGTTTCAGGAAGTACACATACCTCTGACTTTCTTTATGAGGTAAAGGCTGAGAAACCATCTCCTTCTACCACTGTCCAGCCGACCACACCAGAATTGAAGCCTCTGCCATCAAATTTAAAATACGCTTACTTGGATGATAGCAAGAGTTTTCCAGTGATTATATCTGCCTCCCTTGCTGATGAGCAAGAGGAAAAGTTGTTGTCAGTTCTCAAGAAGCATAAGAAGGCTATAGGCTGGACCCTGGCGGACATTCCGGGTATTAGCCCATCCACATGTATGCATCGAATAAATTTAGAGGATGGAGCTAAACCAGTAAGACAGCCACAGAGAAGACTCAACCCGGTGATTCTTGATGTAGTGAAGAAGGAAATAACCAAGCTTTTGCAAGCTGGAATCATTTATCCTATCTCCGACAGCCAATGGGTGAGTCCCGTCCAGGTAGTCCCGAAAAAGACTGGCCTCACAGTGATTAGAAATGAGAAGGAGGAGCTGATTCCTACTCGGGTGCAGAACAGTTGGAGAGTCTGCATTGACTATAGGAGGCTGAACCAGGTTACCAAAAAGGACCATTTTCCCCTGCCATTCATTGACCAGATGCTTGAACGCCTAGCAGGTAAATCCCACTACTGTTTCCTTGATGGTTTTTCTGGTTATATGCAAATTACTATTGCTCCTGAGGATCAGGAAAAGACCACATTCACCTGCCCCTTCGGCACTTTTGCCTACAGGAGGATGCCTTTCGGCTTGTGCAATGCCCCTGGTACCTTCCAGCGGTGCATGATTAGTATTTTCAGTGATTTTTTAGAAAATTGCATAGAGGTGTTTATGGATGATTTCACTGTATATGGATCCTCTTTTGATGGTTGTTTGAATAGTTTGGAAAAGGTTTTGAATAGATGCATTGAAACTAACCTTGTTCTAAATTTTGAAAAATGTCATTTTATGGTTGAGCAAGGTATAGTTTTAGGCCACATTATTTTCAATAAGGGTATTGAAGTAGATCCTGCAAAAATTTCTGTTATTTCACAATTGCCTTAACCCCTCTTGTGTGCGAGAGGTGCGATCTTTTCTTGGTCATGCAGGATTCTACAGGCGCTTTATAAGGGATTTTAGCAAAGTAGCCCTTCCACTATCCAACTTGTTGCAAAAGGAGATGGAGTTTGACTTTAATGACAGATGCAAAGAGGCTTTTGATTGCCTCAAAAGAGCGTTGACTACCACCCCCATCATCCAGGCACCCGATTGGACAACCCCTTTTGAGCTTATGTGTGATGCATCAAATTATGCATTGGGGGCTGTCCTTGCTCAGAAAATTGATAAATTGCCCAGGGTGATATATTATGCTTCTAGGACTTTAGATGCTGCCCAAGCGAATTATACTACTACTGAGAAAGAGCTTCTAGCCATAGTTTTTGCTCTTGAAAAATTTCGATCTTATTTGCTTGGTACCCGCATTATTGTTTATACTGACCATGCAGCTCTAAAGTACTTGTTGAAGAAGGCTGATTCTAAGCCTAGGTTGATCCGATGGATGCTCTGGCTCCAAGAGTTTGACTTAGAGATCCGTGATAGGAGCAGAGCACAAAATCTAGTTGTTGATCATTTGAGTCGGATTGAACGTATATCTGATGCAGATTCACCTATTCGGGATGATTTCCCGGATGATCATTTGTATATACTGTACAATATTTCTGACTCCCTTTCTACTCCCTGGTTTGCTAATATTGTCAACTATTTAGTTGCTTCTGTTTTTCCTCCCTTAGCATCTAAGGCCCAAAAAGATAAAATTAAAAGTGATGCTAAGCATTTTATTTTGGATGACCCCTACTTGTGGAAATTATGCAGTGATCAGGTCATTAGACGGTGCATTCCAGATCATGAGACTG
Source organism: Glycine soja (assembly GCF_004193775.1). Taxonomy (NCBI): domain Eukaryota; kingdom Viridiplantae; phylum Streptophyta; class Magnoliopsida; order Fabales; family Fabaceae; genus Glycine; species Glycine soja. The sequence continues at coordinate 22,666,611 of NC_041015.1, forward strand.
ACTCAGTCCTGCAGTTCTGTCATTCTTCCGCACCGGGAGGTCATCTGGGTGTTCAAAGGACAGCTCGCAAAGTGCTTGATTGTGGTTTTTATTGGCCCACCATCTTTAAAGATGCGTGGAAGATCTGCAGCACTTGTGAGCAGTGTTAGAGAGCAGGAAATACACTTACATGGCGACAACAAATGCCTCAGCAACCTATGCTATTCTGTGAGGTGTTTGATGTCTGGGGTATAGATTTCATGGGTCCTTTTCCTGTCTCTTTTGGTTATGTTTACATTCTCCTTGCAGTTGACTATGTTTCAAAATGGGTGGAAGCGAAGCCCACTAGAACTAATGATGCTAAAGTTGTCGCAGACTTTGTCAGGTCTAATCTGTTTTGCAGGTTTGGAGTACCTAAAGCAATTGTTAGTGATCAAGGAACCCATTTTTGCAACATGACAATGCATGCCCTGCTTAAAAAGTACGGGGTGGTACACAGGGTATCCACACCATACCACCCCCAGACCAATGGACAGGAAGAAATTTCTAACCGAGAAATCAAGCGAATTTTAGAGAAGATTGTGCAGCCAAGCAGGAAAGATTGGAGTACCAGGCTTGATGATGCTCTCTGGGCACATCGGACTGCCTACAAAGCACCCATAGGAATGTCTCCTTATCGGGTTGTCTTTGGAAAGGCATGTCAACTTCCAGTGGAAATTGAGCACAAAGCTTACTGGGCAGTGAAGACTTGCAACTTCTCTATGGATCAAGCTGGTGAGGAAAGAAAGTTGCAACTGAGTGACTTAGATGAAATCCGCCTAGAAGCCTACGAGAATGCCAAGTTCTACAAAGAAAAGACCAAGAAGTTCCATGATAGCATGATAGTTAAAAAAGACTTCGTGGTTGGGCAAAAAGTGTTATTGTATAATTCTAGGCTTGGACTCATGAGTGGTAAGTTGAGGTCTAAGTGGATTGGTCCTTTTGTTGTTACTAATGTTTTTCCTTATGGTACAGTTGAGATCAAAAGCGACTCCACAAACAAGAGCTTCAAGGTCAACGGACATCGACTTAAGCCATTCCTCACGAACCCTTCTTTAGTGGACGTAGTGGTGGTAGAGACTTCTTTACTCCACCCTACTCTTCCTCCACCATGACTTAGGGAGTTTTTCTTTTCCTATCTCCTTCCTTGCTTTTATTACACTTGTCCGATTCTCTTTGATGATTTAATTGTTTTTAATCTTTTAATTGTGCTACATTGAGGACAATGTGTTGTTTAAGTATGGGGGGGAGTGTTCTTTGGTTTTGCTAGTTTTGTTGGTTTTGTTAATTTGTTAGTCGTGTTAATTTGTTAATGTTGTTAGTTTCGTCGGATTTTTAGTTTAATATTTTGGGTCCATTTTGTGTGCATGTACGACTTTGCATGTTTTTCTTTGAATTATAGGATATGTTCAAGAAATGGGTAATTGTTTTGAAAATAAAAGTTCTTGACATTTTGTGACTTGAAATCCTTGATTCTTCTCTACATGTCATGATAGTTTTGAAAGCTCAATTTGAAAGTGATGAGTTTACCTTTGTGAGAATTTGAGCCATCCATCATCATAATCATTTGGTGTGTTTTGCCCCATTGATTGCTTGCACAATAGCCTTGGCTTGATTCTTGTTGATGCGTCCTAATTCACATGCATATTTGGAAATGATTGAGGCAATTTTGTTCTTATAAGCTTCTAGCCAAATGAACTTACCTTGAATTAATTCCTTTGATAGCCCTTTTGAGCCTTGTTTCCCTTTCCTTGTTTTGAAGCTCACTACAAGCCTTAAGTGAAAAACCATGATATCACCATATCCTTAAGGAATTTTGGAGCTTTGGAATTGTTTTGGGAATAAGTGTGGAGGGGGGGGGGGGGGTTGTTTCATTGGATAACTTGTTTTGTTGGCTATGCTTCATGATGTATTTTGGGCCATACTTGATGTACACTGCATATTGGTTAAATGTTGGACATGCTGAATGAAATGTTGTTTCTCAAAGGCTATAGAGTAAAAAAAAAAAATCGAAAAAAAGAAAAAAAAAAGAGAAAAAGAAAAGCAATAAAGTTGAGTGAATAAGATCTTAAATGGCACAAGAATGATGAAACTCTTGGTTATACTCTTTATGTTCAAATTTTATCTTTACTTCTTTTTATTTTCTTATTTTTCTTAATATGCACTTATTCCCCATTGCTCCTCTATCCCTTTGGGATTTAGCCACTTATTCCATATTTTTCCATACCTTGTCCTTGGCCCCATTACAACCTTAAAAGACCTTTTGATCCTCATGTGCTTGTGTTTATGGGTTGATTGTCAATTTTAGAATCTTGCCAAGTTTATGTGGTGTTTGCTTTCATGGGTGCTTTGAGGGTAAATAGTAGCCTAAACACTTGAGAGATAGAGTGTATATCTTGTGAGGCTTTATCACTTTTCATTCTTGAGCTGATTAACTATTTTGCCATGATTGGGTTGCTTGTAAGATTTTCATGAATGTCTTGACTTTTTGGATCTCCTTATGTTAGATGTTACCCATTCCTTTCATTCCTTGATGTTCATTGAGAAATATGTGAATGTTTTTCTTTGTCTCCCTTTGATATCCTTGGATTTTGTTCTTTGTTTCATTTTGCCCAGGAGTGCAAAAGGCTACGTATGGGGGGTTTTGATGTGCCATCATTTTCTTCTATTTTCTAAACCCTTTTTGCACCATTTTAATTACTGATTGGTCTTAATTGTCAATTAATCAGACAATTTTATTATTTGGGCTCATTTAGCTAATTTGATGTTTTTAATTTAATTTCAGGAATTAATGAAACATTGGGCTTAATCCGGATTTTGGTTATGGACTTGAAGAGGGCAAATAAAGCAACGCTTACCTTAGTTAATTTCTAATTAGGAAATTTCGCAATTTTATTTTATGTTGTTCAGTGTTTATTTCGTTTTGGGCCAGAGTATTGTAAATAGGGCCCAGTGACTTTGAGTGACTCTTTTTAAATAGTAGCCTTGGGATTCGTGCAAGGCATTCTGTTATGCTATTCATTATTCAGAGCTTTGTTTTAGGGTTTTCGTTTTTCTGTTTTGATGCTTCGGAGTTCGTAATGCAATTTTACGTTTTCTGCTTCTAATTACAATTTCGTTCTTGCTTCTTCTTCTACTCTCATTTACGTTTCTGTTCATTTACGTTTCCGTTCATTTACGTTTCTGCTTCATGTTTCAATTGCGTTTTCTGTTTGAATCCATGGAAGGCTAGATTTTCTGGTGTTGTTTCCTTTTGAGGACGAAGCCCAACTCTCTTTGAGGTTTCGCTTGTAATGTGGTTTCCTGGCAGTTCTCCCTTCACCAGTATCCCAAATTCGTGAATATTAATCGGTGCACGCTTCGTGTTCGATTAATTGCCTCTGAGCCTAACTTGCGTTCATGCTTAATGGATGAAGGGCTAACTGGTGTATGTGGTGCCTAATCACGTATTGAAAACCCTAAGTTGATTTTCGCTTAGTAAGTTGAAATAGGGTTGGATTAAGTGGTTGACTGTTAGGGACGAATTCTCCATAACCCAGGATAAGAGAATGGCTTCTGAATCAGAGGAAACAACCCGTTTTTAATATTAGTAGTTTCGTATTCCAGTTTACTTGTTCTGCTCTTTAATCACAAAACAAACAAACCCCCCCAATCGTTACTGTTACTGTTACTGCAAGTATATTATGAACATTTGGTTTGTCACTGCTCGTTGGGAAACGACCTAGGATCACTTCCTAGTTACTGCATTTTCATGTTTATTTGATTCGGGTACGGCCTCGATCACTCATAAACGATCATTAAGCATGAATGTAAATTAAGCGCAGAGACAATTAATCAAGCACTAAGCATGCATGAATTAATAGCAACAAATTCAGAGTAATTAGTGAAGAGGAAAAACTGAACAAAATTTAACAATAATAGTAGAACCTCAAAGAGTATTGTACTTGATCCCCAAGAGAAGACAACGCTGAGGACTTAGCCTTCCATTAATCAATAGAGAACGAAATTATAGATTGAAGAACAAAATTTTATTGCTAAAACGAAAAGTCAGAACCTTGGTGCTGTTATATAGTTTTCCAGCCCCAAAGCTTACAAATCTGTTTTAAATCCAAGCCCATAAATAAATTAAATTCAAATCTAGATAAGATAAGATAAAATCTAGATTAAATAATATCTAGATGAGAACAAATCTGAATAGTATCTAGATAAGATAAAGATAAGATAAGATCTAATTTTGTAGAATAAAATAGTTTGTCCTCTTCAAGTCCAAGCCCAATTATGGATTCAAGCCCAATGCTTCATTAATTCCTGAAATTAGACTAAAAACATCAAATTAGCTAAATGGGCCCAAATAATAAAACTGCCTAATTAATTTGACAATTAAGATTAATCAGTACTTAAAATGGTGCAAAAAGGGTTAAGAAATAGGAGAAAATAATGGCACATCAAAACCCCCCATACTTAGCCTATTGCACTCCTGGGCAAAATGAAATAAAGAACAAAATCCAAGGATATCAAAGAGAGACAAACAAAACATTTACATATTTCTAAATGAACATCAAGGAATGGGTAACATCTAACATGAAGAGATCCAAAGAGTCAAGACATTCGTGAAAATCATCCAAGCAACCCAATCATGGCAAAATAGTTAATTAGCTCAATAATGAAAAGTCATAAAGCCTCACAAGATATACACTCTATCTCTCAAGTGTCTAGGCTACTGTTTACTCACGAAGCACCCATGAAAACAAACACTACATAGACTTGGAAAAATTATAAAATTGACAAACAACTTGACAAACACATGCACATGAGGATCAAAAGGTCTTTAAAGGTTGTAATGGGGACAAGGACAAGGTAGGGAAAAATATGGAATAAGTAGCTAAATCCCAAAGGAATAGAGGAGCAATGGGGAATAAGTGGAAATTAAGCACAAGTAGTAAACCCAAACCCTCTAATATCAACAAAATCAACCAAGGCTCCCAAATCAAGTTCTCATATCAAGACCTTATTTATTCAACTTCACTTCTTTTTTTTTTTTCCTTTTTTTTCTTTTTTTTTTGAATAGTACGAATTTGCAGCAACTTAAATTTTTTTTTGATAATTTTTTTTGATTGAACAGTACGAAATTGAAGATTAAAGCAAGAACCAGACAATATATATATACATCAAGCATGGCCAAAATAAAACATTAAGCATGGCCAAAAAATCATATCTTCCAATGAAACATACCCCCCCCCCCCACACACACACTTATTCCCAAAACAATTCCAAAGCTCCAAAATTCCTTAAGGGTAAGGTGATATCATGGTTTTTCACTTAAGGCTTGTAATGAGCTTCAAAACAAAGAAAGGGGAACATAGGCTCAAAGGGGCTATCAAAGGAATTAATTCAAGGTAAGTCCATTTGGCTACAAGCTTATAAGAACAAAATTGCCTAAATCATTTCCAAATATGCATGTGAATTAGGAAGCATCAACAAGAATCAAGCCAAGGCTATTGTGCAAGCAATCAATGGGGCAAAACACACCAAAAGATTATGATGATGGATGGCTCAAATTCTCACAAAGGTAAACTTATCACTTTCAAATTGAGCTTTCAAAACTATCATGACATGTAGAGGAAAAATAAGGATTTCAAATCACAAAATGTCAAGAGACTTTTATTTTCAGAACAATTACCCATTTCTTGAACATATCCTATAATTCAAAGAAAAATATGCAAAGTTGTACATGCAAACAAAATTGACCTAAAATATTAAATTAGAAACCCAACAAAACTAACAAAACTAATAAATTTAACACAAACAAAACTAACAAAACTAGCGAAACCAAAACCCAAGAACACTTCCCCCCATACTTAAACAACATATTGTCCTCAATGTAGCATAATTAAAAGATTAAAAGCAATTTAAACCATCAAATAGAATCGAACAAATGTAGTAAAAGTAAAGAAGGAGATAGGAAAAGAAAAACTCCCTAAGTCATGGTGAAAAAGAAGTAAGCTGAAGTAAGGAGATCATTTGAGCAAGGACAACCCCCAATGTGTAATTGGATGCATCGCGCATTAGCTCAAATGGGACTATCCAATCAGGTGGCTGAATGATAGACGTGGTAGTCACCGCACACTTGAGGCAATCAAAAGCCTCTTTGCATTTATCATTAAAGTCAAACTCCACCTCCTTTTGCAACAAGTTGGATAGTGGAAGGGCTACTTTGCTAAAATCTCTTATAAAGTGCCTGTAGAATCCTGCATGACCAAGAAAAGATCGCACCTCTCACACGCAAGAGGGGTATGGCAATTGTGAAATAACAGAAATTTTTGCAGGATCTACTTTAATGCCCTTATTGGAAATAATGTGGCCTAAAACTATACCTTGCTTAACCATAGAATGACATTTTTCAAAATTTAGAACAAGGTTAGTTTCAGTGCATCTATTAAAAACTTTTTCCAAACTGTCCAAACAAACATCAAAAGAGGATCCATATACAATGAAATCATCCATAAACACCTCTACGCAATTTTCTAAAAAATCACTGAAAATACTAATCATGCACCGCTGGAAGGTACCAGGGGCATTGCACAGGCCAAAAGGCATCCTTCTATAGGCAAAAGTGCCGAAGGGGCAGGTGAATGTGGTCTTTTCCTGATCCTCAGGAGCAATAGTGATTTGCATATAACCAGGAAAACCATCAAGGAAACAATAGTGAGATTTACCTGCCAGGCGTTCAAGCATCTGGTCAATGAATGGCAGTGGAAAATGGTCCTTTTTGGTAACCTGGTTCAACCTCCTATAGTCGATGCATACTCTCCAACTGTTCTGCACCCGAGTAGGAATCAGCTCCTTCTTCTCATTTTTGATCACGGTGAGGCCGGTTTTCTTTGGAACTACCTGGACGGGACTCACCCATTGGCTATCGGAGATAGGATAAATGATGCCAGCTTGCAAAAGCTTGGTTACCTCTTTCTTCACTACATCAAGAATCACTGGGTTGAGTCTTCTTTGTGGCTGTCTTACTGGTTTAGCCCCATCCTCTAAATTTATTCGATGCATACATGTGGATGGACTAATACCAGGAATGTCCGCCAGGGTCCATCCTATAGCCTTATTATGCTTCTTGAGAACTGATAACAACTTCTCCTCTTGCTCATCAGCAAGGGAGGCAGATATAATTACTGGGAAACTTTTGCTATCATCCAAATAAGCATATTTTAAATTTGATGGCAGAGGCTTCAATTCTGGTGTGGGCAGCTGGATAATGGTAGAAAGAGATGGTTTCTCAGCCTGTACCTCATAAAGAAAGTCAGAGGTATGTGTACTTCCTGAAACATGGTTAGTTCTATCTGACTCTAGAAAATCAATCTCAAGAGGTAAAACATCACCAGACATGTAATCAATATCAAATTCAGATTCATTCTCAGCATCAAATTCAGACATATGATCAAGTACAAATTCAGATTCAATGCATGAAGAGTGACATGCATGCAGATTAGAATGAAGATCAATCATGTATTCATCAACAATATGGTCAATTATTTCAACACGAAATACAGAAAGATCTTCAGATGGGTGTTTCATAGCATCAAGAATATTAAAATGAACAGTTATATCACCAAACTCCATAGATAGTGTGCCTGCATAAACATCTATCTTAGTTCTAGTAGTTTTCATAACAGGTCTGGCTAGAATGATGGGAACTGATCCTTGAGAAAATCCTTCCTCCATATTCAAAATATAAAAATCAACAGGGAAAATCAGCTCACCAACTCTAACTAAGACATCCTCTATGAAACCAGCAGGATAGGCAACACTTCTATTAGCTAAATGAATTACCACATCAGTTGACTGCAAAGGACCTAGAGATAGAGAATTAAAAATAGATAGAGGCATAATGCTAATAGAAGCTCCTAAATCTAGCATGGCATTGTCAAACTTATTGTTCCCTATAATACAAGGTATGCTGAATGTACCTGGATCTTTACATTTTTCAGGGATTTGGGGAACAGATTTACCAATCAATGCGGAGACATTTCTGCCCATACTAATTCTTTCACTTCCTTTAAGCTTCTGCTTATTAGTGCACAAATCCTTCAAGAATTTAGCATATCTTGGAATTTGCTTTATAGCATCCAGTAGAGGTATGTTTACCTCTACTTTCCTAAATGTTTCCAAGATCTCCTTCTCTGCCTCTTCCATTTTTTTGTTGGAAATTGCTCTTGGAGGGAATGGAAGAGGGATATACTGCTTTTCTTTAGATTCACATGCATAGAAATTGTTAGGTAACTTACTCTTTAAATTTTTGTCATCATCTGTTTTTGGAGTAGAGTGAGGTTAGGCAGGTTCATTGGCAGATGAAGAAGATGCTACTGGTTGAGGTCCCTGACACTGCTTTCCTGACCTCAATGTAATGGCACTCACATTTTTGGGATTCTGGATAGATTGAGAAGGTAATCTATCAGAATTCTGGGACTGTTGTTGATTTAACTGAGTAGCCAACTGTCCCATCTGATTAGTTAAGCTCTAAATGGAGGCTCTAGTCTCTTGTTGAAACTGCATGTTTTGCATAGTCATTTGCCTCATAAGTTCTTCATGGGAAGGTTGCCGAGGGGCCTCAACTGTTTGCTATTTCTGGGGCTGTTGTTGCTGCTGTATTGGTGGAGGAACGTATGGTATGCTAGGGCCAGCAACATTTTGAAAATAAGGTTGTTGTTACTGCTGTTGTGAAGGATTCGACCATCTAAGGTTGGGATGATTCCTCCACCCGGGATTGTACTTGTTGTTGGAGAGGTCATAATTATTCTGTTGTGGCTGATTTTGCTGCTGAGGTTGAGGAGGTCTGTTGTAGATGTTTGTAGCATAAGCTTCAGGTTGTTCAATTGCTTCAGATTGTTGCATAGAAGGGCAAAGGTTTGTGTGGTGGTCGGCAGAGGAGCATAAACCACAGAGTCTGGCGAGAGGTGCAGATTTTTGATTCACGGCCAGTTGGGTTACCACGTTAACCAAGGCATCTAGTTTACCTTCAAGCTTCTTAGTCTCAGCTGATGAAGATGAATTCATGGCTACTTCATGCACTCCTCTAATGACAATAGCATCACTTCTGGCACTAAATTGCTGGGAGTTGGAAGCCATCTTCTCAATTAAATTTCTGGCTTCAGCAGGGGTCATGTCTCCAAGTGCTCCACCACTGACAGCATCTATCATACTTCTCTCCAATATTGGAGAAGAAGCTGCTCTGAAATCTGGTGGTGAGGGCAACTGGCACATAATTTTTTAAATCTCTCCCAGTATTCATATAGGCTCTCTCCACTGAGCTGCCTAATGCCTGAAATATCCTTTCTGATGGTCGTGGTCCTGGAAGCAGGGAAAATTTTTTCTAAGAATACTCTCTTGAGGTCATCCCAGCTCGTGATAAACCTTGGAGCAAGGTAATATAGCCAGTCCTTTCCCACTCCCTCTAAAGAATGTGGAAAGGCCTTCAGAAATATATGATCCTCCTGGACATCTGGTGGTTTCATGGTGGAGCAGACAATATGGAATTCTTTCAGATGCTTGTGTGGGTCTTCACCTGCAAGGCCATGAAACTTTGGAAGCAAATGGATCAGTCCAGTTTTAAGAACATATGGGACATCCTCATCAGGGTATTGGATGCACAAGCTTTTGTAGGTGAAATCAGGTGCAGCCATTTCCCTTAGAGTCCTCTCACGGGGTGGAGGTTGTGCCATGTTCTCAGAATGTGCAAAATTTGAATGTTCAAAATTATAATGCTCAAAGTCACCAATAACAGAATGCTCAGGATGCTCAAAAGGTACTAAATGTTGTCTAACTAATCTATGAAATGTCCTATCTATGTCAGGATCAAAGGGTTGTAAGTCAGATGGATTGCCTCTAGTCATACACTACATTCAGCATGCAAAACTAGTTGCCTTCTTATGCAAGTAACAATGTAGGTTTGAACTACAACCACCATTAAATGATATACAAATGACTTGATATTTTGTGAGCAACCTTATAAAATGATGAGAAGATAGCACAAAAAATTTCAAATGAAAATTCGAAGTCTAACTATATAAGCTAAAAATGATAAGTTAAGAAAAATAAGAAAATAATACTTGGAAAATAAAAAACTTTTGACAGAATTGCAATTTTGGGAAGAAGGAGACCTCAGCCGGCCTGTGGTGGATAATCACGGCATGGGAAATTTTTTTCTACCCAAAATACATATATAATAATAGTCATTCTGATACCCGGAGCAAAAGTTATGGCCATTTGAAGTTTTGACAAAAATAAAATTTGCTACTTTTTTGGAACTTTCAAATCTGACGAAACTAAAGGCTCTAGCTATTTTTCCCACAAAATATGGATTAAAAGATGTTACCACAAAAAAATTCAGCCAAAAATAAGAACTCTAGCTACTAAAACAAAAAAATCCCAAATAATTCAGCAAGGGTGGTCGCTAAAATCCGTGGCTACATGATTTCCACTACTACTCTGTTTTTCCGCAAGCAAAAATGGTCGCTAAATCCTTCGCAAAACACTTTTCATAGCAAAACACCCAAAACTGAAACAGGAGAAGCGCTAAACAGAAAAACTAAAACAGAACACACACTAAACAAAATACCAAGACACTAAACAACACTAACACAACACTAACAATTAAACATAAAACACGAAAGAATTAAACACTAACACGACACTAGTTATTATGAACCTTTGGACACTGCTCCCCGGCAACGGCGCCAAATTTGATCGAGGCCGTACCAAAATCAAATAAACATTAAAATGTAGTAACTAGGAAGTGATCCTAGGTCATCTCCCAACGAGCAATGATAAACCAAATGTTCATAACAGATAGTAGAAAATAGTAACAAATTAGGGGGAGGGGGGGTGTTTGCTTTTGTAAATTAAACAGCGAGTAAAATTGAATTAGAAAATATCAGAATTAAAATATGTTGCTTCCCCTTGATTCACAAGCAAGTCTTTTATCCTAGGTTGTGAGAATTTATCCTTTATCAGTTTAACCACTTAATCCAACCCTAAATTAAATTACTAAGCGAAATTTAACATAAGATATTCATTATGTGATTAAGCAACACATACACCAATTACTCATAAACGATCATTAAGCATGAACGTAAATTAAGCGCAGAGACAATTAATCAAGCACTAAGAATGCATGAATTAATAGCAACAAATTCAGAGTAATTAGTGAAGAGGAAAAACTGAACAAAATTTAACAGTAATAATAGAACCTCAAAGAGAACTGTACTTGATCCTCAAGAGAAAACAACACTGGGGACTTAGCCTTCCATTAATCAGTAGAGAACGAAATTATAGATTGAAGAACAAAATTTTATTGCTAAAATGAAAAGTTGGAACTAGAATTGCAAAAACAAAAAAAAAGGAGAAAGAGAAGAGAGGGAGAGAAGAGAGAGAACCTAAACTTGAACCTTGGTGTTGTTATATAGTTTTCCAGCCCCAAAGCTTACAAATCTGTTTTAAATCCAAGCCCATAAATAAATTAAATTCAAATCTAGATAAGATAAGATAAGATCTAGATTAAATAATATCTAGATGAGATCAAATCTGAATAATATCTAGATAAGATAAAGATAAGATAAGATCTAATTTTGTAGAATAAAATAGTCTACCCTCTTCAAGTCCAAGCCCAATTCTGGATTCAAGCCCAATGCTTCATTAATTCTTGAAATTAGATTAAAAACATCAAATTAGCTGAATGGGCCCAAATAATAAAACTGCTTAATTAATTTGACAATTAAGATTAATCAGTACTTAAAATGGTGCAAAAAAGGTTAAGAAATAGGAGAAAATAATGGCACATCACTTAGCCTATGGGCCCGAAATCTACCCTAAGGCTCATGAGAACTCTAAGGCCTTCTCTTGCATCTCCAGCCGAATCTTCTTATAGTCTTCTATCCAATGCCCTTGGGGGGCTAAGATTGCATCACTCATGTTGATCAACATGGGAGGTGGAGGGGGGGGGGGGGGGGGGAGCAGCCTGTGCATGATTTGGTGACCTCAATAGTTGTTGTCAAGTTCTCCTATGTGAGAGTGTCATGGGGACACGCTTAGACTATTTTCTTTCGAATGGTACCACATTGCATTTTAGATTTGAGTCAGGTGCATGCATCATTTCGAGCATAATTGATTTGAATTGTTGAAAAGTTGATGACTAGTTTGTTAAGTGTATGTTGAACTGATAGGTTATTGATAATTGTGATTATTTGTTATTGTTTTATTTCTAGTCATTGTCATCTGATATTCGTTAATCTTTTACAATACACTCACCCTTGCATTTTGTATCGTGTAGTTGGTGTCTGTGATGATCTCGAACTTTTGTTTGTGGGAGCAAATGAGTAGTAGTAGTTGTCTTTGGAGGGAGGTCTTTTGTTGGAGCCTCCAAGCCGATGTGATAACCTTGGATTTTGTCTTGGGAGAGTTGTGTTTTGTTATCAAACTCTTCCTTAGTTGGTTCCTTGATTTTTTGATTGGGCATGTAAATTTCAGGTTTAGATACGTGTAAAAACTAAATTATACCTTGACATGTGAATGAAATATAGTGGTTTAATATATATATATATATATATATATATATATATATATATATATGTATATCTACATAGATGATGTTTTAATCTTTTCCTAAAACATTGACCAACACTTCTAACACATTCAGACTTTCATTCATATCATCAAACAAAATGGTTTGGCAGTCTCCAAATCAAAGATAAATCTTTTCCAAACTTGAATCCGGTTCCTTGGTCATAACATATATCAAGGTACAATCATTCCAATAGAATTTTCCAGCAAATTCCCCAACCAAATCTTAGACAAAACCCAGTTACAAAGATTCCTCAGTTGTCTAAATTATGTAGGAGAGTTTGTCCCTTACTTAAACAACATCGTCAAACCATTACATGATTGGCTGAAGAAAAATCCGCCTTCGTGGTCTGACCTCCATACTCAAACAGTCAAAGATATCAAACTCAAAGTCCAATCAATAAAATGTTTGTATCTCCTTATTCCACAGGCATTCAAAATTGTCGAAATGGATGCATCTGTCATAGGTTATGGTGACATCCTTAAACAAAGAGTCAATAGCCAAGAGCATGTCATTGCATACACATCAAAGCATTGGAATCCAGCACAATTAAATTATTCAAATGTTAAAAAAGAAGTTTTAGCAATTTTTTTGTGCATTTCCAAATTTCAATCAGATTTATTAAATCAAAAGTTTTTAATTAGGGTTGATTGTAAATCAGCCAAAGATATTTCATAAAAAGATGTTAAAAACCTTGCCTCAAAACAATTTTTTGCAAGATGGCAAGCAATTTTAAGCGTTTTTTATTTTGATATAGAGTATATCAAGGGCACCTCAAACTCTCTACCGGACAACCTTACCCATGAATTCTTACAGAAAAGTGGCAATGCCCCCTAAGGCAACGGGGACCTCCCTAAGGGGTGGTTGGAATCCAAGTAGAAGTCTCAAGTTGGCTCTAACAGAGCCAAACACAAAAACAAACTCTTCTGACTCACCAATCCAGCTTAGGTCTTCTACCCAGAAAATTAAAAAAGAAGGGTCGTCGACCCAAATCATCTCAGTCAAACCTGAGTCATTCGCTCAGGAACCTCCCAAATCGGAAACCGCCAAACAAACATCGACTGACTATGCTTGGTCAATCAAAACACTTCAGGCCCTCTAAGAAATAGGTCTGACTAAAATCCCAATGTTGATCAAGAAAACCTGGGCTGATATTGCCTCAGAATCATATGATGATTCTGAAACAAACCTTCAGAACATCATCCAGGATAAAAAATTTCCAAAACCATTCTTAATTCCAATAGGAAACAAACCCTTGTCCAAATCCAAACACCATCCACCAAGCAGACTAATAGTTATGTTTACAAAAATAAATTTTCAACTGTTTTGCAGATGGAACCTGAATTTTGGGACAAAAACCCATTTAAGGCGATTGCCAAGGCAATCCTGTCAAGTCTTCATTTCAAACCAACTGCCGTCAACAAGACCAGAACCTTCTATGAACTTATTTTGATAGACTCAGACTCAGTGTCTATCAAACATTTCAAGTTGGGGTGGGTAAACGGGCCCAGGTCCATGGACTAGCCTGCGGGGCCCGTGGTCCGCACGGGTAACAGACCAATTTTTTTCAACAGTCCATGGTTATGCCATATTTTTGGACCCGTCCTACTTAACTCACAGACTATGTGGGTTTGGCCCGCAGGGTTCGGGGGTTGCTGATGTGTCATTATTTTCTCCTATTTCTTAACCCTTTTTGTCACCATTTTAATTACTGATTAGCCTTAATTGTCAAATTAATTATGCAGTTTTATCATTTGGCCCTACTTGACTAATTTTGTGTTTTTAATTTAATTTCAGGAGAATTATAAATTCAAAATTGGGCTTGGACTTGAAGAGAGCAGACAATTTTATTTTATCAAATCTTATCTTATCCAGATTTTATTTCATCTAGATTTTAATTCATCCAGATTTTATTTCATCCAATCTTATCTTATCTTGTCCAAATTTTATTTTATTTCGTTTATGGGCTTGGACTTAAAATAAATTTGTAAGCTTTGGGGCTGAGGAGAATAATTTTAGGGTTTTGCAATTCCATTTTTTTAGGAGTCTTTTTGGAGAGGAGAATAATTTTAGGGTTTTGCAATTCCAGTTTTTTTTACTGTTCATGCGCAATGTTCACATAGAATAAAATTCATTTTCTACAATTTTGTTTATGCTTCACTCTACAATTTCGTTTTCTACTGATTAATGGAAGGCTAAGTCTCCAGCGTTGTTTTCTCTTGAGGATCAAGCACAACTCTCTTTGAGGTTTTGTTATTACTATTGAATTCTGATCAGTTTTTGCTCTTCACCAATTACTCTGTATTTGTTGCTGTTAATCCATGCATGCTTAGTGCTTGATTAATTGTCTCTGCACTTAATTTACGTTCATGCTTAATGATCAGTTTCGTTCATGATTAATTGGTATATGTGTTGCTTAATCACATAATGACAGATTTATGTTAAGAGACTTGCTTGTGAATCAAGGGGAAACAACATGTTTTAATTCTGTTATTTTCCAATTAAAATTTGCTTGCTGTTTAAATTTCAAAAACAAACAACCCCCCTCCCCCAATTCATTATTGTTTTATCACTATCTATTATGAACGTTGGTTGACCATTGCTTGTTGGGAGACGACCTAGGATCACTTCCTAGGTACTGCATTTTTAATGTTTATTTGATTCGGGTACGACCTCGATCAAATTTGGTTATTAGCGATAGTTTTTGCTCTTGAGAAATTTCGTTCATATTTACTTGGTACTCGTGTTATTGTTTATACTGACCATGCAGCTCTGAAGTACCTGTTGAAGAAGGTTGAATCAAAGCCTAGATTGATAAGGTGGATGCTTTGGCTCCAAGAGTTTGATTTGGAGATCTGTGATCGGAGCGGTGCACAGAACCTTGTGGCTGACCACCTGAGTAGGATGGAGCGTGCGTCTGAGGACTCACCCATTCAGGATGATTTTCCGGATGACCACTTGTACATTCTGTATAGTATTTTTGATTCCTTCCCCACTCCTTGGTTTGCTAATATTGTGAATTATTTGGTTGCTTCTATTTTTCCTCCCTTAGCATATAAAGCTCAAAATGATAAAATTAAGAGCGATGCTAAGCATTATATTTGGGATTACCCCTATTTGTGAAAGTTGTGCAGTGACCAGGTTATTAGGAGATGCATTCTAGACCATGACATCGACTCGGTCCTGCAATTCTGTCATTCTTCCGCACTAGGTGGCCATCATGGCATATAGAGGACAACTCGCAAGGTACTTGACTGCGGTTTCTATTGGCCCACCATCTTCAAGGATGCATGGAGAATTTGTAGCACTTGTGAGCCTTGTCAGAGAGCAGGCGGCTCACTTTCATGGAGACAACAGATGCCTTAACAACCCATGTTATTCTGTGAAGTGTTTGATGTCTGGGGTATAGATTCTATGGGGCCTTTCCCTGTCTCTTTTGGTTTTGTTTATATTCTCCTTGTTGTTGATTATGTTCCAAAATGGGTGGAAGCCAAACCCACCAGAACTAACGATGCTAAGGTTGTTGTGGATTTTGTTAGATCTAATCTGTTTTGCAGATTTGGAGTCCCTAGAGCCATCGTTAGTGATCAAGGCACCCATTTTTGTAACAGATCCATGTATGCCTTGCTCAAAAAGTATGGGGTTGTGCACAGAATTTCCACACCTTACCACCCCCAAACTAATAGGCAGGCTGAGATTTCAAACAGGGAGATAAAAAGGATCTTATAGAAGATTGTGCAGCCGAACAAAAAGGATTGGAGCACTAGGTTGGATGATGCTCTTTGGGCGCATAGGACTGCCTACAAAGCACCCATAGAAATGTCGCCTTATCGGGTTGTCTTTGGCAAGACATGCCATCTTCCTGTAGAGATAGAGCACAAAGCCTACTAGGCTGTAAAGACCTGCAACTTCTCTATTGATTAGGCTGGAGAGGAAAGGAAGTTGCAACTAAGTGAGCTAGACGAGATCCGTTTAAAAGCCTATGAGAATTCCAAATTCTACAAGGACAAGACCAAGAAGTTCCATGACAGCTTGATAGCTAAGAAGGACTTCGTGGTTGGACAGAAAGTTTTATTGTATAACTCTAGGCTCAGACTTATGAGTGGTAAGTTGAGGTCAAAGTGGATTGGTCCTTTTGTGGTGACTAATGTTTTTCCTTATGGTACAGTTGAGATCAAAAGTGAATCCACAGATAAGAGCTTCAAGGTCAATGGACACCGGCTGAAACCATTCCTCACAAATCCCTCCTTAGTGGATGTAGTGGTGGAGGAGACCTCCTTACTTCACCCTACTTCTCTTCCGCCATGACTTAGGGAGTTTTTGTTTTCTGTCTCCTTCTTTACTTTTATTGCACTTGTCCAATTTTATTGATTGTTTTGATTGATCTTGATCTTGTGATTGTGCTACATTGAGGACAATATGGGGGGGGGGGGGGGAGATTGTTCTTTAATTTTGTTGATTTTGTTGGGTATTCTAGATTAATTTTGTTGAGTTTTCTAGTTTAATTTTTGAGGTTTTCTAGGTTAATTTTGTTATTTTGGTTTTATGTTTTATGTACAACATTGCATGTTTCTCTTTGAATTATAGGTTATGTACAGGTAATGGGTAAATTTTTTTGAAATAGGAGTTTCTTGGCATTTTGTGAATTGAAATCCTTGTTTTTCTCTGCATGTCAAGTTAGTTTTGAAAGTTCAAATTGGAAGTGATAGATTTACCCTTGGTGAGAATTTGAGCCATCATCATCTATTTTATTCGGTGTGTTTTGCCCCATTGATTGCTTGCACAATAGCCTTGGCTTGACTTTTGTCAATACTTCTTGCTTCACATGCATGTTGGGAGATGATTTAGGCATTTTGTTTTTATAAGCCTCTAGCCAAATGAGCCTACCTTGAATTAATTCCCTTGATAGCCCCTTTGAGCCTATGTTCCCCTTTCTTTGTTTTGAAGCTCATTACAAGCCTTAAGTGAAAAACCACGATCTCACCCTACCCTTAAGGAATTTTGGAGCTTTGGAATTGTTTTGGGAATAAGTGTGGGGGGGTATGTTTCATTGGATGATATGTTTTTGTTGGCCATGCTTGATGTATATACATATATTGCCTAATTGTTGCTTTATTTTCAAATGCTTTCAAATGCTACTGTTCACGTTCAAAAGAAAGAAAATGAAAAAAAAAACAGAAAAAATGAATGAAGTTGAATAAATGAGGTCTTGGTTTGAAGACTTGGATTGGTTTGAGGACTTGGTTGATTTTGTTTTGGGTTTACTTTTTATGCTTAATTTTTAATTTTGGTTTTGGGGTTTACTACTTTTTCTTACTTCCCACTTATTCCCCATTGCTCCTCTATTCCTTTGGGTTTTAGCTACTTATCCCATACTTTCCTCTACCTTATCCTTGGCCCCATTACAACCTTAAAAGACCTTTTGATCCTCATGTGCATGTGTTTGTGATGTGGTTGTCAATTTTAGAGTCTTGCCAAGTCTATGTGGTGTTTGTTTTCATGGGTTCTTTGAGAGTAAACAGTAGCCTAGACACTTGAGAGATATAGTGCATATCTTGTGAGGCTTTATCACTTTTCATTCAATTATTGAGCTGATTGACTATCTTGCCATGTTTGAGATGCTTGGATGATTTTCATAACTGTCTTGATTCTTTAACTCTCTACGTGTTGGATGTTGCCCATTCCTTTCATTCCTTTCATTCCTTGAGATTCATTGAGAAATATGTAATTAATTTTGTGTTTGTTTGTTTCTCTTTAACGTCTCTAGATTTGTTCCTTGCTTTGCTTTTTGATTTTGCCCAGGAGTGCAAAAGGCTAAGTGTGGGGGGATTTGATGTGTCATTATTTTCTCCTATTTCTTAACCCTTTTTGTCACCATTTTAATTACTGATTAGCCTTAATTGTCAAATTAATTATGCAGTTTTATCATTTGGGCCTACTTGACTAATTTTGTGTTTTTAATTTAATTTCAAGAGAATTATAAGCAATTGGGCTTGAATCCGGAATTGGGCTTGGACTTGAAGAGAGCATACAATTTTATTTTATCAAATCTTATCTTATCCAGATTTTATTTCATCTAGATTTTAATTTGTCTAGATTTTATTTCATCCAATCTTATCTTATCTTGTCCAGATTTTATTTTATTTCGTTTATGGGCTTGGACTTAAAATAGACTTGTAAGCTTTGGGGCTGATGACCTATATAAAAGCACCAGGGTTTTAGTTTAGGAGTCTTTTTGGAGAGGAGATTAATTTTAGGGTTTTGCAATTCCAGTTTTTTTTTACTGTTCATGCGCACTGTTCATGTAGAATAAAATTCATTTTTTGTAATTTTGTTTATGCTTCAATCTACA